>NC_141685.1:874101235-874819568 GCF_964263255.1 Lissotriton vulgaris
CAGATCCGCCATCTGATTGTCCTTCCCCGGGAGGTGTTCTGCCATGAGGAAGATGTTCCTCTGAATGGCCCACTTCCACATGCTCTGAGCCAGGTGAGACAGCTGTGGTGAGTGGGTGCCCCCCTGTTTTTGGATGTAGTACATCGCGGTCATGTTGTCCGTCCGGACTAACACCACCTTGTTGCACAGATGTACAATGAAGGACTTGAGCGCCATGAAGATCGCCATCAGTTCTAGATAGTTGATGTGCATCTTCTGTTGCTGCGTCGTCCATAGTCCCTGCACTGTGTAAGTTAGCAGGTGTGCTCCCCATCCCTGGAGAGATGCGTCCGTTGTCAGGATAACCTGTGGCACTGGCTCCTGGAACAGTCGGCCCTTGCAAAGGTTGTGTGGAGTCCACCAATGCAGAGAGTTGTATGCCCGACTGGTAACCAACACTAGGTCTGTTAATTGTCCCTGAGCCTGTGTCCACTGATTTGCTAAGCACTCCTGGAGCGGGCGCATATGCAACCGTGCGTGAGGGACTATGAAGATGCAGGAGGCCATCATGCCTATCAACTGCATGAACACTCTTGCTGGAAGTGAGTGTCCCGGTCTGAACTTCTGGATTAAAGACTGTATGCCGTCTATCCTGACCTGGTTTGGTTGTGCCGAGGCCGTCAGGGTATTGATTGTCGCACCCAGAAACTGCCGGACGTGTGCCGGCTGAAGGTGTGACTTCGTGTAATTCAACGAGAAACCCAGGTCGTGAAGGAGGTGAATGGTAGTCGACATGTCCGCGGCGCACTGCTGTTCCGATCTGGCTTGAACGAGCCAGTCGTCGAGGTAGGGGTAGACATGGATGTTCTGCCTCCTGAGGTGCGCTGCTACAGTCGCCAGACACTTGGTAAAGACCCTTGGGGCAGTTGTGACTCCGAAGGGTAGGACTTTGAACTGATAATGCGTGCCCTGGATAGTGAACCTGAGGTACTTCCTGTGGGACGGATGTAACGGAATGTGGAAATAAGCATCCTTGAGATCTAAGGTTGCTAAGAAGTCTCCTTTGTTTAACATAGGAAGAATCTGTTGCAGAGTAAGCATGTGGAAATGCTCTGACAGTATGTACAGATTGAGGGGACGGAGATCCAGAATTGGCCGTAGAGATCCATCCTTCTTTGGAATGAGGAAGTACAGGGAATAAACCCCTGTGCCTTCTTCCCCCACTGGCACGAGCTCGATTGCCCCTTTTTGCAGCATTACCAACACTTCTTGCTGCAATAAGTGCAAGTGCTCTGCGGACATAGGTCTTTGCCTTGGTGGAATGTTGGGTGGAGTGGACTTTAACTCTAGACAATAACCGTACTGGATAAGCTGTCGCACCCACCTGTCTGTGGTGATGTTGGTCCAGACGGGCAGGAACTGCTGTATTCTCCCCCCGACAGGTGTTAAGTGGTCGGGGGGCAGTGACAGAGAGTCACTGGTTGCTTGGGGCAGAGGAGCGTGAATTGTTGCCTCCTTTGCCACGTCCTTTGTTGCTGTTTCCCCTGTAGCCCCTCTTGTTTTGTTTGGGGTACGAGGACTGTGCTCCACCTCTAGGGAACTGCGACTGTTGACCCATCTGTCCTCTGGTGACTCCACGGGCACCTGAGCGACGAAAATTATTGCCCCGAAACTGCTGAGATTGCAGGGCCCCCATCGATTTAGCAGTTTGTGTCCTTTTTAATCTTTTCCAGGGTGGTGTCAACATCTGGACCAAACAGTCTATCCGGATTGACTGGTTGATTAAGTATGGTTGTTTGAATGTCAGGTTTGAACCCCGATATGCGGAGCCAAGCCTGTCTTCTGAGCATGACACTGGTGTTAACGGCCCTAGCGGCTGTGTCCGCGACATCAAGTGCGCACTTTATGGCCGCGTTGGAGATCAGTTGTCCCTCTTGTATAAGCATTTTGGTGCCCTCTTGAAACTGCGGAGGCAGGTGTTCTACAATCTGCTCTAGTGTGTCGTAATGTGAACGATCATAACGTGCCAGTAGTGCCTGTGTATTTGCAATACGCCAGAAATTGGCAGCCTGTGCAGCCACTCTTTTGCCTCCTGCCTCTAGCACTTTGGACTCCTTATCCGGGGGAGGAGCTTCACCCGTTGTTTGGGAGTTGGCCCTCTTGCGTGCGTTTGCTACCACCAAGGAGTCAAGCGGCAACTGTCCTCGAATGTATGCAGGGTCTGCAGGCGCTGGTCTGTACTTTTTTTTCAATACGTGGGTTGACCACCCTCGCCCTGGTAGGCTCTTTAAAGATGTCCGCAGCGTGCTTGAGGACCCCTTTGAGCATAGGCAGTGTCTTTACATTTCTTTCCGAAACTGAAAATGTGTCGAATAGAAAGTCTTCCTCAACTGGGTCAGCATGCATGTCCACATCATGATTAGCAGCTGCCCTCTCAATTAGTGCATGAAAACCTGCAGAATCCTCCGTAGGGGATGCACGTGTACTGAAGGACTGTGGCTCTTGCCCCACATCTTGGTTGCCTTGGTCCCCAATGCCATAATAAGAATCTGGCTGTGCATCAGGTTCATTTACTGGGAACGTGTATTGTTCATCTTCACCATAGTCCCCACTGTCAGAGTGGTCTGGAGACGGTGTTGGGCTCCTTCCCTGAGGAGGTAGAATAGGTTCCATGAGGACAGGGGCGTCCTGTGGAAACTTCTTCTTCTTTAGAGGAATGACGTAGGATTCCACCGGCTGCGAAGTGATCTTTCTCTTGTAAAGGGTCAACTTCCCCGTGTCCGCATCTATAAAACACTCCGAATCCTCTTCGGGGTCGATCACTTGACCTGAAGATGTCCCCGCCGTAGAAAAATCCGACTTCTTTGGCGTCGATTTAGAGGAAAAAGCCTTTGGCACCACCTTTGGCGGTAGAAGGAAGAGGAGCTTGCTTGCCGGCTTGTCCGGGACATCTGCCGCCTTCTGCGTCGATGGCGTTGGCGTCGACGAGGAAAGAACCTTGTCCTTAATTCTTTGTAGCGAAGCAGCCACGAGAGATGCGTCGGTGACCGATGACTTTGGCACCGACGGGGTGGCCTTGCTTTCGGATGCGACGTTCCGGAGGTCTTTTAGAGGGATGGACGGCGCCGACCCCGAGTCCTTGGAGCGATGCGCAGATGTCCCCGTTGGAGCCGGTGCTGTGTCGGTTGCTTTAGCAGGCTTCGCCGGCGCCGGCGCGCTTGTCTTGTGCGTGCCACTTTTCTTAGAGGATCTCTCCTCTGGCGCCGATTTCGACCCTGTGGAATCGCCGTGTTTCTTCGACTTCTGCGGACCGGAGGTCGACGGAGTCGATGAGGCCGTCGTCTTACTCGTTTTCGCCGTTGCGACCGCCATCTTAGGGACGTTCGAGTCCTTCACTTTCGGTTTCGGTTTCGGGTCGGCCATTTTAGGTGTAGTCGAGACCGTTGCTTTCAGTTTCGGTTTCGAAACCCTAGGCGCAGCAAGTATGTCCGTGGCCGGGCCGACAGGCGGGGCCGTGGCTTGCGCTACAGGGTCTTGGGTAAGGCCGACAGGCGATCCCGCGACCCCCTCGTGATGTTCTTCAACTTCGGGGCATAGCTCGTCCTCTGAGCTATCTTCCTCGGCCCCATAAACCATGGCGTCGTCCCCTACCTCGTCGACGTATTCAAGGCCCTGACCCACGACTCCGTCGTCGTCACATTCCGGATCGGCCTCGACCTCCGTCTCAGGCGGGGAGATTTGAAGATGATGGCTCTGGTCCTCTTCTTCTTGGTCGCCGAAGATGTTATCTGGATCCGGGGCCGCTTGCTTGGCCACAAGGCGCACCGCGCGCCGAATTGTGAGAGTCTTCTTCGACCTGAACTTCGCACAGGCCCGGCAACTGCCTTCGTCATGGTCTGGCGAAAGGCACTTATTACATACCGGGTGTACGTCTATATGTGGGTATTTGGACCCACAGAGCGGACAGAGTTTAAACGGACTCCGCTCCATGTTGGGAACTTAGTGTCGAGTCGCGATGAGAAGGCCTCGATGTCCGAAGAGTTGTAAGAAACTCCGGTGATTCCGGCTCCGGGAGACGGAAGAAACTCGAGACCGTACGCAAACAATACCGACGTGAAGAACCCAAAGCCTTTTGGCCGTGAAAAATGATGTTTATTCGGTTCCGACGGAGAGACGTCGAGACCGCATCCGAACCCAATGGCGGAAAAAAACAATCTGGGGATGGAGCCGATGCCCATGCGCACTGTAGTCCAGGGGAGGAGCCACCCATCTCAGGATACTTCGAAGACTCTTCCAGGACAACAATGTGCGATCATCCGGACCCAACACTAGGTGGCGATCTAATGCAAAGATATGAATTTAGCAGCCCACATGCCTCGAACCAAAGCAAGACTCAAACACCAAGGAGGGCTGGGTAACAAGTTGGAGAGGTGGTAAACACCATGGAGCAACCATTCAAGGAGGGGTCTATTGGAAAGGACTGTAAAGAGGCAGAACTCTCAAGTTCTCCATATCCATGACTGACTAATTAAGTACAGATTTCTTCTTTGGATTCAGGTTCGGTCAGTGATTTTCAATTGGGATATGCTGGAATAAAAGTGCTTGATTTAAAAGAAAGAAACCTGGGCTGGATGAGCTACTCCTACATGGACCTGGAAAATTTGAGAACTGTATAGTAATCAACGAATACCAGGGAGGTCTAAATATGAAATGATAAAGCTCAGGTGATGGAAGCAAAAAAAAAAGGGACCAGCAAAAGCAGCTAGAGAGCAGGTAGATAAAGAGGAGGAGAAAGACGTACAACAGGAGGAGGGCTTAAAGGGGTAAAGGAAAGAAACAGGGTTAAGACTTGGACTGAGGAGTCAGAGAAAAATATGCATAGTATGCAAGAACAAAGACAAAGGATGAAATTGAAGGAGTGACAAGGAGGAGGACAGGAAGAGAGTTGAGAGAACGATACAAGGGCAGTGCACACATAATGGAAGTTTGCATTCAAGGAGATCACTCACTCCTTTTCCCGAACGGCTTCTTCTTCCTCTTCTCTGGCGCCTTCATTCTCTCAGGTGACACAGGTTCTTGTGGCGATTAAATAAGGAGAGGAGAATCAAGTGAGTGACAGTGTGAAAAATAATGGGCAATTAGGCAGCAGAAGTTAGAAGCATAGAACCACTATGTTGCACACAACATCTGTGGTTGACCCCTGGATTCAGATAGCTGAATTGGAATAGATAATGTGCCGACTGGATGAGCCTTAGAGCCTGAGTTTTGCAAATTAGCAGACCATTTGGGCTTTACTCACGGACAATTGGAGATTTGCAGAGACAGGGATAGGAAAGAAATTAGCCTACAGGAAGTGGCCATACTCGATGGACATGGGTGCCTCCTCTACTATTCATAATCATCTAGGATTATTATTAGTATGTTTTAGGTTCTTTTACAAACCTCTAAAGATAGACTAACCTTCTTCTCTACCCATACTTATGTTATTTTCATTGGTACAACACCAACTTCGTCAATGCTATTTTTCCCCAATTAGCTTGGTCAGAGTCTCCATTTGGAAATTGTGGTCAGAATTGATATGGTTTGTTTTACACATTTAGATAGTTCTGAGGGAAAGGGTTCAAAGTTCTGGCAATCTGTTTCACCTACCTCCACTAAGTTATCACCACACTCACCAGGTACTACAGGCGGCTGCAGCTGGTATCCTGTCAGCTCGCACCAACCCACAGGGTAGATGTCGGGTGACTCACAGTCCACCCATTGGTCATACTCTGAGTCCCAGCCATCAAAATGGATGCGGAGGAGCCTTTGTACCACGCGGCGCACCGTGCCCACGCAGATCAGCCGTGGCTCCATTAAGTCCACAGCCTCTAGCTTCATGCCCATCTTAAAGCCATGGTTGGGGCAGTCCTGGCATGGAAGGAACCGAAAAAATATTCAGTCTGTCAAATGTCTCCTCAACTTCACACATTAAACAAGACTCATTCAATGACTCCCCTTTTACATTCACAGAACTAACAAGAAGCTACATATAAGGTAATTACTTTCCCTTAATATTAGTCGGTCTCCTAGCATAGGTATGTGTGGAAGGAAAATGTTATACACCTGTAACCATCAGTTTGAGATTGTAGTGCTTGAGACTCACATGCTATACATTTACCGGCAATCCGTCACATGACTCGTGATCATGTCCTTGAAACCAACACATTTTTCATTAAATGAGATGCAAGTCTGTTTACTTATGTTAGTAGCAATCTGAATTTAATGAATAAAAATGTCCTGTGCTGCAATCCTGCAAACAGGGGGGCTAGAAAGGTCACATAATGAGCTTACAAAGCTAGAATTTGTGATCTGCTAGACGCCTGCAGCTGCGTTTAACTGCTATACTTTTTAAAGATCCTGCCAGATGATTCATCACCAGAGAAAGCCCTTGGCGGTCCAGCCACTCCCAGAGATGCAAGGACTTCTGCCACAGGGTCTAGGATCCCACCTCGCCCTGCTTGTTGCAGTACCACATGGCAAGGATGTTCTCAGTGAGAACTTGCACTAGCCTTCCTTTGACGGTGTGCAGGAAGGCCTTCAAAGCCAAGCGAATCACCCTCAACACCAACACATTGGTGAGAAGTTTAGTTTCTGCCAGAAACATCTTGTCACCTCACCCAAATTGTGTCCCAAACTCATCAGTGATCCATCCGTGAACACAGTCAACTCTGGGTTGGGTAAGAAGGACCTTCCACTGACCCATTCACAATCCAGTAGCCAGCACTGCAGAACTTTTGAAGTCTGCTTCTAAATTTGCATCTCTAGTTTGCATTCTACTAGAGGCATGCATCTCTAGTAGAATGCAGAAGACAAACAAACTTAGCAGCCTCATAGTCATCCTCACTGAGATGCAGAACAGAGGCTGAAATATCCAGATCATAGCCTGAATGTCCTGGGGTCTCTGTTTCAGGAAAACTGGGACTGAAAATAGGTGCTGGCACAAAAATCAAAACACCCCCTTTAGAAAAACAGATCGCTTAAAAAGTAGCTTAAAAAGTGTGGCATATTTGTAAATTGCAGCAGTTTTGAGCTTGTAAAGACAAGCTGTATGAGTGTTTTGAAAGTATCTGGAGTAACACCAAATCTTTTGACTGGGTGTGAGTGTTTGATTGATTCAGATGCTCCGTCCATCACCACCCCCTTTTGTAACAGCAAGTTTCAACTTCATCCCCAATCAGTCTAGATAGGGATAGACCTGAATACCAAGATGTCACAGAGGTGCCGCTACCACCAACTTGTATATGGGAATGGGCAATAAGCCCCTGCTAGCTTGGGTACGAACTGTAATAAAATCAGTGCAACCAAGGGGATAATTTAGAAAAACACATTAAATCATTGTAAGAAGTCAACATATGAATGGTGTAACCATGCAATCAATTAACAATAAATGTAGACTTAATCAATTGTTAAATTGAATCTTTGAAAGGAGGCGTACACGGATTTGCATGTTAAATTGAATATTGTCCACCCAAAAAAAAGACATGAGTTGAATTTTTTGCTACAAAAGAAGAGATACATTTCAGCACATAGCGGATGTAAAAAATCTTCTGTCAAATACTGTATGGCACATATAAAAATCCCTTTTTTTATACAAAAATGTCCAAAACAAAATGAAAGCTTAGAAATGGTCTAGTCCATTGGCAAACAAAAATATCAGACCATATGACAGTCCAGAACAATTAGTTTGGACAAAAACAAAAAAATCCCCTTTCTACCTTCAAGTGAATCAATCTCATACAACATGTACCTTGGTGTTGGCATGGCATAACATAATGCTGAAAAACATTTGCCACAGAGCCACCCATCCATATTCCGGTCCAGCGTCTTTAGGTAATGGAGGAAAAAGGTGGTTTCAATCAATCAATCAATCAATCAATCAGAGTACTTGTAAAGCGCGCTACTTACCCGTGAGGGTCTCAAGGCGCTGAGGGGAGGGGGTGCCGCTACTGCTCGAAGAGCCAGGTCTTGAGGGGTCTTCTGAAGGCAGGAGGTCTTGTGTCTGCCGTAGGTGGGTAGGGAGGAAGTTCCAGGTCTTGGCGGCGAGGTAGGAGAAGGATCTGCTGCCGGAGGTTGTTCATTGGATGCGGGGAACAGCGGCGAGGGCGAGGCTGGCGGAGCGGAGCTGGCATGTGGGGGTGTGAAAGCTGAGTCTGCTGTTCAGGTAGGCTGGTCCGGCGTTGTGGAGTGCTTTGTGTGCGTGGGTGAGGAGCTTGAAGGTGATCCTCTTGTCGACGGGGAGCCAGTGTAGGTCTCTCAGGTGGGGGGTGATGTAGCTGCGGCGGGAAATGTTGACGATCAGTCGGGCAGAGGCGTTTTGGATACGTTGTTGTCGTCGTAGGTGTTTGGCTGGGATTCCTGCGTAGAGTGTGTTGCCATAGTGCAGTCTGCTGCTGACGAGGGCCTGTGTCACTGTTCTTCTTGTTTCGGTCAGGATCCACTTGTAGATCCTGCGGAGCATGCGGAGGGTGTTGTAGCAGGAGGAGGAGACAGCGTTGACCTGTTTAGACATGGAGAGGGAGGGTCGAGGATGAATCCTAGGTTGCGTGCATGGTCGGTGTGTGTCGGTGCTGTTCCCAGTGTGGTCGGCCACCAGGAGTCATCCGAGGCTGAGGGGGTGGGTCTGAGGATGAGTACCTCTGTCTTGTCCAAGTTCAGCTTCAGACAGCTGTTCCTCATCCAATCGGCGACGGTCTCCATTCCCTCGTGGAGGTCGGTTTTGGCGGAGTGCGGGTCCTTGGTGAGGGAGAGGATGAGCTGGGTGTCGTCAGCGTAGGAGATGATATTGAGGTCGTGTTGGCGGGCCACTTGTGCGAGGGGGGTCATGTAGATGTTGAACAGCGTCGTGCTGAGGGATGAGCCCTGGGGACGCGGCAGATAATGTCGGTGGCCTCGGATCGGAAGGGTGGGAGGCGGACGCTCTGGGTTCTGCCGGAGAGGAAGGACGTCGTCCAGTCAAGGGCCTTCTCTTGGATTCCGGCTTCTAGGAGGCGTGTCTTTAGAGTGTGATGGCAGACCGTGACGTAGGCGGCTGACAGGTCCAGGAGGATGAGGGCTGATATTTTGCAGTTGTCTAGTTGGCGCCTGATGTCGTCTGTGGCGGCGATGAGGGCTGTCTCGGTTTTGTGGTTTCTTCTGAACCCGGACTGGGACGGGTCCAAGATGTTGTGGTCTTCCAGGTGGTGGGCCAGTTGCATGTTGACGATTTTCTCGATGACCTTCGCCGGGACCGGGAGCAGGGAGATGGGCAGGAAGTTCTTGAGGTCCTTGGGGTCTGCCTTGGGCTTCCTGAAGAGGGCGTTGATTTCGGCATGTTTCCAGCTTTCCGGGAATGTCGTTGTTTTGAAGGAGATGTTGATGACCTTCCGTAGTTGGGGTGCGATGGCAGCGTCTGCTTTGTTGAATACGTGGTGTGGGCACGGTTTTAGGCTCACTGTGATGGCTCTCTTTGCAACAAGGAAGGTAGAGTTTTCCATAATTAGGTTATTGAATCCATGGATGAACTTGATAACACTTGCTTGGATGTCTATTTTAGAGTGAACTCCAAAGGATAATTTTGTCCTGTTTTTGTTGTCTGAGATTTTGAAATGCTTTGTAGAGGAAATGTGAAGTGGGTCTTTAAACGGCTTGTGCACAGAGCATGCTACTTTCAAGTTTATTATAGCCATCAATGGTAGAAAGTGAAAGCCTTATTACAGGAGTAATGTGGGCATAGCCTTCCGAACGTCCAGTACCCTCTGAACTACATCTAAAAAGGGGGAAGTGGCTAGTTAAAGTATCAGTACATCAAAGGTGTATTTGAAGGTGGTCAGAAAGACTAGGGGACAGCACCTTCAAAACGAACAGCCAAAATAGAGATTTTTGGTCCCGGGTACCTCCAAGGAAAAGTCCAGTAACTCTTAAGGTACTGGACTGAATATGCAGGTCGACAGGGGCTTCATACACATGATATCAAAGGAACGGCTATAGCTTGAAAGACCAATGCAACAGTTCTAGGATGAGCACAACCTCCTCTAGCAAGTGGCATGAAAGCCTTTGAATTATTGGGTGCACTGCTAAATCCAGGAGGTGCATGTTTCATGAGTTAATATCCCATGGAGTTGGCTGCTCTCTCTTGGGCCAGTTCAGGTTGGTCCACGTGGATGCGGAATGCCTTCAGACATGGAGGCCATTTCACAAAGGGAAAGATATGACAAACAGGAAGGAGATAGGGGTAGGCTTTGTTGTGGCAGGGGCGCACCTACTATATCAAAGGAACATGACTTGTTACCAACCCCCACCAACGGAGACAACTGATTTGAGATGGAATACAGAAGTAGTAACAGTAAAAACCAAGCATAAAAGGTGATCACAATCTTGTGCAGCACAAGTAAGTGGAGTCTGGTAAAGGACTTCAATTATGTGGCCGAAACCAATCTTTACCTTGGAGGAGTAGGCAATCCATCATCCCCACTGGGATACAGGTAAAACCACCTTTGCTCCTGACTTCAATCTTACATTGCCTCCACCATCAGTCTTTCATTGCCTGGGTAGTGCAAGGGGAAACACTAATCACTCTCTCCCAGGGTGCACTTTGGCTACCCTTCTTGATCGTCTTAAACACAAACAGCCCTCAATGGGCTCCCATGATTGTCAAGGTAACAAGGCAATTTGCACAGGGCCATGTGGAAAAGGCAGGGCAGCACAGCTTCACTAAGCCATGCAAAGGACTTTTTTCCCCAACATAGTTTAGAGGTTTGGTGTGTCAAGCCCTCTGGATATAGAAGGAAGCGATAATTTTTTTATCTCCTACATTTTCCAATAAGGAAAAGCAAGGTTGGTTACTATATAAAACTTTAAATGCTACATCTTCACCGTGGGCAAGAAACGTTTCCTTCTCCTGTCGGCCTTTTCCGATGCGATAAGCTTGACAAAGCCCCACTATTCCTCCCCCAGCAGAAGTGTAGATTAGATTTCAAACAGAAAAAACAGCAACATTCGATAGGAAGACTGCAAGTGTTTCCACTAAAGATCCACTAAGCATCCTTGCATTTAAAGTGATCAGTGATGCATGGAATTTGGCCATACCTACGTCACATGTAAATGCTCTGATCAAGTCTTCAGTTGGAGTGAAAACGGTCACCTGTGTGGAGGTGTCCAGAGCACAATTGAGTAGTACAAGAAGCAGTTGGCCGTTCTGCCTGTGGTAGTTTCACAGGAACTGATAGACCGTCATTTTCACCCTACATGCCCAATCAAGAAAACGCTCAGATTTTTTTATGCTTTGAGTGAGTCTGTGCCAAGAGTTAGCTTGTATAAATGGAAAACTTACCTTTGGTATTGCCTTATCTGGCTGAGACTCTCTCTAGCCACAGATTCATTACAGTAGACTTATCCCCAAGTGTCAGACTGGATCCGACAATTTTTCGTGCGCTGTACCCTTGAGCGCTGGTAGGTGACATGATGTGCGTGGTGCCTCTATAGACGCCACCCCAGCGCACCGACGTCTGTTTCTTTTCGTGACTTTCCATAGAATAGATTCCCAATCAATACGTCCCCAGAGGCGGGTCTCCAAAAATGTTTCACACCAAAAAGTCCTTCAGGACTGAACGAGCAAAGTGCCAGCCCTGACATACCGGATTATCCAGGCAGTAATGATTGGTGAATGTGTGCAGAGAAGCCCACATTGCTGCCTGGCTGATGTCCAGGACAGGAACTCTGCATGCTAACGCAGTGGTTGCAGCCTTACCTCTAGTAGAATGAGCACGCTAACCCTCAACAGGCTGCTTTTTGGCCAGTGCATAGCAGATTTTAATGCAGAGCACAATCCATCAGGAGAAAGCCCTCTCCGAAATACCCCTCGAACAGTTGGTTGTCCACCCAGAACTCATTCGTTGGGACAAGGTAGAATGACAATGCTTTTTGGGTCCAGTCAATGGATCCACTCCACTTCTTTAGAGGTAGGCAGGGTGATGGACTGGCATACATGAAAGTGAGTGACAACCTTCAGCAGTAAGGAAGCTCTACTGCGAAGAACCAGCTTTTCTGGGAAGATGTTTAGGTTTGGAGGTTAAGATGACAAAGCCTAGAGCTCACCGACTGCCTAGTGGCAGATGATATTGCCACTAGGAAGACGGTCTTGATGGTAAGGTAAGAGGGCAGTTGTGCAGTGGCTCAAAAGGAGCGCACTTCAGAAAGGTGCTACATTGATGTCACACTGAGGCATGATGAAGGGTGAAGGCGAAAACATGTTGAAGGCTTTTCAAAAACCTATTCACAACAGGGGATTTGAACAGGGATGGCTTGTCTGGAAACCACAGAAAGGCTGAAATGGTAGAAAGATAGCCCTTTAAGATGCACAAAGCAGAGCCCTGCTGGGTAGGAGCAAGAATAAGAATAAAAAGAAGGACCTGTGAAAGGGTAGTGGGGTTGGGGGTATTAATGTTTTTTTTTGTACACCATGCCACAAACTTTCCCCAGAGGCAGGCGTATACCTTCTTGGTGGGGGGGTCGCCTGGCTCCCAAGTTAACATTTCAGTCTTCAGGTGGAAGGTCGACAGCTATCAGCTGTCACCACTCAATCTCCACACATGAAGGGACAGCATTGCCAGGTTCTTTTGAAGAAACCTATGCTGTTGCAACAGGAAATCCTCTCAAAGGGGCAGCCTGATCAGAGGACCAATGGCCATCCTCAACAACTCAGAGAGTCCAGTCCGGAGCCACAAGGATGACTTGTGCCTGGCGGTTCCTGATCTTCGTGCAAACTCTTGACAGGAGCAGTATGGGCAGAAAGAAGTACAGGAGGCCTGAGCCCCACTCGAGACAGAAAAATTCTCCTAACAAGCGGTGCCTGGGAAACTCCAAAGAGCAAATCTGCAGACATTGCACATTCTCAGTGGTGGCAAACAGATTTAACCTATGCTCTCCCCACTGCTGAAAGAGACCTTGCACCATCTCCGGATGGAGATGCCATTCGTGACCCACTAGGTATCGTCAGCTGAGTTAATCCGCCCTAGCGTTCAGAGAGCCCGCCAGGTGTTGAACGACCAAAGATATGCCTTGAGGATCAAACCATGCCTATGACGAGGACCCTGTACTGTTTGTTGCAGTTCCACATGGCGGTGGTGTTGCCCGTGAACACCTGAACTAGCCTACCTTGATGGAGAGTAGAAAGGCTAGCACGATCATTCGGTGCTCCAGTAGGTTTATGTAGAGTCTGGATTCTGCTGCAGACCAAAGGCCCCTGATCTCTTCCTCTCCGAGATTCTCCCCCCCCCCCCAAACCCCCCCCCCCATCTGACGCCTCTCCAGCTCCATGTTGGAGTTGGGGAGGAGAAGAGAGGATGGCCCTGCCGGGAATGTTGACATCAGGCCAGGTGTTGGGAAGGGCAAGGTCCAGATCCATCAGTGGAACCATGAAGCCCAACTGGTGCCCCAGACGGACCTGCCGGGTGGGAACCAGTAGGGGCCACACCCGAACCAGCGGGGCCCTAAGGCACTCCAGCCGGGAGGGGGAGGTGTCACTCCTGCACCTGGAAACTTGGGGAGGCATTGAGACGGCGCAGACTCAAACGAGGGACGAAGCTCGCTCGTCTTGTCAGATGACTTTGATAAGCCAGGAGAAGTCAAAGACCTCTTCGATTTCATACTCTTCTTTTTCTTGTGGTACCCACCAGAGGATATTGCAACTAAGATCGATTGCTCCGAGACGGATCCAGAGACCTTCCTCTAGACCAGGATCGAGACCTTTGATGCACTGCACGTCAAGCAGCAAGGAGCTTGAGGGAGAACTCCCTCAAAGCCTTAGGGTGCACGGCCAACAATTAAAGCAAGTCCTGCCGTTGTGGTCATACTTAAGACCCCAGAGGTAGACGAGGTGTGGGACAGTCACTGACATTTGCCAGCGACATGCGCCGTATGGCTTGAAGCCAGTTTTGCTCATGGACATCCCGGACACACCAGGAGATAAATCTCAAAAACGTAAAAAAAAAAAAAGGTGAGTCAGAAAAATGCAGAGGATAGTCCTCGCCATATTTGCGCTGACTAGTGTGAAAAGAAAAGAAATGACATCAGCGTGCTGGTGTGGCACATATAGGCACCAAGCACATCACTTCTGGCACGGACAACGCCATGAGGAGACAAACAATGCCACCCTGCGTGCAGGGGTACTGCTCATTAATCATTTCCAGATCCAGTCCGACACCTGGGGATAATTCGAAGGTAAGTAATCTGCAAATTTACGTCTCTATCAGATAAATTCCATTACTAAGCTCATGGAACTAGCCTTCCACACCTGTCTACACAACCTCATTCTTGAAAAACAAACTGGAGTTTAGAACTGAGAGACCTGCGAATGAAAACAATTGAGCAGTACTGCCCTGGAGGATCTTTTACTAAATTATTTCTCCAATGCAATAATAAGCATGAGGAGGCTTCTTGAGTCAAACATATCACAAAGAGGATAGATGTCAGGTAACAAGGAGTATGTTGGACATTTTGAGGGAAATGAGCACAAAAAGAAAAATATGTTTTTAAAAAATCATGGAAACTAAAGCAGATGCCCAGGGCAAGAAAGAGAGAAATCAGTGTTCTTTAAAAAACTGTTTGTTTAAAAAAAAAACACCTGAGCTGGACGTGGCCCAGAGCTTGAGAGAGGAATGAGTCATGGTGCAGAAGAAAACAAGTTACTTACCTGTAACTATGGTTATCCAGTATTGGTATCTTTCATAGATTCACATGCCTGAATCATTCCCCGTCGTCGAGGCGGGAGTCCCACGGTAAAAATATATACAATAGCAGTGCCTATAAATTTCTTGTAGTAGGCTGGAAAAGCCTAAAGACCTAGCTAGGCCCAAAACTTAGCAGCCTATCTACCTCATTATGTAAAAAGACCTGAAATGGTAGCCTCAGCCAATCAGCTGTCCTCACCCTCAAGAACCTTCCTAGCTCAGGCAGTTCTCCTCAGATTTTCCCAGCACAAGTGAGAATAAGTATCCATAAAACAGAACTGCCCTGCCGGGGAGGAGGGTGGGTGCATGTGAATCTATGAAAGATACCAATACTGGATAACCGTAGTTACAGGTAAGCAACTTGTTTTCTTATCCAGTATTGGGGTATCTTTCATAGATTCACATGCCTGAATCAGAGTAGCAAGCAGTGACATCATGTCTGTCATTAGAGGAAGGTGGGAGACCAAATAAATCTTATACACCCCCACACAACCTGGAAGGTTATAGAGCACAAACTTGTTTACATAACATATGCATCAAAAACCTTCATAAAGTACATTACAGATTAGGACAGCGTTTGAAAAGATTAAAACATCATAATGAAATACATATGCTTAAAACAGTCAAATGAAGAATAAAAGACTATAAAGAGTCTAACCTTAGTGAAGAAGATGCTGCAGCACCGCTTCCCCAACTGCTGGATCATCATGAGTTGCCGACTGCAGACAGTAATGCTTCGTAAAAGTGTGCACACTTTTCCACGTAGCAGCTCGGCAAATGTTCTCCAGCGTCACTCCAGCGAAAAGGGCCATCGACGCTGACATTGTTCTGGTGGAATGCGCTTTAACCTTTCTTGTTAAAGGTTTGTTAGCTTTGTCATGACAGAAGAGAATCGTAGATGACAACCATCTAGCTATAGTTGCCTTTGTTACAGCCTGACCCGAGGTGGCTTGACCATAAGCAACAAAAAGCTGATTAGATTTGCGTATGTCCTTTGTTTTTTTGAAGATAAAACTTAAGTCACCGTTTCACATCTAGGGAATGTAAAACCTTCTCTGCCGGAGTTTTAGGATCTGGGAAAAAAGTCTTGAGCTTGACAGGTTGATTTATGTGGAATTGGGTCGGCACCTTTGGAATGAATCTTGGGTTGGTTCTAAGCGTCACAAAGTCTCTAGAGAATTGTAAGAAAGGCTGTGCAATCGTGAAGGCCTGTATCTCACTGACTCTGCGGGCTGAAGTGAGAGCCAGTAAGATAGCCACTTTCCAAGTTAGAAACTTTAGCTTGTGAATAGGTTCAAAAGGCCTTTTTAGAAGTTGGGACAGAACAATATTAAGATCCCACTCAGGAGGAGGAGGCCGAACTGGAGGAAAAGCTCGGAATTACCCTTTAAGGAATTGTTTGATCAAAGATGATGAACATAATGATGGTTTGTTGGAACTCTTTCTGAATCTGGATATTGCCGCCAGATGTACCTTAATGGACGAGAAAAACAGTCCTGCCCTAGCTAAGGACAGTAGATAAGGAAGGATGTCTTCAGGTGGAGCTTGAATTGGATGAACATTATTTTCTCCACACCAGGAACAGAATCGCTTCCACTTAAAACGATATGTCTTGATGGTACTTTGCGCACAGGCCTGTGATAAAATCGCCCTGCAGTCTGAGGAGATGTTAAGATCCTTGAACTCTAAGAAGTCAGGAGCCAGGCGTGCAAGTACAGTGATTGAGGATCCGGGTGTCGGATCTGGCCCCCCTCTCTTAACATTGACACTGTCGGCTTGAGACAAAGTGGAGGCTGCTGAGAGAGTAGAAGGAGTTCCTGAAACCAATACTGTCTTGGCCAACGGGGAGCAATAAGGATGACTGTGCAATGTTCCCTCTTCATCTTTTGCAGTACTTTCGGAATGAGCGGGATCGGAGGATAAGCGTATGCAAATATTCCGGACCATCTCATCAAAAGGGCATTTGCCCTTGACCCCTGTTGAGGAAACCTGCTGGCATAAAATAGGCATTTGCTGTTCTGCTGCGTGGCAAACAGATCAAGTGTTGGTGTTCCCCATGTTCGAAAGATCCTCTCCACTTGATGTTGCTCGAGTTCCCATTTGTGACAGCCCGTGAAAGCCCTGCTGGGGTTGTCGGCTAGAGAGTTCGGGACACCTTGCACATGTTCTGTTCTGAGGGATATGCCGTGGTGTATGACCCATTCCCACATTTCTTGAGCTTCCAGCAACAGGGTGAGAGATTTCGTTCCTCCTGGTTTGTTTATATAATACATGCTGGTAGTATTGTCTGTGCGCACCAGCACTGACTAATTCGCAATCCTTGGAAGTAAGGCTTGCAGGGACAGAAAAAAGGCTCTCAGCTCCAGGCTGTTGATGTGCTTCTGCCGGTACTGATGAGACCACCGCCCTTGAATCTGAAGGTCCTGGAGATGACCTCCCCAACCTTCCATGGAAGCGTCCGTTGTCAGGGTGAACTCTGGTATGTCGTGGAGAAATGTGAGGCCCGGTGACAAATTGTGCGCCTTCGACCACCAAAGAAGGGCTTGCTTCATCTTGGATGTTACTTTGATGCGGTCGTCGAACGATCCGTCGACTTTCCTCCACTGTCGAAGTAATTCCTCCTGCAGCGTCCTCATTCCGAGTCTCGCCATAGGGATGAGGCTGATTGCAGACAAGCACATCCCTAGAAGGGAAGCAAATGTTCGAACCGAAAGTGACCTTCTTGCAAATATTTGTTTTGCCAGCGTTAGCAGTTTGTTTTGCCGCTCTTGAGTCAAGAACGCTTTGCATTGGCATGTGTCCAACACCGCTCCCAGAAAGGTCAACTCCTGGCGAGGTTGAAGCTGAGATTTGTTCGAATTGAGGGTCAGTCCCAGATTTGAGAATAGGGAGAGGGAACTCTTGACCGCTTCCATCGTGGAGTTTCTTGATGGTCCTTTTAATAGCCAGTCATCGAGGTATGGGAAAACTTGTATTCCCTGTGACCTCAGCATGGCCGCCACCGGGGCTAAACATTTGGTAAATATTCTTGGCGCCGATTTCAGGCTGAATGGAAGCACTTTGAATTGAAAGTGGACGCCAGCCACTGCAAATCTTAGGTATTTGTGGTGTTTTGGGTGAATAGGGATGTGGAAGTAGGCGTCTTCCAGATCCAGAGATGCCATAAAGTCCCCTTTGTTGAGACAATTCAGAATGTCTGTTAGCGTTATCATGCGAAAACTGTTTCTTCAGATATTTGTTGAGCTTGCGCAGATCTAATATTGGACGCCACTCTCCTGAATTTTTCTCTACGAGGAAGAAGCGAGAATAAAATCCTTTCCCTTTCTGAGAGGCAGGAACTCGTTCTATCGCATTCTTGTGTAGCATCTTTAAGGCCTCTTTGAATAGTAGGTGAAGACGAGGGGGAGGGGGTCCCCTGGGCGGCGCGGTTGATGGTTTCTGCAAAAACGCCAGAGTGTGTCCATTCCTGACAAGATCCAGGACCCACTGATCCGAAGTTATTTTCCGCCACTGTTGGTAAAAGGCGGAAATTCTGGTGCCCACGGGAAGGGGAGGATGAATGACTGGCGTCCGGCAAAGCTCATTGGCGCTTGTTGGAATCACGCCCTTGATTGTTTGAGAGCCATTTCCCTCAGTGACAAGAGAAACTACCAGAGGTAGGCTGTCTGTAGGATGATTGATAGTACGGTTGTTTGTACTGAGACTGGTACTGTCGATTGTGCTGGTTGGAATAATTTCCTCTGGAGGAGTAACCACGGCCTTTTGCTCCTCTAAAGGACCCTCTCTTGTATTGTAGGGTACCTAGCGATTTTGCAGTGTCTGTATCCGTTTTTATTGCCAGCAAAGCATCATCTATGTGTTTTCCAAAAAGCGCATCCCCATTGTACGCCATGTCCAAGATCTTCGTTTGGACCTCAGGTCTGAAGGGGGTAGCCCTGAGCCAACCTTGACGCCTGAGGACTGCTGCTCCTGCCAATTGCCTAAAGTTGGTGTTCGAAATATCAAGGGCGCAATCAATGATTTCCGATGCCGCCCTTTTTCCCTCAATCACGATCATGCGTACCTCCTGTTGACAATCCTCAGGGATCAGATCAAGGAACTCAGACAGATCTGACCACATCGGTCTATCATATCGGGCCAAAATTGCTAACGAATTAGCTGCCTTAATGGAGGCTGCTGCATTTGCAGAGAACTTCTTCCCTATTGAATCTAGTCTCCTGCTTTCCTTGTCAGGTTGCAAAAAACACAGTTGATGGACAGAATGTAGAACAATGTCATACATTCACCCCAGTACAAGGATCTGGGCCTAAATCCATCGTTTATTTGCACTCCACACCACCCTGGGTTAGACACTGGCTATATGCAAATCAGCTCTGACCCTGTGCCTCATGGGAACAGTCCAGTCCGAACTACCAAGCCATGTTTTCCCAGACCGGAATCAAGCATCCAAGGACCGGTTTCTGGCTATCAGCCTTCATCAGCCTGGATAGCTTGACTCCAGTGGTGTGGAGAGCCTGGGACTCACGTCTGAGTATACCCAGCACACTCAGGGTGAAAATTGATTGATGCAGATGCTCCGTCCATCACCACCCCCTTTTGTACCGCTTTCCTTGTCAGGTGGCATTGAAATAGGAGCTGAAGGGTTCTTGGACCTCTGTTGTGCTGCCTGAGATATGACCGAGTCCGGTCGAGGGTGTCCTATTAAGCAAGATGGAGTATCAGGAGGCGCTCGATACTTCTTCTCAATTCTTGGAAGGACTGCCGGAAAGGAAGCGGGCGTTTTCATGATGTTGAGGCCCTCTTTCCATATGTAATCAATAATAGGGATAGCTCTGGTAATTCTGTGATACCCCTCCTTAAAGTCATGCAAAAAGCAGTCAGACTGCTCAACTGTGACAGACCATTCAAATCTATTAGCCGCACGTTGCATAATATTATGAAATCCGCCAATATCCTCAGGAGGAGAATCTGACTGGCGTGGGAATGACAATCATCCCACGGATCCGTAGGTGTATGATCTGGCAACTCGCCCTCTTCCCTGCCATCATCCTCATCATGAGAAGAGGTATCCGTGTCACCTTGGGGTGTAGGGCCAGTATCCTGCCTTGGTGACAATGAAGCTCGCTGCGAAGGAGGCCTTGGCATGTCAACTGGGACAGGCGGCACAAAAGGTGCAACTGGAGTTGGAGGAAATCTCTGGCGATAGTCTGCCAACATAGCTTGTAAGTCTTGAATTAAAGTAGATGGCAGATAACTTGTGTCCCCTGAACGAGGAGGTCTGGTATGGGGCGAATGATATGGCGTTGACAAGTCTTCATTCGCCTAATGCTCTTGGTCATCATCCTCATCTTCCTCCTGATACTTGATGTTCAATTGTGAAGGGTGACGGGCAACCCCAAAAGGTCCCTCATCCTCTTCGCCGTCATCCGAATCATCCTCCACATATGTCTCCAAACGGTGTGATGGTAAGAGTGGAGAAATGTGAGAGTAGTCTTGCCTCTGATAAGTTTTCATTTGGAAACTGGTATATTGCACCCTCGTCGGAGGTGTGCTGTGCAGCAGATGAGCTGATGCCATTGCTTTCGTAGAAGTCGATGACGACGAACCTGTTGTCATTGGAATTGTCGTTGACAGGACTGTCTATGGCATTTCCGTCAACGGAGCCGTCGATAGTGTCTTAGTCGATGAATCCTTCGTCTATGGTGTCTTCGTCGACGAGTCCTTCGTCGACGAGGTCGCCGATGGTGTATTCGTCGGCGAGTCCTTCGTCGACGAGTCCGTTGATGAGGTCTTCGTCGGCGAGTCCTTAGTCAACGAGGCCGTCGATGATGTCTTCGTCGACGAGTCCTTCGTCGATGAGGCCGCCGATTATGTCTTCGTCGACTGAACTGTCGTCGACGGGCCTGTTTTCGTCGACGGGGCCTTCGTCGACATGGCTGAAGGGATCTTCGTCGACAGAGCCGTCGTCTACGGGACAGTCGACGATGATTTCAACGGCAACTGGCCCTTCGTCGAGCAAGGCTTCACAGGCGACGACAACATTTTAGCAGACACCAGAGGAGAAGTAATAGCCGAAGTGGTGACCGTAGCAGAAGAAGTTGAAGAGGTAGAAGTCAAAGTAACAGTATGAATAGACACCAGAGAAACAGTCTTAGTCTGGGCTGTACTCACAGTGGACGGTCTTGAAGGAGACGATGCACTCTTTGAGTGTTCTGAGACTCTTTGAGAGGGTTTAAGTTTTTTCGTCATCTCAGGAGAAGAGCTCTCTTTGGATCTGGCTCTCTTGCTGGAGGTAGAGGCCTTGTCCTCATCATCTGTGGAAGATCATTTTAACCACAAAAGAACCCTTGCCTCTCTATCCCTGATAGTTTTTGAAGGGCAGGTATGGCAAATTCTACAATCCTTCACAACATATGAGGGGTGCAGACAATAGATGCAGTCAGAGTGCTGGTCGTCCACATGGACCCTCTTCTTATTGCAGGTTCCACAAGCCTTGAAAAGAGCTTTCTTTTCAGACATTTTGAAGAAAAAGAGACAAAAACTGAGTAGGCACTCAGGGCCTTACACACGAAGTGCGGTGAAAATCTGAGGAGAACTGCCTGAACTAGGAAGGTTCTAGAGGGTGAGGACAGCTGATTGGCTGAGGCTACTATTTCAGGTATTTTTACATAATGAGGTAGATAGGCTGCTAAGTTTGGGCATAGCTAGGCCTTTAGGCTTTTCCAGCCTACTACAAGAAATTTTTAGGCACTGCTATTGTATATATTTTTACCGTGGGACTCCCACCTCGACGACGGGGAATGATTCAGGCATGTGAATCTATGAAAGATACCCCAATACTGGATAACGGGAGAGTAGACCAAGCTTGGATGTGGAGCTTAGAAGCAGGCATAATCAGAGCCAGACAGCAGGCCATGAGGCAGATGCAAAGCAGGGCAGTGGGCAGGAATTGAGGCAGAGCCTGGCAGCAGGCTAAAACAGACATACAGACAGACAGACAAGCAGAGTCTGGAAATGGGGTAAGCACGTATCTCAGGCTGCAGCAGCATGGTCTTCCAGGAAAAAAAGCTGTCTGGGAACCTGCTCGTCTGGAAATGTTTAAGTGAGGACTTTCCAAACGTGAGCTGGAAATGACTGGCACACAACATTAGAGTGAAAAAAAAAAGATCTTATTAAACCCCAGGAATTTAATTTTCTTACTGCTTAATGAGCGAGACCCACTAGAAATAGTAATCAAAAGGTTTATGCATGCTACATTGATACAATCGAGAGTAATCTAGGCTGGCTATGCAGAGGCAAGTGCTTTACATCTGATATTACAAGCAGCATTGTCAGCTAACATGGAATAATGTCTTTGGGTCAGCAGCCAACAGTGTCAGCAGCCAACTGTGGGAATATCAGCCTGTGGGAAAAGGAGGAATACCGTACACAGCTACACAGACTAGTTTTTTGTAATCTTTGCAAACGCTTGATTGATACCTTTATTAATTACAATAGTTGTATTGGTTAATAATTCTCAATCATACAACTACAACACAAATATAACCACCTCATAAACGCATCTTCCAGAGTCAAAGCATGCCTTTGTCATAGAGGAATTAAAATGCACATAACACCTGCTATTTAACTTCAGTCATAGAAAAGGAAAATGCTACTTACCAGTATGCATCTGTTCTTGGCATGTAGAGCTGCAGATTCTTACACTGTGCGTTAGATCGCCACCTGGTGTTGGGCTCGGATGATTGCATGGTGTTGTCGTCTTGGAGGAAGTCTTTGTAGTCACGAGATAGGTGACTCCTCACTTGGACGATAGTACGCATGGGCATCGGCTCCATCCTTAGATTGTTTTTCGCGATATTTGGAAATGATGGAGTTTGTAGAAATAAAGAAGGGATGTCCATGCGGGAAGATCTAATTAAGAAAGAACTGGAACAGAAACAGGTCCCGGGGAGGCGGGAGGGCGTGTAAGAATCTGCAGCTCAACATGCCAAGAACAGATGCATACTGGTAAGTAGCATTTTCCGTTCGAGGCATATGAGCTGCAGATCTTACACTGTGCATCGATTGTACAGCAGTGTCTCCTCTAGCGGTGGTCACCTGTATCTGTTGCAGTAGTTTGAAAGAGGGTTTTGAGGATAGCTTGGCCTACTGCAGCTTGCTGCTTAGCTTGCACATCAACACAATAGTGTTTAGTGAAGGTGTGTGTTGTAGACCATGTTGCTGCCTTGCAGATTTCTTTTAGGGGAATGTTCCCTAAGAAGGCCATAGAGGCTCCTAGTTTGCGTGTGGAGTGCGCTCTAGGAGGAACTGTTAATGTGAGTTTTGCCTTGTGATAGCATATTTGTATAAATTTAACAATTCACCTTGCAATTCCTGATTTAGAAATGGGGTTGCCTTTATGTGGTGGAGAGAAAGCTACAAACAGTTGCTTTGTTTTACGAAAGGATTTGGTCCTATCATTGTAATAGAGAATAGCTCTTTTTACATCTAGTGTGTGTAGAGCTCTTTCTGCTACAGAGTCTGGGTTTTGAAAAACACTGGTAACTCTACAGATTGGTTTAGATGAAAAGGAGTAATTACTTTCGGAAGGAATTTAGGATTAGTCCGTAGAACCACTTTGTTACGGTGTAATTGTAAAAATGGTTCTTGTATAGTGAAAGCTTGAATCTCACTAACTCTTCTAAGAGAGGTAATAGCAATAAGAAAAGCTGTTTTCCGTGTGAGGAATTGCAGTTCACATTTATGTAAAGGTTCAAAAGGGGGCCCCATGAGCCTTGTAAGTACAATGTTTAGGTTCCACACTGGAGATGGTGGTAACCTAGGAGGAATGATTCTCTTTAATCCTTCCATTAAGGCTTTGATTGCAGGTACTCTAAATAACGACATATGGTGTCGGTTTCGTAGATATGCTGCAATGGCTGCAAGATGAAACATATAGATGAATATGCTAGATTACATCTTTGTAAATGGAGAAGGTAACAGCTGATATTTTGGATAGAAGCATCTAGAGGATCAATTTGATTGTTAGTGCAGTAAATGGCAAAACTCTTCCATTTTGCAGCATAGCAAGCTCTAGTAGTAGGTCTTATGGCTTCTTTCATGATATTCATACAGTACGGTGGCAGGTTACGGTAACCAAACTCTAAGACTTCAGGAGCCAGATTGCCAGATTCAGTTGACTTGGATCTGGATGCCTGATGTCTCCATGGTTCTGCGTTAGCATTGATGGTGTCAGAGACAGTCTTTGGTGTGGAACTAGAAAGAGTTCTAGCAGTGTAGTGAACCACGGTTGGCGTGCCCATGTGGGAGCTGCCAGGATCAGTTTGAGAGACTGTTGTCTGAGCTTGCGTACCACTAGTGGTATTAGCGGGGTTGGCGGAAAAGCTTACACAAATCTGCCTAACCAGTTTATCCATATCGCATTGCCCTTGGACGACGGGTGTGGGAACCTGGCGGCGAAGATTTGGCATTTTCGTGTGTGGCAAACAGGTCTATGTCTGGATGACCCCACTTGTGAAAAAATGGTTGAAGAACTTGCAGATGCAGTTCCCATTCGTGAATCTGTTGTGTCTGTCGACTTAACAGATCGGCTATCTGATTGTGAACTCCTGGAATGTGTTCTGCAGGCAGATATATCTTTTGTGGAATGGCCCATTTCAAAATGTTTTGTGCGAGCGGAGACAGTTGCAGGGAATGTGTGCCTCCTTGTTTCCGTATGTAGTACATGGCTGTCATGTTGTCCGTCCGGATCAAGACAGCTTTGTTTTGTATGTGTACTTGGAAGGACTTTAGTGCCAGGAAAATTACCAGCAATTCTAGGTGATTGATGTGAAGCTCCTTTTGTTGAGCAGTCCATCGTCTCTGAGTTGTGTGGTGGAGCAGATGTGCTCCCTATCCTGTCAGGGATGCGTCTGTTGTCAGTACTATTTGTGGAACAGGCTCGAGGAACTGCCGCCCTGTGGACAGGTTTTTGGTGTTCCAGCACTGCAGAGAGCGATGTGTATGGCTGTCCACCAACACAGTTGTCCTTGTGCAGTCGTGACAATGGTATAATAAAAATGCAAGATGCCATCATGCATATTAAGTGCATGAACACTCTGGCTGGGAGAGAGTGTTGGCTTTGAAACCTTGTGATTAAGGCTTGAATGCTCTGTATCCTGGCTGGACTGGGATAAGCTAGAGCTTTATTGGTGTTTATGGTAGCCCCTAGGTATTGATGAACATGAGAGGGCTGTAGATGTGACTTGGTGTGGTTTTTTTGTAAACCCCAAGTTGTGCAGGGTCTGAATTGTGTGAGATGTGTGTTGAACACACTGGTTGAATGACTTGGCCTTTATGAGCCAATCGTCTAAGTATGGGAAGACATGGATGAGATGTGCTGCTACTACTGCGAAGCACTTTGTGAACACTCTGGGTGCTGTTGTTACCCCGAATGGAAGGACTTTGAATTGATAGTGTTGTCTTTCTAGCACAAACCTGAGAAACTTCCTGTGAGAAGGATGCATGGGAATGTGAAAGTAGGCGTCTTTGAGGTCTAGTGTAGTGAGGAAATCGCCTTGTTGCAATAATGGGAGCACTTGTTGTAAAGTGATTATGTGAAAATGATCTGAGTGTATATAGAGATTGAGAGGTCTCAAATCTAGAATTGGTCTTAGTGTCCCATCCTTTTTGGTATTAGGAAGTAGAGTGAGTAGACCCCTGTCCCTTGATGTTGCAATGGAACTAGCTCTATTGCATCTTTTTGTAGCAATGAGAGAACCTCTTGTTGGAGCAGCGTTAGGTGTTCTGTGGACATTGGACGCTGTCTGGGTGGTATATTTGGAGGGGTAGCTGTAAGCTCTAGGCAGTAACCATACTGGATAGTTTGTCTTACCCACTTGTCTGTTGTGATGGAATTCCAGGCAGGTAGAACTGTGCTAATCTCCCCCCTACAGGAGTGGTATGCTGTTGGGGGAGCTGAAGGAAGTCACTGATTAGTGGTGGAAGAGGATAGATTGTTGTTGTTACCTCGACCTCTTCCCTTATTGTTATTACCGCTGTACCCTCCTCTGAAGTATCCTTTATTAGAGGATGCTTGTGTATTAGTTTAAAAGGAAGCTGAACAGTCTGCTCCCATTTCTTCGGAGTCTCCTCTGTAAAAGGAGTGACGAAAGGAGCCTCTTGCTTGGGTGGACTGCAAACCTCCCATAGACTTGGCTGTATCAGTGTCTTTTTTTTATTTTTTCCAGAGCTGTGCCTACTTCTGGACCAAACAACAGTTGTTGGTTGAATGGTTGGTTTAAGATAGTAGTCTGTATCTCTTGCTTAAATCCTGAAATGTGAAGCCTAAGAAGGACACTGAAATTCATTGCCCTCGATGCCGTGTCTGCTACATCTAGTGCAAATTTAATTGAGGCAATAGATATAAGTTTTCCCGCTTGTATGAGGTCTTCTGCTTGTGCCTTATATTGATCAGGTAGATGTTGTAAGAGCTTCTCTAGCTGATCATAGTGAGCCCTGTCATATCTTGCTTGGAAGGCCTGTGTGTTAGCAATGGGCCATGCATTACTAGCTTGGGTAGCTATTCTTTTTCCTGAAGCATTTATTATTTCGGATTCTTTATCAGGAGGTGGTGCATCTCCTGATGTTTGTGAGTTTGCTCTTTTCCTAGCGTTTGAAACTACTAGGGAGTCTAAGGGTAGATTCCCTTAATATAAGCAGGATCCCCAGGAGCTGGTCTGTACTTTTTTTCTATCCTTGGGTTTATGATTCTAGCCCTTACAGGATCTTTAAACACCTCTGGGGCATGTTTAATAACTCCTTTAATCACTGGTAGTATTTGCACAATTTTTTGGAAATGTTCAAAAGTGTCTAGTAAAAAATCCTCTTCTGCCTCATCTGAATGCATGGTGACATTGTGATAGATGGCAACCTTATTAATTAAGTGTCCAAACCCAATATTGTCTTCTGGAGGAGAAGGTTTAGATGGATATATGTGTGGGTCAGGAATATCTGGTATATCCTGTGGGTTTGGATACTCCCAGTCTGGTGAACCTGTTGGGTAGGGAAAAGGGTCATCTGGGTCTTTCCCTCAGTCCATGCTATACTGATCATCATCATCAGCATCCTGAGGAGGTGTATGTTGTGGCGGATGAAGAGGAGAATTTTGAGGTGAAATGTTTAAAGGGATAACAGGAAAGGGAGATGCAGGAGAAGAAGGGTGCATAGGAGATGTGGCAGAGTCCTTCTTGACAGGCACTGGAGGTGTAGGTGCTGTATCTGACTACCTCTTCCTGTGTGGTGTGGTGGAAACATGTCCTGTTTCTGGGTCTATGTATATCCTCTTTTGCAGAGGATCAGGTCTGAAAAGCTCTTTTTCAGAAATTGCTTTCGGCGCCGATTTTTTCGGCTCCAGGCCTGGTTTTTGTTTGTTTTTAGCCTTAGGAGTTGTTGTATAGTCCTGTGGCGTACTTTTCGGCACCAAAGGTATTTTTTCGGAGTTGAGGCCTGGTTCGAGGGCTTGGAGGAATGGGAAACAGACTTTGTGGGTTTCGGCACCGAAGATTTCGGGGTGAAGCAGGTTTCATTGGTTTCAGTGCCGTATTGTGTTTAGGAGTCAACGGTTTCTGGGTCTTTTTCGGAACCGGTACTTCTTTTGGTTTCGGTGCCGAGGGAGCTGGTCATATCGGCACGTGCAGTTTGCTCGGTATGGAGCTACCGGAAGACTTTAAATTTTCTTCGGAGCAGGGCTCAATGTCGGGGCTTTCGAAGCAATGTCTCGGTCTCGACTGGGCCTCGAAGGCAGAGTTTTGACCTTAGCCTTTGGTTTAGGTGGTTGGGCTGGGGTAAGGGCAGTCTTACTCATGCGTTGACCTGATGGTATGGAGTCGTCTGCCTCAGATACGATCAAAGATCATCGGAATCTTCCTCGGGGACACATGGACCTTCGACGAAGATATCCACCGGTTGCGGAGCTGATCTCTGCATTTCGCGTTGACAGGTCCTCCAATCTCGAATGGTCTGCTTGGATCGAAAGAACGCACAAGCTGTGCAGTTCGACTCGTCGTGTTCAGGTGATAAACACAGGTTACACACCTAGTGATGGACGCTGTGTGGGAATTTTGCTCCACACCCGGGGCATTTTTTGAATGGTGTCATTCACATGAGGTGTAGGCCTCACCGTGTGGGTAGGCCCGACGGCCCGCGTCAACGACCGGAATCGAAGTGATGAAGTCGAGTCTATGTATATTTAAGTTAAAGTTTGTTTTTGAAAGTTTTGTGCGCTGAAGTCTTCGAAAAGTGGATTTTCGAACCGGAGCAGAAAAGTTGCATCCGAACCCAGTGGCAGAAAAAAACAATCTAAGGATGGAGCCGATGCCCATGCGCACTATCGTCCAAGGGAGGAGTCACCTATCTTGTGACTACAAAGACTTCTTCCAAGACGACAACAAAATGCATTCATCCAAGCCCAACACCAAGTGGCGATCTAATGTACAATGTAAGATCTGCAGCTCATATGCCTCAAACATATAATTACAAATGCACCTGGACCGCGTAGCAATGGTAACAGCAAAAGTAACTAGTTCCTATCATCCAAACTACACAAGCATTTCTATATAATGAAGCAGTACAACCATTCAATAAATATATTTGGCTAAAAAAAGTTGCTTTTTATTACATTCCACAAGGGTGAAAACAATTGGCATGAGCGGATGAGAGTTAGGATTCTTCATTCCAGGAACAGGAGTAAACATTCCATGCAGTGGCCTTAATGAATAGAGAAGCAAGAAAGGAGCTATCTCGGTAATAAAAGCACTGAACTGGCCAGAGGTTTGGACTTTAAAATAAATGGAAAGCAAATACAATGGGCTGCTGAAAGCTACCGCTCTACCGCTGGAAGCATGGCTAGAGGTATGACATTCTCATAGTTGACCACTTGCAAATGGAAGAAAGACAAAGACTGACATCTGGGATCCCAAAGCAAGACCTGTGCAATGGCCAGCTTTAAGTTGCCATCTTGGAAAAGGAAACAAGAGAGCTGTTGTTCAACTGATCACCAAAGGCTGAACCATTTGAGACCGGTTGGGCTGCAGACTGTGGAAGCAGAGAGAGCAGGAGATGTGGTACCCTGCAGAGGGACATGGGTTGCTATGGAACTGATTGGCGTGTATGTGCTGTGCAAGAACAGTGCTGTTGGAGTGTTCTGGCTGTGGTTGGAAGGATACACTATATGCGTTAGCTATGACTGCAGTAGAAAATTTGAACGGTATAGTTTGCATACATCTGGACAATGCAGCGAGTAGCAGATACCGTGTGCTGTGAACTGCAGCTCTGGGTGGATCAATCTGATGGCTGTAGAGGGTGTGGGATTTGTGTCACACTTACCATGTTAAAAAGCCGCGGAGGAGCTTCCTTGGCGCTGGTTTCAGAGAGGTACGTTTCCCAGTTAAAAGTCTTCTCAGGATAACCTGAAGTAAAAGCAATCATTCACTAAGAGGGGAGAGATGGCCTCAGAGGAAAGGAGACGGGACAAATAAAAAAGATGGAAGCCAATGCTTGAGGATTCTTCGGAAAAGTGAGATGACAGCAGAAAAAAATGCAGTAGAACTTGATAAGAGACAGAAAAAAACAGATGGAGAGGGATGAAATGGCAGGAGAAAAAAAATTAGAAGGGGCTTAGGGTGGGGCAGATAGAAAAAATAGGATAGAGAACTAAGGTAGAATAGCAGAAAGCTGACTAATTAAGAGAAGTTGAATAGTAAAAGGAAGAAGAATCAGGGCGGAAGAACAGACGAAAATGCATTTGAATACAAGGAAAAATGAAGGAGGGGATGTAGACCAGAAGGAGGGGAAGTAGAAAAGAGGAGAGAAGTGACAGTAGCGGGAAATAGAGAGTGAGAAGGTACAGTTGAAAGGAAAGTAGAACAGAGAGAAAGGAGGTAGAAAAAGAACGGAGGTATAGTAGAGGGACAGGTGGACCAGTGGAAAGCATAAACTGCACAGGCAGAATACAGGGGAAAGGGAGGAGAATCTCTACTAAAGGAGGGAAAGAAAAAGAAAAAGAAAAGAGGGAAGCATCACCCTTGGGAGGTGTCAGGTTGATGTCGTTCTTTTCACAGAAGCCGATGGGGAATATGGAGTGGGACGCAGCATGGTAGCAGAACCAATCAGAACCATCAGCACCATCGATGCCAATCATGAGGTACCCATCCAGGAGAACCTGATGGGAAGGAAGAGCATGAAGGCTGTAAGAAACCCTAATATAGTGCCATTAAGAAAAGCCCACACAGACCTAGCTCAACAGAGTCGATGCCACACACTGAAACATACAGAAATCTACACATAGTCAAATACAGCAGACCTCACTACATGTCTAGCCACATACAACAGACGTTCAACACGTAGAACCGCATACACCAGACAGAGCACAGACAGTGAGCCACATGTAACAGTCGTCAAAAGAGTTGCATACAAAGAGTGTTCACCCATGCAGCACAGCCTGCGGACACAAGGGCAGATCTAACATATTAAGCAGCTTCCGCAGAGCTACATTTGGAGGACAGAACCCTCACAATCTCAGCCACAAACTGCACAGCTTCCTCCACCCTAACCACCACCAACAATACAGAACCCCAAAGTCATGTACATAAGCCTCTCACAAACATAAGTACATAAAGCAGTCCAAAAAAAAATATAGGGACATGTAGCAGAGTCCCCCAGTCACATACCTCAGAGCCTCAAACATAACACGAAACCCGCAAGAGGAACTCCCAGCCAAGTATATTGAAATATACACAGAGCCCCATACAGCGGATATCTCACACACTGATAAATCTACATACAGCAATGCGTGTGCAGAGCACCCCCCTACATAACATGTTTATGCACACAGCCTGTGAACAAAGCTCACCCTCACACAAAGTCCACCCAACGACACATAGTGCCCAGATGTAACAACCTCTTTACCTTACATACGGTTGCTGGACTAATGTTGCCGAGGTTCAGTGGGTCAATGGCTTCCAATTTCATTCCTTCTTCAAACCAGTCTCCTTTCGGAAATACAACTCGCACCTGAATAGAATCAAGTTTTCACACTGCTTATTTCTTCATTTTCTGGCTACTACCTTAAAATAGAGACCCTGCTCCCAACATCTTCTCACTGTTTGAGATGACAAAAGACCTTATTATACTATTATCACTTAGTTGAGTCACCCACAGAATGCAAGATCCAGTCATCTCAGGACATCAAGCAAAGGGTAGGAGGACTGATGGGACATGGGTAGTGTCTGAAGCGTCTCCTATTGCCAGGACTTCCCTTGAACTCTCTAACTCAACAGATGTTTCCTGTGTGGAAATTGAGTATTATATGGCATTGTTGAACGACCTTTACCGTTTAATACACTTGCCAACCCCTTTAGGGCTGGTACATTTTGCTATTTAAACCGTGCGTAGCTGTGGCTCTGAGTAGTCCGGCTTACACAAAGGAACAAGTGTAAAGCAACAATTGAAGAAATCTACGAGGCACACAAGACATTCAACACCAATTTAATAAAATAGTTTTGATTTTTATATAATTGTCACCAAAATGAAAAGGATCCACTGAAGGATTCCGGAGATACAGAATGTACAATGTATAGTAAATTAGCAATTTTTACTTACTAACGAACAAGCATCAGCAAATTCAACAAATCTGACAGTTAGAGCCTTTTTCAAGAAAAACTTGGTTCAGTATCAATGCAGTTACTTAAGAGTTACTTCAGGCGACCAATTGCTGCCAGGAGCCAGTCAGGGGGAACAGTAAGGGCAACAGAAACCGTTACCTTGACCAGAAAAGTAGCCTCCAGTCCAGTTGCAGTGTCAGTGGCTCCTTGCCAATGGCTCCTATGGAGTCGTTCTGATGTAAAGTGATACAGGACGCCGAAGATGCTCAAAGATGCTGTGTATTGTTGACAGGAGTCTTCCTCTGGCTACTTCTCGGTCCACGGAGTTGGCGATCCTGGCCACAGGGGTCGACGTCCCTCAATGTCTTCTTGAGCTTGGTGGAAGTCCGGTCGCCACTGGGCTACCAGTCGTCCCTGGGCTACTAGTCACCTGGTACAGTGGTTTCACCAGTTCCCTTCTAATGGTAGTAACATGCCTTCTGGGTGACCAAGCTCCACTCCGACGACTCTCCCGGATCCAGCAGACTCTGGGTCAATATTTAAGCATCAGATCTCAGTCCCTGGTGCTGCATGGTGGAGAGGACAGTGATCCGGTGATCTGGGCTACTAACTCACCCCAGCAAGCTTCTTCAGCTATTGTGCCCCTGTACTGCGAACAGGTCAGCCAACTGACCCTTGCAGCCTCTTGCTTTGGATGGGGTCAGGAGTCTACTTCTCCATGAGCAGGGCACAGCCGGTACAGTCCCTTTCCTTTGCAAGCCACTGTGAGTAGCAGGTGCAGTCCACGCCGGTGCAGACTCTTCGCTGGGACCTTTGTGCAGCAGGGCAGTCCTTTGGTCCTCTACTCCAGTCCAATGAGATCTGAATTCTGGTTGCCAGGGGTGCCCTTTTCATGCCCTTTTCATGCCCTCATGAAAGGTCAGGTTCCCTTCCTCCTGATGGCTACTTCGAAGTATGGCATCTAGCTATCCGAGAAAGCTCCATTCTGCCCACTTCCAACATGGCAGAACCCCTCTCTCTGCATGCAGAGTTCCCTAGCCAAACCCAGAAGTGTGGATATAAAGGGGGCTACAGACCCCTGAAAAAACTGTTTGACAACTGGCTTCCCCTCTCTAACCCTGGTGCCAGCATGTCTACCTAGACAATATAGCAGTCCCTATCCAAGTTTTTGCCATTTACCCTTCACAGGCAGCTGCTCCTTTGAAGCTCACGTTTTGGGCCAATACCTGTGTGGCTTCTGCCAGGGAGCGGTAACATCTCCTCCATGCAGGCTTCTATTGTGTACTTTCCTGGGAGTCGTTTGCCCATCTCCCACGAAGGGAACAAAGCTGTCTCGGGGACAGAGTGTGCAATTGTAAAGGAGCACAGAAGACTTTGGGCAACAAAGTGACAACTTTGTTAAAAGTGCACACCACAACAAGTTACATTAATTTCGATTTGAGCAACGTGTTGGCCTTACTGGAACGAGTTGCTTGATTCCCTTCAGGGCCCAACTTTAGTAATCCCAGTCAGAAGTTAGCAGGGCTGATATGGCAGCCTGGAACTCCACTTGTCAATGTTAGGGTTTTTACTGCTGAACCCTGTAAAAGGTGCATGTTCACCTTTTAAAATACTGCACCCTGGCTTAGGGCTTGATAGGCCTACCTTAGGGGTGACTTATGTATATTACAAAAGAGAAGATTGGACTTTGTCATTGCTTTAAATGGCAAAGTTGAGATAGCATTTATATCTGCCCTTTCAGTCTGCAGCGGCAAACTGGAAGCCATGTGTCACCTTTGTCTCACCCAGGGTGGCACAACCAGTGATACAACCCCTGGGGTGACCCTCTAACTTACAGGCCCTGGGTACCAAATATTAGGGATGTACAAGTAAGTTAGCTTATGTCAAATGGGTATCAAACATACACACTTTAAGGTCAAGGCACTCACACTGAGGTCTGGTTAGCAGGCCTCAGTACACTCGGAGTTGAAAAACCAGCAGCATCAGTCCAAAACTCAGCAGTTGACCATAAATAAAGAGGCATTCCTGTAACCACCCAAGACAGTTGAGCACATTTGCAACGTCAGCAAGGGCGTTGCCAGAAGAATACTGCACCACTAGCCACATACACTACTTACTACTGTTTAACAACACCTGGGAAGAAAAGGTCTTAATAATTCTTACTAACAGCACTCCTGCTTTCCAATGGAGTCTCCACTCCTTGCCCCATACCCCCTTTCCTTGCACTCACTTTCTTGACGAGACATGCTTATTGAAAACCTTGCACAAAAACCTCCCGTTCCCATCAGATTCATCTTGTCACCAGACACCACTTTCCCACAAACCTGAGACTTACGTTCTTGAAGAGGTGCGGCACAGCATCACCATGGACCTTGCGGGAGTTGGAGTAAGTAGACAACTCACTGCGCATTTCATCTATTGAGAAAAAAGAGGGGTATGAAACAAAATAAGAGCCAAGTTAGGAACAAGATGGAAACAGCATACATGCTGCGAGGAAGGACTAACTGGCAGAGAGACAGGTGCACAGAAGGCTGTGAAAATACAAAAGGTCACAATATCAGGCTATACTAGTTTTGTGGCACACTTGCACATTCTCAGTTCTCTTCAAAACTCTCCAAATTCCACACACAAACCTTGTCTACCATGTCATACAATATATTCACCAATTTTAACCCATTTCATAAACAATAGTTTTGGATATTCCCTTCTGTTTTTCTTTAGGTTTTTGCCCTCCAGCATTTCACCTTTCCAAGGCGTTCGTTGGGAGTTTCTTTACTAGGTTGAAGCCTACTAGAGAGTGCAACTCTCTAGCTGTAAAGATATTAGGGACATGCTGGAAGCTTACCTAGAAATGCATTCCACCCATTGATCACCATTGGCTTTGCTTTTAGTCAGTTACATTTGCCTGCTTTCTATTCGTTGGCTTTGTTTTAGGCTGTCCAGCTTGTGCTAATCCCTCAGTGGAGCATAGTAAGTTTACCACATCTCTAACTGGATGCTTCTATTCTTTCATGACTGATCGCTTGTTGGGAACTTTTTTCTTTTTCGTGAGACACTCCAAGGGAGTGCATGTTTTACAGCAGTCTCTCCGAGCATGCTTCTCTTGTCCCTCTCTGCCCCCGACCCCTTCCTACTGCAGCTCTTAGTATTCTTCCATCTCATCCATGTGCTTCTCTTCCCACCTGTTTAACTAAAACGGGGCATTGTTTCGAAGGTTGCTTAGCGAATGTCGTTATTTCAATTTGCTTATTATTTGTGGGTCTGTAAGGCCCTTTGTGGTATCTATGGTCACTTTTATCACTAATTGCTTTGTTTTTTAAATCCGTTTTTGGAGCACATTTATATGCCTGAAAGTTTATTTTGCTTAGCTGACTGTCTGACCCATGACAGATGTTTTTCTAAAAAGGTTAAGCTTCTAAAATGCCTTGTAGTTTCACTAGCTACCACAGCATGCCTTCTAATGGGAAGCCAAGAGCTGTCATTTTGTTTTTACAACTGTTAATATTTGTAGATTGTTTGGCCCATGAAGATAGCATGGTGTTATCTTTATAGCAGGACAACAAACGACCCCTGGCTCATTTTATGCGTGTCCAGTGGCCTGAGCAGAGAATAAAATATATAAATTGTCTAAATGTTTTTTGCTTCTGTCTGCTTTTAAGGTTCTTAACAGATATTTTGCCCTGATTAACAGCTCAATTTAGTTTTCTAATGGTATGCCTTTCTGCTGGATGCTTATGAACAGAGGACAAAGCGCTCTGTTGCTTTTTTAGAGCGTGAATTCTACTATGCACAGCGTTTTGACACAAGTTGGATAACTCTGTTAATTTCATGTATTGTTTGGCTCTTCCCCATTTAATACTAGAATATAAATGCATATTGTTTTCTTTTCATAATGCTAGCTTCTTTCACAACACACATTTCATGTGTGCTTATCTTTCCTAGATAGCTTTGGACCCATGAAGTAAGGGAGATCATGTACTGGTTTTTGGTTCTGAGCAAGACTTTTCTTCTTAATAAACCCTACATTCGTTGGTTTATTAGGGATTCTAAATAAAACAGTACATTAAGTAGGTCACTGGCAATAGACCCTACAGTGAACAGCAGCTCAAGGGTCACATCTACCTCTTGTACCTATCCGTGTTTATTACTGATTTGGGATGGATTTTATTCTGCCACAGATTTGCAGCATTGATAGCATTATGCAATCTTAGTCACAAAAGACTACAAGTTCAAAATAACGTTTTTGCTGGATTTATTGGACCAATAGATGCATATTTTGTTAATGGATTTTCTTTCTTAACAGCTTGATTTAACAATTGCTATACTGATTATGACAGTGCTGTAGCAATTGCTTCATCTCTTGATATGTATCTACTTTTCATTTTTAATGTTCGTAAGCACAGTGCCATCCACACCGAGACAGAAAAGTGACCAAGCCTTTTGCCATTATGCGGCAAATTGTTTCAGTGTAGCTAGTGCCATCCACACCGAGCTGGAAAATGAGAAAAGCCTTCTACCATTCCAGGCACAGTATTACAGATTTGGATTGGTACAATACCATCCAAGTAAACATGGAATGAATAAAACTAACCCTGGATGTGTTTTGCTCTTATTAGAGCTCGTCAGAGTCTTTTGTCATTTTTCAGCTCAGCGTGGATACCACTAGCTAATAAAAGTTGACATAGTCCACAAGACCTCCACCAGGCACTCCACAGAGAACAATTATGATCAGACTGCAAAGATACTGGAAATAAGCCAAAAATATTGGCTTTGGAGTGGGAACACAAAGGTATCAAACACAATGGGAATAATCACTCCTCCTAACCAGACTACGGCTTACAATCGCAATGGAAAAGTAAAACATTTGATGAAATTAAAATACAAATCAGAAGAAAGGGTAGAACATATGCTCTTCTACCTCAAGCAAAACTATGTATTGATATCACAGTCATCTAGAAGAAGCACTCCAATATACTGAAACTGGAACCCGACACTAAAAGATTCCTAACTTGCATATATGGGACCTGCGATATGTGAGGAGGAAAGAATAGACTTTCAAATGTTGGTGCACAAATTATTTAGGCAATGCAGTGGGAACTTACAGACAATAGTACCAAATGGATCTTCCTTGATTCGCACATATTTACCTGGCTATAATTGACCCTCTCAGAAACAGTCAAGTATTGCATATGGTGGCTCGCGACACCACTTTTTGTGACATATTTGAAGAACACGCACACAAGGGGGAATAATCAGAGTAAAGTTCATTGTTAAGTCAGTTGTGTTGGAATACGCTGTATGATGATAATATTATGCAGTACTGAGACAGGATGGATAATGTTGTAATGTCTTGAAATGTCAGGGTAGAAAACACAGTTATAAAACAGCATAGAATCCAACCCTACGTTAAGGCAAGAGATGTGTAGATAGGAAGATTGCAAGAGACCCATCTAACTGCTGATGAACATGACTAGATGACTTGGAAATCAGGGGCTCAAATTCGTGCTCGGGGTCAGCTCTACGGCTAGGGGAATACAATTGTGTGTCGCGCCTAGAGTTCCTCTAAAAATGGGTAAGGTACTTTAAGACTCAAATTGCAGATATAATATATTAGTAAGAACACTACATGGCAGGCCAGAGGTAGTGTGCAACAAATACGTTTCGAACACAGAGATTTTTTCTTTACCCAATATTCAAATTGTTCTCATCCTATACCGACTCTGACATACCCTGACTGGGAGACTTCAACTGCTTGTTAAGGAGGCAGTTGAACAGCACCAGAGTTACAGACGGAACCCATGGATGTAAGTACTAGTTTTCCTTGATGTGATAAATAAGGTGAATGAAGAGAAGCTATTTCTAGAACTAATGGAAATAAAAGTGGTTATTCCTTCTCTACTATGCAATATGGGTCTTACTCAAGTATTGATTCTGCCTGGACTAATGTGGATAGGAACAGCAGATTAGGCGCATCAGTATCTTGACCACACGCTATCAGACCCAGCACCTCTAGTGTTTAAAGTGGCGGCTCAGAGGGAATGTAGCGTTGACTATAACTTGCTGTCTCCAGAATGAAGCCCTAGCAGATGAGTCCAACAGAGAAAAAATTCTCGAGGCAAATAAAGATTTCTTTGCTATCAATCGAGGTACAGTCACATCAGCTAGAAGACTACGGGTGATTTTTAGGATTTGGATAAGGTGTAAACATACGGGGGCTTCATGTGCAGTAAGGAAATGTCTCACTTGCAAGATAGCCAGATTGGAAAATGAGGTGTGTGCAATTCAACTACATGTAGGTAAGGGGCTCTGTGATAGACATCTGACCATCACAGTCCTAGCACGGCTTGAATCTGGATAGTTTAGACAGTGACATTACTTAAAGAAAACTGCACCGAGGGATAATTTTTTGTGTAAAAATCGTCAACTATGTTGACACTCCTGAGAAGTTTGTAGAGGGTTTAAGAACAAGTCGATGGCGCAGAAAAAAGGGAACTGAAATCACGCTGAGCGAGGGCACTTTATGGCTCCAGTGAAGTCATGAGACATTGTGTGTAGTGCCGAGGTGGAGCTGGAGCCTCCTACCAGCATGGGACAGCCATTGAAGAATTGAGGAATCTGCAGGTAGCAGTACTCATCTGAAGGAAGATGGTACATGACTAATGTTTGTATAGAACTTAATTATCTCTACAACTGATGCATAGGATAAGACCTAAGAGTGACGTACTATAATAGCTGCAACAGTTGTGAGAACCTATGTGCATAGGTAGTGGGCCTATGGTCATGAGCAAACCTTTCGGTTGTGCAGTGGTTAGGTGTCTCTTGGAGCCATTAAGTTGGTCACTGCACGCTAGCCCATGTTTGTGCTAGTTGTTTTTTTCCCAACCAAGAAAGGAGAGAGGCAGTAGACTAAACTGGTGGAATTAGTATTTCTGACAATAAGAATAGATCTGGGCTAGAAGAATCAGATTACTCCATTTACAAAGCAGTGGGAACTAGACCTAGTGAAACGGGCAACAGCAAAACATAGGATGAGGAGTAGAATGCCAGATATGCGAAGAGAGGGAGGGGAATATCCGAATCATGGCAGGCAAAAATGCTGTTTTGAGATATTATATTTTGACCTTCAGTGACATCATCATATGCTTGGGTGACTTTCCCCTCCATCTGTAGTTTAGCAACAGAGAATCAATGTGAGGTAAAAGGGAGATTAAGGCTCTGGCATGAAAAACTACTGGAAGTCAACATTACTATCATAATCGGCACTTTGCGAAGTACTGCAAAATAGAAATGACTGAGAAATTTGGAGAAACAACTAGCCAATAGGATGTGCAGGGAGAGCCCTAGGTGGACAGATTTAATGGATTATTTAATTAACGTTGGACACCATGTGGGATCCTGGAAAAACCATTCTTGTCACACTGCCATTGTATGTAAAGAAAATACCCTCATATTCCATGCCCTATCTCTGGAAGCCTTTTGGTGACTACACCAAAGTTTGGGAAACCCAATTATAGGCAAGGCCTGCATAATAAAGGCACACATTGACTTCTGACGAGCTGCTCTGTAGACTGCTCTAAGTTTGGTCTGGTAGACAATCCGTGTATATATTGATATAACCTCTACAGATCATTCACTTTGTGCTTTGTGACACAGTTCTCTGTGGTGTCTGATATCTGTAATAATACTACGCGGAGTGAAAAGTGTTATGTTATCAAAGACTGTTTGGTGACCCTCTCAGTGCAGAGAAGCCCACAGAACTGTATGAAGTATCTTTGTGGAATCGGAGAGAAATTCTGTCAAAGTAGCAACAAAAAAAAAAAGGGTGACTGATACACAGCGAAAGGGAAGAAAGCTGTGAGACAGCAAGAAGGAACAGTGATGGGAACAAACGAAGTCCAATATAAAGACACCCTTGAAATCATACCACTATGAGGAAGGAAGGGTATATGTGGAAACCATTCACCACCAACAGTAATCAATCTCTAAGTTGTGTGACTTACAGGGGGCAATACATTTCTTGTTGTTGTGTACTGTGCAACAGATAAGATGTTATACACACTATATCCCCCTTATACTTTTTATATGGATATTTAGTCCAGTGAGGAAGAAGATTCAATGGCAGGACCTGGAGGCGAGGATTATTCCCTCTTTGTTCATTTATTACAAATAATAGCAGCCATTGACTGGACAACGATAACAAAACGTAATTTCCTATTAACCTTGGGAAAGAAGTCAACACAAAGTCTCAATCCAATCAGGGGCTGTCTGCTTCATCAAAAAGAGTTGTCCATTTTTTCGCCTCCTCCTTTTTCTCTGCTGCAGCCAAATGTCGGGACTGCGGTTCCCTTTGTTCTTTTTATTGACGGAATGTGTGTGCTATATTTCGATTGTTGCTGTTTTGCTTAGACAGCTAGGAGGTTCGCGCCTTTAAGGTTGGTGGCCGCAGGAGCGCTGAATTGCTCCACTCGCAGCCGTTAAGTTTTTAGGTCGAGCCTAGAGCAGCGCATGTGCTGCTTGCTCGATCTTTAGTAAAGGGCAAAAAAAAGTGCTATCTACCAGAGTTTAGCTGCCCTGAAGCATGAGTGCATGTGTGAGTGTACGCGCAGCCGTCATCGGTCTCCTCCGTCACGGGTCATTAAGTTGCTTTCCCCTCTGCCTCCGTCCGATCACTTTAACTTTCACTTTCGTGGCTTGTTTTATTTAAACTAACTGCAGACCTACTCAAATTCGCCCTTTAAAATTAACAGCACGAGTGCACAGTCAACAATGGCCCCTGCAGCGTCTCCCGCAACACAAAGTCAAAGTCAAAAAGTCAAAAAGTTTTATTTGTACTGGTACTCAACAGAGGACCACAAAATATATTATACAAGTTACATATAAAAAGAGATTCAATATTATCAATACAGAGATAAAAACGATTTTAGAAATTTATACAAGTTAAAACAAACAAATTAATTCGGAGGTTGCTTGCAAAGAGCGATAAGTTCTCTCACTGTCGTGATTCTACATGAGCAATATATTGGTGCTAAAAATCTAGTGCGGGCAGAAATTACGATCTGGTTCGGACATACAAATAGAACATGTTCCAGAGTCTGATCACCCCCAGCGCACAATGTACATAAAGCAGATTCCCCCGGGAACCATCTTGAGGTAAATGAAAGTAAGGGAAGGATGCCCAGTCGAAGCATAGCAATTGTTCTCCTTGCACCATGTGTTAAGGTTAGCCCGATATAAGGCCGACTTTGTTTAAATTCTAAGGAATCAACAAATGGTTTATAGGTAGGTAATTTGGTGCAGTGTCGAGAGTCCACTTCGTAGCTGAGTTTTGGGGTGAAGCATTTTAAGAACAGTTTTAGTTGTGCTGGTGACCAATTTAGCAGCATTTCAACTGTAATATTTGCTACACGAAATGCTTCAGCCATGTTCTCTCTGAAGACTTGCTTTTTAGCATCAGACTCAAAGGTTTCTTTTTTCAACAGTGACCTTAGTGTGTTCTCTTTTGCGTGCAATAAGTTGTAGGCCCACCTTATTACATTTGCAATTGCTACTGCATAGGAACTTGTCACTGATAGTTCCAGTCTCAGTGCTTGGACAGGAACTGCATCTGACAGTTTCATAATTTTTCTTAAAATCTTCCCCTCTTTTCGATCCATAAAAGCCCATTGTTTTTATGGGGATGTACTCCGTCGCGTAAGAAAGTACAGGAGATATTTTTACTCTATAGAGGTTTATCAGAGAGGAAAAATGTCTATTCCCTGTTGCGCTATAGAGTCTCTGGAGGGCCGCGACATGTATATCTGATTTCCTTGACAAATTGTTCAGTTGCGTGGTGTTAGATAAGTTTTTTGAAAGGATCCTGCCGAGGTAGGGATAGTCCTTAACTTCTTCTATCTTTTCCCCTCCTAATCCGCAACACTTTAGGTTTCAGCTAGGCACTCTCTTTCACTTTAACATGGGCTCACAGTCAAAAATGCTCCACCCCTCCCCCAAGGCGCCACACTGTAAACATCTTAACTATCATTAAAATGAGTTCCCAGTCTCGCATGGATTGATTCCTATGTAAACATCACAGGCGCTGATTTCTTCTCTTTTCATTTGAGGTATTTGACAGTTATAAACGAGTCTCTTTAAATGTCTTAGTGAAAATAATCATGTTAACAAAAGCGTCAACTGATTAGGAGTCGCTCGGATTTGGGCAGACCAAACAGGCTGTGCCAGGCATGTCCTGCTGTTTTCCTCCATCTATACTGGCATTTCCGGCTGAGATTTTATTGCATAGAACTATTTAATCCCTCAATTTAGCAGTCCGTAGAGTGCCAGAGAGCGCAAAGGAACACTTGGGACCCACAAGGGGTGAGAGTGCGAGCATGTAGAGGCAGGCTGTGGGGAGCTGGTGGAATACACTTCAAGACAACTTCAAGCTCTTGAGTTTAATGGTCTTTTGATATGCCCTGATGGATCTCTTAGCATGCTGAAAAATGACGCAGAAATGCCATTCTTTTTTCTTCACCGCTAGTTCTAATATCCTCCAGGTGCAAAACAGCATGTGCGTCCACCGGCGTAAGAATGTGATGAGGGGCCTTGAGGCTTCCTTTTCTCACAGATATTCAGTGACCTCGACCTGAATTAGGGGACCCCCTCTATTCAATTCAATTCAATTTTATTAAATATGATTTTGGAACTCCGTAGAGATCCACATATTATACAATTACAGACAAAATATAAGATTTAAACCGTATATGAAAATTCACGCAGGCAGTAATTATACAAAAACAATATACCGTTCTACTAATAAAGTTCTAAGAAACATTTAAAAAAGTTAAACATTTTGTTACAAAAGATTCCATTTGGGGGACTGAGGATAGCATCCAACAAGGCTGTTGCGGAAGAAATACCAAACTGGGTACATGCCGGTTTTATCCAGAGGCGACGGTAGGTCAGTAATGCTGGACAAACTAGCAGGACATGTTTAGAATCTTGAATTGCAAGGTTACAGTAATTGCATACATTAGATATGCCATACCATTTGGCAAACAACTTATTCAGGGGGAGCAAGTCCTGCCTGAGGAGTAGCCAAAAGCGGCGTAAGCCTACTGTAGGCCCCCTCTCCCCACCCCCGTCCGATGGGGGCCTGTGTTTCGCCACTGAGCGCAAATAGCAGTTATTATGCCTAATTGCTATCTGCTTTTCAGGACTATTTTGTTTGCAAAACTTGTTTTAGGCGAGAAGGTGATGATTTCAGAAAAAGAGGAAGACCTTGGTACTGGGGCAAGTGAAAGCATTAGCTTTCAATTCATTGAGATTGATGGCTCTTAGCCAATCTCACTGTTGAACCCTTGAGCAGAAATGGCAGAGAACTGTGAAATCATGAGCTTTTTAGGTCTTCCTTTGCTGATCTAGGCCTCACAAATGTTGACTTCATAAGTAATTGCTGATGTACTACCCCTCCAGAGCCTGGCCCATTATTGAGCAGCCTCAAGTTCACCTAGGTCAGTGAGAGGAAGCTTCCTACCAAACCAAACACACAACCACACACTCACACAAACACATAACCACACACAAACACATAACCACACAAACACATAACCACACAAATACATAACCACATAACCACATACACAACGGCATAACCACACAACCACATAACCACAACACATGACCACATAATTACACACACAACCAACCACACACACACACACACACAACCACATAAACACGTTAACCACACAACCACCCACACACACAACCACACATTACCCCACAACCACCCCCCCACACACACACACAACCACCCACCCACACAACCACCCACCCACACAACCACCCACCCACACACACACAATCACACAAACACAAAACCACACAAACACATTACCCCACACACAACCACCCACAAACACATAACCACACACACAAACCACACGACAACACACACTCTACAACCACACGACCACACACACAACCACACCACACACACAACCACCACACACACAACCACCACACACACAACCACACCACACACACAACCACACCACACAACCACACCACACACAACCACACCACACAACCACCCACACACACACACATCCACCCCCATACATAACCACACAAACACATAACCACACACACAAACCACACGACAACACACACTCTACAACCACACGACAACACACACTCTACAACCACACACAACCACCACACACACAACCACACCACACACAACCACACCACACACAACCACACCACACACACACAACCACACCACACACACAACCACACCACACACACAACCACACACAGCCACACACAGCCAAACACAGCCAAACACAGCCACACACACAGCCACACACACAACTACACAATAACAACCACACACTACAACTAAACCCACAACCACACACACAACCACACACAACTACACACACAACCACACACAACTACACACACAACCACACACACAACCAAAAACCACACACACAACCACACCCTCAACCACACACACAACCACAACACATCCACACAACCACAACTACCCACGCAACCACACATACAACCACACCCATCCACCACACACACAACCACCACACACACACACCACACACACACCCACCACCACACCACACACACACACACACAACCACACCACACACACACAACCACACCACACACACACAGCCATCATACACACACAACCCAAACCACACACACACACAACCCAAACCACACACACAACCCAAACCACACACACACAACCCAAACCACACACACACACAAGCAAACACACAACCACACATACAACCACACATACAACCACACATACAACCACACACACAAAACCACACACACATGGCGCACTTTACTTTTAAACATATTCATCTAAAGTGCAGCATGACACCATTGCTACAAAAATAAATACACTTTTTTGGTCAACAATTTATAGACTTTTGTTGCAATTGGTGTTGCAATATTTAGCAATGCCAATAGCTCAAACCTAATTAATGCGAGACCTATTGCATTGCAAATGCTTGTTCCTTTTCCCTTGTGTGAGGGCTCTGGCGTGGAGGCACGTGGCGGTATGCCAGCCGCCAGAGGGTGCATCCCTCCAACGCGTCTCTCCTGAAACGCTCTGTGTCTCGTTGGGCCACGGAGAGCACATCAGTTTCTGTCAGTACTGAGCGTCTACGCCCACAATCTCAACGAGTGTCAGCGCCCCTGCCAGCCTGGAGCATTCCACTCTATGGGGTAGGATTATTTAGGGAGCAAGGTCTCCCATGAGGCAGACTCCGCCCAGGCTGCCAAGTACGCAGTAGTTAAGCTCACTTGATATCCTATGGGCGCTTTGTTCAGCCTGCCCTTCTCCTGAGGGTTGTGTGTCTATTACAGACCATACCTGCTTGGGGTTCTCTATAACCTCTTATTTACATCTTGAAGGCCGGATCGCCTGTTTTTGTGTGCCCCCAGGGCTAGCGAACAGCCTCTCCACTCCTAAGGGCCCATCACTCTAATTTCAGGTGAGATTTTAGGAGTCCCCCCTTTTTTCCTGTTATCCCTCTAAACTGGTTGGTGGCCACCCAGTTTAAAGCCATATCTCGCTTACTTCTTAATTCAGCTCATGGAGGAATTTGGCTAATATTATGAAGAGGAGGCCATTCAGTATTTTCCAGTCACAGTCGACTTCTGCGAAATGGTAGGCGCCTCCATCATTAATGTGGTCTCAGATGCAGTGGCCCATCTAGAAAAGAAAATCATGGAGAGGGCACAAAGATGCCTACAACCCCTCGCACCAAGGGAAAATCTACCTGGGACCTCTGCCCCACAACCTCTAGGGCAAGCCACTGCTCCCCTCTCTGAGAACCTGTGCAAACACCCACATGAGTCTGGGGTGGATATGGACGCCTTTGACAGGCTGAAACAAGCCTTTTTGGGGGCTAACCTCCCCCCCGCACCACAGGAACTCACCCCCCGCAACAAGATGGGATCCCCCTCAAATGGTTCTCCTACAGGATCAGAGGTAGATTCTGATCATGACAGATCTTAGAGACCCTTCTCCTACACCTGGGTGGGGTCTAGTGCCCCCACAGGTGATCCCACTGACTCCCATTTGGAGCTGCTAGATCCAGAAGACCTCATGCATCCCTACTCTTCCGAGTGGGCTCCCTACACTAAGGTGGCCAAATACGTTGCCAGCAGGCTCCGCAAGCCTCTTGATCAAGAGGTCAGGAACATTACAGGCCCCCTTGTGAATATTTTCGATATGGCGGAGGACTCCAAGGCATTTGGTGCTTTAATTTCACTTTATGTCCTATCCAGCCGGGCCCAACGGGCCTTTATTTTTCTAGGCAATGCAAATTACGCCATGTCCACGGAGAGGCACAGGTCATGGTTGATCAAAATTGACCTTAAGCTAGGGGAGTTGGCCATGTCGAAGGTGGGCCAGGTGGCAGAAGGGAGGCTCTTTGGTGACCCATGCGCAAAGGAGCTAGGAAAGTTTGTTTCCACGTTAATTCACTGGACAAAGCCCAGTCAACAGTCAAGTGCACTTTTAATGCGCATTTTCAGTGGGGCCAGCTGTGGTGGGGGGGCTTGGATGGCCGTTCCCTCCTACACTGCCTCTGGCAGGGGCCAACAGTCTCAGTGCGGACAATGGTAGGACTCCTCGTGTTTTGGTGGCTTCAACCCCACTCGAGGACGGGGGTGCCACAGAGGTCAATGTAATGGACCCAGAGCAGGAGGACACAAACCCAATACACACGGTGAGTTTTTCTTTCACTTCTTGCAAACGCGTTGGGGGCCGTCTGGTGCAACCTCACGTTAGATGCCTGGGTTCTCCAGACCGTTCAGGGGGTTCCACATAGACTTCCACGGGTCCCCCTTTCAGGACGTCCCACTTCCCCCCCATTTTCTCCAGACAGAAGACCGCGCTTATACAGCGGGAGATTCGAGAGCTTTTGGACAAAGGGGCAATTTGTCCCTCCACTCCTCACCCATCTGGGTTTCTCAGCAATCTGTTCCAGACTCAGAAACAGGGGGTCAGAGCCCGGTGATCAATCTCCGGGAATTCAACAGGTGGCTGGTGTATCGCCACTTCAAGATGGAGCGCATACACCTCCTTCGGCTCAAAGAATGGATGGTACAACTGGACCTCAAGGATGCATACCTGGTGGTCCCCATCTTTCCGCCACATCAGCGATTACTTCAATTCCAGTGGCAGAGCCAATCTTTCAAGTTCACCTTTGGCCCCTTGGTGTTTCACCGAGGTCCTCAGACCAGTAGTGGAACACTTGAGGGTGTATGGCGTTCGCATGATCATGTACCTGGACGACATCCTGATAATGGACCAATGCCCGGAGAGTCAGTCCCAACATCTCAAGAGAGCGGTGGAAGTTCTGCAATCCTTGGGAGTGGTTATCATTTAGACGAAGTTCATTTCCGGTCAATCACCTTCCTGGAGTTTGTGATGATCGACTCAATGGTTTCAACTACGAGCCTTCCCTCCAGGAAGATGGCCAAAATTTTGCTTGAGATACAAAGGATGTTGACAAAGCCAAGAACTTACCTCTGTCAGATTGCCAGGGTGGTGGGTCTGCTGTCATCCTCGTTGCAGGCCATTTTTTCATACCCCCTAAACTTCTGAGCCCTGCAGCGGCGCGGCTAGAGGTCACTCACCTCCGTTGTGGTCTCACGTACTCCCAGTGTGTTCCCCTTTCAGACAAGATCAGAGAGGAACTCCTGTGGTGGCTCTTCCACATGTAAGCATGGAACGGCCGTGCCATTGTCGGATCGCAACCAGATCTGGTGATTAAGTTCGATGGATCAAGAACTTTGGGTTCCCTTGCTGACAAACGTCTTTAACAAGGTAGCGTCTCGTGCCCCCTGCCATCGTGGAAGTCGAGCCTAATTGTCCCAATCTTCAAAAAGGGAGATAAGGGTAATCCTAAAAACTACTGACCCATCTCCCTTATCGACCCAACGGCCAAACTTATGGTTCGGCTTTTTTTGTCCAGGCTTGAATCCTGGGCATGAGACAGGAATTTTTTAATGCAGTCCAAATATGGCTTTCAACAGGGAAAGGGCAATGTTGATCAGTGTCTAAAGCTTTCCCTTATTATGGACAAATTTGTGACGATTAAGGGTGGGAAACTTTATTTAGCCTTTATGAATTCAACGGCAGCGTTTGACTGCGATCCCACCCGAAGCTGTGGGACATCATGTTAGAGATGGGAATGGACCAGCCTCTGATTGACAATTCGCCAACTGTATTCCGATGCCTCTGCTTCTGTCCAGTATGGGAGGAAAGGAGAGCGTACCAGCCCCTTTAATATCTTAAGATGGGTTATGCAGGGTTGCGCCCTCGCACCATTTTTACTTTCGATTTATACAAATGGTGTGCAGGATGCGCTGGTGGGTGAATCCCGGGATGTTCCCTTATTTGGTTCCTGCCAGCTCCCTATCTTGGCATACGCACATGATGCCGTACTCCTTTGCAGAACTGGTGTGGGTCTCCTGCATCTGAGAACAGCATATGCAGCTTTTATGAGTACGCTGGACCTAAAAGTCAATCATACTAAGACACTTCTATTAATTGCAGGAGCAGGGAAAAAGATAAAGTATAAAAAAATTTTATGGCTTCGAAAAGAATTGAGGCAGTACACATTTTCATATTTAGGAGTCCATTTTGATAACGATCAATCCTGGACACAGTTGGTGGAAGGAAGAGTAATGGCTAACCAAATGAATGTGTCCTCATGTAATGCAACTGGTGCTATGTAAAGCACTCTGATGCCAGATTCGGGTCAAGTTCCTGCGATATAAAACTCTGTAAAAAATGTTTTTTAAAAGGCGACGAATTGAATATGCTACTTACCAGTATGCATCTGTTCTTGGCATGTAGGGCTGCTAACATTCACATCTAGTGCATAGATCGCCGCCTAGTGTTGGGTCCGGATGATTGCACATTGTTGTCCTGGAAGAGTCTTCGAAGTATCACGAGATAGGTGGCTCCTCCCCTGGACTACAGTGCGCATGAGCATCGACTCCATCCCCAGATTGTTTTTAGCCATTGTGTCAGAGATGGAGTGAAATAGTGTAAATGATGTCCATGCTAATGATTGAATGCAATAATGCTCTGCAGCCGCTACGGGCGCCGGGGAGGAGGGCGGGCGATGTGAATGTTAGCAGCCCTACATGCCAAGAACAGATGCATACTGGTAAGTAGCATATTCAGTTTGAGGCATGTGGGCTGCTAAATTCACATCTAGTGCATAGAATACATAGCAGTCCCTCCATTAACGGCGGCCGCCCGTGCCAGCTGCAGAAGTTTGAAAAAGAGTTCTAAGAACAGCCTGTCCTACAGCTGCCTGCTGCTTGGAATGTACATCTACACAATAATGTTTAGTAAACGTATGTGGTGTAATCCATGTGGCTGCTCTACAAATATCTTCCAAAGGGATATTACCCAGGAAAGCCATGGAGGCCCCCAACTTCCGCGTTGAGTGGGCACTGGGGGGAACCGTCAAAGTGCGCTTAGCCTTGTGGTAGCAAATCTGTATACACTTAACGATCCACCTGGCAATTCCAGCCTTGGAAATGGGGTTGCCTTTGTGCTGAGCTGAGAAGGCAACAAACAATTGTTGTGTTTTCCTAAAGTCTTTGGTCCTGTCAATGTAGTACATCAACGCTCGTTTGACATCAAGCGTGTGAAGCATTCTTTCAGCCACAGTCTGAGGGTTCTGAAAGAATGTGGGCAGTTCAATGGTCTGATTGACATGAAACTGTGACACCACTTTAGGGAGAAACTTAGGATTAGTGCGCAGCACCACCCTATTAGGATGAACCTGAATGAATGGCTCTTGTATTGTGAGCGCCTGTAGCTCACTAACACGCCGTAGATACGTGATGGCAATGAGAAAAGCGACTTTCCATGTCAGGAACTGAATCTCACAGGAATGTAGGGGCTCAAACGGCGGTCCCATCAATCTGGTGAGGACCACGTTGAGGTTCCACACAGGAGCCGGTGGGGACCTGGGGGGAATAACCCGCTTCAGCCCCTCAAGGAAAGCCTTAATGGCAGGCACCCTGAAAACAGAGAGGTGCTGCCTGTTTTGGAGATAGGCCGCTATGGCGGATAAGTGTATCCGAATGGAAGCATACGCCAAATTGCATTTGTAAAGATGCAACAAATAGCAAATAATATCAGGAATGGATGCATGCAGCGGGTTGATATGATTTTCTGTACAGTAAACGACAAACCGCTTCCATTTAGCTGCATAGCAAGCTCTGGTAGTGGGCTTTCTTGCCTCTCGGATAATGTCCATGCATTCCGGGGGCAAACCAAGATAGCCAAACTCTAGGACTTCAGGAGCCAGATCGCCAGGTTGAGCTGTTGCGGATCTGGATGCTGAATGTCGCCATGGTTCTGCGTCAAGAGCCTGGGCGTGAGGCGCAGTCTTCGATGCGGTACCACGGAGTGCTCCAGAAACGTGGTGTACCACGGCTGGCGCGCCCACGTTGGAGCAACCAGGACGAGCGTCATCGAGTGCTGCTTCAGCTTTCTCGCCACCAGCGGTATGAGAGGGGCTGGGGGAAAAGCGTACGCAAATCTGCCTGACCAGTTCATCCATATCGCATTGCCCTGCGACTGCGGGTGTGGGAACCTGGCGGCGAAGCTTTGGCATTTTGCGTTCTCCTTTGTCGCGAACAGGTCTATCTCTGGATGACCCCACTCTTCGAAGTACGGGTGGAGTACTGATGGATGTAACTCCCACTCGTGCAGTTGGTGGCTGTGCCTGCTGAGCAGATCCGCCATCTGATTGTCCTTGCCCGGGAGGTGCTCCGCCATGAGGAAGATGTTCCTCTGAATGGCCCACTTCCACATGCTCTGAGCCAGATGAGACAGCTGCGGAGAGTGTGTTCCTCCCTGTTTCTGGATATAGTACATTGCAGTCATGTTGTCCGTCCGGATCAACACGACCTTGTTGCACAGATGCACCTTGAAGGACTTCAGTGCCATGAAGATTGCCATCAGTTCCAAGTAGTTGATGTGCATCCTCCTCTGTTGTGCCGACCACAGTCCCTGCACCGTGTAATGGAGCACATGCGCTCCCCACCCCTGCAGAGACGCGTCCGTCGTCAGGATAATCTGTGGTACAGGCTCTTGGAACGGTCGGCCCTTGCAAAGGTTGTGTGGAGTCCACCAATGCAGAGAGTTGTATGCCCGACCGGTGACCAACACTAGGTCTTTCAACTGTCCTTGAGCCTGAGTCCACTGGTGCGCCAAGCACTCCTGGAGAGGACGCATGTGCAACCTCGCGTGCGGGACAATGAAGATGCAGGAGGCCATCATGCCTATCAACTGCAGAAACACTCTCGCCGGAAGCGAGTGTCGTGGTCTGAACCTCTGAATCAGTGACTGGATGCTGATGATCCTCACTGGATTCGGCTGAGCTGTAGCAGTCTGAGTATTGATCGTCGCGCCCAAGTACTGCCGCACAAGGGCTGGCTGAAGGTGCGACTTTGGATAATTGAGCGAGAACCCCAGACTGTGAAGAAGGTGAATAGTGCTGGACATATCTGCGGCGCACTGCTGAGCCGACTTGGCCTGAACCAGCCAGTCGTCCAGATATGGGTAGACATGTATGTTCTGTCTCCTGAGATGCGCGGCCACGGTCGCCAGACACTTCGTGAACACCCTGGGGGCAGTGGTCACTCCGAAGGGCAGTACTTTGAACTGGTAATGCCTGTTTTGAATGGTGAACATGAGGTATTTTTTGTGGGATGGATGGAGTGGTATGTGAAAGTAAGCGTCCTTGAGATCCAAGGTCGCGAGGAAGTCTCCCTGTTCTAACAGTGGAAGGACCTGCTGCAGTGTCAACATGTGGAAGTGTTCTGAAAGAATGTACATGTTGAGCGGGCGTAGGTCGAGGATGGGCCTGAGCGAACCGTCCTTCTTTGGTACCAAGAAGTACAGGGAATAGACCCCTTGTGCCTTGTTCTTCTTCCGGCACGAGCTCTATAGCGCCTTTTTGCAGCATAACAAGAACCTCCTGCTGCAATAAGTGCAAGTGCTCTGCCGACATAGGACGGTGTTTTGGGGGAATATTGGGAGGAGGTGATGTGAGCTCCAGACAATAACCGAATTGGATAAGTTGCCGCACCCACCTGTCTGTGGTGATGGACTTCCAGACGGGCAGGAACTGCTGGAGTCTCCCCCCGACAGGTGTCAGATGGTCGGGGGGCAGTGACAGGGAGTCACAGTTTGTTAGCGGCAGAGGAACGGCCGCTGTTGTTGCCTCTGCCTCTGCCCTTGGAGTTGTTTCCTCTGTAACCACCTCTCTTTTGCGGTGAGTACGAGGATTGTGCACCACCCCTGGTAAATTGAGTCTGCTGTGCCAAGTGTCCTCTGGCAACACCCCGATTGCCTGAGCGACGAAAAGTGCTGCTCCGAAATGGCTGAGACTGAAGCGCACCCATGGATTTCGCCGTCTCAGTATCCTTCTTAATCTTCTCAAGAGTGGAGTCCACCTCTGGTCCAAACAGGCTGTCCGGATTGACAGGCTGGTTAAGGATAGTTGTTTGTATGTCAGGCTTGAAACCAGAGATGCGGAGCCAGGCCTGGCGTCTCAGCATCACACTAGTGTTGATGGACCTTGCCGCGGTATCAGCAACGTCCAGTGCACACTTAATAGCAGCGTTGGAGATGAGCTTGCCCTCCTGGATGAGCATCTCCGCGCCCTCTTTGAACTCATCAGGGAGGTGTTGCAGAAGCTGCTCTAATGTGTCGTAGTGTGCCCTGTCGTATCTGGCCAACAGGGCCTGTGTGTTGGAGATGCGCCATATGGTGGCTGCCTGCGCTGCCACCCTTTTCCCCGATGCCTCTAGCACTTTAGACTCTTTGTCTGGGGGAGGAGCTTCACCCGTCGTCTGAGAGTTCACCCTCTTGCGAGCATTGGAGACCACCAAAGAGTCCAGAGGCAACTGGCCCCGAATGAAAGCAGGGTCCCCAGGTGCCGGCCTGTACTTCTTCTCAATCCTAGGGTTCACCACTCGTGCCCTAGTAGTGTCCTTGAAAATGTCAGTGGCATGTTTCAGCATACCCTTAAGCATAGGGAGAATCTTGACAGACTTTTCGGCAGTAGAGAAAGTGTCGAACAGGAAGTCCACCTCTACTGGGTCTGCATGCATAGGTACACTGTGATTAGCAGCAGCCCTTTCAATCAGGGCATTGAACGCCGTTGAATCCTCTGTGGGAGAAGTCTTAGGCCCATAGGCTTGCGGGTCAGGGATATTCTGGTCGTCCCCCTGATCCCCAGATGGCCCCCAGGAGTCTCGCAGTTCATCAGGGTCATTGCCTTCAGGAAAGGTATACCGTTCCTCCTGCTCACCCTCTGCAACATCTGAACCAGTGGGTGAAGGCTCCGGGCTCGCGACTGGTTGGTAAAGAGGCTCCACCAGTTGAGGAGACCCTGAGAGCGGCTTCTTCTTCTTTAATGGGATCACAAACGGCTCCAGAGGCTGAGAAGTGATCTTCCTCCTCTTGAGCGTCAACCTCCCCGTGTCGGCATCGATGTAATGCTCCGACTCGTCATCCGAGGGAGCCCGTCGACCCGAATCGCCACTCAGTTGAGTGTGCCCGCCTTCCATCGAGTCCGCGGGCACAGACCTGGGCGCAAAAGCCTTAGGCACCACCTTCGGAGGCAGGGTGAAGTGGATCGGCATCGAGGCCTGCTTCTTCGACACCACCGGAGTAGATTCAGAGGGGGCTCCCGGGGTCGACACCGACGCCCTACTACGAATCCGCTTGAGGGAGTCCTGCACCTGCTTCGTAAAGGAAGCGGACGGCTTCGTCGATCCGACTGATGCCCTCGATCCGCCCCCCGGCGAAGACTGGAGCGCGGTCGACACCTTCTTGGGCTTGGGAGTTGTCAAACCGTCCCCAGCGCCACCCGAGGTCCTCGGGTCGGCCATCGACTTCTTCGGCACTGGGGCCTCCAACGTCGCCGACGCGGCCCGCTTGACAGTAGTCGGCACCGAGGCCCTTCCCGAGCCCGAGGGCACAGACACCTTAGGGCCCTAAGCCGCATCCACAGTCTTTTGCGGCTTGGAGGCGTGCGAAGACGACGGTGTCGATGACGTAGCTGACGTCTTCGAAGACGACGGCGCCGATGACGCAGCCGCCGTCTTTTGTGTCGATGAAGCATCGTCCCCCTTGGGCGTGACCGGTCCGGAAGGTTTCACTTTCGGTTTCGGTTTCTTCGATGGAGGCTCCGTAGAGGTGTCCACCACTTTCGGTTTCAGTTTCGGTAACAACGGTCCCGTAGGGGCGTCCGTAGCCGGGCCGACAGGCGGGGCGGGGCGGAGGGACGAGGCATATGGTCGTGGGTAAGGCCTTGAGGCGATCCCGTGACCGGAGCCGGAATAAAAGTCTTTTCGGGGCATAGCTCATCCTCCGAGCTATCTTCCACGGCCCCAAACGGTTCTTCGTCGTCCCCTACCTCCTCAATGTTTTCTCCGAGGACGTGGTACCCGACTTCCTTTCCGTAGTCGGCCTCGACCTCCGCTGATGCCGGCGAAATCTGCAGATTAAGCTCCTGCTCCTCTGCATCAGGGTCTCCAAAGATGTCCTCTGGCGCCGGAGCCGATCGGTGGGCCTCAAGACGTGCCACGCGCCGAGACTTGATGGTCTTCTTCGATCGGGAACAGGCCATACAGTTGGCCTCGTCGTGGTCCGGCGAAAGACACTCGTTGCACACGGGGTGCACGTCGATGTGTGGGTACTTGGAACCACACACGGGGCAGAACTTGAACGGACTCCGTTCCATCGCAGTATCGTCGGGGTCTTGCTGCGTCGACAGGGCCTCGATGATCGAAGAGTCACCGACTCCACGAAAACCCACTTGAAGAGTAGGAATGAACACAAGACCGAACGCGAACAATACCGACGAGTGACTAAAAGCCTTTTGGCCTTAAAACTGTTTTATATCGATTCCGAACAGGAGGCGTCGAAATCACATCCGAACCCAATGGCGGAAAAAAACAATCTGGGGATGGAGTCGATGCCCATGCGCACTGTAGTCCAGGGGAGGAGCCACCTATCTTGTGATACTTCGAAGACTCTTCCAGGACAACAATGTGCAATCATCCGGACCCAACACTAGGCGGCGATCTATGCACTAGATGTGAATTTAGCAACCCACATGCCTCGAACAGAAGTCTAGCAGCATTAACATCATTCACTAGGAGGCTGGGTGCCAGACCTATCGGTCCCACATTAAAGATTTAACAGACCAAAACAGTTTCAGCTGCAGTGTATGGGGAATGGCCCCTATTGAGCCTCTACAGGTAGTCGAAAACAAATTGCTGATATCTCTAATTTCCCTTCCTCAATCATACTTAAAGTATATCTCTCATTTAGAATAAGCCCCCTAAACCAAAGGACTATTATAGATCTCCTCAAAATGGAGAACCATAGCAGGAGTCGATGGTTTTGCTATGTTGAGTAGGAATTTAGTGCCTGGGTTTGTTGAATTTATTTAAGCTACCAATGACACGCCGGGCCTTCCCAAGACGAGGTTGGTTGACACTTTTTTAAGCGAGGGCCCAATATGACCATAGGGGGGAAGAATTATGGTGCACAGATGGTAAGGATGTATTAATTAACACCCCCAATAGCAGAGGGTGAGTTCTCATATTTACTAGAGGTCTCATTTTCTCATCATAAGTTTATCGTATTGCGATTCAGTCTAAATTTGATACCATTAACCCCTTCGGTGCTCATGACGAGCTCAGCTCGTCATGAGGCACAGTGCTTGTGTGCTCATGACGAGCTGAGCTCGTCATGACCACACCCAGTTCTATTAGGGCCCAGCACACTAGAAGAATATCTCAAGCAGCGAAGGTGTTAATGCTGGGGTATCCAGGTAGAACGTTTAGGCACTACAAAAGGATTTGCATTTGGTACTTTTCTGTCCTTTGTATGCTCAAGAAAGGAAGTCATTTATTGTACCTATTTTAAAGAAGCACAAATTTTGTCAATGCTGGGTTGCACTATATATTTTTAAATCACTCTGAACCAGTTTGTCTGCTTTGCAGTTGCATCTTTTTTTATGGGCATGTATGCGTAGAAGGAAACAGGCGGATAATTAATAAATTATGAGGACCTATTATTTGCCAACTGGTTTTATTACCTTTTTAAAAACTGAAAAATGTATATTTGCACTTAATTATATACCAAGCATTTTCTTTTTAACCTAAACGCATGGATTTAAAAAAAATGTTCTATATGGAATTTACTGTAAATTTGATTTAAAGGAGGCTTGTTTAAGGAAAGAATTGTGACTGGTTGTATTTTCAAAGTTGTATTTTTTTTATGTACTTTTATGATCTGAACAAAAAAGATTGAATAAAGTTTTAAAATGAAAGTGAGTTTGATGCCAGTGGTTCAGGCTGGGAAGATCGTTGTGGGGAATTTACCACCGGAGGTTGCTTGGTCTGCTACAGAACAGGTCCTTCACATGTTAGGGGTCACGGAGGCTGCAGTCGCGCAGGCACGCGCTGAAGCTGGGATGAACTACAATTCCCGGCAGCCTTGACAGGGCGCACCGCGTCAGACGCCACGTAATCGGCGCGCCTCACGTGATGCGAAAATGCAGATTTAGCGAAGCAGCGGGAGGAAGACATTGCTGATTATTCCGTCTTGCTAGAGACTTCTAGTGACTACCGTTCCTGTTGATTCCTGGTAGGGTAAGGGTGCTGTGTACACCGCTTTTCTTCAATCCTGTCTGAATATCTAAAGTACGTTTGCTTGCTTCATTTGGGGTGTTCCTGATTTGTCGAAGTGCTCATTACTCTATCTTCCCTACATTGAAGAACTTTCCTATTCTTACAAAAGTTCTTGCGAGGGAGAGATACGTTTACTTGATTGGCCTGAGACTTTTACGTTCCTGGGCAATTATCCTGTGTGTGAAGATTTCCCTACGTTGGCGAACTTTCCTCAGCATCTAAGGTTCATGCGGGGGAAAGCCTTTATCACACAGACATTTACACTGCGATAGGGGATCCTATTATCTGTTCCGTTTGGTGTGTCATTATCATGCGGGGAGAGTGACTTAACTCTTCTTGTGTTTTGGCGCCAACTGTATAAACTGCGTGTGAATACTGCTGTCTAGTGGAGTGCTATGCCTAAAGTGCATTTACTGCACATTTCTTGACATTTTCCTGCTACTGCTCATCGTTGCTCAATTCCTTTCTTATATATCTTCACAGGGGTTCTACAACAGATAGTCGTGTTTCAGCCATAGTGGGTACCTCTTTATCACAGGTAGATAGAGGGGATCAGGGTGGGGTATTTAAAGACATACAGAGTAGGGCTTGTTCTGATTGACCTCTTTATGTTTTCCAGCATTCTATGTGGTACTTAGAGGTGCAAGCTCAACCCCCCTGTATGCCAGCTTGTGTATTTTCTTTTACAGGTTAGTGGAAGTATGGGGATTAAGGGAGAATGAGAGAAAGAGTATTGTAGTGCACATTAGTAATTACCTCTCCTTTTGTGTCTCGTTAGAGGTCTCTCTCCCTGCTGTCCCCATCCTTTCCTTCCCCGCTTAACCACCCTTTAGTCTGTGTGTTCTCATATCCAGACTTGGGGCAGTTGAGAGGTGGACCCCACAGAGCATCGGTTGGATCCTGAGGATAAGTTCAGGCCTGGGACATCACATCAACTGCCTGGAGCTGATGGAAGGCTCCTTCGCAGTCAGATATTGACCAAGGAACGTGTGCAATCTTGTGTCCTGTTGAAGATGGACAATGTAGCAACAGTTTGCTATATCAATCACCGGGTGGAGGGAGGGGAGAGGTGGGGGGGGGGGGTGCAGGTTCACGTGGTCCTAAGCCCTTTTGGACCTGGTAAAGAACTTTTGGGAATACTGGCTGGAAATTCACATCACGGTGAAGGCGGAGCTCCTTCCGTGGTCAGCCAACTAGGTGGAGGATTGGCTGTCTCATCACCTTCGGGATTACAAGCTTGTGCAAGCTTTTCCCAGACATGTTCAAGGCCGTCTCCCATCTTTGGGGCCCATTCACGATGAACCAATTTGCATCCCAGCTCGACCATCAGGTTCCCCAGTACTTCAGTTGGAAATCAGACCCGGGAGCGGTAGCAACCTATGCTTTTCTCCAGTTTTGGTCGACAGAGCAGGGTTATACGTATCCTCCATTTGCCATGATCACAAGCCTGACAACTTGGGTACGCAGGCAGCAGGCGGATCTGGTGGTGATTACCCCAGCGTGGAGTTCGCAAGGTTGGTTTCCAGTTCTGATGGAACTTTCTTGGGCTTCGCCAATCTGTCTACACCAGTATTCTCATCTCCTGACCGATCCCTCCAGGAATCCTCACCTGAAGGTGATAACCGGCAGCCTCCATTTCATGGCTTGGAGGTTTACAAGTCACAATGGCAAGTCCAGGGCCTATTGAGTGACGCTGCACTCCTCATTCCCAAGGTCTGGGCAGACGGTACAGTCAAACGGTATTGATCAGTCGGTCTCCGTGATGGGTTAGAGTCTGCAACAGAGTCTGGATCCTGCGGAGTGGACATTGTCCACATCTTAAATTTCATGGTGGCTTTCACTAAGGAAGGTTGGGCCTACGGACACGTCAATATGTTTCAATCTGCAATCTCCACAGGTCACATTGTGATTGCGGGTCTACCTGTGGGAGAGCACCCCCCTAGTTAAGAATCTGCTTTGTGGCATTTGACTCTCCATTTCCCCAGAGCCGAGATACTCAACCCTTTGGGACTGGAATAATGTTTTGAAGCTCATGTCTGATTGGCCAAGCAATAGATACCTTTCCAGGAAGCAACTGTCGTCCAAACATGTTATTCTTTTGTGTCTGATCTACTGCAGGAGGGTGTCTGAAGTACAGGCCGTAGACATTTCGGGAAGGTCTTTTAATACAGAAGGAGTCACTTTCCATGTTAGTATATGCACCAAATGTAATTCCCGAGCGAGCTCGTATCTGGCTTTTCCAGCGGTTTACCAAGTTGTGCGTTGTCAGATGCATCGCGGCTCACAAGGCCTTACAAGGCCGTGACGGCAGAGCTTTGTGCACACGGAGAGAGAGAGCTTTTGATTGCCTTGAGGAAAACTTTCATGACGGTCTCCTCTCTGACCATCGCCAGGTGGGTATGATAGATAATGCAGGAGCCAGGCACTGATACCAAGAGTTTTGGTGCTCACTCCATGCATGCTTTGGGAGCCCGCTTGGGGGAAACTCTGAACGCAGCTGACTGGTCATCTGACTCAACCTTTAAAAAGTTTTATTTCAAACCAGCCTTCTCCATTGCAGCCCTGGAGGTAGCCAAGCTTTGAACTAACATAATACTCGCCTCTCGGTCATGCCATAGAAAGATACATTCTAGTAAGGAATCTGAGACCAGGATTGGCCCACCCTAGGAGGAATAAGGACCCACCCAGGTTCTTGGATCTGTTTATGTGAATAAGAAAGTATTTTTCTGGTGATTAAGCCATGTATCTTGCACATTATGACTTGTTAATGTTCATGTTCTCCGGTGACGTCGCTATGCTCTGTGGCACAGTTGTTGCCAGAGTTAATGCAATGCATTCTCTGACTTGCAGTGACTGAGTCCTCCAAACAGGATTGAGGAATCTTCCAGAGTCTGCTTTGTCGCAAGAAGAGAGAAGGCGAGAGAAGATGTACAGCTCTCTTTGATGAGGCAGACAGCCCCTGATTGTATTGAGACTTTGTGTTGACTTCTTTTCCTGGGTTCATGGGAAATGAAGTAGTTATCATTGTCCAGTTAATGGCTGCTATTATTTTTAATAAATAAAGAAAGAAGGCATTATCTTCACCTCCGAGTTCTTAATAGAATTAAAAATTTCCATTATGATAGCTAGGACATCTTTCATTAGCTCTCAATCATCCTAGTGCCATCTGTTTCATTAGATCAAACATTGCTTCCTAAAGGGCCGATAACAAGCCCCTTCTCACCCCATTCCCAAATCTGCACATTGTGTTTCATGAAGGAAATAAGAAGCGCTTTCTCACCATATCGTATTGTAGATTATTCAGGTGTGGTACTACTAGCAGCAGATACTGAGTTCTCTCACCCCATTACCACGTTGTACCTTATAGCTGGACATTGTGTACCATGCAGCAAATTTATCATAAGCTCCCCCACACCAAATTACACTCTCAACCCTTATATCCAGAAACTGTATCGCAGGCAAAGAATAATAATCTACCTCACGACATTGCCCCCCTTTATATCTTCTGCCTGGGAATTGTACCCAATGAGGAAGATAAGGAACCTTCCTCTCACCTTTAGTCCCTCGTATTTGGTAAAGTGCAGTAGATTAAACCCTCTCCTGCCTATGATCTCCTCATACTTTGGGCCCAGACGTGTCACAAGAGGTAATTGAGAAGCCTTCTCTTACCCCATGGCCCCTTCATGAATGGATGTTGTAACCAATGAGGTAGATGAAATGCTCTTTCTAAGTTGTGGTCATACCGGTTACCCTCGTGTTGTGTCCTACACGGCGAGACCAGCCAACAGGATGAATGAGGTCGCTCCCCATATGACACCAGAAGTCATCCTCGATGTCTCCATCCTCGTAGATGAGCCGCAGCCGACCGCCAATCATGGTGTCCACTACAGCTAGGCGTGTGTAGGACACATGCGTCTTGTCAACCACCTCCAGCCTCATACCCTGCCGGAAGGGGTATTTCATGCTTTCCAGCATCTATATAGATAAGAGGGGATTGTGTAGAGAAGGCAAGAGAGAGAAGTAATGGAAACCAGGATGACAAAAAATGCAGAAAGAGAGAAAAGCATGACAAGGCAATTTTAATGGGTTTAGAGAAGGGTGAAAGAAAAAAAAGAGAAAGAAATAAAGGGATGAAAAGAAGAGATCGTTGGAAGGAAGAGGAGGAACATATGGAGAGAATATATTAGTATGGTATGGTGTAAAAAGTTGTATAGAAAAGGAAGAAATAGTGGACAGGGTTGTGTTGAGAGTGACAAGAATGGAAAAAGAGAAGAGAAAGTGGAAAAAGAAGTGAGGATGACAACAGAAATAAGGGAGAGTGAATGGGTGAAACATTTGTAAATGAAGGGGAGATGGAATGTGTGATAGAGGGAGAAAAGATACAAAAGAGGAAGGAAGCAAGGTGAAGGATAGAAATGAGACAATTAGATACTGTTGCTCTTTGAATTCCCTTTCTCAAAGCCGACAAAGTTATTCTTATCAATTCAGGAGCCTTCCACAAAACCTTTTGGACCACAATCCCCCAGAGCCCCCACCAGCTGTCTGCACCTCTTTGGTTTTCCCCGCCCCCTTTAGCTTCCCTCTTCCACCTTACCCTCATGTGAAAGTCTGCTGGCAGGGTCCGAGCCCCAACAAGTTTCTTCATTAGATAGCCCCTCCAGTCTGTGAACTTCGAGTGGATACCTACAGACAGTTAAGCAACGAAACCTCCATTACCATGCAGCAAGGGACAAACCTATTATTGCACTGTAGGAATATTAGCAGTACCAATTGGCCGGAGAACACCTTTGAAACTGTTGATGTGGGGGGGAAATATCAATTGCTACAGGGAGGTGCGCCAGTGATACTTCAGGGGAAGGGCAACTCCATTACTAAAGATCCACAAAGGAACATGGATTAATGCAGATCTGGGTAACTGGCAAATTACAGGGAAGGGGAGACCTTTTACGATTGAAGACAGTAGGACAAGTGTGTTCTCAGGCGATGGCTGGGCACCAGCATTACCACCTTCCTTGACCAAAACCTGACTCGCTGAACCATGCGCACATCCCACTCACTCTGTGGCGGCACCAGGATCTTGCTGTTGATGGCACACCAGCCGATTGGATGGATGTCCAATGTGCCCAGGTTACACCAGAAGTCTTGTGAGGAGTCATTTTCAAAGCCCTCATACCGAAGGAGCACTTTATACCCTGCAGAAGAGAGTTGAGGGGGATGCATCAACACAACCCTTCTTAAATGGCACCAGCTGTTAAAAAGAAATATGCAAAAAGGTCAGAATGCATACCGAATAAAGAGCAACACTAGAGACCCCTTTCGTGCAAGACACTTTGTTATTGCTGAGCTGTGAAAGCTGCTCCTGTGAAAGTCAGAGCCTATGTGACTACAGAAGATCTGAAAATTGGATACAGCTGCGCATGCATCACTGTAACAGATACGTCTAGATCCTACATCTCTGCACAGGATGCTGGATGCCAAATTAGGATGATGTTGATGGAAAGATTACCTTCACAGACCAATAAGCTATACCGTTTTCCCAACATTTCCTCCAAAGCAACTCTCTAAGCAGCTGGTGCTGTGTCTATGCGGACACTGCCCATGCTGACCTATGCCTCAGACTCAGGGCTTTTCAAATAGGTTGTGTAGCATTCGGATTTAAGAAGTGTTAAAGCCAAACAGGGCATTTAAGTGCAGTGATCATCAAAAGACACTACCACTTTCACCAATCTGGTTGGATCAGTGAAGATAGAGTTGTACACAACAGTTCTTCTCCACCTACGGAGATTCCAGTTGCAAGTACCGCCTTGTCCCTCTTAGGTGGCTCTATAACCTACTGTAATCCTCCAGGAAGTAACCTCAGAGACTTTGAAGGCCAATACCCAAGGCCATACAGGTAAACACAGTTTTACTCATAGCTTTAAAATATCTGAAGGCGGGGGCGTGGCCAAGAACGTCAAGATGGCGGACGCACTTTAAGTGTGCTCCGGACCCCCATCAGTCATCCGTCCTCACTCCACCGCCAACAGACCCCATCCGGCACCTCAGCCGCTACCCCTGCACTTACCTGCCTGTGTTTTGTCCTCCGGTGCCGCTTGGGCCTCGGACGGAGGCCGGATACCGCCGGTGCTGTCCCTGCCTCTCCGGTGCGCGCGCCCATCAAGATGGCGGCCCCCTGGTGAAGGTGGCGGCGGACGCGATTGGAGTTGTCCGCCCCTGGAACCCTGGCTGCATTTCTGACCCCGACGGCTCGGACGGACAACAGCGGCGGCCGTCCCTGCCTGGCGACGCCCTGAGTGCTCCACGTGAATCTGGGACCCGGCGGGGTGTGCGGGGGAATTGGGGACGGTCCGCCTGAGATCCGGTGACAGGGGCAACGCCCGGACACCCAACTGCGGACCACTGGTGACCGTGGAGGACCTGCTGCAGGCGGGAGGGGGGGGGTTCCCCCGCCTGGCCCCGACGAACTCCTGTGACCCGCGATCCTGGTGCTGTGACTGGAGGCTGGGTCCTCCTCTACGTCCTGGCGGCGGCGCTGGACTGGTGAGCCACCCCTGCTGACTGGCGCTGATTCCTGGATCCGGCCAGGAGCGCCTGGTGGTGGTGATCCCGGCCCCCCCGCAGCATTGAGGTCCTTCTTCATGGTCGGGGGGAGCCCCCCTGGGCCCCCGAGGATCTTCTGGGCGCTCTGGCGGTCCTGCCTGATTGACTTTTGTGCCAGAGCCCACCCTGTGGACCAGCGCTACACACCTGGTTGCGTTGCGCTTGAGGTGAGGAGGGGGCAGGGAAGGGGTTGGTGCCCCTGGAGATCTCGCCCGTGAACTGCTGGGAGACCGGCTGTCCCTGCATCCCCCCGCCGAGACCGTCTCCTGGACTGCTGGCTGCGCCGCCCTATCCCGGGAGGTCTGGTCTGGGGCCCTCTGCCTCGCGTCTCCCGGAGGAGCGGCCTGGACGTCCCTGTGGCCCGCTGTCATCCCGCGCGGGGAGGCTGCACGCACCCGTGCCCCTCGCCCATCACTTGGCCCTCCGTTTTGTCCTTGACTTGAGGCCCCCCCTGACCCACTGTCGGCTGCACCCGCCCTGGTATCGTAGCCGCCCTTCCTCTGGGGCGCGAGCGATCGTCTGACTGGTGGGGGGAACTACCTAGACTTCGCTCTGACCTCCCGCGCCTGGTCTGCGTCCGGCTCCCTGGGGCGCTGTGGCCGCGACGCCATTCGCTGTGTTTTTACCCCCTGGATTGACTCCTTCCTCCTCGAAAACTGCGGATCCCACAGCTTTCTCCCCCCTTGGCCCTCGACCCTCTGTGTTTCTTCCCCCCACGTTGGAAGAGGTCCCGGAGCCCGGACATGGACCTCTGTCCACGCCGCGCACCCCCCCGAGCTCGGGGCTCCTGGGCCATAAGACCGTGCGGTGACGCCCGCTGGACTGCGCGCTTGCAGCTGGAGGAGCCATGGTTAGGGGGAAAAATATGCAGCCCTCGGTCCCCTCCTCCCAACTCCGTATGGACCAATTCGCCAAGACATATCATGGCCCCGGTACTAGTCCCCCCACCCCCGCCGTCCGGGGCGGAGGGAGGGGACTTATTGACGATTCTTCAAGCAATCAGTGCCTCCCAGGCATCGGTGGAGACCAAGATCGGGGAGGTAGGGGTCGATGTCGCCCTAATCCGGCAGGATCTCAGAAACGCCACGGCGCGCATCACTGAAGCAGAGTCCCGCATCTCTACGACAGAGGACGACCTGGCCACCCTCAAGACCCAAGTGGCCCGTCTTCAAGCTCTAACGTCCGATCTCCATCATAGGGCGGAGGACGCAGAAAACTGGGCTTGACGGAACAACCTCCGCCTCATAGGATTTCCAGAGGAGGTGGAAAAGGGGCCGGTGGCCGATTTCCTGGAAAACTGGTTCCGCTCCTGGATGCCGGCAGAGAAACTCTCCCCCTGGTTCGCCATAGAGCGGGCCCATCTCTCCTTGGCACCCAAACCCCCTCCGGGAGGCCCTACCCGGCCTTTCATCCTCCGCATCTTCAATTTCCGGGATCGGGACGCCATTCTGGGGGTGGCCAGGGACCTGGGCCCCCTGAGGATCCAGAACTCCACGATCATGGTCATCCCGGACTACTCGAGGGAAGTCCAGTCCCAAAGGAAATCTTACGACAAAGTCAAACAAAAGCTCAGGGCGATGGGTCTGAGAAACGGCCTCCTATTCTCTGCACGGCTCAAGGTCCTCTTCCAGAACAAATCCTTCTTCGATACCCCGCAAGCTGCCTGGACTTGGCTAACGGAGGAGCGCCCCCTTCTGCCGGGGTAGATGACCTCCCCCTCCAGAGGATCCGATGCCTGTTCTGCCCGCAAGGGACCCAAGCTGCGGCGGCGCTGTACCGGGTCCCGAAGACAGGGCCGCCAACATCAGGATGCCTCTACCTCGCCCGGGGGGTGGGGGCTGGGCGGCGACCATCTCCCCCTCCCCCGGACCGTGGAACTCCCCCGGCGGCCTGGCCATCCACTGTGATCACCACGGGCGAGCCCTTGCTCTCAGATGTGGGCCTGCGCAGATCTAGATCGGACTCGGACCTGTCCGGCAGCCCAGTGATCCAAGATTCTTCGAAGGAGACAGAAGCCTGAGCTTGGATTTGTGAGGTCTCATCGCCCAGGGTCGCCCCGTGCGGCCAAAAGGCCGGAAACACTCTCCCAGGTCTTGCCTGCCGCCCAGAGGGTGAGCGGCCTGGTGGGGGTTGCACCCGGGATTTGAATTGGGTCTACTCCATGCTCTTAGTCCCACCTGCTCTTCCCTTCAAATCCCATCTTCCTCCCTCCTTCTCCCTTCTCCTACTATGCCTTTATCCCTCCGCCTATATATCCTGCGGGGTTCCTGGGTGACCATGCAGCTAACTGTCAATGTACTTGGTTGGTTAACTGATCATCTATGTTTATGGCTGTTGTTTTTCATCCGATTATACGGAGGGGGTCCTCCCTTGTTTGTCACTAGACTAGTGTCACTGCTCCCAACTAATTGTTTCAGTTTAGTTTCTGTCCTCTACTGAGGGATCTGTTCTTGAGGGGTTGTATTCACGGGCGACAGATGCTTCCTGTTCTGAAGTGTAGGGTGGGGGGTGTTGGGGGGAATGGGAAGGGGGCAGTTGCCTCCCCGGTGGTTAATGGTTCGAGCCGCCTACGGGCTGCTCTTTAGGTTTACATTGTGCAGCTGCTCCTCAGCTAACATGGTTGCCGCTTCCGAGCGGCATGCAGCAGCTCTTCCCCTAATTGTTTTCTGGTGGACACACTCTGTCCGGCACGCACTTGTGTCTCACCGAGGCTCTGGTTACCCTGGGTGCCCTTTGGGCCGTTACAGAAGCGATCACTGGACCGCCGCCCCCCCCCCCCCCTTCCTCCTGACTCGCCGACGAATGGGCTATGCTGACCTGCGCTGAGTACCCTGCTCTTTAGTCCCGATGCGATGTGCTGGGTCCTACCCCTGCGGCGCGCTCCCTTGCTGCCCCTGCGCTACTCCACTTCCCCGCCCCCTGATGGCGTACTCTCTGCATAGGCCCCTCCACTTTCTCTCATGGAACGTTAATGGTCTCCTCGACCGCATCAAGCGCACGGCGGTCCTCCGAGCGGCGCATCGCCTCTCGGCGGACGTACTCCTTCTCCAAGAGACCCACCTCCTGGGGACCCAATGTCACTTCCTGGCCCGCTACAGGTTCGCGACGGTTTGGTACTCTGGCTTCCAGCGCGGTTCCCGGGGGGGGCGGCGATTCTGATTCGGAAGGGTCTCCCCTTCACTCTGACTAAAGCCTACACCGATCCGCAGGGGCGTTATGTTGCGGTCTCGGGCGTGATGGAAGGTTGCCCCCTGAATATTATGGATGTCTACGTCCCGCCCGCCCTTCTGCCCCCGACGCTGCGCTCACTCATGCGTATCCTCTCCGATTTCCCACCCGGCCTCACAGTGGTTGGCGGCGATTTCAGCGCTGTAATGCAGCCGGGACGGGACACGTCAGGCCCCCCCTCGGCGGTCCGCACCTTAACCGCGGCGACCCTTTCGAGCTGGGCATCCTCCCTGGGGCTCTGCGATGCCTGGCGGGTCACACATTATACTCATACCTCAGCCTCCCACCACACACACTCCAGCATAGACCTCCTCCTGCTCCCGGCCACGGACTGCCACCTGATCTCCGGAGTGTCTATCTTGCACTGAGGGTTGTCGGACCACTCTCCGGTCTCCCTTCGCATGGGTTCTATCCCAGGGGGTCCGCGTGCGGTATGGCCCCTTAATGCCTGGTTCCTACGGGATCGTGCCCTAGTGGAGAAACTGGGGCAGGAACTTGCCCATTACTACTCCACCAATGAGGGCTCCGTCTCGTCGCCAGGGACTCTATGAGAGGCCGGTAGGGCTGTGATCCCTGGAGTGGCGAGGGGACTGGTCCATGCCAAGCGAGCGGATCGGCTGGCCAGACTGGCAGACTTGGAGTCCCGGGCGGCCGGCTTGAGGCTGAACTAGCTGCGAGCGGTCGAGACAATCCTACCTGACAGTTGGCATTGTACCGGGAGGAGATCTGCCAGGTATCGCTCGACTCGGCCCAGCAGCTTTGGCGCTCGTCGATAGCGCGGATCTATGGCTGGGGTGATAAAAACGGCAAACTCATTCACAATCTTGTGTCCTACCCCAAGATCCACCGCGTCATCCCTGAGATCCGTGCGTCGGATGGTACCCTCCAGGTGACTTCGGGGGCCATTGCGAGAACCTTCGCCGAGTTTTATACCGGCCTTTATGCAGCACGCCCTCCGAAAGGCGCTTCTGACCACCCTCCTGGACGGGGCTGGCGTACGTTTGTCCTCCCTTGCTCCGGAGGATGCAGAATCCTTGGAGCGACCCTTTTCGCAGGAGGAAGTCTTGGAGGCCATCCCTCTTCTGAACCGGGGCCGGGCCCGGACGGATTCCCCCAGGAGTTCTATGCGGCCTTCAGAGATACTCTGTCCCCCCAGCTGGTACATCTCTTCCACCATGTGATAGACAAGGGCGCCTTCCCCCCCAGAGTCGGACTTGGCCACGATCGTGGTCATTCCTAAGACTCACCCGCCCTCGGTGGATTGTGCGGACTTCCGCCCTATCTCACTCATCAATACGGAGATCAAGCTCTTCGCCACAATACTGGCCCAGAGGCTTAAGCCCTTCCTGCATGACCTGGTCCTCCCGGACCAATGTGGATTTATGCCGGCCAGAGGTACCCATCAATGCATACGCCGTCTTCACCTGGCCTTGACCCATCATTCCCGGATATCTCCCTATCTAGCCCTCCTCTTTCTCAATTTCGAGAAAGCCTTCGATATGGTGGGCTGGGAGTATCTTCAAGACGTGCTGCGGGAAATGGGTTTTGGCCCCCGGTTCCGCAGTTTTATTGGGTTCCTCTGCGCAAATCCCAGGGCCAGAGTTCTGATCAACGGATCGCTTTCACAGGCATTCCCGATCGGCAGAGGGACGCGCCAGGGGTGTCCCCCATCTCCACTCCTATTCGCGCTAGCGATGGAGCCCCTGGCGACGCTCATCCGGCAGGATCGCCTCATCCAGGGGTGGGCGTGGAATGAGAGTCACGTAGAGAAGATCCCCCTCTACGCCGACGATGTGCTCCTATACTTGGCAGTCCCAGTGACCTCGGGCAACAGATGTCTGCATCTCCTCCGAGACTTCGAGCGGGTCTCCGTCCTTCGACTAAATGCGGCCAAATCCACCCTGGTCCCATTTCACCCCTACCGGGAATGTTTCGATTGGCAGTCGTCCATCCCTCTTCGCCACAACGTGTTCAAATATCTGGGGATATGGGTGACTGGAGTTGGAATGGGCACTTGTAACGGGGTGTACCGGAGGCCTTCGGTGTGTGAACTGTCCCCACGGCTTCACGGTACATTACACCCGCGAGCCGGGAAGCTTGACTTAATGCATTTACCACAACCCCCTCTCTCTCTTCCTTCACCGCAGGACCTTGGAGCAAGCGTGAAAGATCAGGAAGACGTGGAGTGGCCCTTTAAATCATGGGACGAAGCGGAGTGGGAGGAGCCGACCTATGACGGTTGCCCGTCAAAAGGTGAGCCATCCGAAGCCCAGGTGTGCTTGTTCACCCGGAGGTCGGAGGAGAGGAGCGTGTGGCGTGTGGATTTGCGAGAGGAGAAGACTGAGCCAGAACGGACGGAGGACAAGAGGAGTGGAACATCGGAGGAAGAATCGAGGAGTATAACAGGAGGAGCCGAGAGCGGAAGGAGGGGAACATCGGAGGAAGGTCTGCGGAGAAGCGTAGGAAAAGGAGGTCGGCGAGTGTCATCGAACGCCATTGGAGCCGAGGAGACGAGTCACCTGACCGGAGCAGAGTCGGCGCCTGCAAAGGACGGAGGAAAGCCAGGAGGCCACCGTTCCTGTGAGCCGCCCAGCCACTCACCCAGGGGAGGTGCGTGGCTCAGTCAGGTGCGTGACCGGTTACGGGGCTGGGTAGGAGGTAGAAGTACACTAGGTACCCCCACACGGGACGTCTGATCTCCCGGTAACCCTTCCCTGTGCACGTTATTCCTCCCTCACGTTAGTGTACTGTAGATAGAAGAGCACCGGTGAAACTCCCCTCACTCCCTTCCCTTTACTGGCATATGTGGACAGAAGTCTCACACTTTCCTTGTCTTCTCTTTGCTTTGCTGGAGAGCTACTCCCCACGCTGTGACGGACTCCGAAGAGGAAGAACCACCCCCCAGAGGTCCGGAAGGGACCCGTAAGAAAGAGAAGGTCCGCCATAGGAGGAGAAGCAGAAGCCGGTCACCCCGGAGGCCCCCTCCTACAAGAAAGAGTTGTACTGACCAGTTATTTGCAGCAATAAAACCTCACTTACCCCGAACTCGGTTGTTGCCTATAACTGCTGCGCCGCTACCCGCCCAAAGCTTAACAGTGGTGGAGAATGTAGGCAATCTAACTCCCGATACAGAGATGGAGACGCTCATCCAAGAGCTTATCAAAGGACAGGAAAAACTCGGATGGGTGGCCGAACAACAATTAACCTCGGCCCAGGCAGACCGCGAGATATTAAAGAAGGCGTTAGCTGCAAGAGAAGAAACACAGCAGATATGGGTCGATCCGGGGCCTACCAGCGGGGTACGAGAAGAGAGGCCCATTCCACATGGCACTTCAGCTGTGTCCCTGCAGAAATATCATTCAGGGGATGACCCTGACTCTTTTATGCTCAACTTTGAGAGGGCCTGCGGTTGGCCCTTGAGTAAATGGCGTTTCTTTCTTGCTCCCCTCTTGTCTGGTAAGGCACAGGCAGCCTACCAGGTGGCCAACCCCAACGGCGATACCCCATATCCTGATGTGAAGAAGATCATACTGGAACATTTAGGCCTTGATCAGGAGGCAATTAGGATTAGATTCATAAAAGAGCGGGGTACTCCGGGGGAGAACCCTAAGACATTGTTTGTGAGACTCAAGATGGCCGCGGACAAGTGACTAACCCCTTCCACCAGCACCAAGGCAGAGATCATGGATCGCATATATCTCGAACAGTATCTGGAGGCCCTCCCGTATGCTACCCAACGGTGGCTTAGACAGCATCATCATCTGACCACCGCAGAAGCCGTGGACATGGCCACCACCTTCTCAAGGGCCCAACCCCGCTCTTCAGGGTGGGAACAGGAACGTACACATAAGCCCCCAGTAAAGACAGAGAGACGCCCCCTCCCTCGCCCTATGGATCCTCCTAAACCCCGAGTCTGGAAACCGGAGAACCCTACATCCTCGGGTCCCCAATGCTTTGACTGTGGCAACTGGGGGCATAAAGCCCGGTTTTGCCCCACCAAGAGGCCTCCGGAAGAACCCATGGAGGTCGGGTACTTGCCTCGGGCCGTCCTGTACTCCGCCGAGATGGGGAGCACATACAGAGTAAGTGTACAGGTGAACGGGTCCTCCATCCAAGCCCTGCTAGACTCCGGCTGTAGGCAGTCCGTTATCCAATCCAATCATGTGATCTCTTCCCAATATCTACCCCGACAATCGGTAGCCATCCGCTGTGTACACGGGGATGTGAAAACCTATCCACTGGCTCAGATACCCATATCTCCCAGGGGGGGTCCTCCGCAGAAGGTAAGAGTAGGGGTACTCACCACCCTCCCAGAACCTTTGATCATAGGTACTGACAACCCCCGGTTTCTACAGTGGTTCAGACGGAGTTTAGGGAAAGAAGAAACCAGACACATATCCCCCAAACCAGCCCTTTTGACTCCCGAACCCTGGGTATTGGACCGGAGCTTTAAGTTTGCTCAGAAGAACGACCCGACCCTCTATAATGCATGGGAACAGGCTCACCAGGACACAGACAATCCCCAACCCAGGTACCCCCGTTTTCTGATAATCAAGGAGCTATTATACAGACAGGCAAAAAAAGAAGGAGGAGGAACAACTCCTGGTCCAAGTCTCCTTCAGAGACCAGATACTGTTTTTCGCACACAGCCATCTAGTAGCCGGGCACACCGGAGACGAAAAGACAACACAGAATATACTACGGTATTTCTATTGGCCCGGTATATATAAAGATGCCAGCAGACATTGTCAGGAATGTAGTGTGTGCCAGACGAAGAACATGACTCGCCCCCCAGCCGTCCCTCTACAGCCTCTTCCCATCATAGGCAAGCCATTCGAAAGAGTTGGAATAGACATCATAGGCCCGTTACCCAAAACAAGAAAAGGATTCCAATACGTGCTGGTAATAGGGGAAAGGCCTCAGGAAATCGCGTGGCATAATCCACTAACGGCTACCACCACCAAGCAGGTTGCCGACAAAATGATTGAATTGTTCAGCAGAGTGGGGTTCCCAAAAGAGCTCCTAACGGATCAGGGAACCCCCTTCGTATCCCGGCTAATGAAGGAAGTGTGTAAATGTCTGGACGTGCACCAAATCAGAACCTCTGTGTACCACTCCCAAACGGACGGATTAGTGGAGCGATACAACCGCACTCTGAAGACCACCTTGAGGAAGATGATGGAAGTCAATGGGACCGAATGGGATCAAATACTTCCCCTGGCCCTCTATGTGATTCGGGGGCAACGACAAAGCAGCCTGGGAGTCTCGTCCTTTGAGCTTTTATATGGCAGACAGCCTAGATCACTAATGGAGATGACAAAGGAAGCGTGGGAAGACGAGATTCCGGAAGAAACCTCCTCCACTCTAGACTACGCCCATAACCTCAAATCCAAACTTGGGAAGTTGAGAGACTTGGCCTACACCAATATGGAGGTTAGTCAACAAAGGCAGAAACATGCCTACGATAAAGGAAAAAAATGGAGAAAGATGAAGGAAGGAGAGTGGGCTCTCGTCTTGTTACCCTCGTCCACCCAGAAATTCCGGGCCACCTGGACAGGACCCTACAAAGTGGTGGGAACAATCGGGAAAACCACCTACACCTTACAAACCGGAACAAAGAAGACCCAGGCCTACCATATCAACATGCTAAAAAAATGGTTAGGAGCCCCTCCGGCAGACGTACGAGTGGCAAATAGTATCAGCAAAACCGATTCCACGAGAGATCAACTGATCATCAATGAGGAGTTAACCCAAATCCAAACCGATGATTTACAAAAGCTACTTCAACACCACAAGGGGTTGTTTTCAGATCAGCCCGGCAGAACCACTCTGACGGAACATTGCATCAACACTACTCCTGGGAAAGTCATTCAGATCAAACCCTACAGGGTGCTCGAAGCCAGGGGGATGGCCATCAAGAAAGAAGTACAGGATATGTTGGACCTCGGGGTGATAAGACCTTCAACGAGCCAATGGTCAAGCCCTATCGTAATGATACCCAAACCTGACGGCAGCAGGCGCTTCTGTATGGATTTCAGAGCGCTCAATGACATCTCAGAATTCGACGCCTATCCAATACCCCGCGTCGACGAAATGATAGAACACCTAGGGGAAGCCAGGTACATCACAACCCTCGACCTCACAAAAGGGTATTGGCAGGTGCCCTTGCGGGAGGAGGACAAAAAGAAGACCGCCTTCAGCACAAACGAAGGTCATTATGAATTCACCGTCCTCCCGTTCGGGTTACATGGGGCACCTACCACATTCCAACGACTCATGAAAACGGTTCTGGCACCCGTCTCCTCCATGGCATCTGCCTATCTGGACGACATTGTCATCCACAGCAAAACATGGGAAGAACACCTGCAGCATATACATCGAGTTTTTGTTGTATTGGAGAACGCTGGCCTGCGCGTCAACGCCAAGAAATCCCGGGTAGCCTTCCAGAAGGTAAAATACCTCGGTTATGTGCTGGGACACGGCTTGATAGAGCCTCAGATAGAAAAAGTAAGGGCCATTGCGGACACTCCCTTCCCCTCCACTAGAAAAGAGATGAGGGCATTCCTAGGTTTAGTGGGATATTATAGGAGATTTATCCCCCTGTTTGCCGACATAGCAGCCCCCCTTACGGATGCCCTCCGAAATCCAGGGAAATCCAATGGTCCCATCTACCCTACTGAAACCATGACCAATGCATTCCAACACCTAAAGCGCATCTTCACCACAACTCCTGTACTCACTTCCCCGGATTTCTCGGTACCCTTCATACTACACACAGATGCCTCCGATTATGGCATAGGCGCCGTTTTGTCCCAGAAAGGGGGTGACGGGCATGAACACCCCGTGGTGTATGTCAGTCGTAAGCTCTTTCCACGCGAGTTGAAATATGCCACCATAGAAAAAGAGTGCTTGGGTGTACGTTGGGCAGTAGAGAAGCTGGCGTACTATCTGGAGGGACGCCCGTTCGACCTGTACACTGACCATGCTCCCCTCTTATGGATGTCCCGTAACAAATCGAATAATGCCAGAGTGATGCGGTGGTTCCTGGCCCTTCAGCCCTACACCTTCACAGTTCACCACAGAAAAGGGACAGAATGTGAATGCGGACTACCTCTCCCGTCATCTGCTCCCCGATCAGGAGCATCCTAGGGGGGAGGTGTGTAACGGGGTGTACCGGAGGCCTTTGGTGTGTGAACTGTCCCCACGGCTTCACGGTACATTACACCCGCGAGCCGGGAAGCTTGACTTAACGCATTTACCACCCCCCCTCTCTCTCTCCCTTCACCGCAGGACCTTGGAGCAAGCGTGAAGGATCAGGAAGACGTGGAGTGACCCTTTAAATCATGGGACGAAGCGGAGTGGGAGGAGCCGACCTATCACGGTTGACCGTCAAAAGGTGAGCCATCCGAAGCCCAGGTGTGCTTGTTCACCCGGAGGTCGGAGGAGAGGAGCGTGTGGCGTGTGGATTTGCGAGAGGAGAAGACGGAGCCAGAACTAACGGAGGACGAGAGGAGTGGAACATCGGAGGAAGAATCGAGGAGTATAACAGGAGGAGCCGAGAGCGGAAGGAGGGGAACATCGGAGGAAGGTCCGCGGAGAAGCGTAGGAAAAGGAGGTCGGCGAGTGTCATCGAACGCCATTGGAGCCGAGGAGACAAGTCACCTGACCGGAGCAGAGTCGGCGCCTGCAACGGACGGAGGAAAGCCAGGAGGCCACCGTTCCTGTGAGCCGCCCAGCCACTCACCCAGGGGAGGTGCGTGGCTCAGTCAGGTGCGTGACCGGTTACGGGGCTGGGTAGGAGGTAGAAGTACACTAGGTACCCCCACACGGGACGTCTGATCTCCCGGTAACCCTTCCCCTGTGCACGTTATTCCCCCCTCACGTTAGTGCACTGTAGATAGAAGAGCACCGGTGAAACTCCCCTCACTCCCTTCCCTTTACTGGCATATGTGGACAGAAGTCTCACACTTTCCTTGTCTTCTCTTTGCTTTGCTGGAGAGCTACTCCCCACGCCGTGACGGACTCCAAAGAGGAAGAACCACCCCCCAGAGGTCCGGAAGGGACCCGTAAGAAAGAGAAGGTCCGCCATAGGAGGAGAAGCAGGTCACCCCAGAGGCCCCCTCCTACAAGAAAGAGTTGTACTGACCAGTTATTTGCAGCAATAAAACCTCACTTACCTCGAACTCGGTTGTTGCCTATAACTGCTGCGCCGCTAACCGCCCAAAGCGTAACAGCACTGAACATCGCGTACCTGGTGGGCCGCATGAAATCGGACTTGAAGAAATGGCACTCTCTTCCCCTTAACCCCCTTGGACGGAGTGCGCTGTTCAAAATGATGATTCTTTCCCGTTTCCTTTATACCCTACAAAACACCTCTAGTCCTCTCCCCCGTGCCTGTCCCGGTTCCTCTGGAGCGGCGGGCGACCACGGATCTCCCTTGCACACAACCGCATCCCTCCCTATGATGGAGGCCTAGGGGTGACACATCTCTACCTCTACTACCTTGCCACCAAAGGAATATGCTACTTACCAGTATGCATCTGTTCTTGGCATGTAGGGCTGCTGACATTCATATCTGTGCATAGATCGCCGCCTAGTGTTGGGTCCGGATGATTGCACATTGTTGTCCTGGAAGAGTCTTCGAAGTATCACGAGATAGGTGGCTCCTCCTTCGGACTACAGTGCGCATGGGCATCCTCTCCATTCTCAGTTGTTGTTCGCCATTGTGGCAGAGATGGAGTATAGTATAGTAAGCGATGGCCATGCAAAGAGTGAATGCTGCAGCTGCGACAGGCATCGGGGAGGTGGGTGGGCGATATGAATGTCAGCAGCCCTACATGCCAAGAACAGATGCATACTGGTAAGTAGCATATTCAGTTCGAGGCATGTGGGCTGCTGAATTCATATCTGTGCATAGATTGTATAGCAGTATCTCCCTTAGCGGTGGCTACCTGTGTCAGCTGCAGCAGTCTGGAAAAGAGTTTTGAGAACAGCCTGTCCTACAGCAGCTTGCTGTTTTGAATGTACATCTACACAATAGTGTTTTGTAAATGTATGTGTGATTGACCATGTGGCTGCTTTACAAATTTCGTGTAAAGGAATGTTACCCAGGAAAGCCATGGATACCCCTAGCTTGCGTGTGGAATGGCCCTAGGGGGTACTGTTAAGGTGCGTTTGGCTTTTAAATAACATATTTGGATGCACTTAACGATCCATCTGGCTATACCGGATTTTGAAATAGGGTTGCCTTTGTGTTGCGGTGAGAAAGCAACAAACAACTGCTTTGTTTTTCGAAATGCCTTAGTTCTGTCTATATAGTATAGCAGAGCTCTTTTAACATCTAGAGTATGCAAGGCCCTTTCAGCTACTGTTTGTGGATTTTGAAAGAACACTGGCAGTTCGATGGTTTGATTTATATGGAAATGGGATACCACCGTTGGCATGAATTTAGGGTTTGCTCTGAGAACTACTCTATTTGCATGTATTTGAATGAATGGCTCTTGAATAGTTAGGGCTTGCAGCGCGCTAACTCTTCGAAGCGAAGTAATGGCAATAAGGAAAGCCACCTTCCAAGTAAGAAATTGTATTTCGCATGAGTGTAGTGGTTCAAAAGGTGGTCCCATAAGTCTGGTTAAAACAATGTTGAGATTCCAGACTGGTGAAGGTGGGTGTCTTGGAGGAATTACGCGTTTGAGTCCTTCCATAAACGCCTTAATTGCTGGCACCCTAAATAGTGAAAGGTGTTGCCTGTTTTGAAGATATGCTACTAACGCAGCCAAATGTATCCTGATGGATGAATAGGCTAAATTGCAGCATTGTAGGTGCAAGAGATAGCAAATGATGTTTTGAGTAGAAGCATGAAGTGGGTTAAAATCGTTGTTATGACAGTAAATGACGAAACGTTTCCACTTTGATGCATAACATGCTCTGGTAGTGGGTTTTCTTGCCTCTTTGATAAAATTCATGCAGTCTGGAGGCAAGTTCAGGTATCCAAATTCTAGGATTTCAGGAGCCATATCGCCAGGTTCAGCTGTTGCAGGTCTGGGGGTTGGATTTCTCCATGGCTCTGAGTTAGAAGATTGGGCGTGAGTTGCAATCTTTGATGGGGCACCACCGACAGTTCTAGGAACGTTGTGTACCATGGTTGCCTCGCCCATGTGGGAGCAACTAGGATCAGTGTCAGCGAATGTTGGCGCAACTTGCGCGCCACCAGCGGAATTAATGGCAAAAAACACAGTTGATGGACAGAATGCAGAACAATGTCTTACATTCACCCCAGTACAAAGATCTGGGCCTAAATCCATCGTTTATTTGCACTCCACACCACCCCAGTTCAGACATGGCCATATGCAAATCAGCCTTGACCCTGTGCCTCATGGGAACAGTCCAGCCTGAACTACCAAGCCATGTCTTTCCTAGACAGGAATCAAGCATCCAAGGACCTGTTTCTGGCTATCAGCCTTCTTCAGCCTGAATAGCTTGACTCCAGTGATGTGGAGAGCCTGGGACTCACGTCTGAGCATACCCAGCCCACTTGGGGTGAAAATTGCAAAAAACACAGTTGATGGACAGAATGCAGAACAATGTCTTACATTCACCCCAGTACAAAGATCTGGGCCTAAATCCATCGTTTTTTGCACTCCACACCACCCTAGGTCAGACACTGGCTATATGCAAATCAGCCTTGGCCCTGTGCCTCATGGGAACAGTCCAGCCCGAACTACCAAGCCATGTCTTTCCTACACCGGAATCAAGCATCCAAGGACCGGTTTCTGGCTATCAGCCTTCTTAAGCCTGGATAGCTTGACTCCAGTGATGTGGAGAGCCTGGGACTCACGTCTGAGCATACCCAGCCCACTCGGGATAATGAAGCTGGGGGAAAAGCGTACTCAAATTTGCCTGACCAGTTCATCCATATTGCATTTCCCTGCGATTGCGGATGTGGGAACCTGGCGGCAAAGTACTGGCATTTTGCTTTTTCGCTTGTGGCAAACAGATCTATTTCCGGGTGTCCCCACTTCCGGAAGAATGGTTGGAGCACTGTGGGGTGAATCTCCCATTCGTGCATTTGTTGTCTGTGCCTGCTGAGCAGGTCGGCTACTTGATTGTCCTGGCCTGGGAGGTGCTCTGCCATAAGAAACATGTTCCTTTGAATGGCCCACTTACAGATTGCTTGAGCTAGGTGCGACAGCTGTGGTGAGTGTGTTCCTCCCTGTTTTTGAATGTAATACATAGCGGTCATGTTGTCCGTCCGGATCAACATGGTCTTGTTGCATAAGTGTGTCTTGAACGCTTTTAGAGCTAGAAAGATAGCCATCAGCTCTAGAAGGTTGATGTGAATCTTCTTTTGCTGTACATTCTAGAGTCCCTGTACTGTGTAGTGTAGGACATGGGCTCCCCATCCTAGTAGGGATGCGTCAGCGGTCAACACTATTTGTGGGACAGGCTCTTGGAACAGTCGTCCTTTGCAAATGTTTTATGGATTCCACCAATGCAGAGAGTTGTATGCCCGACTGGTCACCAACACTAGGTCCTGTAATTGCCCTTGAGCCCGATTCCACTGCCTTGCTAGGCACTCTTGGAGCGGACGCATGTGTAGTATGGCATGAGAGACTATGAATCTGCACGAGGGCATCAATCCTTTTAGTTGCATAAACACTCGAGCTGGTACTGAGTGTTGGGGCCTGAACTTTTGGATCAATGCTTGCATGCCGTTGATCTGTGCTGCGTTGGGATATGCTTTTGCTGCCAGTGTATCTATAGTTGCTCCCAGGTATTGTTGTACATGGGTGGGTTGCAGATGTGATTTTGGGTAGTTTAGCGAGAAGCCTAAACTGTGCAGGAGATGGATGGTTTTTGACATGTGGTTGGCACACTGCTGGGCTGATGGCGCGTGTATTAGCCAATTGTCCAGATATGGGTACACATGGATGTGTTGCCTTCTGAGATGTGCGCCACTGTAGCTAGAAAGTTGGTGAAGACTCGTGGAGCTGTTGTGACACCAAATGGTAGGACTTTGAACTGGTAGTGCTGTCCTTGAATGGTGAACCGGAGATACTTTCTGTGAGCAGGGTGTATTGGTATGTGAAAGTATGCGTCTTTGAGGTCTAGAGTTGCTAGGAAGTCTCCCTTGCGAAGCAATGGTAAGACTTGCTGGAGAGTGAGCATATGAAAATGCTCCGACAAAATGTACAGGTTGAGGGGCCTGAGGTCCAATATTGGTCTGAGAGACCCGTCCTCCTTTGGAATCACGAAGTATAGGGAGTATATTCCTGTTCCTTGATGATGTAGTGAGACTGGTTCTATGGCCCCCTTTTGCAGCATACTGATGACCTCTTGCTGCAGTAGTGTTATATGTTCAGTGACACTGGACGGTGCACGGGTGGTATGTTGGGTGGGGTTGAGGTGAGTTCTAGGATATAGCCATGTTGGATAATTTGCCTGAACCACTTGTCTGTTGTGATATTTAACCAAGTTTTATTTGATTTGATTTAGTTCTCTTACAAGAACAACAAATTTATATACAATACAAATTCCATTTTTGCTAAAAAAAAATTATCACATTAATATCATTTTAAAAAAGACTTTAAAAAGTTGCACAGGTTAATACACACAAATTCATTGGGTGGAGCATTGGAGAAGGAGATCAACATCTGGACCAAGTTTATATTACATTTTGTTTTGATCGGGGTAATCTATCTGTTCCTAGCTGCTACCACGATCTTGTTTGGACATACAAACACAACATGTTCTAGGTCTTGCACCCCACACTTGCATAAGTCACAGTGATTCGTCTCTCCTTGATTTGATGTCACTTAAAAGTGTATGATTTCAGCGGTAATATTCCTAGCCGTATTTGAAGTATAGCTCGCCTTACTCCATGATTTAGATTAAAAAAGATATATGGTTGCGTTTTTTTTTAAAGTATTGTGTCCGCTAACTGTTTGTACATTGAAAGCCTGGAGCAGTGTTGAATATCAAATTCCATGCTTAGCCTTGGTGTTAAGTGCTTCAAGCAGAGTTTCAGCTGGGCTGGTGTCCAAGATATTAACATTTCTAGAGAGACTGATGACAATTTAAAAGCATTACTTAAGTTTTTTCCAAATATATACTTTCGATAGTCTTGGTCCAGTGTCTCTATTTTTAAAAGTGCTCTTAGTGTTCCTGGATCTGCGTGAGCCAGATTATATGCCCATCTAATTATGTTTATGATCCCTCTGGCATAGGAACTAACTAACGATAGTTCTAGCCTGAGGGCATGAACCGGGACTGCTTGCAGCATCCCGATTAACTTTTGCAGGATTTTCCCTTCTTTGACATCTATTTGAGACCATTCTTTTGTTGGGATATGTTCTATTGCAAATGATAAGACTGCTGGAATTTTCGCACTATAAACCTGGAGCAAGGAGGAGAATTGTCTTCGACCAGAGGATGAGTAAAGTCTTTGGAGAGCCCCTGTATGGGCATCTGCTTTATGTCCCATTTTTTGCAAATGAGGCTGGTTGCGCAAAGTCTGAGTAAATGTTCTCCCAAGATATATATATTCTTTTACGATTTCCAATGGATTACCTCCTAATAACCAGTTATATTTGCAATAAGTCTTCTTTGCTGTGAAGGGTAGAATTTTTGTTTTAGTGGTATTTGGGATTAAATAGTTTTCATCTGTATATGTGGTGAGTGCCGCGAGGTTTCGTTGGGAGACCAAAGGGAGTCAAATCCAAGATTACTACATCATCGGCGTACATCAAGCAGTGAATTTTGGTGGACGCAATCTTCGGTGGAAAGTTTTTGACCGGATTAAGAGTTTCTGGTAGATCGCTCAAATATAAGGAGAATAATAGGGGGGCTAAAAGACACCCCTGTCGCAGGCCGTTTGGAGTTGGAAATGGGGAGGTTAGACCCTTCTCCATCCCCAATTGAACTTGACACCAAGTCCCAGAGTACAATGATGTTATTGAGTGGAGAAGATGATGTGGTATTCCCATTTTCTGTAGTTTGTTCCAAAGTTTGACTCGATCAACCTTGTCGAAGGCAGTGGTAAAGTCTACAAATACTGCATATACTACCTGCGATTTTTTTATCACGTATTTTTCAAGTATGGTTTGAAGTACTGCAATATTGTCTATGACTGAGTGTTTGGGTCTGAATCCTGCTTTGAGAGTGGAATGGAGCCAGTTGAGAATGCCCATTCTTTTAGATGACCTGGAAGTACGGCAGCAAAAATCTTCCCGGTTGCATCTAGGAGAGCTATTTGTCGGTAATTCCCAGGGAGCACTCTCGAGCCCTTTTTATGAATTGGAATTACTATGCTTCCCTTCCAAGACTTCGGGGTTTCCCCTGTACTAAGTATGTGGTTATACATGCATGTTAAAAGATTACTCCACTCTTTTGGGTTGTTCTTTAAGACCATAATCGGAATTTGGTCTGGGCCCATTGCAGCCGAACTTCTTGCCTTTTTTATGAAATGTTCTACTAAGGAAGGTGTTAGTGGCTCAATGTTTGTGACTTTATCCTGTCCTATATCGATTTGCATTACTGTATCGCAGTTGGAGACTTGGTTTACTTTGTATAAATTAGTTATATATGTTTCCCAGTCTGAAGGTGGGACGTTGGTCATGTCTTTTTGCTGCTATCTGTAGGTCTATCCATTTCTTATCCTGTAAGATTTGGTTTTCTTTTAATTTTTGTCTTCTGCGAAAGTTTTTTAGTTTATTGATTTCCTGTTTTCTGGTGTCAGAGAAATACAGGAATTGTGCCCTAATTAATTTGTTTAATTCCTTTGCCTAGGGATCTGAGGTCAATCTTTTGTTGCCTTGTGTTTTTATCATTCTTCGTTTTCCGCTCTTCTGTAGTACTTGAACTAGATTATTGGCAACTGCCTCAAAATTTAATATTGGGTTTATGTTGTGATTAATTTAAAGTAAATTTGAGTTCTCAATGGCTTGGGTGATTTTTTCAAAGTTTTTCGGGTTCCACGCTAGCCAACCTTGGACTGGATTTATGAAAGCTGTTTTGTGCAGTTCCATTATATGTACTGAAGTTGTTTGTTTCAGGGTTATACCAGTTGTTAATTGAAGAATAGCGTGGTCACTTCCTTTCTCGAACTTTATATTAAGTTGATGGGCTAGAGCAAAGAGGCCTGGACTGCAGATCATATAGACAAGGATTGATGCACTGAATCCTCCCCTTCTTGTAAAGGAAGCAGGGATATCACCTATGTTGCCATTTAAAAGCACTCCGTTTAGAGCAGCAAGTGATGCTAAAATGATTTTCCCTCTCTTATTTGGTTTACATCCTGAGGGAAATTGAGGAATGGATATTGCTTGGGTCTCATTTTATTTCTCTTAAATCGTATGTTTCTAATAAATCATTAGAGATTTGCCCATTTAGGTCTCCTATAAGGAGCATCAGCGGGAAATTCTGATCTTCTACCACCTTTTCGATATCCTCGAAAATAGTTAGTTATCGATAATGCATCCATTTTTGCTCCCGGTGGAATATAAACGTTACAGATACGCATTTTGGTCGAGCTTCTGGTCTTATCAGTTCCTATTTTGATTTTTAAACATTGAAAGTTCTTTGAATGTGTTGGAATAATTTCCTGATCCCAATGATAGTCTTCAAATAGGAGAATAGCGATCCCTCCTTTTGCGTGTCCATGATTAATCGGTTCTGCTAGTATATCATACACAAAGTAGTCGGGAAATCGAAGTTTGTGGTTGCCCAAGTTTCTTGTAGTGCCACGATCCCTGGACGATCTTGGGAAATTATTGCTAATTTTTCTTGAGATTTTCCTGCAATGTTCCAGGAATAGATGGTTAGACCGTGGCTAAAAAGGGTGCTTGATTTCGGGACCCGTTTTTTTGTTATTAAGGTTTTCTGCGATCCAAGCCCATGAGTTGTCCTTTGGGATTATGTGCTGAGATTGGTTATTCTTGACCCAGCTTCGTCTTTGGCCGTTGTTAATTGAAACCGAAATGTCATCTTTGTAGGGATTTAACCAGCTGTTATTTGTAAGCCGGGATGCTACAGAATAATGTTGTTTGACTCAATAGCGTTCTGGTGTCGAATCGGTTTCCACCTTTACAGGGGCCACGTCGAATCCTAGTTTATGAAGGGTCTCTTTTTCTTTATATATTATTGCTGGGATGACTGGTGACCAAAATTCTGCAACAGCTAATGTAATTTTGTTTTCATCTGGGAAGGTGACTAATTTTATGTCATTTCTTGCAAGCGCTTGTAGGGGTTGTATCCGTTGAAGCAAATTTATTATTCTTTCCCTATTTAGGGGGTCCCTGCCCGAGGGAAAGAGATCTGTAATTTCCACTCCACAGTTATAATTTACCTGTGATTTGGCAGGCACATCCCTCATCAATGGGGTTTGTTGTTGGGTTTCCTTTTGCGTCTTTAGTTCTTTATCTATAATCCTAGGGACAAATATTGGGGTAATAGGATTTAGAGGTAGGGAAAGCACTGCTTGCACCTTTGAGGTCGTATACTGTTGCCTTTGCTCCGTCGAGTTATTACCTGTCTGATGTTCGTTTGTTTTTGCATTGATAATTGGTGTTTCTGGGAATCGTGGTTTTCGTTCCTTTTGTTTTTCAATCCTTCTATTTTTTCTTCTTCTTTTCTTTATCCGCTTACGGCCGTTGACATTTGTTCTCCTGATTTTTGTGGTCGCTGGATACGGAGATGCGTCTATTGATGTATTTTTTGGAATTTCTACTCTAACTTGATTTGTCGCATTTAGCTCTTTTGATAGGTTTTTTGTTTTTGTTTTATTAAATATTGGATAGTAAATTTTAGACTGTACCACCGATTTGAACTCCTTTTGCTCCCTGAAGAGTTTTCTCAATGAATATGTTTGATTATACTTGTTCTTTTCTTTTTTCCTTTTTGTTTACTTTGACCAGTTTGTGAAGCCGTGTCGACCTTTATTGAGTGGGGTGCTGTTGTCAGTTTTGGCGCTTGTGTGGTAAGCCCTTTGTCCCCTATTACTCGTTTTTCGTCTTCACTGTCTATTGGCAGTTTTAATTGTTATTTATTCCTTTTTCTTTTCCACCATATGTTTTAAGATTCCTATTTGGGTATCTAACGTCTGGTCTGTATTTTCCAGGATGCTCCCTAAATGAGAAAGGACTGATTCTAGGATTCTTTCTAGATTAAGCAGTACCTTGGATACTGTAGTTTGATCAGTGGAGTGATCTATAGGTTTTTGCGTGAGGAAATTCGGAGTTCGCGAAAGAGAAATTTCAGAATCTGGCTGTTTTCGTGGGGTACTGTTCAGGATTTCCTTTTGATGTGCCCTACTGAAGACTAGATCTTTTAGGCTTAAGTCGGGGCAGGTTATATCGAATTCCAGATGTTCTTGGCTTTCTTGGTCATTGGATTTTTGTAGTTTTATAATTGTGCTGTTAGTATTTGATTGGGGCCAATTTTGATTGTTTGAAGCTTCTTCTTGCCCTGTTTTGTTAATTGTTTCCAAGATTTGTTTTTTCCTTCCTCTTTTGTTTGGATAGTTTGAGTTTGTTCAATTTCTTCTTGTCCTGTATTGCTAATGGTCTCCAGGTATTCCTTTTTTCCTTCTTTTGTTTTTATTTGGTTGTTTTTATTTTGCCCTGGATCCTTCGTGCTCTGGTTTGAAAAGTATTTGAGAATTCCATTAGGCGAATCGGTAGAGAGAGGACGGACGATTTTTCCAGCACTCCTTCTTATTGCTTGGTCTGTTCCTACTCTTTTCATAAATATTGTTCGTGATCTCAGCTTTTTGTATGCCATGGTGCAATATACTGACTAGCAGTGTCTTATACACTATGGGAAAGTTTTAATTTCCAAGAGAGCGGGGTAGGACCTCGAACGACTTTCCAAGCTCTCCCTCCCAACCTTACACCTCCTGCCACCTCCAATAGTGTATACAAGAATTTTTTATGAGGGAAATCCTGATCATAAGGACGAAATAAGTTCCCTGTTTCCCGCTTCCTGGTCCAGCTCTGATGGCCTGCCCACCTCGGGCCGACGTGATCGGCGCCGCTTGACACGCACCACACTGGAACTTATACTTCTGCTAGAGGTCTGGGGTCAGAAACAGATACAGAGTAGGTATGGATGAAAGGTTTAGAAAATGTTCCGATATGGGAAGGCGATTTGCAGACAGTGTCCCTGTGGTAGCAGACAGGCAAGGGGGGCAGGGAGGGTGCAGTAAGAGGGCGGTGAGAGGGCTGTGAGATGGCTGGAAGCAAACCCTTGGAAGCAGCTAGTAGTGAGCGGAGCGCTCTGGGGGACCTTCAGGCATGATCGGACCTAGTCAGATCTGCCTGGGTCAGACCCCCGGGCTCTTACTTAGCGGCTGCCTCTATCGGCAGCCACGCTCTGATATTTAACCAGATTGGCAGAAATTGTTGTAGTCGTCCCCCGACCGGTGTTATATGGTCTGGGGGTAGTGCCAAGAAGTCACTGTTTGGTGTTAGTGGAGAATCTATTTGCATTTCCTCCACGACCCCTACCTTTGGTGTTATTGCCTCTGTATCCACCCTTGTTTGTGTTTTTGTTGTATGTGGATTGCGTGTTACTTTTGTAGCTGGAGGATTGCTGCGATGTATTACTTTGCGCTCCTCCTCTATAATTGGAGCAACGAAAGGAGCCCCGGTGTTGTTGGGACTGGAGAGCTCCCATGGACTTTGCTGTTTCCGCATCCTTTTTCATTTTGTCCAGAATTGAGTCAACTGCTGGACCAAATAAAAAGTCTGGGTTGACGGGCTGATTAAGAATTGTGGATTGAACTTCATTCTTAAAGCCCGATATGCAGAGCCCTGCATGTTGCCTTAGCAGCACGCTTGTATTGATGGATCTGGCCGCTGTATCTGCCGCGTCTAGGGCACATTTAATTGAGGCATTGGTGATGAGCTTTCCCTCCTGTATGAGTTCATCTGTCTGTTTGTAAGGATCAGGTAAGTGCTGGAGAATTTCTTCTAAGCTGTGGTAGTGTGCCCTGTCATATCTGGCCAGCAAGGCCTGTGTATTGGCAATTCTCCATGAGTTTGCTGCTTGAGCTGCTACGCTCTTGCCTGATGCCTCAAAGATCTTGGACTCTTTGTCCGGAGGAGCAGCCTCTCCGGTAGTTTGGGAATTAGCCATTTTACGTGCGTTGGATACCACTAGGGAGTCTAGGGGTAGCTGGCCCTTGATGTATGTAGGATCTATAGGTGCAGACCTATATTTCTTTTCAATTCTAGGGTTTATGACCCGTGCCCTAGCAGTGTCCTTAAAAATGTCATGTGCGTGTTTTAAGACGCCCTTCAACATGGGGAGTGTTTTTACATGTCTCTCAGATTTTGTTCGTGTATCAAAGAGAAAGTCTTCTTCAATAGCATCAGAGTGCATATCTACATTATGGTAGGTAGCTGCTCTATCAAGTAAAGAATTAAAGGCCACTGTATCTTCTGTGGGTGATGGCTTAGTTCGGTAAACTGCAGGTTCTGTAATGGGCAGAGTCCCTTCATTGTCTGGTTCTCCTCCTACACCCCATGACTTTAGGTTGGGGTCTCCAGTTGGGTTTTGTGGATAACCAAACCCCACATCTGCATCCTGGTCTTCATCTGGGTTGTAGTCAGGTGATGTTGGGGTATATGGGGTTGTAGGCATAGCTGGAGTGATAGGTTCAAAAGTATTGGAGAGGTAGCACAGTCTCTTTTCGTTTTGAGTGGTATTCTAGGAAAGTCTTCTATTGGCAGAGGCCTTTTCTTTTTGTGTAAACAGTCACTTTACCAGTTTCTTAGTTAATATACAGTTTTGACTGGTCTTCGGTGGAGGGGTCTGGGTGAATAAGCTCGTCCTCCACAGTTTTTGGCCTTGGTGCAGTAGCCTTTTGTTTGACTGTTTTTATTGTTGTTGGATTGGATTTTGATGTTTGTAGACAGATTTTGTCGGTTGAACGTCTTTGGCTGGCTTTACCACTTTTTTCGGATCGAGCGGTTTATTTGGTTTGACAGTCTCTTTAGGTGTTTTCTGTGTTTGTGGTTTTGGCTCGATGCCTTTTTTTGGTTCGAGCTGCTTCGGCTCGAACGATTTATTTAGGTCCACTCTAGATTTAACTTTCGGTTCGACGTTAGTTTTGGGCGTAGGCCTTTTACTTTCGTTGACTGTTTTTATCCCCTTGTCGATATTTGAGACTCCTTTGCTCGATTCGACGGGCTTTGTCTTTGGGGTCGATTCGATGAGCTTTTGCTTTGGCATCGAATTGACGTTTTTTGGCCGCGATGTTGACTCGACGGCTTTAGGCTTTCGGCTCGACTAGACAGCTTTAATCTTTGATGACGACTCGACGGTCTTTGGCTTCGAAGGCTGTGTTGGGACTACAGCCTTCGGCTCGACCACCTTTGACTTCATTACTTTCGGTTCAACTACTTTTGGTCCGAAGACGGTGTTGTCGGCGAGTTTCGGTTTCGATGGAACCGGTGCAGTATGGCGTGTCTCAGAGAGCTCTTTGAATATGTTCTTAGCCGGGCGGTATGGCGGGGTGTAGAACTAGAATGTTGATCTTGGCTAAGGCCTGCTGGCGATGCCTCAACCGGAGTCTCTGATATCGGTATAGTGTCTATATGGGGCTGTATACTCACTGTTCGCCCCTCGTCGTCATCGGAGTCGTCTTCAACAGCTACGATGTCTTGATCGTATTCCTCGAGATCGACGATTTGGTCCTCCTCTTCGAGGTAATCTTCGGAGTTGTGCTCCGAGTATTGGTTTTTGTCTTGATCCGAGTCTTCGGCGCTAGCTAGTTCTTCCTCATCGTTGAAGATATTATCGGGCTCTGGCGCCGAACGCTGCATTTCTTGCCTCACCGCCCGTCGATTCCGGATAGTCTTTTTAGACCGGAACTGGGCACAGGCCAAGAAACTAACAGCCAGATTCATCATTGTCCGGTTTTGCGAGTCCTTAATAGCGATTATTAAGGAATCGCTGTTAAGAACTTGCAAAACGGGATTCATGTAGGAATCGCAAAATAAATTGCGATTCCTACAGCTTATTAATTTGCAATTAGCAATTTGCTAATCACAAATTAGGATGCGATTTCAAGGGTGCCAGGGGTGTCCAATGGACACCCTGCAGCACCCATGAAAAGAAAATGTAGACTGATGTTGCGCACACACATCCAAAGGACATGTGTGTGTGTAACATACAACTTAGAAAAATGCACTAAAGTGCATTTTTCTAGGTTTTCGCTATTTACCACGAAGTCAGACTTTGCGGTAAATAGCTGCCAAAAATTGCGAATTCGCAAATTAAAAATGGTTAATGAATTGCATTTAAGGAATCTCAAATAGAGATTCCTTAAATGCAAATCCTTGCAATTTTACTATTTTGCTATTAGCGATTTTTGTATTTGGGGTGATGAATCCCAAATGCAAAAATTGCGCTCGCAAAGGGCCAGATTCTCAGACTGGTATGCGGGTGGCTGTTCCGACCTGGCATATCGGGTGGAATTGGCAGAGACGGACTTCCCTCACATCCAGGCCTTCCTCTATGGCTGTCCGATTCCACGTACCTTAGCCCCCATTACCAGAGGGGTCCTGCAGGCCTGGCGTACTTCCCTCCGCCACACGGGATGGGACCGCACCCGGACACTGCCTCCGGGAGGTATCGTCCCTGGACGGGTTCCGACGTTGGGATCTCATTGGGGTGTCGGTGCTAGGAGACGTATGGGTGGGGTATCATATTAGAGTCTTTGCTGACTTACAACAGTCACGCCCTTCCCCACGCCCAACACTTCCGCTACCACCAGCTGCGTCACGCCATCCACGCACACTTCCCCGCACCGACTACCCCCCCAGAACTCAGCCCATTGGAGGCCCAGGTAATTATGGGAGACCTGGGGAGGGAGTGGGGGGAGGGGAGTGTCCCGGATCTACCGAGCTCTAATCAATAATAGCCCCGCGTCCCTTGATCACTTGCGTGCCCGATGGGAGGGGTGGGTGGGACCCCTGTAAGAGGCTGTCTGGAGGGATGCCCTGATGGCCCCACGTACCCAGACCACGTCCTCCAAGTTGCGGCCGGTGCAGACATATTACCTGCACACATCCTACCTCATCCCGGAGAGGCTCTTTCGAGCCCGCTTGAGAGTTTCCCCCGATTGCCCCAGATGTGGAAGCATCCTCGCCGATTTCTTTCATATGGTGTGGGTCGGTCCGGGACTGGGGAAAGTTTGGAGGTAAGTGGAGAGGGAGCTAAAACAAGCCCTGGGCTGGGAGGTTCCCCACGACCCACTTCGGATGCTCCTGGGGATATTCGATGGACTAGATGGTAATAGATCGGACAAGCGCCTGCTGGGGACTGCGGTGGCCGTGGTTAAGCGGGACATCGCACGTCACTGTCTGCGAGACTCCGTCCCACGGTGAAGGGCTGGAGGAGAGGGGTGGACTGGTGCGGAGCCCAGTAGGAGGCCCTTTGCGAATCCCGGGGTTCACCGGAGCAATTCTCCAAAGTTTGGGGGAAATGGTTCAATTTGCTGCCACCATGAACATGGATACTTGCTTGGTTTTTTGCTCACACCAAATGTATGTGCTATCGGACTGGATGAATTTTTACCTTTTAACGACCTCTGCTGATTTTCTCCCACTGTGTCTATTAATTGCTGAGCTGGTTCCAATGGCTTTTCCCTATTGTTTTGAAAATGTCAATAAAATTGATTATCAAAAAAAATATATACCTGAAGGCGCACAGGGGCTTCTAAATTCCTATCTTACTATCTAGCTTCAGGTAATACCTTTTCTTAATTGCTTTCAAAGATTAATCAATAGGCTCAAACACTGCTATGTCAGAGCCCCATCACATCAATCCCTAGAGCTAAATACTTATGTTGTTAGTGGCTGGACCTCTCTTACAAACCTCCTTCTCAACAAATTGCCAATCAGGAGGGGCCCGAGAAACCAAATCTCTCAATTCTACATCTCAAAAGCCAAAAGGAAATTAAGAACTGAGAGAAACCGAGCACTCCGTCTATCAAGAAAGAACCCCAGCAATAAATTCAACTTCAATAACTATAAGCAGGCCCAAGCAGCTTTTAGAATTACTACACGAAAGGAAAAACTTGCGGCCTCAAATCAATTCTGGCTGAAGCTCATCTATGAAAGTAAAAATCCTAACCGGAAGCAATTCTGGTCTCTTGTAAATAGGAGCAAATAAAGTATAAGTGGGTACAGCAGTGCAAATATTAGTGAAGCTGTTTGGAGTACGTTTATATCTCTTCACTTTGGGGACACCAATATAAACTAAGCTTGAACCAATTCATACAGCTGATCCTCCCCCCCACTCAGGACTGGAGAGCCAGAGGCTAGCTCGCCCTGTAAAAATTCCATCTGAAGATCTGAGACACAAGGAATCAACGAAAAGGAACGATACCGCACTGACTAGAGCCCACGGTGACTCCTGATGCCTTGAAAAACAAGATCTCGCGCCTCATAACGAAAGCCAGAGCTGAAGGAGCCCCAGGCCCGAAGGGCCTCCCTCAAGCCATGTTCAAATCAGATGTCAGCCTATGGTCAGAATACCTGACCCCCTTGTTTCTCTATTGCAGTCTAAACAACATGGGCCCAGAGTCCTGGCGAGGTGCAATCATTCACCCAATCTACAAAAGTGGGAAGGGAAATGAGCCAAAATATTACCGAATGGTTGCACTTCTCGACGTGGAGTCTAAGTACTATGCAAATATTCTATTGGAGGAGCTACAGGCCTGAGCCGAAACAACTGTGCGCCTTCCTTTTAATCAGACGGGCTTTGTGGCTAACACCGGTACTACAAACAATCTGTTAACGCTAACATTCTTGATGGAGAAAGCAACAGTCCAACAAATCCAGCTGCACTGTTGCTTTGTAGACTTCAAAGCGGCCTTCAATCATGTGCCCTGGGGTCTGTTATGGCAGAAACTAAAATCGTGGGACATACCCCAGCCTCTTCTTCAAGCAATAATCCAAGTCCACATGGAAACATGGATAAGAATCAAGCTGGGTGAAGGATCCCACGTCTCCAAGAAGATTTGAACCGAAACAGGTGTCAAACAAGGTTGTGTATTGGCCCCTCTCCTTTTTAATTTGTTTATATCTGACCTTTCTCCAGTACTCGACAGTGTAAACTGCCACCCTCCTCAACTAGATGGGACCCGTATCACCAATTTGCTTTACGCCAATGACTTGGTGTTTTTAAGCCACACAAAAGTGGGTCTCTAGAGGCTACTGGATGAACTGCTACCTTACACAACAAGAAACCATCCAGAGCGTAACCTGTCAAAAACCATCTTTTGGGAAGTAAAAAAAGGTCAATAGAAAGGTGGTACGTCAACAAAACAAAGCTAGAATCAACCCCCAGTTATAAATACTTGGGCATCTTATTGACACGAGGGGTACCTTTATCAAGCATTGAAAACTAAAGCCCTGTTAGAAGTAGCCGCTGCAAAATCAGCAAAACTGCTACTAGGTCCCAGCCTAACTCCCATACTGAAAGTAATGAAGGCTACAGTAATCAACTCCCTGACGTACGGACACGAGATCACCAAGGGCACAACCAGTACATTAATAAACAAGGTAACAACAAAAAATTTTAAAAGAGCCTTTCCGTTGTCAAGATCTACCTCGCCAGCCCAAGTGAGACTCGAACTGAGACTTCAAGATCATCATGGAGTGAGTCAGGCGCATATATAAAACTATGTCACAGCCTGCGCTGTACCCGGGAGCGTTCCTTGGAGGCCCTACTATGGCAGGAAATACAGAAAAATAAGACCAGCCATAAGCATTGGAACTCCTGGATTGCAGTAAACAGATACGAGGTGTAAAAGACTTCTGGGAAACAAACCCATATCACCCGGTGTTAAAGACTGCCATTAAAAAAACGTTAGATTGTGGTCCTTTCACTCGGACAGGGCAATATTGTCAAAGAGGAGACACGCTTGAGCTGTAATCGTTAATTTTAAAGTGGGTGTTCAGCCACTCTACCTATCAAGCACATATGCACTTTATTGGAAACATATGTTTTCAGCCTTGAGGATGGGTGACTGGCCCTTTCTGAAGAATCTTCCCGAATGGCGCCGGCCAGGTAGTAGCACTGAATGCAGGTTGTGTGGCTATCATTCTGAAAAAATGGAACACATCATCTGTGCATGCCCAGCACTGCTCACGGCCTGACGGCCACTGCTGCAATGTATTACATTGGGAGTTCGATCTAGCCGCCAAACAATAATGCCCGCTCTTAACCCTGACAACACCAAGCTAAACATTGGGCTTACGAAATTCGTCCACAAAGCGTCAAAACTATTGGAAGCCACAATCACATCCAAATCCTCCTCTTCACAGCATGGCGACTGAGTTAATCGACTCAACAATCAAATCAGAGACTACAAGAAATCCAGAGAAATGTCCTTCATCAGAACATGATTAGCCCATAATGGTCCCCCTAATTTTGAGTAATTTTAAATCCACATTTTTAACATTCATCACTGTTATTTCTATTGTTCAATTTAGTCATGTTTCAAATTGTAAATGTTTTTTTTAAACCAATCAATAAAGAGTGTATTATCAGCAATTATCAGCACTGCTATGTCAGAGTCGCAATCAACCCCATTAATTGGCCAGTTCTTAAGCAACAGCATGTTAAAAAAAATTTAAAGGATTGGAGAACTCTCAGAAGCAATATGATGTGGACATGCAGTCAAGCTGTTGCAAACCTGGAAGTCGCATAAACCGGAGAGGTTCCCTAATCCGATGTGTAACTGTAAGACTAACTCCAAATTGTATTATTTTTAAATTTTATATGAAGGATTCAACTAACTCCATGTAAATAGTTTCTTGACATTACTGCAAATGCACAGATCCGAGTGACTGCAGGTAAAAGTAATGTCAGTTCAAAGAAATAATGGGTGGAAGGAATGGATTCACAGTACAAAGAGAATACTAATGGATGGCAGACTACTTTGTGCAGGGAAGTCTTTTACTAGCTTTAAGTATTGGGAAGGCACCAAGCATTTCAAGTGGGGCTGTAAAGGCTCAGACCATGTTTTGATCAAAAACCGAATAATGGGATAAAGTTGCAAACTTCAATATTGGGTAACGCATCTTTTTAGAATGATGCAGCAACTGTGCATGCAGATATAAACGCTTAGGCAAGTAGGCATACCTATTGGGAAAAAACACATTACAGGAACTTAAGCAATACTTGACTAGAGCCTATCATTTCACATCCTCCACATATCTTAGGATGGAAATACGCATGCATGTTTAACTGGGCAGAGTTCATCTCTTCCCCAGTCCTGTGACTAGAGGGACCAAGACAAGCATACTTTTGACTTCTCCACAGCAAAAGTCTATTTTGAAGAGATACGATTTGTGCTTTGCATGCTGCCAACATGTTCTGCTCTCGTTTGCTCGAGATAACTAAAGCTAACGCACACTAGCAATCCATAGGCTTCACTTTGAATGTTGACAGACTCAAAACATCCACCTGGCTGCCAAAAGCTTGCTTCTCTCATGGACCAGGGCTGACTACAAACAGTCAAAATGAGAAATAAACAAAGACGTAGAAAACGAAGGTTGGTCAAAACTTTTATACGACTCCAAAAGAAACAATAGTGCCCGCTTCTGGCAAACAGTAAACAAGATCCTACGCCCAGACCATAAGGACCTCGGTTCACACATTGGGGGAAATGAGTGGATCAACTACCTCAGCAGTCATTTCAACGACCCCATGGGACTGACAGGGGCACAAAGAATCACAAACGCAGAGCAAGCACCCGTAACGACCATGGCAACGCCGACAATTTTGGGAGATCAATTCCAACTCAGTGTTACCCCGGTACCATCTGCGGCCCAGCAAATTGCACTAATAAAAAAACAGATTTGTAAGGGCAGGAAAGAAGGTGCTCCAGGCCCTAATGGCATCCCGCCAGCCTTGTTCAAGGAGAAAGACACAGAATGGGCCACCACACTATAACCTTTATTCACAGAAGTCAGACTCCTAAACAGAATCCCAGATTCCTGGAGAGGGTCGACAATTGTCCCCATACACAAAAAGGGAGACAAAATGGTCCCGGATAACTATCGTCTAATAGCCCTACTGGACAATGAGGCCAAATACTTTGCGGGTATAATCTTAGAGGAGATTGTGCCATGGGCGGATTCAAAGCAGATAATACCATGGAACCAGATGGGTTTCCGGAAAAAAAGGAACAACCACCAACATCCTGGCTATCTCGCTGATAATTGACGGAGCTAAATTAAAAAAAATGCTGCTGCACTTGTGCTACATCGATTTCAGCGCACCCTTTGATAACATTGAGAGAGGCATGCTGTGGCGGAAACTCACACAATGGGGCCTACCTCAACCGCTTCTAAATATGCTGAAGTTACTTCACTATGACACCTGGGCGCAGGTGAAGCTGGGAAGCAGGACCCATCTGTCTTCTAAAGTCAGCACGACTAAAGGGCTAAAACAAGGGTGTGTGCTGGCCCCGACTTTGTTTAAACTTTTTATGGCAGACCTATCAGGCCGACTTGACATATGCAACTCCCACTCTCCGAGGCTGGGAGGAAAAACCCTAAGTAATCTATTATACGCGGATGACGTGGTACTACTTAGCCACACACACATTGGCCTCCAGAAACTGATGATCGAAATGCACAGCTACGCAATGGAAAATAACCTAAAAATCAATCTAAGCAAAACGCGTACGATGTCGATCAATACCAAGAACAAATATCAGAAGCCCTGGACTCTGGGCGGCCAAAAAATAGAGTCTTCACGCGAATATAAATACTTGGGGCTCATCTTCGACACCGACGGCTCATTTATCCGGCAGATGGAGGAAACCAAAAGAAGAGGGTCCTTGATCGCCTTCACACTGAAAAATCTTGCAAACCAACTAGCAGGGCCAACCCTGACACCATACTTAAAAGTCATTCAGGCCAAATTGCTCCTCTCAATTTCCTACGGCAGCGAGGCACTACGAGGTAGAGACTCCAGGAACCTAGATACCATCCAGGTAAAAGCATATAGAACTCTGTTCTCACTTCAGTCTTACACCTCGCCTGCCCAAATAAGGCTGGAGTTCGGCCTAACAAAACAAGACATTGCAAGACAAGGAGCCTATATTATCTGCTGCCACAAACTACGCTCTGCCTCCAACGACACCTTAAACGGGATTCTGTGGCAAGACATACAAAGCAGGGACGTATCTCAAGCACGCTCCTACCTGAAGGCAGCATTGGGGGCTGTCAAGGCTTCCTCACTCTGGGCCATGCAACTGGGGCACAACCCGTTTAAAAAAGCGGTTTGGAAAAAATGTAAAAACTCTTTCCCTAATAGAGGACAAGACCGCCTTTCCTAAAAGAAACCATGCGTGGATGACACTGAACACGTATAAATCCCTTAGACCACAACTTTACTTCAGCCAGGGCTACCCAAAAATCACTAAACTGAAGTTTTTGAAATACAGACTGGGGATCTTGCCTACCAGAGAGCATCAACCACCATGGCTAAGGAGCAATAGCCATGAAGTCTGTCCGCTCTGCAATCTAGCAACGGGTGACATACTTCACATGACCTGTCTTTGCGAAGAACCCCGACAAGCCCGCCGACAGCTACTAAGGGACCAGTTCAAGCAGTTAGGGACCAGAACGCGCAGGCAGGCTGTGCTTGCATGCTTGAACCCTGCGAACACAAAACTGAACTGCAGATATGTTAAGTATCTCACCACGATAGAGCAAAGATTATCCAATCTACAACCTGCGGCAAGCACTGGTTCCGGCACCTAACGGTCGAACTTTGGGCCTAGGAAAAACTGAAAGACAGATTCTTTCGGTCCCTTACCGCACGGACATTGATAACGACAATTATACAGACTTTTTTTATCACATTTTAAAAACTTGTTTAAATGTAATGATTGTACTGGTTTTAATTAACTATACATAATAAAATTTATCTTATCTTTATCTTATCATGGACCAGGGGAATCATTTTTGCCTTTTAGTGAAGAGCAACTACAATGCACACGGATTGCCTTTTTCGTAAGAGGGATATTAAGAGAGTCACCAGTGTGTTCATGAAATGCTACTGAAAAGGTCTCTGTTGTATAAAATAGGAGGTACCAGAGTAAAAGGTCACATTTATTTATGAACTTAGAGTTAGGAACACAGAAAACAATTACCAAATGGCCATTATCTATTGGGCAGAACAAAAAACATGCATTGAATATTGTTTTGTGAACCTAATGAACTACTGTTTTTTCCACTGCATATAATAAAGAGATCAGCACCTAATACAGGGCTGTTAAGGCCAAGACTTCCGAGCATTCCACCTTCCCTACACCCTGAACCACATGAATTCCACTACCTAGAGAATTCCAACATGACTAGAACTTGCAAACAAATAACCCCATGCACAGTATATGGACAGGCTCACTTAGCACACCATACCCTGTGAAGACCTTCAAGACTAAGCATCTGTAACTGGAAAAGTCAATGACTCAACCCTTACCACTTTCCACTCTCAAGTGTACTCCTTCAGTGAAGAATTTAATTCCAAGAAAACCATGGCCTCCTCACCTGCGATCTGTACGACTGAGGCAATCCAGTACACGCGGCTGGGCATGGAGGCATCAGTATTCAGACTCTCCACCTTCATACCTTTTACCACGTCGTCCCAGTAATCGGAGAGTGGCACCTGAAATCATGCAGCAAATATGACATTGGACACATTGACTTCTCAGCCATAAGCATTGAGCAGCACCGAGAACAGGCAGATGTGAAGCACAAAGTGCTATATAAAAAAAAAAATTCTCATCAGCTGCTGACACCACCAATCAGAACCATGAGAAACAGGAAACAACTACGGAACATGTAGCTACCATACATAACACTTATGCCACCATCGAAAAGAAGGATTACTAAGGCAGAATTTTGGAAGGTGGAACTACGGAAGCAAGTCAATGTACACATTAGCAGCATCAAGCAGGCTGAACTTGACAAAGATTTAAGGTACCCATATGCGAGGAGTCATACACAATTCCTTATTGCAACAAGAAGAGAACCTATCTGTTGTTTCTGCAAGTGGAGGACCTTTACGTTGTTTCGGCAAATCATTTCAAAGCAGAGTGTATAGCATTCATGGTGACTGAGACAGTGTTTACTCTTTTGAGTTACAACTGCTCTCATACTACTTAGTAGCATTCAATCTACATGCTGTGTCTGTAGGCGTTCCTTAAGACTCTGAAAATCCCAAAACACACAAAGAAATTAATCAATACAAGCAATTAGAGAACGAACATTTACTGGGGTTGGAAGTGAAACGCACAACAATTTTCTACTACTGAACATCACAATAAGATGGATTAAGAGCTCAGTCTGCAAACCAGCTCAATGATAAAAAACAGTAGGGCTCTTTGGAGATGGACAGAGGAATTGGAAGTAGAGTGGCTGAAGGTTTTACTGCTGCACTCCATCTAAGGCGGACAATAAGCGGTCATTTGTGAACTAGTTGGTGTCCAGAGTCCAAGAACCAGAGGACCAAAGCGCTCACTCACTGCTGAAAGAAAATTTAAAGTTGCAGACGAAAGCGATCGATGGCTTTATAGATTGTGTCCATCAACTTTTTATTCTCCCTAAAATGGAGGTCAATGAAGACTAGGTACGATGTCAGTGGCCGTGGTAGTGCAAAGAGGTACTATGACCAGCTATAGAGGTGCTGAAAAAAAAAATGAGGAGGCAGATCATTCTTGAAAATGAAGCGGAATATCTACCTGGGAAAGGAAGGGGCAGATTCACATTGAATAGGAGAGGTCTTTTTGGATGGGGTGGGCAGAACAGACTGGGAAAGGGAATGGCAAAACAATTTCAGAATAAAAGGGGCAGATCTGCTTTCTCAAAGGGTCTGCATGGTGCATCGGATGGAGCAGCAGACCGGAAAACTTCACCCAACAATAGGCTGTTTGACGCCACTGTGGTGTAACCACAAAGCCTGGAAGGACTTTCAAGACAATACAATACTTGGCTGAACAGCAGGTAATTAAATCTCATGCTGACAGGGACAGGTCCTTCTTGAATAGGAAGAGGAAGATCCATCAGAATGTTTGCACATTAAATAAATACACACTTAGAAAGCCCTTTGGTGAGAGAGTAAGTAAAAAAGAAAGGAATGTAGACCCTGGCAGCTAGACAATTTTACCAATGTGTACGAAGCAGGACAAGACCATAAAGGCTATATTGTGACCCGTTTTTAACCACAGAGGTGCACTTAGTCCCACTTTAAGCAGGTTGGGTGCATAGCAGAATCCCAAATGTTAACCATTGAAGTATTGCTGGTAGGTTAAAATGACCACCAGATGATGCTCAACACTGTTGAATATAATCTAGAACAATAACACCCATAAGGAAAACAAGGTTCAGGGAGTCTCAGAAGGGTTTATTAGTGTATCACTGGTATGAGATGCAATTTACACCAGGGACAGCAGTCGAGGCCAGCAGCTCAGGAGACCGATGCTGTGATTCAGGGTGAGAAGTGAAAGAGAGCAAAGAGAGGTTGAGCAGGACTTGTCTATGTGTCCTCTCTGGTATACATTTATCAAAGGTGTTTGAGGTTACTTCCGTACCAGGGCCACACAAAGGTAAAAACAACTGTCTTTTAGGGGGAGCTAGGTGGCAGCAGTCCATGCGGCTGGACAATTGTTTGTAGCCAGAGGCACGACGGCGCAAGCCAAGAAAGAGATGTTATCTATGGGCCTGGTAACTGGTGATTTCTCCATGGCATAAACCAGCTTAATTAAATTGGCAGGAGGGTGATAATGGTGGTGTACTATTGCCATTGCTAGAAGAATTTCTCGTGCCAGCATAAGCTTATTCACAGATAGCCTGGGAATACCTTCACCAAGTGCCACTTTACTGTTTAAATTCTATGTTCGGGTGGTTTCACAGCGGATGCCTTTTTTGAGAGACTGCTGTGGGTGGACCACTCATTAAAGGCCTTACTCACGGACTTCACTTCAGTATTTCTTCATTTCATATGGTGGCAGGTTTTAATCAACTTGTACTGCAGCTGCTCCCAGCCTGCTTTGATGAAGTGCACAGCACTACAGACTGAGTGTTTACCAAGGGTTTCGGGACCTGATGTGGGCAGTGACAAGGATACACAAGTCATCCTAGCTCCCCACTGGATGACCACTGCCAGTGCCCCTAGCAACCACCCGGCGAGACATGCCTTGCGTGCAGCCATCTTTAGGATCTCCTTGCACCTGAGCCTCGACAGTTGTTATACTCATGACAACCAGTAGTTACGAGCAGTTCCATGATGCTGGGAAACATTTAATCTAAGGCCACCCTTGCGACCACCAAAGAAAGCTGAAGATAATGCTTAAGATGATAGCACTGAAGCATTTGACACACTCATGGTGCATGTTACATGCAGTAATGGAGAGGTTTAATATTTACTTCAGATGTGAGCCAATGAACGGACTGACACATATCTGGCACGAATGAGCGGCTTATCTATGCACCATCATGGATTTATCTTAAATCAAAACATACCTGGCGAACAAGTTACTAAGCTTCTTTAATGCTCTCTCTTGTGAATACTCTAACTGTATATTCCTCACCATGTGAATATTCCCAGGTACCAGACTGGATTCCGAACTCCAAAAGCACTGATCCTGCACACGTGTATGTGGTGCTGTACTTTGTTCTGCCCAAAAAAGTGCCAAATGGAGCCACATATAAGCACCACCTAAGTGTGCCGACATCGGTTTCTTGCTTAGGCTTGGTCGTGCCCTGAGGCACAAAGCTTATCTGCAAATTGAAAGGGCCAGTGTGCAGACTCCTAAATTCGGATCTTTTTAGATGGAAAAGGAGACCAGGTGGCAGTGAAGTACTTGCGGGTAGATAAAGTAGCCACGGTAAAGAGCATTACCAATGGTAAGTAACTTGTTCTTGTGATGGATACTTCTAAGTGCAAGTTTCTAACCTTATGAATAGATACCAAATAAGTACCTTCACAAGGTAGAGGGTCTATGGAATGGTTCAGATCAAAAAGTACTGCAGGCAAATGAACATCTAGACGGACCCGACTGCCTAGGCAATAGTGCTCCGTGAATGTGTGCACTGAGGCCCACATAGCAGCCAGAGAGATATCTAGGACAGGTACCCCACATGATAATGCTGCCATAGCACTATTTGGCACAGGGGGAACAAACCCTCAGCCCTTCTGGAAGCTGCTTCTTAGTTAAAGCGTAGCGGATCTTAATACAGGGAACTATCCACCTTGAGATGGTCTGGATTTGCATTGCTTTGTTTGTCGTTGCTCCCAAGAATTCCACAGAGCTGATAGTCCACCTGATGGTCACTGGTGTAGTGTGGTGCCTATATGGCCCAATAGGCTCTGCGCATTGTAATAATATCCTATAGATTTGACGTAGGACTTAGGTCGACCAGGTCTCTATCGAATATATTAGACTTAAGTGTGAGTGCCAGCTAGCTCAGAGGTCACTAGAAACTCTCTCGAATAAACAAGAAAGGATTCGTTTCTGACAACTGCATAAACATGACAACTTTGTTTCCGCAAGAATAAAACTGATCTTTAGAGTCGTGGAAACAATAGATCGATATTTTACTCAGTAAATCGTGCATGCTTTGTTTCATCAGAGGTGCAGAGAAATAGAGAGACGGGCGTTTTCAATAAAAGGGTTTATTGAACAGTTTTCTTTCTAAAGCAAGTAATGTGCACGGCTACAATCGTAATACTGGTTGCAAAGTATAATGCGTACAGTAAGAAGAGTATAAAATAATACTGTAAAAGCATTGTATGGTTCCTAGACCATGAATGAATACATATATAAATAACAAAGGCTAAAAAGTACTCAACTGGTGCTTCTAAAATACGCCTACCCCAATGTACCTAACCTAAGTCTAGTACGAGGGAAGAAGTAAGTGAGGTGTAGCATAGGTTTAGTTTTTTTTGCCAAGAATCTAACCAAGATTTCTCTTCGGGTCTAATCAGCTCCGTACCTTGGTTTTAGAATGAAGGAGGTCTGGTATCTCTGTCTCAGGACCTGATTTCCCAACACCCCACGAGGGGTGGTGTTTGGAAACACTGGAGCTGGATTCTCAGCGAGAGAAAGGCAGCCTCTCGATCAGTGAGTCAGCTGGAGGGTCAGCTTCCCACTTGCTGTAGCGAGCTGCATCGGGAAAATAGATAGTCGAGCTGCTCCGAACCACCGTGTGTTTGCTAGGGCAAGTGTAGGCATATTTATACCTTGAAGGGGCCTAGTTTGACTTAAAGTCGGACATAATAACGTCATCAAAGTACCCAAAGGGAATAGTAGTTCTTTGAAAACTCCATGATTTCTAGGACAAATCAATATTCAAGCAAGGGGTTGTCCCTGACTGCTGAAGCAGAGTTTTCCAAGAAATCGTTGTGGCTTTTTAGAACTAGTGGAAGTAGCCATGCCTTTATTTGGACTGGATGGGTTATGTCTAAATATGGTCATGATTTCTATGCCTATATAAGGGCAATGTGATTTATACCTATATAAGGGCATGAATCGGTGAAGTACGCCACTCCACGTTATTATGTTCGATATTACTACATTCTAAGCATCTTTAAACATATCTAAAGCATGATGTGTAAAAATCCCTCCCAAAATACATTGAATGCCTTTGAAATGGCTGTACACGAAAGGTGAGCATTTGTGCTGTACGCATTTAAAAAAGCAATGTTTTCATTCTAAGCATGTAGTGTGTCATGAAAAATGCTTATCAGAATGAATCATAAAATTACATTTATGACATGGCACTTAAGTACAGAAGTAAAGGTCGAGACCATTCCATGACAGAATATATACTGTTTAGGTTGTGGACAAGGTCAAATATTGTCATTTGGAAGGGTTTCAGAGAATTCTTGTCCTCTAAGAATAGTTCTACTTTAAGAAGATTACTTTGTTCCAAAAAAAGGTTTAATTTTGGAAAAGTCAAATTGCAAAAAAATAGAGTTCTAATGTTGGAAGTTTTGTTATGAAAAGTGAAGGTCGAATACAGAGTCCAGTAGAACGCGGTGTGCTAACTTCAAAAGTAATTCGTGTTGTTAGGAGAAAACATCAAATCTTCTAAGCTCGCAAAGAAATAGTCCATCACAGTAGGTGAAAGTTGGACCACTTCATTAAGTAAACCGATAGCACAAAATGTGAAGCATCGCTGTCAGCGTTAGCTGCATTAGCAACGTTCGCCGGAGATGGAGATGGTACCTGTGTGCCTGTCGATCCGCGTATCTCACCAGCAGCAGATTGAGTCTGTGATATCTCAATAAATGCCGTGATCAGGATTGGTAGCCTGCTGAGGACAACACGATGCATTGGCCGTTACTGAACCAAGCAAGGTATCAACATCCGTTGGCAGTGAGGATGGAAGTGTTAGGCAGATGTCCAACAGGCATTCTTCTCCACATAGCAGGCATCGTAGAACAGGTAAGATGCAATCTTGCCAGATTGGTCGGAATGATAGGAACCTCGTGGTATTCAGGTCTCTTAACCGAGCCAGGCCTAAGATCTCTATCTTGCACTCACAACACTTCATTGCCAGGAGAGTGTTCTCTATGATAATCTGGGTATCGCTGATGACTGGACTTGCCATATCGGAGCAGAAGGAACAAGAATAGTATTCCTGCTACAAGTCCCAAAATGAGAGGCAGGCCGCCGAACACAGAGTGCACAAAGTTTGGGAAAATGCCGAGGACTGCTTCAAATGGTGCTAACAGTCCTGAAAAAACGGTCTTAAATACATGTACAATACCACTGGAATCAGACATGTTTAAGATGCGCCAGATCAGGATCAGTATCTGGTCTCTGGCTCCCATCAGTCACCACTCGGAACCGCCCTTCATCATTTGGGGCTCCAAGGACCAACACTGTACCAGATCTTGGTATATTAACAGGAAGAAGTGATCTTCCTGTTAGTCAGTAAGTGTTGGTGTTATGGTTGAGACCATATGTGTTGGTGAAGTAACTGACAGGGTTGGAGAAAAGTGAAGTGTGCAGTGCAAGAAAAAACCAGGAAAAATATGAAGGTGAATAAAATTGGTTTAAGGAGCAAAAATTAATTTAATGAGGTATAACTCCTAGCACCAATATTAAAAAATAGCTCAGACAGGGTGAATTTATAACCTGTCTAGTGGTGTGACGTGGTCGGCATGTTTCAGCAAAACTGGCTACTAGCCTTGCTTTCTTCAGGACCAATTAAATACAGCTACTGCAAACAAAGAAACCCAACGTGATAGATAAGTAAAAAGTAAAATATAGTGTAGGAACGACACAGAAAAGTCACCTGAACCTCCAGGTCATGTCTGTTCCAGATTTCTTCATACACTCAGCGGTGGGCTGATTAGTAAGAAGTATACACCTCACCCCGCCTGGCTGCGGCTCAGGACTGGTGAAGCACCGCTCTGTCCGTCGGTACTTCCTAGCGGCATCTGGAGGTTCAGGTGACTTTTCTGTGTCGTTCCTACACTATATTTTACTTTTTACTTATCTATCACGTTGGGTTTCTTTGTTTGCAGTAGCTGTATTTAATTGGTCCTGAAGAAAGCAAGGCTAGTAGCCAGTTTTGCTGAAACATGTCGACCACGTCACACCACTAGACAGGTTATAAATTCACCCTGTCTGAGCTATTTTTTAATATTGGTGCTAGGAGTTATACCTCATTAAATTAATTTTTGCTCCTTAAACCAATTTTATTCACCTTCATATTTTTCCTGGTTTTTTCTTGCACTGCACACTTCACTTTTCTCCAACCCTGTCAGTTACTTCACCAACACATATGGTCTCAACCATAACACCAACACTTACTGACTAACAGGAAGATCACTTCTTTCTGTTAATATACCAAGATCTGGTACAGTGTTGGTCCTCGGAGCCCCAAATGATGAAGGGCGGTTCCGAGTGGTGACTGATGGGAGCCAGAGACAAGATACTGATCCTGATCTGGCATATTTTATAGCCTTTGCCCCTTAGTCATATGGCCAGTGGGAGCGCTACACCTGTTCTGTCTTTTACAACTAGCCTGTCTCACTTTTTGACCCTCTGATACTCTCTTGTGATTACTGTTAGGTGGGCTTGTATTCAGAGCTGGTCATTAAACTGCCCATGGGTCCCCTTTACTGTATGTGCTTTGGATGTTTAAGATGCGACCTAATATTTCTACGAAATGTACGGGGCAGTTTGTGGATAGAAGGGCATGTATCTCTGCAGAGGACCTTGCAACTTGTAGTTCATATGTCTCTTTGGACGAGGTCAGTGGCACAGTTTTTTGTAAAAGAATGGCTTTCATTCTGCTTAAAGTATCAATTCGAATAGAAGAGATGTTCAGTGAAGGCCATAACGGCGACTCCCCGTCTGTCTTAGCTTTAGGAAACAATACTTGCATACAACAAGTGACCCTGACTGACACAGTTACGAGATAGGCTATTCCTGGCATCATTCCACAACAGCTGTGATCATTCAACATTATATAGCTACCGTTAGAAAGCTGCCTAAAAATGGGATCTATCAGCGCTGCTGGAGAACCTTGCAGTTGGCAGGATAAGTTGTTCGAAGAACCTTCACAGGCTCCATGTAAATTAACACCCTGACATAAATGTGTACCGCTTAGTGCGCTTTTACATTGTGTACTACTAAGAAATACTTATTTTCTCCCACTCCAACATGTGTGTGTGTATGGTAATTCCCAGGTTGACTTTATGTATTCCTTACCCAACCTTTCATACACAGCAACTGGTATATGTTCCAAACAGTATTGAAAATTGAAAGTTTTGACAGGCAGAGGGATTATCCTGTGTAATAACCATTGTGTTGCAGGTTTTTCTGAAACAGTTAAATGGTAATCTTTCCAGTTTTTCAATGCTCAGCACCGTGTAGTCTGCTCCTCTTTGTGCCAGAGTGATGTGCTTATCTGTAAGGTTAAATACAGAAAACAATGACATGGTGTTGATTAGACGCCATGGCACTTATCCAGAACGAAGATTTTGCAACGTCCAGCCTAAAAGCATTATAGAACGTAATTGCGACTGTCCATGCTGTAGCATGAGCAAGTCCTGTTCGATTATGTCTATGGCAGAGGATACTATGCGGTCCAAAGAATAAATTCTGGATGACAGGGTCGTTAACACATTGCCAACTACAGAGAGTGCTTTCTCTAAATTAATATGATCAATTTCACGTATTCTTTCTGCAGTCTCGGCCTGTGTCGCTTTCCAAGCTTCATTATAAATGGGATATATACCTGTGTAAATGAAACATTTATGACGTTGTTTTGCCGGACCTTGTAAGAAGTCCATTAAATCAACGCCATCTTTAAGTAGGGTTAAGTGTTGTTTAACCTTTAAGTGCAGATTTTTGTAGCCACTCTAGGCACAGTTTTCCTACACTGTATGTTGTTACTATCCCTGGATGTTGTCTCTGGACATATCCTGGATCTGGCCTAGTTACTGTAAACCCTTGCGTCTTGTTCAGGAATTGATCTGGACAGATATTTGTGTCTGTGGGCCAGATTAACCATTTTTTCCAACCCAGATAAGTTCTGTTTTTAAGAAAAATAAATTTTATGGCGACCCCTCCCTCTGAAGTGTTTTTACTATCAGGTGTAGGTATGGACGGTTTATTTAAATCTTTTATCTTGGCCAGGCCAAGGCAGGATGTCTGTTGAACAGTGTTCTTTAAAAACATTATTTGTTCAGGGATAATGCAGGCTCGAAATAAAGCTTCTATTACCTGCACCTGCCAGTCTTTTGAGCCCCAGACAGTTTTCGTTTCTAGGTTGTCTCTCCAAAAGTCGAAACCTAATGAGGACAGCTGGGCATAAAAGGGTGCTGAATAAATTTGCTTCTTATTGGTTAACATACTTTTCATTCCTGTCTTATTAACATTTTTAAAGTAAAACGTTTTTGGATTTGAGACATTAAAACCTATGAAGTATAGACATTTATCATAGAATGTTTTTGAGCTACCTTTTGGTGGCGTTGGACAATGTTCCCATTGATTAAAAGTATAAATATTCCTAGGGTTTGCAGATTTGTGCAAGTAATGAGGACTATAGTGATTATAACAGTACATTTGTACATAATCTGATGAACCTTCTAAATATTCATGTTTTGTGAATTTAGCAGACATCTCTAAATCTGGCATCATATTATTAACAGTCTCTAAGTCCCAATCCTCAGAAAATCTGCTGGGTGAAACAAAGTCACTCAAGGAAACCTTGAATTGATGTGGAATCTTTAACAGCTCTACAGGGCTATAGATGTCATAATCAGTTCTGTCCCATGCAATACCCCCAGGTATAGGAATGGCTGTGATGTTCACTGATGTCAAGTCTCTTTGTTCACGATGAGATGGTTTGTGCGGCTTTAGGAGCAAGTTGATGTTCTTACTTGCTGTGTCCATTTTACTATATCTTCCATTTATCAGCATTCCCAAAGTTAAAACAAGAATTATCCAAAGTAGGAGAAAAAGTACGCCTAGCACAATCAAAAGTTAAACCCATGGTGAAACCGGATACATTTTTTCAAGTTGCTGAAAGAGATCTGTTACTTGATCTTTAAAAGTTTTATTTGCTGGCGTCGTTTCAGGCTCACTGGGTATCAACGTTTATGAAATAGCCAGAGGCAGTTCTGTCAATTGTTGGAATTGCAGCAGGATTTTTTTAAATCACTGGGGCTACGGGATTTTTTGCCATATTAGTGTAGTCAGATGCTACATCATTGTAGACAGGAGTGTCTTGACAAACTGATATTTGGGTCTCAAGAGGCACAAGTTCCATAGCTTTATTGCTTATTCCTTTGTTCTGTGCTGCTGAGTCTTCAAATGTTATCAGTCTCTCAGTCTGAACCTCTTGGATAGTAGCAAGATTTGGTCTTCTGCTACATCTTTGGAGTCCACTGGGCCTACTACTTATTATCGGCCACATGATGTGGTTTGACCGGGTCGATGGATACAAACCTGTTCTCCTTTCTTCCAGCAAGGGGCGGCAGTAACACTGTTCTTGATCTGTGGATTGCTAGCAGAGGTACTGGTTTTCTGTAAGAAGGCCCAAATTCCTTCTTATCCGTGATCTTTCCTCTGACCAGATCAGGGGTCTCCAACCGGTCTATCGCGAGCTACCAGTAGCTCGCCGACCCTCTGGGAGTAGCTCGTGCTGCTGTCTAATTATAGAGACGTGATTTAGGCTTTTCATTTTGTATCCCGTCATTCTCTTTTACAGCTATAAGCCCTTGCCCGCCCTCATATGAACCAGCTGTTCTGATTGGCTGAAGGGAGTTTAGCTGGGGCAGGGTGGGCTGGAGAACGTGACGTTTTTCCTCTTAGTAAGCCGCCAACTGTCTTTCCCAGGCTTCGCATTTCTTTTCCATTTGGGCCTCATGGAGCAGCTGCTGCCTGGAGGTAAGTGGGCCCCTGACCGAGCAGTAGCAGATCAGTAAAATTGACTCACTGCATGCAAGGCCCTTTCATTTTAACGTTTGCTGCCACTGCACTTTAGCTCTTCCTTCGGTAATAAAGCGCAGTAGCAGGCAACGTTAAAATTAGAAGTCCTTTCAGGGACTGGGCCGGTACCGCGGTGTCAGCCTATGCTACAATTCAAGGTTCTTGCCTGCACTAATCCACTCTATCTGACTTTAACACGCTTTAATTAACCTTCGCATAGTAGTCAATGAAAGTGGCTCAGTGCATGCAAGTATCTTTGCCGCCGTGCTTTACATCTGCATTAAGCAGGAATAAAGCGCAGTTACCACTGTGCCAGCCAGTGTTAAATTCAAAGTGCTTGCCTGCACTGAACTTCTTTCACAGTAATGCAAAGGCAAATATTTAGCGCAGTGTAGTAATCAGTGAAAGCCTTTCACTGATTACTACACCACACTATATATTTGCCTTTGCATGACTGTGAAAGCTGTACAGAGCAGGCAAGGACCTTTGATTTTAACATCGGCTGACACAGTGCTTTACATCTGCATTCATCAGGAATAAAGCAAAGTGGTACCCGACGTTCAAATTAAAAGTCCTTGCATGCACTGTGCTGCTGCCGCACTCTAAATCTTCCTTCCTGCCTTTAATAAAGCAGGGTGGCAGACAACAGAAAAAAATCAAAGGTCCTTGCATGCTCTGAACAGCTTTCATAGTCATGCAAAGGCAAACATATAGCACAGTGTAGTAATCAGTGAAAGCCTTTCACGGATTACTACACACATTGTATATTTGCCTTTGCATGACTGTGAAAGTTGTTCAGAGCACGCAAGGACCTTTGATTTTAACTTCGGCTGCCACCATGCTTTACATCTGCCTTAACAGTAATAAAGCAAAATTGGCACCCAACGTTTAAATTAAAAGTACTTGAAAGGGTTTGTGCAGGTGGAGATTAAGGAGTCTGCTATCTTTGCAGGTGAGTTGGCCTTTCTATTATGTTCTGTTCAAAGAAGACTTCAGGCAAGATGGTTGTCCAGTGCAGGCCTGCTCCAGCAATAGAGTTGAGCCGGTATTTATATTGAGTCTGACTCTCGTCTTTGCAGACAAAACAATTGTATGTTTCCTGGAAATCACTCTTGAAATAACCAGCTCTTAACCAGTCTTCTGATTTCTAGATGAGTCTGAATGGCACGTACCGTTGCCTGGAATGCATTTCCTAATTTGAATGCCTATATGGAGAAAGTATTGTCACCACATTTTATTGTATGCTGCAATTAATATACCCTGTGCTAGACCGCAACATAAGTTTCTAGGTTGGAAGTATTTGATGAGTGTTGTTAGCATTGATTTTTAGGACCTTTACTACTTTACCTTATCACTACGTGAGTGATGCATAATTGTTTGGATGAAAACGTTTTGTTACTGGTAACCAGTGAGGAGCTTTCAGCAGAGGAGTGTTGTGGGTTTCTATCTTTGTATTGTGCTGCTAACGCCAGGGGCCAGCTTTAGGGCAGCGTGACCGGTGCCACCGGGTGATGACTACGTTTAGGGCGCCAATATTATGGAAAAGCACTTTCTGCTGCATTCCTGGCCGCCAGCAAATTTCAGACAACAATAAAAATATCAAATTAACTGGATGATGAATGTACTTCCTGGAAAGAGAGAGAGAGAGATTGGGGTTTTGTGTAATAATGTGCAAAGAAAGTTTTTACTCATTAAGGTAGCACAGAGGGTTAATATGTCTGCTGTAAAGAACTTGCAGATCACAAAGTGCATATACAACGTAATGTAAAACTGGTCAGTGGGTTACTACTGTTGTCAGAAAGAGCATATTTTTGCTAGCTCTTTATAAGTTAAAATCCTAATGTAGAGCAGTGAACAAGTAACTTATCAAAGAGCTGCATGAAAACTGCAAAGTATTGGCTGGCTGGACCGTTTTGATTTCCCCCATTTTTTTATTTCCCTAATATTGCAAAAATAGGTTAATTAGGGTAGAAATCAAATCTCATTATTAAAGAGAATGCCCCAACCATGGTGTTAGGTTTTAAATTCTATATTTCTGCCTCTCCTGACCAAGCACTTTTAAACTATACTGCCTACCAGTATGGATGACCTGTGACTCCTAATCCTTCTTGTCATCTGTTTTATGTAACATTTGATTGATTGATTGTCTCTGTGTAATCTGTGAGATGTAAAGTGTTCTGACACCTTATAGGAGTGGTGCTATAAAACCAATCAAATGAATCAGCGAGAGAGTGGTTATTAAGTATTTTGTTCAAACCACAGTACGGGCTCTGAAGAACTTAGGCTTAAAGTTAATGAAACAGGGCGTGGGGAAAATGTGTGAGTTGCTTGGGGTTTAGTAGCTCACGATGATTTTCACTGACCAGAAGTAGCTCTCACTACACAAAAGGTTGGAGACACCTGAGCTAAAGTCTACCACCCATGTGGTTCCTCACGCAAGCGCACAGATGACAAGTCAGAAACGTTTAAATCAGGCCTTGAATCCTATCCAAGGACGTTTTCAGTACATGTCCTGGGAAGCAGCTGAACATCCTGAAGAATCGATGGTCAACTGTCAAATGTAGATATTGTTATTGATAAAATGTGTAAATACGGGTGGGAAATAAAGCTTGGGAGAACAAATGAATGGGCGATAACTTAAAACAATGAACTTAAGAAAATTATTAAAAATTTACCATGGTGTGATGATCATCCCCTTAGTTTGTCCAATCAGAAAGAGAGTTTTGTAAAGTAGAAACATTTAAGGGTGGTACATGCCATTAGGAAAGTATAATTGGGTTAGTTAGTTAGATTAGGCGGTTGCTGTCGCAGGAAGAACGTTGAGAGACCGAGATGCTGTCCGAATGCTGATCAAATACCTGAAGAAACGGACTTAGAATTTTAAAGCTAAATAGATTAGAAGAAGACCACGGAAGAATCGAGGAGGTGATAGAATTAAAAGAAGTTTTGCTGAAGAATCGAGGAGGAAGTTAGTGTCAGAGAGGTGTGAGACGCAGGCGTCTAATCCAGAAGAGGTCATCTGTCCTGTCCTGAAACTTGTCCTGAAGTATTTGTCACCTGAACTTTCGAGGGAACCCATTAACTCTTGGCCAGAGGGGTCTGATTTTCACACCATCCTAGGTAAATATAACTGTGTTTTGTGTCAATGTGCTTTTCTCTATCTTCCTTTTCCTGAGGTACTTGTCGTTGTGAAATCTCATTTAATAGAATATAAAATTTAAATGATGGTCTTATTCCTCGGATATGATGGAGTAATCACTGTAATTTGTTTCTCATATGATTAATTAGATGAAAATTTTAACTTTTCAGAGTCTGTGGTTTTTTTAACTAAATAAAAAGGTGAATTAACTTATGACATATCACCAATTACTCTTCAACTAAAATAGATCCATTGAATAAAGAGAGGGTTTTAGATCAGCAAGAGACTAGAGAAACGATAGGTAATTGATCTACATTTTAAACCCCTATAAAAATTGACCCCCAGTGGTTTTGACTAGCCTATATGAAGTGATTGTTTATATGGGCCCGATGAATATATAGTGATAGATTTGTGCGGGTTGGTAGCCCGCTGGATCAGTGGGACAGTTATTGTATGTGGTGGGACAGTTATTTTATGGGGTGGTGGGCAGTTATTGTATGGGGTGGTGGGCCAGTTATTGTATGGGGTGGTGGGACAGTTATTGTATGGGGTGGTGGGACAGTTATTGTATGGGGTGCGACAGTTATTTGTATGTGGTCGGACAGTTAATGTATGCGGTGCCCCCCAAGCAGTAAGCAGACTTCTCGTCCACAGCCAGCCTGTACAAATTGAAGGCAGCAGAAAACACTTGCACACATAGTGGTCACACTTGACAATAACCTGGTAATGGTAGAACAAGGGACAGTAGTGTGACCTGGCTGTGCCTACCACACAGTGCCACTGACAGGTGCCCATAATTCGGTGGCCCACTGATGCATGTGGGTGTAACCAGCAAGTCTTCCAATGGCAGTAAGAAATGCTAGCAAAATGTTCATTGATCTATTGCAGAGATATGTCTTATCTGCAGGCCACATTTTCTTATCACCGTTCAAGTACATAACATAAATGCGGCAATATCTGCTTTATCCTGCATTTCACTGGATGCAGTTTCTGTAGGGGAGAGCCGGCCCAGCTAAGGATGCCTCTATCCATCAGCCTGTAACCCGCAAGCCACAAGATCCAAATCAAATAAGATATCTCGCTGATTAGACCTGGCTGTTCGAATGAACAGATCAACACAAAGCAGCTAGCAACCCCAGCTCCTCGAGACCCTCAAGGGTGATTTGCTGCACTGTACAAGCCCTGATTGATTGATATTTGTAGGCACACATTTCAGTCTCAAATTCGTAGGCACACGCTTCAGTATCATTTATGTGGGCACACACTTCTGTCTCAAGATCTGTGGGCACGCGCTTCAGTCTCAAGATCTTTGGGCACACGTTTCAGTCTCAAGATCTGTGGGCACACGCTTCAGTCTCAGATTTGCGGGCACATGCTCCAGTCTCAGATTTGCGGGCATATGCTCCAGTCTCAGATCTGCGGGCAAACGCTTTAGTCCCTGGCTGCCGGTTAGATCAGTATCATGACAACTTCACAATCTGAAATACTGAAGGAGCAGTGGCCAAGCCATCTGTTACTCTTCATAACTTTGAAAGACAGATCTTACACAAACATTTGTGCAGCGGAGAATGAACATATACAACACATTGCTGTCGAAGAAGCAGATTGACTTAACAAAAACATTCACCCACTGGCCGCCATGCAAGGTAAAGTAACAAGCATTGACAAATACAATGGGTCTGACTTTCTTGTAAGTTTAATACTTTTTCAATGATTGTCGAGTTTGTGTAGATGAGTGAGTGAATGTTGCACTTTGTCAAGGATTTGCATAAATGGATGAATGAGTGCATGGGAGGATTGACGTAAGATACTATAATTTCTCCCCCATACGCTTCTGATTAATCATGCTATATTATCAGTCTTATGTGGCTTGTCGGAACACTGGAGAGGGACAGTAACCTAGAAACTGAAATATGCCTTCTTTCAGTTGTGCTCAGACCTGAATGGCATTGATGCTGCTAGTGAATAAGAGGTATTTACATCAGAAATCCATTCGAACAAGCAGTTTCCACCATCAGTGCCTCTCCCACGAGGAATAATGCAGAAATATCCCTACTGTGGCAACCATGCACCTGTGATGTTTCTCTGCAGAAAATATAAAAGAAATCTTTCTATTAAGCACAGTGCTTTTTAACCAGTTCAAGGTCCTATACCAGATTCTGTGAATGGTCATGCTATTTTTTGTAAATCTTCAAGTGTGACTGCTTGCTGAATGATTCCCGTCATATGCAGGCACCCAAGATGTACTCGGGCAAATTGTATGTATTTTAAAAATACAAAAACACTCTGGTATGACATATAGTCTCATGGCTAAGATGCTAAACTGGAGAACTGGGTTAATATGATCCTAGTTTCTGTATTGATCAACAAACCATATTACTAGGAACAACAAGTTTCCTTTCTGCTGGCTATCTATGGGAGTGTCTTGCAATTGATAAAGAAAAGCTACATCTAGAATAGATTTCTTCATGGGACAAAAGTCATTGTGCGCTTGATGGACGAAAGGCGGTGGGGTGGGGGCGGTTTGAAGGGCCGGGCGGGGCGGAGATTTAAATTCCATTACATGTGGCTCAGACTACTCTGGAAACCAAAACCTGTATGTATACCTTAAGTCAACGGAAAGGGGTCACTGGCCAACGACAACTAACTTGGATTTCTTAGGAAGCCACAATTTTGAAGAAGCATTTCTTTTTTTAAAAACAAAAAATACAATTCACCTTGCCATGATTATGCCTTTACTAGGCCTTCGCCCCTTTTTAATCAAGAGTTCGCTAGGAAACATCGGTTTAACAGGCTGTTCTACTTGGTGTATTTGTTTTAAGAAATATCTACTTATCTCTTTTTAATGCTACTAAGTCGTGGTGCGTTTTATGGAAAAAGAGGTGTTGCAGTAACTCCACATTTATTAAATACGGCTGTGAAATATACATAAGTAGGGTTTGAGTTCAGCTGGATATGAACCAGGTAGAAGGAAAGTGAAGTGCTGTGGTACCAGGAGGCTTCGGTTTAAAGGAACACTGATGGGTGGCAGGGTGGAACCATACAATGCAATGTCACGTTGGTTGTCGAGGAGATTTTAAAAGTTCAGAGACACAGACTCAGGGGTGGGAAGTCATCTACTTTACCCAGGCTACTACAGCGCACAGCCGGGCAGGATTGCAGAGAACTCACATGCTTGAAGCAGTTGACGGGGACCGCCTTGTGGTTCTCCTCCTGCAGGTAACTTCCCCAGTCAAAACCCATCGCCACGGATGACGGGACAACAGATGGAACAAAGGCTGTAGAGAAAAAGAAAAAAAAAACAATCTGAAAAGTCAGATGCAGAGTTAGGACTGAAAAACAGAAGTTGGAAGCACGGTTCAGTGGCAGCTGGTGGCTTTTGACAGTGGTGAGGCGTAAATGTAGTCTGCAACTGTCAATGAGTGAGCAAAGTGAGTGACACAAAGACAAGGGGGTTCCAGGCTAAAGGACCTTGTCTCCAGATTCAGTACAAGCTAAAGGACATTATCTCCATATTCAGTAGGCAGGCAAATGGTCTAGATGGTCTTCATTAGTGTAATCCCTCATTTACATTAAATTAGTGTAATCTGAAGATGTGGGAAGGCAAATTGTAATCACTATATTTAGGCTGTCCGGAAATCGGTTAAAACAGAGTCTGCCAGACAGTACCCCACCGGATGAAAATCAGCGGACCCGGTTTAAACAGAGAGTCACTGATTTTCATAGTTGTTGCACCACTTGATGGAGAAAAAGTATTACAACACAAAACTCACATTATCTTCTGGCTGGAACTGCCGCTAGGGGCACGAAGTGCGACATGGAAGGAGAAGGTAATCTTGGCGAGGAGCAGCAGCAGCGCTTGAGTACCTAGGCAGACTCGTGATCCGAGAGCACGTGGGTCGGTATCTCTAAAGTACCAGGGTAGCAAAAGAGGCCGGCACCAGAGAGGGCAAGAGAAGTTGGGTACTGCATATTTGTGCTCACATACAGGGTAACTTGGAAAAAGGTGAGAAGAGCGGTATATCAGCTATCCCAAGCCCACTGACAGCCAGAGAAAGGCAGGCGAGGGGGGACGCTGCAGCCGCGAGCTCCCTGACAGCCCGGAGAGGGGCCCGGCGTCCTCGAGAACAGTGACAGGGCAGACAGGACAGAGCAGGGAGGCTGCTGCAGTCCCAATCACACAGACAAACGCGGTAGGAGCATGGGACAGACAAGTGGGGAAAGGGAATGCTGTCCAGGGTAAATACAGAAAAAAATCAGTGTAGGAGAGAATTTAGCTTGTAAGCCTGAGCGCACACTAACGGCAAAAACACATCGACATCGAGGGACAGGAAGTCGTTTTGCTGGTGAACATCTGGGCGGTTAAAGCAAAGAAAGGGGTGTGTCTGCTTCTTAGGGTGAGCCACTGACAGCGAGGGTAGAAAGGGAGGCAGATTGGAGCACACTCAAGGAAAGAGGATGAGGAAGATCTGCTGCTGCGTTGAGCTCACGGAGGGCCAAGGAACCTGAAGAGAAGGAGGCGCTAACCATGCCGGTGGCGTCCATGCACTCGCCCGAGTCCATAAACTGCACCTGACATCGCAACTACTCCACTGCTCGCCACTTGTCTTCACATCTATTCACTGATCGCAGCCTGTGGTGGCAGAGCCCTGCACGATCCAGGGGCTAGAATCCAGTAAGCATGGACGGGTTTCTGGTGGTCTGCTTGATTTCCCTGGCTATGTTCTTGGGGTGCTTCCTCCTCGGTCTCATACCTCTGGCCATCAAACTCTCAGAGGTAGGGGGAGGAGCCAAGATGGCGACCTGAACGGACGCGCAGCCTTCGGCTCCGCCGGCCCCGGAATCCCGCACCACGATCCTGTTTGCCCGGCTACCCAGTTTTGGTGCTAAAAGGTGCGGGAGACGGAGCTGCTGCTGCCGGTGTTCCGCCGGCCTCTCCACCCGCCCGGGTTCGGACGCTGTGGGCGGACGCGCCCTGGCCCGAGACCCAGCTTCTTCCGCAGCGCCCTGCTGCCCTCGCGCCCCCTCCCGCAGCTGCTCTGTGACGGGGATGATACGGCTGGACGGCGCTTCCCTGTGTGATTACGACCAGCGCACTGCCTGCCTACGGGGACCGCAGCACACTTTCTGGGCTGAATGGTGCCGGTCGGCTTGGGCGCCTCGCCAGCGGGACCTTTGTTCTTGGCCGCCATTTTATTGCTCTGTGCTCCGAGTCCCTCTGGCTGCCGACGGCTGACCCAGCCCTGATCTGCGTGCCTCCCCAAGCATTTGTCGGCCCTCGGATGATCCTCTGAGACGGGCGGATGCTTGCTGACCGGTGGGTGATCGGCTACCGCCTGACCGCGTCCCGCTGCTTCCCCCCCTGCCTCTCCTCGCACTGGGCTGGACAGAAACCATGATGGCGCAGCAGATGGCTGCCTACTGCAACACAGTCTACACAGCCCCCCATCACAGTAGCGAGCTCTCCGGCGTGGAAGGGATCGGAGCAGCTCCTCCCCATGGGTCTGCGAACGTGGGGTCTTTGCAGCCCACATTCTCCCTTGCTGACGTTGTTGCAGCCCTGGGTGAGTTGCAATTGGAATTGAGGGGCTGCTGTAACGCGTTGGGGGCACGACTCGATGCCTGTTCCCGAGATTCCAGCCTGGAGCAGGGGCATTGTCTTCGACAAGACTCCGGACGGGAGTTGCTACAGCCTGACGCCGCAACATTGTTTCGTGAGATTACAGTGGAAGATACTGTAGCCATCGCAGGAGCCGGTAATGGTCTGTTGCCTCTTATTGATACCATCAACGAAACAGTGTATCCCCCTTGCTCCACGCAGGACTGTGTACAGCAGCGCGAGAGATCATGGCCTGGGCTACCAGTGTTTTGCTCTCCTGCCTCACCACCGGCATGCTTGCCTTGGATTTGGTTTGCTCTGCTTTGTGATTTGCACGGCTGGACCATGCCAGAGCGGACTGGGACCGCGGTGGATTCTTTTCCTGGGACCGGACGCCATTCTTCCCTCTATTGTGCACCTCCCCCCTCCCTCGAGCGGCCTTCCTTTGTTCTCCAGCACTACACCGGACTAGCGAGCGGAGGGGGTGAGAGACTGAGCCCCAGGACTGGCCAGGGATAAGGGATTTTCTTTGCTTAGTTCCCGGGCGGGTGTGTGGAGGTAGGGTGGACCCCGAACTTGGCTGGTTTTATTGCTGATTGCGCATTGATTCACTCCCCACTGTATTGCTTGCTGCAGCTCTATTGATGTTATTATTGGGGTGGGGATTGCTTATTGGACCGGCGGAGCTTGCGCGCATGTTTAATTGGACCCTCCTCCCGGATCTTTCTTAGGGGCGTTTAGGGACGGGGTTCCTGTTCCTACTCCCTATGTCATTGGACTTTGTTCTTTATTCTTACTTTCACTTTCGCTTTCTCTTCTTCCTCTTTTCTCTTCTCTTCCTATATTTCGGGTTTACGGGGCGACAGACACTCTGCTAGGGGGGGGTAGGCCATAGCCTCTGCATGTGTGTAGGGTGGGGGGTTAATTATTAGTTGAGGTTTTTTTTTTTCTATGGTTCCTTTTTTGCTTTCTTATGATTTTTCCTTCTTTCTTAGGCCCGTGTTAGGTATGCTGGGGGATGGGTGGTGGCGCCATTGAAGGTGGGTTGTTGAGACAGCTTCCTGTGGTCTTACTATTCTGTAGCCATCCTCTGGTCGGGACTTGAATGTTGTGAATTGCTCTGCCAGAACTTGATGTTTTTTTGTCGAGTCCCGCCTACATGGACCTTGCTTTTCCTTTTTCGTTGTTCAAGTACGGAGCAGCATGACCTGACCTTACTATTTGCACAAAAAAAGACTTTGAAATTAACCTACATTGCTCCTGTGCCTAGGTATGACGGCGCTTTCCAGTCTGTTCTTGTATTGCAACCATTGTCGTGCCGCATTACCCTGGCGTCGTATTGCATGCACCAGTGCTAAATGTGTGACCGTGGCCGGCCAGACGGTTGTGGGCCCGTATTTGTACTGTCTTTGAGCACAATAAAGGTTTTCAAAAAATTTTTTTAAAAAAAAAAAAAAAAAAAAAAAAAACTCTCAGAGGTAAGCACATTTGTTCAACATGGAACATATTATTCCAGGATGGCGGCCATTAACGGTTTGTTCTCTGCAGCCTTCAGATTTTATCAGCAGTGGCCTGCCCCGGCTGGCAGGGCTTAAAATCCCATTGTTCGGCACCATGGTCCCTAAGTGACCGCAATTAGTAAAAACTGTGGTGCAGAATCTACATGTCAATTCAAGTGCTAGCCTATTTACGAAAAATGGGCCGGTTACTTAAACGCTCGCTGCTTACACCTGTGTGTGACATGCAGATCAGAGGGTGGAATTCCGGCGGCCTTTTGATCCTTCTGAGGTCGTCAAGTTGAATACCATTACAGTGGGCAATATGGGCTTATCTAACAAAAATGGTGCCTTGAGGCCATTCACTACGCCAAATGTGGCATGTAAGTATATTTATTCATAGGCGTGCCTTTCAGGGTGCTGGCACTGAAATCCCATCTGTTGTATGAAACAGTATTAACGGGTCTCAACTTTTTGGGTTTGGTTGACGGCTGATTAGCCAGAAACCGGTCCTAGGATGCTAGTTTCTGGTCCAGGGAAGACCTGGCTTGGCAGTTCGGGGTAGACTGTTCCCATGAGGCACAGGGTCAGACTGATTTGCATATGGCCATGTCTGAACTGGGGTGGCGGAGTGAGCTAAAGAATGATGGATTAAACCCAGATCAGTTGACTGGGGTGAGTGCCTGCAATGTTCAACGCTCCGTCCATCATCCCCTTTGGTTTTGCTTTGTTCACCCTAAGTTGGCAGAGTATGCCCAGACATGGGTCCCTTGCTCACTTTGCCACTGGATTCAAGCTAGCCTAGCTGAGGACGGCTGATTAGCCAGAAACCGGTCCCAGGATGCTTGTTTCTAGTCCAGAAAGACATGGCTTGGCAGTTCGCGCTGGACTGTTCCCATGAGGCACAGGGTAAGACTGATTTGCATATGGCCATGTCTGAACTGGGTTGGCGGAGTGAGCTAAAGAATGATGATGGATTAAACCCAGATCAGTTGACTGGGGGTGAGTGCTTGCAATGTTCAACACTCCGTCCATCATCCCCTTTGGTTCAACTTTTTGGTACACCAGACTGATGAAATATCTCTTTATAATGCAAGCAACTGGAAAAATATGCATATATCCGTTTCTCTGCAGCATAATTTGCCTTTTGGACATGGCTGAAGCCGACTTGGAATCCAGCAGAGTATGTTTTAATAAACACGTGGTTTGTACGTTCCAACAAAATCAATAACTTTGAGAGGCTGTTGTGGTCAATTGTTTCAACCCCATCGGCATCATAAAGCGTCACTTGCATTGCAAATATATGCTAATGAAAGTTTTGAAGCATTTCAGTTCGGGAAGACTGACCTTTTCACACTTCACTTTACACTTGTTGTCACTCATCAGACAAACCTTGTCACTGTGGAATCTGTAGCAAAGGGCAGTGAGTGCAAGGATTCTACGTGCGGCCTGTAGCTGTACAAACCATCAGCCGAGAGAGGCGCCAGGGGAGGCCGTGCAGAGCAGATGGTCCACCCTGCTGTGTTTTTGATTGGAAAGAAGAGGTAACATTTGCAGCCACGTCGAAGAGACAGTGAACAGCTAAACAAATTGGTTTTAGAAGTGCTCTGGCGCTGGAGCGAGCCCTGCTGCAGGCGAGGCTGCATGTCACTGTAATGCCACAACTTTGTGTTTTTTTTTCCTTTATGAGAGGCATAAAAAGAGACAGGAACAGAAATAATTAGCCCTGACATTATGCGAGCATTGTGACCAACTAAATCCCATAGGATAGCGTTATTCCACAGATAATTTCTTCACTAGCATTTAGGCAGGCACTATCTACAGGTGCGGGCACGTTTACAGAACAATGCCTCACCATGGTTTGGAAAGAGGCATTGAGAAAGACACAGTGTGTAGTTAAAAGCATTTCAAACTGAGAAAAAGAAAACGGGAGCCAGAAAAGAAAGAGTATATTGAAAGGTACAAGTTAATTTAAAAATAAGAAAGAACTAATAAAGCAAATGTGCAATTTAAAAAGAAATATAGAAAATAAAAAAGCAAAACAAAGAAACATAAGCGTAAATAAAAAAGCAAAGTGTGTACAATAACAGCAAAAAGACAACAGAAGGTGCAAAGGTAGGAAATAAAAGATGTTTAAAAGTAAAACAAAATTGATCCCCCAAATATTAGTATTAACATGTTCACTAGGCAAAGAGGTATGCAGTGATATACTCTTTGGCAATTATTTATGAGTGTGATAAGAACAGCTCTCATAGGAAGCCAATGGATCTCTCACTACACATGCTCCCCTAACTCAATACCTGGTATTAGCACTCTCAATTAGAGGTACAAGGTGGAATGAAGGCCCGACATCCCTTTTATCCACACCCCCATTGGTGGCCTTGCGCGGAGGTGTCAGGGCAAAACACTGCTTCTGGGCTGGTCCGGCACATTGGGAGCCGAGGTGTGAATGGCCCAAGGGCCAGAGCAACACCAGGCCTCTTGCCTGGCTCATGTGGGGGGAGAGGAGCTGTTGTGGTCTGCCGCACCAGAGTACTTCACAGGTCTTTAAAAAGATCATTTACTTAACAAGGCTTTGTTGTTCTTTCACCCCTTCTTAGAGCCCCTGCAACTACACTCTGCCGATTTTGACTCTAGTTGTGCCTCTGGGAGCTATGCAAATATGTAAACTATGTAAAGTATGTTTACTCACTCATGACCCTCTGTTGTACATTTAGACTCTGTACCCTCTACCTCCTTGTACTTCCGCTCAGCTCCTGGAAGCAGTTTAAGGGCATACTCTCAGGGACTTTAGCCGATTTATCAGCATTTTAGCGTGGCAAAAGTGGCGATGGATTCATCGCTCCATTCCCAAGCTGTTGCAAACTGCCAACATCGCCAGTTTTCCAGCGATAGCTGCCGCTAAAAACAATGCCACGGATGAGAGTGACAACTAACGCTAATGATATGCAGAGTAGGCGTACCCATCCAAAAATACACTTTGGAGTTCAGCACAATACACGCAGCCCGTGCAGACACAGTGGAGGTGTGGGGAGTCCAGCACAGCACACAAAGCCATAAAGGCGACGTGGGGGTGCAGCACACAGCCTGTGTAGCCACCATGGAAGGAGAGGTGTGCGGGAGGAGTCCAGCACAGCACACACAGCCTGCGCAGACAGTGATGGGGAAAAAGCCTGCACACAGAGCCTGGAGGTACTGCGGGGAGAGACCTGCACAGATGACAGCCCATGTAGGCACCATGGGGGGCGTCCAGCACATCAATACAGCCCATGCAGATACCGATGGGAAAAAGGCCTGCACAGCATGCACAGCCCGTTCAGGCACCGCGGGGTGGCACACAGCTAGAATACGCACTGCAGAGAGACCTGCACAGCACACACAATCCGTGCATGCACTACGAGAAGAGACCTGCACAGCACACACATCCCATGCACACACTGCGGGGTGAGACTGGCATAGTACACAGCACAGGAGGGTGAAGCCACCACAACACAATACATGCACAGGCACTGCAGGGTGGCCCGAGCACATTACACACAGACCATGCAGACACTGTAGGGGGGGGGGGGTGTACAAGCACAGCACACAGACCCCTGCAGACACCGCAGCAGAAGTTCAGCACCACACACACAGCCCATGCAGATACGGATGGGGAAAAAGGTCTGCACAGCATGCACAGCCCGTTCAGGCACCGCAGGGTGGCAGACACAGCACACACAGCCGGTATACGCACTGCAGAGAGAGACCTGCACAGCACACACATCCCGTGCACACACATCCCGTGCACACACACTGTGGGGTGAGACTGGCATAGCACACACAGACACAGGAGGGTGAAGCCACCACATCACTCAACCTGCACAGGCACCGCAGGGGGGCCCAGCACATTACACACAGACCATGCAGACACTGCAGGGGGGGTACCAGCACAGCACACAGACCCATCCAGGCACCGCAGCAGAAGTACAGCACAACACACACAGCCCATGCAGATACGGATGGGGAAAAGGCCTGTACAGCACACACAGCGCTTGCAGGCACAGCAGGGTAGTGGGTGGAGGAGGCAGACAGCACACACAGCTCATATATGCACTGCGGGAACAGACCTGCACAGCAAACACAGCCTGTGCACGCACTGCAGGGTGGGGACAGTATAGCACACAGAGCACGTACAAGCGAGGGGAGAGGGGGCCAAAACTACATAAGAGCCCGTGAAAGCACTGTGGGGTGAAACCAGCACAGCACACATAGCCCATGCACGCACTGCAGGGACAGACCTGCACAGCACACAGCCTGTGAATGCACTGCGGGAAGAGACCTGTACAGCAGACACCTGTGCATGCAGTCGTTTATGATAGGAAAATCAGATGTGCTCCCAGACAAAGTGATCACTTCCATTTCTGTTCTTGAAGCTGCAGCCATGTACTGTACCCATATGTCTTTGCTCGCTCGACTGCTGTTGGCTCTCAGATTGCCCAGTCAGATCAAATATAACATAATATTTACATCCCATAAAGTTCAAGAACTATTCAAAATAAAATAGATAAACAATGCTACAAACTTATCACAAAAAAAGACTGCCTCAGGCAGCCTTTCTGAATCAATGTAGATTTTCACTTTTCCATTTCTCCGGATGTTAAGAGAGCCCCGAGACCTGGGCAGAGGTCCAAGATCCCGAGACCCACACACGGCCTCCATAACTACCCACGACCCTGCAGGAGAGGCGTTGAGCACCTGTGCGCAGCCCCCAGGAAGAGGCCTCTGGAACGCAACCCAAAATTGCAAACGTGACCCTCAGAGACAAGCACTCCCGAAATGTCCGCGCGAATGAGACACACTAATCCAGATGTGTGCCCAGAATTGTACACAAAACTGGAGACGAGGCTTGCGAACCGCAATACTCCACGCTCTGCCTCCGACACTAGATGCATTACACATGCGCACCAAAAAATTGTGTAATACCAGCTGTTGTTTTATGTGCTTTGAAGGGTCGAAATGTGTAGCCTTGCGCCATTTATTTTAAAAAAAAAGCAAGATACCATTAATAGAATCATCTTTATTGATGTACGGTTTTCAGAAGTGGACACAAGTCCCATTTGTTGCTTCCACGGCAGGTCAAACCCTACGGGTGAGGCGCTCAGAACTCGGCACACAACCTCGGATGCAACAAAAGAGCTGAACACAAAACTTACCATGAGGACTCGGTGTTATGTAGGCCACAGTAACTGGACCTCTGCTTTTCTGTGCTCGAGGAATCGCTGTGGCAGAATACCAGGGAGCTTGGAAGCTGCACCCTCTATCCACCTGAGGGCCGGGCATCAGCTGTCACCTGGCACCTTTTCACAAGTACCTCATATTAATGTTGTTGAGAATATTTTTGTTAATATATAATGCGGACACTTAAAGTGCTTTGAATGACAGGAGCGGTAATAGCCCGACTCAAAGGTACTCTTGATTTTACTTTGAATGATGAAAGATTGTGTTTGCCCCATCGAGATCCGAACCTGTGACCAGCCAGAGGCGCTGCCCACCCGCTGCACTATTTCCTGAGATGAAATCCTGTCCCTTCACGTCACACGGTTTGCAGCACGTTGCACCCCTATCCACATCACTTCTGTTGGAACCCGTAGCTGACAGCTTGCTTCATTAACGTGACTCGAGCCAGAGATCCATCTGTCTGGTGTACAAATATCTCTGCAGAAGGTGTGAGCACCCTACAAACTATCAAACACAGTGAGCCTCCAGGCTGGCCTGGTCTAAACCTCTGAACTGAAACAAGGTTTAACCAAGTTTTGGAATTTGAATGTTTTGCATTGAAAAATTTGACGGGAGCAAAACACTGCGAGTGGTGCGCGAACGAGCGACACAGCAAACATGTGTTTTTAATTATAGCGCCCGTGTCTGGGCACGATAATTGAAACCACATGGCCTTTGGTGCGCGTAACAGATACCGATAGGCCATGGGCGGAGCAATGCGCCCGCCTTTGGCCTATTGCGTGCCGTCTTTCAGAAACACACACTCGCAAAGGCCAATCCCGGAAGCCAAAATGAAAAGCACACGCACGAGCGTGTGCGATTCCAGGCTCCGTTTTGGAACCCTACACAAAAGGGCTCCCGCTGCACGAGTCCTAAAAAGCAGTGCATTTTAAATCTTAAACACTTGGATAATGCCAGCTGTAACCAGAACAATATTGCTACTTGTTCAAGATTTAAAATGTACATAACCCCAGATTGGAATGCAAAAAGGCTGTCCTTATCTCTACACTGAAATAAGCACTTTTTCTTGCTTCGTTTTCTTCAACATTGAGCTAAATTTGTTTGCTTTCTTAGTATTTTTTAGCTCAAGACATATTATGCCTAAATCAAATTGGCCTACGATATACTCATTTTCTACAAAGCAATTGGTGAACATGTTGCAGATTTTTAAAAAAGTTATCAAGATGCCCGTTTCACGTGCTTTTTGTTAAATGAGGTCAGTTTGAGTCTGCTCATGTGTTATCATTAATTTCGGCCCTTGCATCCATCTCACAACTCAGTTACTTCTAACTGAAAGACCAAAGACCTTTCACTAGGGTCATCAATTAACCAGCAGGATTTGTGAGCAGAAAGGAAAGCAGTCTATTATTCAAACCAGTGTGCGAGGCTACAACTACCCTTCTCATAAGGTAGTCAAAGGTTTTAGGAGCAATTCCTTTTTAATTTATTTAGCCAAAGTAATTCCGCGAAGATTCTATCCAAGGTCAAGAAGAACAAATTAAAGAGAGTCTAATAAGGAGTATACTAGAAAGAAAAGTAACGAAGGGGCTCACCATGATTTTCAAGATCTCCATTCTACCCAATCATAAAATGGGTTTGGGTGATCATGACAGAAGTAAGTCTTTGATTTTTTAGATGGTTTTTTGTTCGTTGTGCAGTCGATTCAGTTAGGTCACTAGAGAATCAGCTACCCAAATATTTGAAACATTTGGATTGCCGTTGAAGGCCCAAAGAATCAATGCAGGAGGGGTGACAAGGAATGTTTTGTTTTTATTCAAAAAGTAACTCGAGAAAGTAGAAAGTGAGCGAATAATTTATGACAACAGGTATGGTGGAATCAGGGTCTTCTGAGAAAAATCTAAATGTCATCTCCTTATGCAGTAGTTTTGAGCACATGTGAGCTGAAACGGACCTTTTTGATATCAGCAGAAACATTAATTATCATAAGTAAGGCATCTATCTCTAAAAGGAATAAAAAAAGATAGTGAGCAACCTTAACGAGCACCTTGCTTAGGACGTAAAAGGGTCAGAGGTCGAACCATTACATTTTTCCTCACTGTGGGAGATGCATATCATGCCATGATCATTTTAGGGTACGAGTGACCCAGATTATACTTGTGGAACGTTGCTACAAAGTAAGGTCAACAATATATCAATCGCAGCTTCCAATTAGGAAAAGGCTTAGGAAAAGGCTTTATCAATTATATGGCACAGAAGTGGATTACAATCGCTTGCTAATCTGCCCTTGACGAATCCCGATAGAGAGATGTTGATTAACATGGTTAGAAGAGATTCAAGGCATTTGGCTAATATTTTTGCATCTTTTTTTGCTTCCGGGAAGAGGGAGAGGATGTGGTGTAACGACCAGAGCTGCCGTCTTTAGAGCTGGGGGGTCCAGATTAGAGTCATTTTATGATTCTAGGCAAATCACTTAATCTCCTTGCACCTACAGTGCCTGGATATCCTCACGGGTGATGAGCGCATTCTACAAATCCCAGTGCTATTATTATTATTCTGTGTGGTAGCTTTTCCAAAAATGTGCAAATATCCGGTGAAAATTATTTTTGAAAATTAAGGGTTTTAATGATGCATAAAGCTGTACCAATGAATTGATGATGTTGTACTTGAAACAAATGTGCTATGTCACTTGGAAGTGTAATTAATATTGTGAAGGAGTTATGCCACATTTTCGTAGTATTTTTTTTTTTAATGGGTGCAGTTTCTGGTGTTCTGCTTATCTTGCTCCCACTCATTCCCCCTCTCAATCAGTATTCTGCTGCAAGTCATCTCTCCCCTAGTACGTAGAAACAAGTGAATGACGTCAAACATTCAAAGATGGACAACTATGTTAGGAAGTGTGTATTGCGAATGAAACGTCCATTGTGTACCCAAAGTATCATGTTCAAGGACTTCTGCTAGAAGTTCCTTTGCAGCCACACTATTTCTATGAGCTATTGTTTAAGAAAAGTTTAATTTTGTGTTGTAAATCTCCAGAGTGCATTTGATGAGGGAGCAGATGGAAGATTTCGCTCAACTTAAGAAATGGGTTAATACTAAAAATGTAAAACATTAACCCCTAGATTCATCAAAGTCCCGTTTTGCGAGTCAGTAATAGCGATCATTAAGGAATCGCTATTACAGACTCGCAAAACAGGATTCATTTACAAATCGCAATTTATTTTGAGATTCTTACTGCTTCCTTATTTGCAATTAGCTAATTGCTAAATCGCAAATAAGGAATAACTCCCCATTCATTCCTATGGGCCTAAAGGCCCATAGGAATAAATGGGAAGACATATCAATGTGCGAATCGCTGTTAGCGATTTGCATTTTGAGTTTGCGATTTTAAGGTTGCAGGGGTGTCCAAAGGACACCCTGTTGCACCCCTGAAATGATATTGGACGCTGGTGTTACGCACACACATGTCCCAAGGACATATGTGTGTGTAACATACAACTTAGAAAAATGCACTTAAGTGCATTTTTCTAAGTTTCCGCTATTTACCACAAGGTTTGACTTCGCGGTAAATAGTGGCCCAAAATAGCAAATCTGCAATTTTTAAATGTTTCATGAATTGCATTTAAGGAATCTCAAATAGAGATTCCTTAAATGCAATTCCTCGCAAAATTGCGAATTCTATAATAGCGATTTTTGCATTTGGGATGATGAATCCCAAATGCAAAAATTGCGCTCGCAAAGGGGCAGATTCTCAGAATCTGGCCCTTTGCGAGCCGATTTTACGTTGACGAATCTGGCCGTAAGTTGCTGTTTCTGGTTTGCCAATGCAACCCTAACCATGATCATGCCATGTTGAATTTGCAAAATCAATTACTAGTCTGCAAGAATTGGGTATAAAAACTCCTGGGTTTTGGAATCTGTTTTTTGCTTGGCTTGGCTTACCATGGCTCAGCCCTCAGCTCTTTGTTCCTCACTTTTGGGGCTATTTTCCATTTTCTTCGCGACTATCCACTTGTTCCTTTATTCTCCACTGGGATGTTGTCTGTACTCTTAGAAGTCTGACCCTCGTTTTTTTGCATAGACTTGTATAATTAGGGATTTTATCAAAGATTTAGGACTCTGTATTTGGGCCTTCAAGACTATTCATGCATTTTTCTCTGTACTGCGTTTATCAATAATTTTGAAATAAACTCATTATTTTAGCCTTATTTTCGATCTAGAACTCCGTTATTAATGCCTCCATATTTATTCTACTAAATTGTGCATGTTTCTGATGAGTGTAGCTTCAAACTGCTAGATCAACTGGAGATTTTTGAGACAAATTGATTAGGTAAAAATTGGGGTGTTCAGAATATTGGCGTGCACGTGAATATTAGGGTTCAGCTCCCATGCATTTGTCAAAGTCGTCCAGAAGCTTTTAGGATTGGAGTGATCTTTACCTTCTTTAGAGATGGCAACAATGATAGCTTTAGCCACCATACCAGTGACTTTACCAGTGGAGGCGAAGTGAATAAGTAGCATTTCCCAATGTGGAATAAAGTGTGAGCAAATGTTTTGTAAAGGCTAGTAGGCATCCAGTCAGGGCCTGGTGCCTTGCCAGCAGAGTGGTTGTTGTTCAAGGATTTTGCTTTTGTCAATTGGCTTGTTTAGAGAAACGTCATCTTTGCAGAGCGATTTCATGCAGACATTTTGTAAAACTTCTAGGCATGCCTCTTTGGTAACGTTATGTTAGTAGTGTAAAGAGAAGGACAAAATGATTCAAAGACCTCTAAGATCTCAGCTGTTTTAAATGTAATATTCCTGTGGTGATCTTTAATGGATTTAAGTAAACAGTTTTTGTGTTTAAATTTTAGCTAGGTTCCTAAAGATCTCCAGGCCCTAATAGGATAAGAGTTTAAGAATGTTTTGCTTTTCTGGGCTTCAACCCCTAAATGGGCTTGTTTACTCACAAATACTTTGTATTCATATTTGAGGCGTTTGAAGTCAGCAAGAATTGTAGGGTCCCAAACCACGCCCCCCTTCTTGTCCATGGCTTTAACTAACAATTGGTAACCAGAGTAGCTACTTAACGGACTTCAGTGGTTCTGGAATCAGGATGACAACCTCCAGCCCAGATCTCTGTACTGGGGTGAATGTATGACATTGTTCTGCATTCTGTCCATCAACTGTTGTTTTTGCATTGGTCACTCCGAGTGGGACAGGTATGCTCAGTTGTGAGTCCCGTGCTCTCCACACCACTGGAGTTAAGCTATCCTGGCTGATGACGGCTGATAGCCAGAAACCGGTCCTAGGATGCTTGATTCCGGTCCAGTGAAGACATGGCTTGGCAGTTCGGGCTGGACTGTTCCCATCAGGCACAGGGTCAAAGCTGATTTGCATATGGCCATGTCTGAACTGGGGTGGTGTAGAGTGCAAAAAAAAAACGATGGATTTAGGCCCAGATCTCTGTACTGGGGTGAATGTATGACATTGTTCTGCATTCTGTCCATCAACTGTTGTTTTTGCATTACATTCCTTCAAGACTTAGCCTGAAGGCTGCTCTCCACAGCTACCACTAGGATAGCTTTCTATAAAGATTGTCTTAAACATATCATCAATAGGTTTCGTTTGGACGGGAGCGAGGTGCCCACTAGAATAGTGGACAGCATATGCCAGGCCAACTTCTCACAATTAGTATATAGCAACTTTCTTTTTCCATTCTGGAGCTTGCATAAACAATCTTTTGTACTGGCGGGGCCTTTCCTGCCAGACCTGTAACAGAATCATATAAGCAAACATTACTTTCTTTACGGACTACTTGGTGCATAACAAGGAGAGGGCAGTCAATCGTTCTCAATCATCTTTTGGAGGCCTTGCTCCTCTGAAACGTCAAGGGCTGTGCCCTTTTCCAAAGGGAAATGCATCAAGTACCTGCAAGGACAAGCTGGGGATGTTATTATTTGAGGGCTGTGGAAACAGCTCATAACTTTCAACACACTTTCATCAAACATCATACAAGGAGAAAATGCCAGCACATTAAGAAGCCATTTCTACCATCCATCCAAGAAGTAAATGAGGGTGTTGTCTTCAGTGATAAAGATTTTGAACAACGCTAGACCATAGTTACTGATCTTCCACAAGGTGACGCTAGAGACCAATGAAAAGCAGACATTCTGCACAGTCCATCAGCTTCCGCGTTCTAGACTCCTAAAAGAGCTTGGGGTCCATACAGCACTCACAAATGTAAAATGTAGATGAACATCTTTCAGAAAGAGCATCATTATTATGTGGTCTGTGTAGAAGTAGTTTAGAGGTGAGCCATTTTCTGTTGGACAATTCTGAATATTACATTCAAGGCTCTGAAAAACATTAAGGCTTGAATGGCTAATGTGTAACTTACTAGATTTCTCAGAGACATGCGGATAGCACCTCCCAAACAACGAGAAAGATATCCTTGCGGTGATTGATACTCTCAGGTCAACAAGAGGTCTCTCTTCAACAGAGGTCTCTAAAATTACAGTTTGTAAAAAACCCTCATTGGACAGGGCTCCCTATGACCTGGGCCTGAATATTTTCTCTCTCTGAACTATCTTTCACAGATACTAAAAACCTGTATTAAACCTCATACGTCCCGGATTGCAAGGCATTTACACACTGCCCCTTTCAAAGGTCCTTCTTCAGGGTTTAGGATTAAATTTACGCCGCAACAGAAGGAATTATTTGCCATCACCAGTTTTAAACAAGCAGTACTAGCATAGCAATATAGGCTAGTGTGATGATCCCAAGTAAATACAAGAACATGAAATTATAGTTTCTCTTTGGGAGAGCAACCGACTTCTCCAAAGAGAAACCAAGTCTGATTTTCCTACGTGCCACTATGGAACCACCCTGTTGAAAGAACGGTGATTTGCATGTTTGGTGTCTATAACGTAGGTAAAGGACTGCAGTGTGACTGGCTTCCACAATTAACAAATAAATCATTGTGGTGAGCCCTCTGCCCTCCCACTGCAAATGCTAGGGTGGGCTCTTGCTGAAAAGTAACAAATATGCCTGGCCGTGGCTGATCATAGTGGTGGCAGCACTGTGAGATTCCGCTGGGGAAAGAAAGGCAGACTGCGAGTTTACTCTTCTGCCTACTCGCTCTCCTGCATTCATCTTTTAGCGCTTTTAAAAATCGAATTTGCACTTTTACATCTAATTGATTAGATAATTCTGATGTATGTATTTTTAATAATTTGGACCCGTTTTTAACCTTTGTGCTGTTTTCCCGGTTCCCCTGCGCCCCGTTCCACCGCGGCTGCTCTGTGCCGATTGTTGTGGAGGGCCAGGTCGGGCGGCGCCAACTTGAGTGAGGTCCGGTCCCTGGCTGGTCGGGAGGTATCGGTCCAGCTCGGGGAGGGGCTTGGGGGTTAAATAATGGTACCTCATAGGGCGCGCAGCGGGCGCGCCGTCTTCGCGCCGAAGGAGCGCCAAAGGAGGGCCCGTCTGTGCCCGTCCGTGCCCCGGACGGGCCCAGGGCCAGCCATTCTGCCCGACTTCCTGCAGGGATGGCAAGCCTAGAGAAACGTATGTATTCTCGCCACGATCTTGTGAAGCTTGCCCCCCCCCTGTGCAGGATTACCATGTCCACGTGTAGATCTGGGTGGAACTTGGGCTGAGTGCCCCAGCTGTGGCTTCCTCCCCCAACCTGTCTTACCCCCACGCCTGGTCAGGAACGCCGGTGTTGCCACCATTAGGGCGGGACTGATTAACGCCAGATCGATGGTTAAACATGCTGCGGATATTTTCGATCTTCTGGTGGATGGCCAGCTGGATGTGCTGTTCGTCACGGAAACGTGGATGACCAGCACCTCCGCTCCGAGTGTGGAACTTGCTGTCCCCAGAGGCTTTAAGATTGCGAGGGTAGACAGACCTTTGGGGAGAGGGGGCGGACTGGCTGTCATTTATAGGGAGGGGTGGTCCTTTGCTGCTGAGCCTCCGATTGCGGGTGTTGATGGCGAGGTTCTTCACTTTGCTATAAAATTATCCCCGCACTTCACCTTAGGTGGTTCCGTGATCTATAGGCCCCCTGGCCAGGCCAATCATTTCCTTGACTCCTTAGAAGAATATATAGTGCCGCGGGCCTTAAGCTTCCCTAGTTTCCTTTTGGTCGGCGACCTTAATATTCATGTAGATACCCCTGACTCACCGGATGCCCGCAGGCTCGGCGAAATTCTTACCCTGGCGCAGCTCAATCAATGGGTTACTGTCCCAACTCATGAGGGAGGTCATCTGCTTGATCTGGTCTGCTCCAATTTCCCGATTCAATCTGTGACAGTGGAAAAAACAACTTGGTCTGACCATGACCTGGTCAGGTTTGAGTGGTTATCTGAGGAACCTGGTCCCACGCCCACCATCTGTCACGCCCAAAAGATTAACTTGCCCGTGTTTAGACAGGCCCTGTCCAGAGCTCGCCCGAAAACTACGATGCTTCTGGACAAGGCGGTCGGCGAATTTAACGAGTGGGTGCGGCAGGCGGCCTCTGCTTCCATCAAACGTACAACTGTGTCTAGGGTACGACACTCTCCCTCCCAACCATGGTTCTCTCCTGAACTGAGGGTGATGAAACTTGGCTGTAAAAAATTAGAACGTGCGTGGAGATGCAGCTATAGCCCAGAGGCTAAAGCTGCTCTACGTCTAGCACAGAAAAGTTATTATGCAGCCATCAAGGGAGCAAAGGGGAACTACTACGCAGGGCGTATTGCAAAAGCAGATAACAATAGCAGCGAGATCTTCGCCATTGTCAAGAGCTTTGTTGCGCCTGTAGCTGATGCAGTTGCTCTTCCGTCCTCTGCGCAATGGTGCGAGGATTTGTCCACCTTTTTTATTAGTAAAATAGCGAGGATCCAACAGGACCTTATGGCAGGTATGTCTGCTGACTGTGCAGTGACTGACATGTGTCCCATACTCTGTCCCCATTCTGGACAACAGCTTCTGAACTTTGGCCAAGTTACTGAGGGTGATATTCTGCCCCTCTTGCAATCTCTGAAATCGGGTTCTCCCGCTGATCCGTGCCCGGCTCGAGTGCTTTCGGAGGTGGCGGATTTGGTTTGCTCTGAGATCACTCAGATAGTGAACCTCTCCTTGGCTTCAGGGGCGGTGCCGCTTGGGTGGAAACAAGCCAAACTTCTGCCGCTTTTGAAGAAGCCAGGACTGGACGCGACGGTTCCTGGGAACTATCGTCCAATATCTCTTTTGCCAGCACTTACGAAAGTTTGTGAGAAGGTGGTGCTTCAACAATTGGAGAATTTTGTTGAATCTTCCAATGCCCTCCATCCTGCCCAATCGGGTTTCAGAGCTACTTATAGCACTGAGACAGCGCTAGTGGAGATGACTGAGGCGATCTGGGACTGTCTGGACGGAGGCGGTAGGGCGGTCCTAATTTTATTGGACCTCTCTGCCGCGTTCGATACCGTCCCCTACGATCTCCTTCTCGCTAGGCTGTCCTCTATTGGCATTGGGGGAACGGTGCTGTCCTGGCTGTCTTCGTTTCTCTCCGACAGGTCCCAGCAGGTCTGGATGCCCCCCCACGCTTCGAATCCTAAACCACTTCTCACGGGGGTCCCCCAGGGCTCCACTCTTAGCCCCTTACTGTTCAATGTTTACATCACCCCCCTGGTTTATCTAGCGGAACAGTATGGGGCTAAGATAATTGGGTATGCGGATGATACCCAACTGCTGTTCACCTGGCCTGACGATAAATTGGACCCATCAGTAGTTCATCGGTGTCTGTCCTCTGTATTTCGCTGGCTGACTCAGGCCCAGCTGAAGTGCAATGAGGACAAGTCGGAGGTGCTTTTTTACGGTTCCTTCCCCCCTCTGTTTAAGAACACACTGTGGCCCCCTAACATCCCTAGCCCGAAAGAGATGGGAAGACCGGCTAAAAACCTGGGCATCTGGTTTGCAGAGGACCTCAGATTTGAGGAGCATATAAAAAAGCTGACTGGCACCTGCTTTGCCACATTGAAAATGCTCCGCAAGTTTTTTCCTCTGCTCCCTAAAGAGGCTAAGGAGACGGTTGCCCGAGCTCTTATACTGGCAAGGCTGGACTACGCGAATGCTTTGTTCAGCGGTATTCCGGCCTACCTGGTGAAGCGCCTGCAAATCATCCAGTACGCGGCCGTCCGTCTGATTTTTAACATCCCCAGATGGAAGAGCGTACGGGCTGAGATGAGCACCATTCATTGGCTCCCGGTTGCGCAGCGCATCTTGTTTAAATCTCTGGTGCTGGCGTTCAGAGCCATTCACAACCAAGGCCCCATCTATTTGAGAAAGAGATTTATTTGTTATGTGCCAACCCGCTCTCTTAGATCTTCCACGCAGCTGAAACTGTACCTTCCCCGTTTCAAACGTGCCAGACTTGGTGGCCAGTCAATCTCTGTGATTGTGGCCAGGGCGTGGAACGCTCTACCTCTTCATCTGCGTTCCTCCCAAACCGTGGCGTTATTTAAGAAAAATCTAAAAACACACTTATTCAAGAGTTTATTATAAGTTGTTTTCTCTGTGGTTCTGTTTCCCGCCTTTCCCCTCGCGCCAGGATACTCTCAAGTAACGGAGCGCGCTACAAAATAGTTTATACATACATACATACATGCCTCCATTTGCTGCACCACTATATATCCATACTCAACCGCTACAGCATTCCTCCAACACATATCTACTCACCTCCCAAGGTCCTGCTCTCACTATCTTGACTTGGCGGGGGTGGCGTGCCACATGTCTGCTGTCCGGGGCTCGAGGTGTTCAGGTAGGCACCAATCTTTGATGACCAGGAAGCCTTCTGTAGCACTGTTGCTTTTTTCGTAGGGGGGATGCCCTGAAACCAAAGAAAACTGGTCATGAAATCGGTCAGACAAACTCCTGTCCAGGAATGGGGGGGGGGGGGGGGTCTACCATCCAACCTCACCATCATGTTCCACTAGGGATTTACACTACGGTCGTTCAATCGGATGGCTTTCCCCACCGACATATTTGTGATGAACGCATTCTCATACGGATGAAAACAAAAGAACACTCAATTCACAAGCCACTGGTGACCAGTTACCTGGCTGCCAGACATACTTCAAGTCAAGGGAATAAATGAACTCAACAAGAAAGGGGAATGACAAAAAGGGGCAAAGCCTGAGAATATGTATTCAATGTGCACAGTGAACGAGACAAACTGGCATGTCCTCAGTTGCTCATCGGCTGTCACTGAGCAGGTTTCTATAGAACTAAAAAAAAAAACAATACTATATGCTCTTTAGATAGTATCTAAATTATGCTTTAGACTGACATACATCGTATTTGAAATATTGCGGAAGTTAGTTACATGTGTGTCACTTAATGGTCTTCAATAACATGTAACTGCTTCAACCACAAGTTACATAATGCTAAACTCCAAAGATGAGCTTGCCCAAACGATTTGTGCAAGGTTTCAGATTTCCTGAGTCATAATTGCATAGCAGTGAGCACCCTCCTCTCTGTAATGGAGTGGACCGGTTTATTAATGGGAGTAGTGCGGAATTTAGAAACGCAGTGGGCAACCTCCACAAAAGGTAATAACAAGGAGACAAAGGGCCAGTTTAGGAAGGCTGCAGTGCCAGCCCAGAGGAATCCATGGTCATCGAGTTGGCGGTGTTCATAGACCTAAAGGAGGACATGTTTAAGAAGGTGAGTTTGGACATCAGCCTTGAGGCAGAGTGATGATCCGAAGTAAATACAAGGATGTGAAATGATAGTTTCTTTTTGGGAGAGCAATCAACTTCTCCAAAGAGAAATCACGTCTGCTTTTCCTACGTGCCACAATGGAACCACCCAGTTGAAAGAAAGGGGATTTGTTTAGGAAGGCTGCAGTGCCGACCCAGAGCAATACATGGTCATCGAGTTGGGGGGTGTTCGAAGACTTCAAGGATGACATGTTCAAGTAGGTGAGTTTGGACATCAGCCTTGAGGCAGATATTCATACTGACCAGAAGGGGCTGCACAAAAAGACGCAGGGGGTGGGGGGGCGGGGGAGCAGCGTAGACACTGACCTTGAGGCGGGCGAGAATACTGGCCTTCTTGGAGTTTGACGAATAGCTTCTGGAACAGGATACACTGCAGAAACGCTTAGTTTTGGAGAAGAAGGTATCTCTGGTTCCCACAATGCCACACATCTCGCAGATTGCTGTGGAGGGAAAGTGAGGGGGCAAAGTGGAAAGGTCAGCGATGCAGGATTAAGTGGAAAGGAGGTGTAATAGGAAAACGATGCAGCTAGAGTGAGGTGAAAGGAGAGAGAATAGTTAAATGGACATGGGTATGAGAGAAAAAAAAAGATGGCTGTAGTAGGAAAAGCATAAAGAAAGCAATGAAGAGAAATCAAGCACCAATGTAGCAAACATAGAAATGTGACAAGGGAGAAAGAGGGAGTAAAGGTATTCGAAGAGAAACAAAACAGAGCGAAGATGTAAAAAAGCTTTTTTTTTTTTTTACCTTTAAGGGTATATAAAACATTACATACTTATTTCAAACCTTCACTTTACCATTATTTCGAAGCTGTGGCTAAAAGGAAAAATTCCAGGGTTCACAGAAACAAATTGCCCACCCTGATTGAGGTTTGCTGCAATGCAAGGTGGTGCATCCAGTTTTAAGTACCAAAGTACACACCATGAGGATAATTTGGATTACTCCGGTCTCCTACGCCAACATGGTTAAGCCCAAGGACTACTATTCACTTATACCATCAACTATCTTAGTAGCCCATTTATCGGCTTTGTATTTCACTCGTCATATTTGATATTTAACATGAATCAAATGTGAAAAAGAACATAAAACCCCCATCAACCACCCCATTTCTCAGCCTAAGCCAGAGATCATTACCCATGTTGATTCCTGCCATAATGTAACTACGTCACTCTTTAGCACAGAAGAGAAATGCAACCACAGCTTGCTGGAATGAAACAGATCCCTGCCCAAATCACACCATTTATAAATGGAAAACTATAAGAACAGGTATAGGGCAGAGAGGTCATAAAAAGAACCCTCCCAAGCATTTTAATGCATCTCTGAAGAGCTTGAAGCATTTCTCACTCTTAAAATACAGAGTTTGCCAGCCTATGCATTTTTATTGGTGTAACAAACAAAATGAGCACTGGCAAAGCCAATAAGTCTCGCCTTTGCGAGAGCTATTGACTTTGCCAGTCTTTCAGCCATATTGTACAGCAGCATAGTTGCTGTTCGGCATAGCTAAAAATTTGTGGCGTGGCATAGAGTGTCATGGCATAGAGAAGAACGGAGTGGGGTGGAATACAGTGGCACAGAGTGGAGTGGCGCAGAGCAGAATGGCAGAGCAGAGAGGCACAGTAGTACAGTTGTGGGTTTAAGTAACTTAAACAAGGAATCAAACTTAAAATCAGTGCATAGGTATGTGGAACGAATGTCTGTAAGGTAACAAAAAATAAGCATGGGGCAACAAGCATTATGATGGTGTAAATGTGTTCGTGGTGACATCTATACATTATAACAGCGTAATCTGTTCCAAGTAAAAATGCATTTTATTTTAGATGTACAAGTAAGCCAAAAAATGCAGGTGTAGATTAACAATGTCTAAATACAGAAAGAAATAAGAAAGTAGCACGAGAACTGGAAACAGAGGTACTGCCCTGATATGCGTACCACCTCAATCACAGTACAATCAATGGAGGCACACTAATTAAGTTGAATCAATCAGTGCTTGGTCCATGTTCCACAGAAAGAAAAGGAAGGGACACAAGGCACGCGCTGGACAAATAGGACGCAGCCAAGAAGAGTGACAAAGAAGCCAACGAATGGTAAGCGGGTTCCAAGCTCTTTATTGTAAACAATACCCCTCGTAAGCGAGAGCTCATGCGCTCACCAGCGAAACAAAAATGTACACAAAAAAGTCAGATAAATATATTATTTTTTGAAAAACAGATACATCAGTCCATTCATAGCATTTAAGGCCTAACACCACCAGTTGATTATATACAGTGTAAACAAGCTAGAATAGTCATTGTTTTCAAATTGTAGCACATCATGTTTAAGTATAGAATTTTACAAGGATAGCCGCATGCAGAAGAGACACTAAGTGACCACAGAGAGACCATGCAAAAGAAAACAGAAGAAAAAAACCAAGTGTAAAACATACCATGCACTTTCTGAATAAGACTCAAATTTTACATTCTAAAACGAAAAAGGTGGTGCATAATCAGTATGTAAACTAAGACCAGCACCAAGCTGTATTGCATTTTACTGTATGATAGCATTTTTATTTCACTTTCCTACCTCTTACCAATGACAAGTCATTTTACATTTGGTCAAGTTGGTGGCTGAGGTGTAAAAATAGGAGATAAGTATAGGCTGCAGTTTAATCTTCTACTGATTGCGGTTAGGGGGCCGTGTGTGGTGCCCAGAGCCTGTGCTCAAGAACTGAGGCAATGGCATTAAGAAGAATCTTGCATATGGAGTTTCAGGCAAAGTTAACAGCAGAGATAGTTGTGCATTCTGCTTACAGAAACCTGTCATTTATAGCTGTGGTGTCACCTAGATCCAGTAAGGAAAAAGGTATGTGGATTTGCTTTCAAATTATAGGTGTGCGTATTCTCCTCAGGAACGTATAGTACAACTTGCACGATTGTCCTTAGAAGGAACTTTCACCTATGCAGATTTTATGAAAGTAAGGAATGAAGCCCATCTGAGGTTTCTCTTTTAGCTATACAATATGAGTTTAGGTTGCAGGAAAGTTGGTCCCATCTCATGGTGATCAAGGCAAAGGGCTTTGAAAGATATTCTTCTTAAAAATAGTAGCCAATGCAGAGTCTTGAGTGCAGGGGTAATGTGGTCCTATCTACACATGTTTAGTTGTTGTCCTTCTACAATGTTATGGATTTGTTGAAGCTTGCCAACTGGTTTCCTGCAAAAGTCCAAAGTAAAGGGCAATTGCATAAATAAGATGTCACATCACTAATGCTATTGACGGTAGGCAGATGCCCAAGAACAGAAAGATACGTAAAACTAGAATGCAGTGTAGAAGGAGTCTGTTGTCACTCTGTTAACTTAGAGTTGGAGTGAGGTGCTGGAATACATTATTGCAACTCAGTAGTTCAGGGCGGTGTTGGCCCCATCTTGAGATGATGCAGTCATGGTATTGCAGGACTCCACAAGTATTTTATAAAATTGGATGTGTTACGTTTGTTACGTTTAAGATTACTCTTCAGCATCCAAGACTTAAATACAGTAGGCAATCACCTACTCCTTTAGTCTTGATTACCGATGGTCTTTCCTGTTTTAGGAAGATCTAAGTGCTGTCATTCTAGATGGGACCAGTAAGCTTGAAAGAGTTCACCAGGTTAGGAAGAGGTGGTAGGTCCACAATGAAAAAGGAGGGGCTGAATTTTTATGTGTTATTAGAAGAACCACCTCACAGGAGAAAGGTGAAAAGCTGAACAAAGGTAATGTGACAACCTGGAATCTATCCTTAAAAGAGGCTGTACCCAACTCTGGCCTGTAACAAGGATCCCTATATCATATAGTCTTCAGTGGTCTACAGTGTCGAACTTTTATGAGAAGTGGCTCCAAATAGCATCAAACGATTTCTATGCATCATCCCAGATGAAGTTTAGTGCAGATTCAGTGATTCTTCCAGGTCCAAATTAAATATATTGTAGTGTAGTTACCTGTAGATCTAGAAGAAACCTGCTTTTTCCATGAGTTACCCATAGGGCCCATTTGTTACCTGTCGGTAGGTTGCTGGGTCGGCCTGGTCCAGTCATCGTCTCAAAAGAACTGGTTTGACATGGATGTTTTCAGGTTAACTGAGAGTTCCCCAGTTGCTAGGAGGAATTGATCCTTGCTTTCACAGGGATGGCAGCAGAAGATCCTAGGAAGGCTTTAAAAAGGTTTGGGGGTCAGGGATCTGCTAGAGACCTTGTAATGTTCATACCTTTGATTAAATCACAGTGTTCTTTTATCTTAAAGGGTAAAGGAGCAGTTTAAGCAGAGCGGTGGTGAAGCCCGTTTTTGTATGGCTGCCAATGGAAGCCTTTATTTTGGTAATTTTTTTTAGAGAAGTGAGATTTAATGTTAATGGCTTTTAAGATGAAGTGCTTTTTTAAGGAATCACCCAGCACCTAAGATTGATTTACAAATGTTGAGTTACTTGTTGGGTTGAGGAATTTAGCAACTATTTCGAATAGCCTTCTGGTTGGGCATGTAGCATCTGAGATGCGTTCGGATTCCTAAGATGTTGGTTTCCTGATGGAAGCTTTTAATATTCTATGCTGTCTTCGAAAGAAGATTTTTATTATTGACATTTTTACTCAAAAGGTCTTTTGAGACACCAGGCTTCCGTTTTACAAATGCTTTATATCCCTGCAAACCCTCTTGCTTTTGTCTGTGCAACCGAAAGAGTGCTTTTTAGAGGGGTAGTACCAGTCAGTCAGTGTCATCCATAGATCTGACCATTTAATAAACACTTCTGAGCCCAAGAGGAGGGTGTTCATGACTTTAAGACTAGACTCTGAGATCTAGTAGATATGTTTGTGAGGATGTCCGCTGATAGCTGAACTGATCTGGCGAGGCAGAGGTTGAAACAAATAATATGGCCATTATTTCATGTATTGAGCAGCTTTTCAGCGGAAGACCTATAATGAAGATAGCACTTAGGATGTGGGTAATCAAATGGGTGGAACAAGTGACCATCAGATGGAAATTGAGCACTTCACATTTAGTGAGTAGGTGCAAGGGTAAGGCGTAGTGTTGGTTTCCAACCAGATGTTGAGATCTAAGAATATAGAAATTCAGATGGTCCACTATAATGCCCGAGTGGGAGTCCAGAGTGTGGAATGTAAAAAAAATATCTACCTGCACATGGGACAGGTTGCTTCATAGATCCACTTGTCATGTAAAAAATCCACTTGTCCATTTGGTGCACGTAGTGCAGCGATAAGTTATGGCTGCATCTTGCTCTGATTATGCCAGGGCTCATACTATAGAAGGGTTTGAATTATAGCAAATCCTGCATTTTGCCACCTTTCTACAAACCTACATACTGGAGCTGGAGGTAGCGTTAAGTAATAGAGCCAATGTTAGAATGTGCTTTGAGGTCTGTGCAAACCTACTAAGTTGAATGTTTTAGGGGTTTTCACCAGCTTTTCTCTAATCTTTTCCCATACTGAGAAAGGTTCGAAATTTACTCCAGACAAGGGCAGAATCTCAGAATCGGCCCGTTTGCGTATGGGAAATTGCCTTTTGGGTGTATCATCCCAAAAGACCCTCGCACAATAGGAATCGCAAATTGAGATTCCTTAGATGGAATTCTGAAAGCACCCAATTTGTGTGATTTTGCCTTTAGAAATCTCAAATTACCACCAACTCCATGGTAGTGGTAATTTGCGATTTCTTTGAAAAATTCACTATTTTGCATTTTTCAAAGCGCCATGTGGCGCACATACATGCCCTTAGGGCATGTATGTGCATCACATGTGCACACATGCTTATTTCAGGGGTGCAACAGGGTCTCCTTTTGACCCCCTTGCACCCTTGAAATTGCATTCGCAATTGGCAAGTACCTAATGGATACTCGCAAATTGCGAATATTCTCCCATTCAATCCTATGGGCCTGTAGGCCCATAGGAATGAATGAGAAGGTTAATTGCGAATTGCAATTTACGAATCGGAAATAAGGAACACGCAGGAATCGCAATTAATATTGCCAATCCTACAAACATTGCCTTTCGCGAGTCCTTAATAGCGAATCACTAAAAGTCGCTATTAAGGACTTGCAAAACGCTTTCTTGATGCATATGTCCTCTGGCCCCTAATTAGGTCTGGAGTTACCGGAGACTTTTAGTTTTTATTAAAATTCTGTCTCTCTATCTATAGACTGGCTTCACTGTGAGTGACCGCATTCTACTCTTTCACAAGGAGCATATCTGCACACAAAGTGGTTTTGTTCCGTGCCAGAGACTACTGTTGCAATGTGTGGATTTTGAGACCAAAAAAATATTTCCTTTTGCCAATGTTTGCTATAATGGTGAGGGCCTGGCAGCTCCCTACTTTAATCGAAAGTAGGGGGAGGAGATGGATCACGCTAAGCAGCAGACAAGCAATGATTTTCACTCTGTGGCTGAGTAGTCTTTAACGGGCGATGTGTGTAGGGCATATTGGTGTGACCTCGCTAGCCCGCCATTGTTATGGTTCAACTGATTTCTGTAGATCAGCTATCCATCAGAGATTGCCTTATGAAGTATTGAAAAGAATCATCACTTAGCTGGGTTTCAGAAATGAAGAGAATAACCACGATTAGATCAACAGGCAGGTAATGGATGTGTTTTTTGGCATTATACAGTTATTTGGCCTTTATTAGCATGTTAGATGGTGTCCGTAATGTCCCCAATCAAGGGCTGTAATCTTGTTTGATCAGTGGTATTAATGATTGCTATCGGCGCATAGGAAGTATACAGCCATTAGGACATGCCGCAGTCAACTGCCAATCTATAGACACTGGCGACTGCTCTGTGGTTTCCAACATTTGAAATGGAGGGCAAGATAGGATTATTAGTTTTTCGCTTATGATACTTTGTGGCCACTTACTTCTGTCATTATCAACAAGTATGACTTTTGCTGGTTCTTCTAGTTCATACTGCTGCTGGGCTAAAATCTTCTGATTCTCTTCTCCGATTGGAAAATCATAATGAGAATGTGCTTTAGATGATGTCCGATGAATTCGTATTTGTGTCCCAGGTCAGATGATTTAGTTTGTCTGGGGTCAGCTGATCCTTGTGTTGGTTGTTGAGAGGATTTTTCCAAGACTTTTGGCAGCCAGGGTGATGCTAAACTAAGGTCCAGCTTTGCGGACTACACGTCAAAAGGTAGTGAATGAGTGGACGTAGAGGTTTCCTATGCATCGTATGGCCAAGCTCTACTTTTTTTTTTCTGATGGATGATCATGCAATTATTTTAGTTGTTGCGCTGGCTAGTGCAGCAACAGCGCTACTGAAACAGGTTTGTCAAGTTAATCCAGATGGTAATATAGCGACATCACTGGTTGTTACTCAGGTCAAGTCTAGGTGGAGGTTTATAGAGCTGGTCCAGAAGGCAATAAAGTGACTTCACTCGGTTTGGTGAGATGGGAGAGGCAAGTGCAGTGCGAGCACTCAGGATTGGTAGAGTAGTGGGTAGGTGATAAGGTAGGATAGGAGGGTTGGTAGGTATATGTTGAAGGAGAATGAGGTGGTGTGAGAAAGAAAGGAGTGAAGAAAACGGACAAAGCAGTGATCCTGCAGAGGTGAGGGAATATAGTACGTTCTTATGGTATGCCTGTTTACCACCATCTTTAATGACGGACAATACCGTCAGGGAAGTTTGAGAAGGGAAATCACAGGTACATCTGAAGAGGGAAACCAGAACTGAATAACAAAACATTAGGGGCCTACTGCCACAAAAACCCAGTGTCCTACATATATTCTTTTTAACATGCAGCACTTGATTCACCATGAGATTTCATGGCCACAGGTTCGAAGTTCTTTAACATACAAACAGGTATGTCTCTGACGATAACTGAATTACAAAGTGGAAGGTAATGGGGCTAATGGTGCACGCAACTGGTGGTATGCTTCAGGCCAAAGCAAATACAAGATCCTTAATCCCATTTAAAGCTAGAAGCCTACGCAAAAATAGACAAACAATTACACTAAAAGGAGAGATGGGAGACAAAGGCGGGAGTAGCCATCACTAGCAAATATACTTTTGCAGACAGCACTTCCTTTAAATCAGATTAATGAGCAAACAGACCATGAAATTGAATGGCTTTTATTTAGTTATACAATTTCAGAGTTACGTCTCCACTCAAGTCAAGGTACAATGTTGCAGAACAGACTCCCTGTGTTTCCTTCTCCATTCAATCCTCCCTGCCCAGGCAGGGACAAGCACAAGTTGTTGTGAAAATGATCAACAATGAAACAGGATGTACTTCTATAAATAACACTAACCTGTTGCAGAAGTACAGCACAGTATAGATCATGCCAAAGTGTTTCAACCTCAATAAACCTAAAAAGAATTAGGTCTTCTTTAGAATTAAAGCACAATCATTATATGGAGTGAGTTGGAACTACATCAGGAGAGCTGTGCTATTTGAACCACATAAAGGTGTGGAAGGGATAAAAAAAAACTAAGAAATTGTGTATAAAAGAGCGGTGGACGCACAAGGCAGGCTCTCCGCATCCACCGTAAGTGAAGAACATCACGTATGGTCTGCCCCTAGAGCTCGAGAGACTAGATCCACCTCAAAACTAGCCAGAAACAACAGCCCACCTCGCCACCAGCCAGATAATGAAAGGATGGCAGAGATCGGCAATGGATTATTGAATGTAAGGCCTGGCCACCCAGAAGGACAGTGCAATGCAATCGGGCCTTTACCAACACTAGATCTTCTCAATCACCCTCTGCTGTTACCAATGCCTCGCTAGACACTCTAGCAGAGTGCATGCAGTCTGGTGTGCTGTACTATTTAAATAAATCAAGCCATCTTACCAAACAATCTCATCAAGTGAGGGGATGTCTAGTCTGAAAAAACAGAAAGTAGCTTATGGTACTGCATTACTCTCTCTCTCAGATGGAGTGGCTTTTCTCAGCACAGCATTTAAGACTAATTCCAAGAAGGGCTGAATTGCTGGAGGTGAAGGTGGGACTTTTTGGTACTGATGGTGAACCCCAACTTGTGGACCAAAGACAACGGTGTCTGAATGTGGGCTATGCATTGCTCTCTGCTGCTGCTCTTGATTAGCCAGCTGTCTAGATAAGGAAAGGTATGACTGGTGTTTCTGCGCAGATGCAGTGCCGCCACCACCACCACCACCACTAGGCACTGTGTAAACACCCTTGGACTTGTAGAGAACCTTAGTGTAGCACCTTGAATTAGCAGTGTTGTCCACTTATCACAAATCTGTGATGCCAGTGGTGGGCTGGATGTATGGTGATGTGAAAGTAGGTTTCTTTTAGGTCCCCTCTTTGGAGCAAGTGCAACAGGATAACATCCTGCAGGGTGGTTATGTAGAAGTGTTACAACAAAATGTAGTGATTTAAAGACCGGAAGTCTAGGGTTGGTCATAGGCTGAAAAAAGATGCTCCATATCGAACAGCCAAATCAACAGATGTTGCTTAACTATTGGCAAAATGCCAGAGAGTCGTAGCCACATATGGCATCACAGAAGGATACTGGTGTTCATCTCTATGAAGGCAGTGTCTCTGCAGCATAAAACGACGCATGCCAAATGTTTGCACTGGAGATTACCTTACACTCTACTAGCAGTTCTTGGCCTCTTTTCTGATGGGCCCTTAAGAGGTTTTTCATTAGTTACTCATTTTCTTCTCAATCGTGGCAGACATACCAGAAGAGCAAGCCAATAGTTTATAATTATTCATTGTGTGGTGGCCCCCAATGACAAATGCTTCCCTGCTGCATCTATTTTTTGCCTGGGGTAGCAGCTTCTCCTGTTGCTTGGGCTGAGGCTTAATTGGTCTCTAAGTTGACTACCAGCGAGTAAGGTGGGACGTGGCTGCTAATTTATACAGAGTCATCTACAGACGGTGTAAACTTTTTCTCTACTTGGGCGTGTTAAAGCTGGCCTTCATCAGGTCCTTAAATTCCCTGGGTTGGTCTTGAGCATGCCTGGGTGCATTGGGAGGTACTACACAAACCTCTTGGTCTTAGAGAAGGTCTCAATGAGTAATGGGTCCAGTTTTGGGTCATCTGGAGGGCCAGCATTGTAGTAATTCCAGGGATCATCTCACTTAGCAGGCGCTAAAGCCTCATAAGAAGGATCCCTGGGTTGGCACAGGCCTTCCTGACCACTTTCTGTGTGGACTGGCTGTGGAGAGGACTGAAGAGACACTGAAAGTGGACGGGTGTGAGGGCAAAGAGGTGGTGAGGTGCAGGAGGTGGTGGTGAAGTACTGGTAGCCACGTCCTTAAATCTATTTGGAATAGAAGGAGTCTCGAAAGATCTTCCTCAAAAGTAAGCCTCCTATTCTCTAGGATTGTGAGGTCATCTGTGGGTGCACCTGTGAACGGGAACTGGTCAGGAATTCCCCTCAGTGGAATGATATTCAAAGGTTTTCGTTTGTTTTGTGTTCAAGACTTCTTGGAGCGGGATCATAATTGGGTCCTCGCTTGTGTTGGACCTTTGAGTCAAGGGTCCTTTGGCACGGACCAAGGCGCCAGTCTAGCTGGTGGCCTCAGCTTCAAAGCTAGTTTCTTGGGCTTGAATAGGTGGCGATGGCTGGCAGGCTCAACACCCTTTGCCAATGGATGGCTTACTTGGAGTTGCGAGCAGTCCTGAGGTCAAGCGGTTTTAGTGCTGCTTGAGGTTCGGCGCTGCATGTTAGGCTCCAATGGGACCATTGCTGTGCCTGGGCCTGCAGGCACTTTTGAGGTCAAACCATTAGGGTGGACCCTTGTGCATCTGAGGCAGAATAGCGGACGTGGGTGTGGTCTTGGTTTTTGGATGTGCGGGCCCATGGGAATGGCATTCCTCCTCCTTGTGTTCTGACTGAGGCATCATAGGACATCACTTCCGTGCTCTCCTGCCCCTAGTTTGTCAAAACACTCTATGGGCCTGTCACTTCTCCCGCTGCACCGAAGGTATCTTCCTGACCGAAGATGCAGTGGGAGGGGGATCTGGAGTGAATCCTGGCTCTGTATGTTGTAGTGCGCCCACCGCCTCTGGCTTCTCTACCAATGGGTCTTCTTGCACCAATATGCTTTACAGGCGATGCAGATGACCTTTGTTTTCAGGTGATCAGCATAAGTTACATACCCTGTATTGATCTGACCAGGGAAATTCTGTGTGGCGCCCAGGGCAGAACAGGAAGTGTTCTTCATCTAACATCACCCCCAAAAGTCATTCTCTAGGTACAACCTGAGGGCTGCCACTAAACTTCTTTGCAAATAAGTACCATCGGGCCCAGAGCTGCCACTCTAATGTCCAAATGTGATGACAGAAAAAATCTGAGGTGTTGTCTTTGTCCTAGTTCACTGTGGACTGAGTGTATAGTCAGAACAGGTATTGTAATTTGAAAACAAGTTCGAAGAAAAAACAAGATGCAAACACCTGCCCTCAACACTAGATGACAGGAGTATGCAGGGCATGTGTATCTAAAGCCACACATCAGAAAATATTGCTTTCTTGCTTACACAAACCATGCAACAGGAAACAAAGGTACACACATGAAGGTACTCTATAATCTTTACAACTGACAAGCAGACTCCTACCTAAATACTATTGATTTATCTCACCACTTACAATATCTGGGCCTTAACAGCCTTACTTAACAGATAAATGCCCTAATTTAACGGACAAGCATGCCATAGGACATAATGTTCCTTCAGGAAACAATCTCTTACAAGCAGACCAGTGCAGGGACTCCAAGGGGTTTTTCATAATGGGAGGGAAGGTCAAAACCAAGTAATGTTGGCTTAGATAGAAAAAACAAAGCCTAAATAGCAAAGCTCAGTCGCTATATGAAGGTTGATGGATATCTGCTGGGTTTGACAACAACATAAAACGGACTACTACAATTATTTAGCAGCACACCGCACTTGAGTTATGTTAGATTACCTCCTTGTGGATCAGCACCTACTGTACAGGAAGTTGAAAAAGGACCCATAACTATATCAGGCCACTCACAAAATCTCTCAGACGTATACAGGGAGGTTTTCTACTCTCGGGAAGTCAATGGATATTAAATGAAACTGTACTTGGTGATTTGAAACAACATAGCCACTTCTATCAAAGTAAAGAAAAATGCAGGCATGGAGGTTAACATCACAATGCTTTGGATCCCATTAATGTGAGGTGTTGGGCCACTTCATCAGGAGGCCAGTGAGACTCAAGGGTCTTCGATACACCACCGCAAAGGACTTGTGCCAGGAGCTGCTAATTGCTTAGGCAAAAGATAAATGAACTCTTGCAATGTAAGCCTGGAGGAAGGACTTCGCTTTAATGTGGCAAATTAGGGACAACAAAAACATACATCATAATACTTACTAGTTTTTAAGACTAAATAGGATGTGGAAATGAAATGAAATGAAATTTGATTTGTAGAGCGCATGGGTGCCCGAAAGCGTCCCAGCTCTTGCTTAGGGAACCCGTTCTGGTATTCCCCTGCGAGATAACCCATTACTGGGCATCCCCAAGGTGAAAGCCAGGCATCCCGCTGCAATGGGCCGTTGTGGAGATTAAGCAAGCTATTGCCCAGAGTTACAGAGTGGGACTCCATGATTGGAATAGGCACCGAGGCGATTATTGTCGGGTCCGGGGAAATTTGAGCCAAAGACCCGCAGAGGCGGGGAATTGAACCCTGGTCCGGGGCAGACCTCTGCATCAGGGTCTGCCGCTCCAACCACTAAAAAAGTCCAAACAAGCTAGGACAGTCACAGAAGAAACACAAAGTGAGTCACTGGTCAGTGCCACAACTGAGAAGGATAAAGTAAATAGCCTTGACAGATTTTTCACCAACATATACTCCTGGGAGCTGGGAGCTCACTGAGAAAGAACTACAGAACAATATCTTGCTAGGTAATCCTCTACTGACAATATAAGTTAAAGATGGGGAGGTTCTGGATGCACAACATATTGTGGGCAATGAAAAGCCTAAAGTCAAAGACCCTGGGTTCTGCTGGCTTCTCTGGAGGCTACTACCAAAGGTATGGGCCCTTGGTATTAGACATTCTAGAAAAACTGATGAATTCTATTGTAGCGAAGCCAAATCTGGCCCAGAGTATTCATCAGCTTTATCCACCCACCAGGAAAAAATTCTTCTTTTATCCAGTCCGCTCAACCCATTTCCCAACTCTACTTGGAAGAGGTTCCATTGCGGGTTGCGCCCACTTAATTCCCAAAGATTTTTTGCTATGGATTACAAGTTTTTTGAACTTTTACTGTGAGTGATCTGCAATATCAGAATCTCACCTCACAATAAATTCAGGGTAAATGGACTGAGAATGCTAACCACCAGTTTACAAATTAAGACATGTTTGTCCTGACTGCATGTGCGCAGCCCGGCATCTGTGTACAAGTTGCCTGTCGAAGAAGGGACTCTTCAAGGATTGGCACTGATCTCTGGTAGGCCTTATAATTTAAGTGGGCATTTATAGTGTAGCTCTGTAGTCCTTACTGAAGGTCAGTGGTGCTTAAACTGGATTACACATTATAGCCTAATCAGCTTAAGTACAGTTTTACTTCACTTACACATACATGCTACTTGCCAGAAAGTGCTTAAACACCTCATCAGGGGTTTGAAAGCTCTATGTAAACGCAAACCTTTTTCTTCTTCTGTCCCTCCACTAGCCTTCTCAATCCGAATAACTGACTAACATAGCCACCACTCAAATTACTTGCATATTTCACTAAAATAATTCACCACTAATCCTTAATGTGTTCCGGAGTAGCGTGCTACTTGCCGAAAAAGCGATTAAACACCTCGTCAGGGGGTAATAAGTGCTATATAAATGCAATTACAATAATGTCCAGCGAGGTATCAATCTTGGGGTACACATGCACTCAGAGTGTAGCTTTACAGTCCCCAACATCATACATATACTCCTTATGGTACTTTAAGAATAGACATATTACGCCAACTTAGCTCATAAGATTCAAAGTCTTTGTCCACCCTACTGGGCAAAGTTATTCCCTCTGCTCCCCAGCAAACTGAACAAAGACCTTAACATACAATACAGCCATTAACAGTGATTGACCCAGTTCTTGGGAAAGGAAGATGTAGGGAGAAAAATCAGCATCTGCAGCCCTTCGTGTCGAGATCTTGAAGTTTCTCGGAGGAGGGGCAAGTCCAAGGGCGTCGATGGATCTTTATTTTTGTTTGGAAGGGACGCGTATGGGCCCGCTGTCTTACCCAACATTTAGCCCCAGGGGCCCCATCCTCTGGGCCCGACGCAAGTTATAGAGTCCCAGGAGACCCCTGGGATAGAACCACTACTGCCGGGTACCTCGCCCCCTAAGTGCTAGTGTTAGGGAGTGGCGGAACATGCCAGCACACACCCTCAGCCTAGTGCAGGGGAGAACAGAGTACCTCCTACCTGTGAGCAGGAGCCAAAACTAGCGTTGCTGCCAAAAGCAGAAGACTGTTTCCAGTTCCTGCACTTTTGTGGAAAAGCAAACAGGTAGCTGGCCCGAACTGTTAGGGTCTTGGGGCTACCCCTGTGGCCCCCAATGACACCTAGCAGTTCGTGGGTGTTCCGGGTGCAACGGGGCACCACAAAATAAAATAAAAATGCTACAAATGCGCAAGCCAGCAGTAGAGTGGCTTTGCTGCTCATCGGATATGCATGCCTTAGAGGAGGGGATTGCCTGTTATACACTTAAAATGTGTATATTTTCTTGTGGTGGCTCCAGACTGGGCAGGGGCTCCACAGGTACTTTGAAATTTGTGGGCAGTTGCATGCAATGCGGCAGTCCCCCTGAAATTGTTTTAGAAAGAACTCAACCTAGCTTTCCCAGGGGTTTAAATCCCTGACCCAGGGGGGAGGTTTTCCCTGTATTAATAGCACTCATGAAGACTGTACTTTCGCGCAGAGGCTTTGGAGTACCACTCTTGGATACCAAAGTCTGAAAGAATATCAAAATACCTGAACAATCTACATTGGCTCAGGATTGAACACCGGATTAGCTTCAAAACCCTGAGCTACATGTTTAAGATCAAAACCAAAACGGCACCTACCTATCTACAAGCGTTAGCCACCCCTTACCTACCAACAAGAAACCTACGCTCCCAAACTGCAGCAAATTTCGCTGTTCCCAGTTTTAGACTGCAAAGAACTGGCGGCAGATCGTTTTCTGTCAGAGGGCCAATTCTGTGGAACACACTCCCCCTACATATCCGGAAAGAGGAAAACTACGCTAGCTTCCGGAAATATGTAAAAACCTGGCTTTTCCAGAAACAACGGAGATAAAATCTAACTCCGCTTATACCTTAGTCCAACCTTATGTCATAGGCGCCGGGAAACCCTTGTTGGGTAGCTGAGCGCCATACAAATGTAAAAAATAAAATAAAATAATACCCCTACTGGCTGGTCCTGTACCTGCAGTAGCAGTACACTACAAGAAAAAGAAAAACTCTGGACCAATGATTTTTTTATTGAAAATGTTGATGTTGACAATACTATGTTTTACTGTTGGTTCTAGCCCCATTGACTTCCATTGTGAGTCATAACATGTATTGCAGATTGGAACTGTCCCCACTACCTTCAGTGGTGTTACACTGGTGAACTGCAACATGAGGCTACCTTCAATGATTTTCTTCCTTATATTGTGATGTTCCATCACAGGAGGGGGTGAAACTGTGATTATAGAGCTCGGGACTCACTTGGAGTGTAACATGATTTTATTGTGTCAACAAAAGGTATTTCCATCTGCCTCAATGTATATATTTGCAATTTATTAGTATGTGTGCAATCAAAGTACTTTTCCTTTTCAAAAGAAAAAGAACTAAATGGAAAATAATTTGAGATATTGTTGCTGCGTACCAGCGTGCTGAAGTTACTAGCCCACACCACCTCCCCTGAATGGACCATGGACTGCTCAGCTCCTCTACCCCAAGAGAGTCAAGTGCTACAATGGGGTACTTGGTTCCCCTGTAGAAAGACAATTCCAAATGTATTACTTGTAAAGGACTCGCATCCTTCGCAACTAAATACCCAATAATATTACACATGTTAAACTATTACCTAAAATACTAGCATCCATAATAGACAAACCTCTATAAAATCAGATACAGCCCAATCAAATTGCTTTATTAAAAGGTAGAGTGGTGGGAGAGAAGACAAAGAAGGCATAACACATGGACGTGGGAAATGTAGCTGTCCAGAACAGTAATAGGACCTGGACCCTATCTCATACAGGAAATCATCACAAACTACCAGAACCTGGGGGCGGGAAACCCGGGCAAATGGAAGTCATGCAAACAGAGTTAACATATTGAAGGGGATTAGACAAGGTGTGTTGATCTGCAAACCATTAATAGAGTGAATAAGGGACAACCAAAGTATCCATGGGGGGAGGGGGGAGGGGTGGGGGGGGGGGACTAGGACTAGACCGCTTTAAAATCATCACAGCATTTGCTGATGAAAAACTGCTTACTTTAACAATCCCGGAAATGCTGCTGCCAGCATTTACAACAGAATAACTTTCCTTCTAGGTTGTCTCAGGTTTTAAGGGTACTCTGAGGACTTGAATCTAAATGCTGTGCCCAGTAGTGTGTTGAATCTCACGTCCACCACACCATTTCAAAGGGTCGAGAGGGGGTTAAAATATCAGAGGTTACTGGTTACCAAAACGTTACAGAAGATGCCATTTAGAAATGTAAGGAGAGTCAGTTGCACAATTAAGACTAAGGTATTCAATCAGTGTAACTATCAAATCTTTTGACTCTGGCAGATAGCTGGTGTTAAAGACTGTTGTCCGAAATACCGTATTCTTTTCTCTATGCCGGAGTGGACCTCGCAGAATTCGCGGAGTTGCATACAAAAACCCTAAGATTCCACTGAGTTTTGCTCGTACTGTGATTTAGTGCTGGTAGTGCATTCTGGGCAGAAATATCAGCAAAAAGTCGCATCTTGATATGTTCAAGTTGATTTTACTGCCGCGCGAGTAGAAAATCTACTAGGAAAACAGCTCTCTGACCACAACCCTAGGATTTGCAAATCTCAGCAGAAGTTCTGATAGGAACCGAAAATTGCGCTAGTAGATGCCAAATCTCGTTCACGGGCTTGCATTCTGAAGCCTCACATTGTTCCCGTTCTCATTGTGTTGGGGAAAAAAGAAAACAAAAACGGGGAAAAAAAAATCTGCCACACTGAAACTGGCGGAAAACCCACGTTACAAGAGTATTGTGGAGTCGTCAAAATTATCCAACTGCGCTTGCAGAATTAAAATCTTCTTTTCCCCCACTTGTATTCACAATTATAAATGCTGATCCTCACAAGTATTATTTGCAAGGGAGGAAGACTCGTGTAGGATGGCAACAGGAAACCTGCAAACGAAAAAAGGGGACACTGGGAAATCAGTAGTTTCAAATCCACACCATCTGTTAAAGTGGTTCAATGTAGAACCTAGGGAAGGGAGAAAGGTTTGGCTACCTACAAGTGAAGCACATATTCAAACTAAAACTAGACTTAAGCCACTGGTAACTATACCTCCCCAATTCTTAATTAGCATCACTAGATTATGGTAAGAGAAAGGGGTGTTTCATAGAGTGGTTCCAATATATCAGAACCTCTCTGTTCTCAAAGACAATAAGGGGAATCACACCAAAGTCAGACGGAGTCAAATGGAAATCATTAAAATGAGATTAAGCCAGAAGATCTCTGGATTAACTTGTCTTTTGAGGCGAGCCAATAGCATACAGTACGTTTGACCGTGAGGCCAACAGAGTATAGATGAGCTCATGTGATATGGTCATTTAAGGTTCCACCAATAAGGACAGTATTCTCCTGTCCATCACATCAAGGGTCTGTCCAAGTAGGCCACCAATCTTACTTTTAAGGTGCAAGCAAACTAGGACATTAATCCTTGCCTCTGACGCACAGGAAAGCTTTCCCATCTCCCTAGACGCAGGAAAAAGACTTCTTATTCTAAAATTGCTCACCTTTTCTATGCAAAGCAGTGGAATTATTCTCCATCCCCACTTGCCTACCTTCGTGAAAAAACAACACAAGTGCATTGTATCTCCAATTCCAGAAGCAATTATACAAACACAACTCCCTCTATCAATCTGGTATTAGACGTTACAGAAATAAAACGTCATTGACTACAAGGGAATGCTCCACTCAACCGGTCATATGTCCCGTGCAAGCCCATGGTTGTTTTCCCTATGTTAGCCTGAGCACTTTGCAGGCTGCACTCTGCTTTGCGCACGTTCCTACACAAACGTCATTTATTTTGTGCCATGCTGTACTTTCACACAGAGCATGCCGTTGTTTTTTTAGTTCTGGTCTTTCCTGGGATTTAGTCTGAACACCGTAGACAAGGTCAAACAACAATGTTCCTTGTTATTCTGTTCTTGTCAGGCCATAGCACCTAGGCAAAACAAACAAATGCAGCTGTTTGGGAACATGAGCACTTTGTCATATAGGTATGCACAGACAAGCAAATACACAATTGGAGAGAGATTTTCAGTGAGGAGATTACGACTTCAACTGAGATGCAGAACTTTCATCCGTGCATGCTAAGGTACGGGGTCCCTGCTAACACCTTCTGATACATAAATCACTTTGCTTCTGTAGAGGGGTGGGGGTTAGTCTACCCTAATATCTTAACAGCTCCTTTTAGGATTTATGGATTACGTACTATGCTGACCGTATTTGTGTTTGGCATTTGCTTACTTACTGCAGCACGTATACTGCATACTAGAGCCTGATAGTTAAAATAAATATTTTAAACTTTTCTTGTATCTCCGTCAGACCTTATTGTGGACAAGTAAGAGTGTGAGAGCGAAAGGGTGTGTACTGTCACCGTGACTTCTGAGAGAGTCGGGAGTGTTGTGCTCTGGGGTGTCTAATCACTTGTTCCTCTGTGAGTGATTAGGAGAGCAAGTGAGACACTATAGCTAGTCGGTCCTGGGCTCATGGGCACTAAGGTGGTAGGATGACTCAGTCCCTGCCTACTAAGGTTCTATGGTCCCAAGCACAGTTCTGTGACTCCACAGAATCCCTGCAACATGGCGCCTCCAACGTTTGGTCTGGTTCTTATTTGCAGGACCCCTGAATAGCACTTGTGCTTGTCCACCGTACCCTCGCAGTTTGTAGGGACTATTGCTGTAGGTTTTTCAAGCTTGAATTTTAAAAGGTTTTTACCCACTTCTGTGCTACCATTTGAATCCCTTACTCGTGGTTCATGGCTAATGCAGCGTGATTCTGGCTCATTGCTGCACAGCGGTTACTCAAACCTTGTTACAGCATGGAGTCCCCAATGAGGGATCTGACCGTTGTTTTTATGGTCAAGGTGGACCCTGCGTACCGCTTCAAGGTTTTTTACTCCCGAATTACGTTCCCTGCAGTGGATGCAAATTCTAATACTTTTCATTCTTATACAGTAGCTGGTGTTCCTGCGGCTTATCACCCATATGCGGTTATGAAGCTTCATCTTATGGCCTGGGAGGACCAAATTTGGTTTAATGGCGCCCTTCCCATCCTACTGGTACGGTTCAATGTGCCCCTTAAGTACTGATGGGGCCACATGGCCTGTTGTGGCCGGTTTTACGCCGTACCCACATTATTCCAATGCCACTGTGGCGGAGGTACTTTGTTGTACGCTCAGGATGTCCTTTATAGCTGTGCGATTCAATGTATTGCCCGTGCTTTACCTGGGGCTGCGCCTGTTGTGCATGCTCCACAGGGTGGGGTGCTTGTTATTAGCCCAGTTATCAACTCGTGTTTGGGCAAATGTCCTCTTAATTGTAAAGAATTTCCTTTTTGGATTGCTAACAAAAATCGATCAGCTTGATGCTGTTTTTCCCCTTGCATGTCTCCTGGAAAAACATAGGATCCTTACCTTGTGTTTGCCTAATGGTCTGGTTCCCCCTTTGGCCAACTGCAACACCTGGGTGACAATGTTTGCCACAGTGTTAAAATTTGTTATGGCACCCCCTCGATGAGCGTTCTTCTGAACGTTCTCAAACATGTACAGAACGAACAAGTGGCAGGTCCTGCCCTAGATTTGTGAATAAAGCTAGGAGGTAATTTTCCTGTAATCTCCTAAATGATTCTTTCTAATGTTAAAGGTGAAACAGCGTCCTTAATTATACACCAGCAATTTTCTGCCGTGGCCGCTGTTGACCAAGAGTGTGAGTAGCCTGTTAATATTTCTGATGTTTATACATCCTTAGGTAGTAATAATTTGGGTTCCAGACCATCTGTGTCATCTATGGGCAAAGCTCCCCCTGAAAAGGATGATCGTCCTGCCTTTCCAAATAAGTTATAGGATAAGCCTAAACAACAACAACAGAAGCCTATGTCTTGTGGTGGGTCACCGCCATCAGGTGCTTCTATTCGGCGATATGATTTGCTTGATTGCTCTAAAATTAAGGCTAGCGTTTTCAGGTTTTGGATCCTCGTTCCTTTCAGAAATCGTCTGATCAGCAGTACGACAGAGGCAAGCAACAAGATCGCAGACAAGGAAAGTCCATGCAGCCCAAAAGGGACACGCAAAGCTCTTGACGCAAAAGCCAAGAGGGAAGAACCACCTCTTTATAGAGCCCCCTTCCAAAATAAGAAAGTTGCTGCTTTAACAGCGAAATATGCCCCAGACGTTGAGAATCCTTCTCGTGGGCGGAGTCTCTCCTCGTCAACGCGGCGGAACTGACAGGAGTGCTCTGGACACTCTGCCAGTTTCTGGAGCCGAAAGCAAATTACACTGTTGCAACAGATGAGACCAAGGACACCCGCATGGCAGCCCCCAATAGACGTTATCATTTAGACATTCAAATTGAAGGTGATATTAAACCCAACAATAATGCTATTTTCTAGAATAATTGGACTTCTTATGAGATTTTACTGGCCGAGGTAGATTGGATTCCCACCTTTATTCTACCTTGTACTCATGGCAAAGATGTGATCCTCCCTTCTTTTTCGCATTTCGTCCCTGATGAAATGAAACAGGTTTAAGAGTCTGAATGGGCCTATGCCTTGGCTCCTGCTTTATACTGCAACCAAGTTGGTTGGAATAAGAATTCTCTGCTACATGTTATTCCGATACATTCCACCCCTCAGCCTCAACCTTCACCTCCAATTAAAAGCGACACAAAATCACCTGTTACAGATATCCTTTCTCAGCTGAAGTATCAGGGTGTGATTGAGCCTTGCGTCTCTCCAATGAATAATCCTCTTTTTCCGATTTTGAAACCTGACAGTTCTATTGGTTTAGTCTTAAATTCCAGACATTTGAATAGTCGTACACGCACTTTTGCTGAGCAAAACACACATAGTATGGCCTGATTAATATTATCGTCCGGAAAAAAATTCTCAACTACTCTTGATATGTCTTGATATGTCTAACGTTTTTTTCAGTCACAAACTGGCTCCTGAGAACTGTGGCTGGTCCGCGTTCACCTCCCTCGGTTCCCATTAGCAATACGAACGTTTACCCATGGGGTAAAAGAATAGCCCTGGGGTTTTTGGCAGCACGTATAGTGCTCCTTTTACAGTATATTGATCATGAAGCTTTGTCTGATGTCTAGGACATATACCTTCCAGATGATGAATTAAATCCCCATCTCAAGAGTGGATTTCATCATCACATGGTTCACTGAACTTGGCTACAAGTTCAATTTTGGTAAGTTTCACATTGCGTTTCATGCTGTCCTTTACCTTGGTTATGAATTAACCAATGAGGGTTGGGGTTTGGTTCCTTATTTTTTTTAGACAAATTTGCTCAATTGCAATCCCGGTGTACTCTAAAAAAAAAATTGCAGTCTCTGCTTGGTTTTTAAAATGTTGGCAGAGCTTACATTCTTGATTATGTTCAGCATATCAAACATCTTTAAGTCTTGATACTCTCATCATTTTCCGCTTCCTCCTGCCTTCCAAAACATACTGCTGTTTCACACACTTTGCAGTCTAATTTATTTGTTAATGCAGTACTTTCAGACTAGGCTGAATACCACAAATTTGGTCACCCAGATTTTACCGAGTGCAATTGGTTTTACTTATTTAATATTCAATGAGGGCAACACTGTTCCCATTGTTTATAAATCACATCTGTATACTCCTGCGGAAATGCGTTTTTCTTCTACTGAGAAAAATGCAAAAAAAATGTTTTAAATTAATGTTTGGTACAATAACAGAAAAGTACACATCTTCATTACAGCATGTCGTCCAACACTCGTGCATTACAATTCTTATAATTGTAGTAATCATAAACAGCTTGGAATCCATCTTCTACTGACACAAATGTTGTGCTCATTCTAGACCTCAGGTAGACTCCCATCTGCTACTAGCAAAGAGCCATATTCCTTCTTCACGTGGGTCCTGTGTTTCCCGCTGTCGCAGCGAATGGTAGATTGGCCATCAGGTACATTTGGAGGGGGTCCCATATATCCTTCGGTCTAGAAGTGAGCTGGAGTAATTCTGCATAGGCCAGTGACTGTTCTTGCCAAAATATGAGGTCCTGGAACCAGTCCTTAATTTTTGGGAGTCTTTACCCTACCCCACTTTCCGTTTAGCCAGTAATAACCCCAGTTCTGCATACTTCCTATAGGCTATTTCAATCTCCTCAATGTACCCCAGCAGCACCGTAATCGGAGATGCAGGTAGGAAGTTCCTATCATCTTCCCAATAGCTCCAAATGCCTGTTGCCAATATTGTCTAATGGGTGCACATTCCCAGGCTATGTGTAAAGAATCTGCACCCTCTCTCCCGCATCGGTCACATTTGTCATCCTCCCTTATATCATAACATGGACTTCTTAACTGGCGAGTAACCTAAGCAGAGGAGGTACTTATAATGTATTCTTTCCAAGCAGCTGCTAGCGGAGATGCGTCCAGTCTGCTAACAGCAATATTCCCATTGTTTGTCTGATAGGGATGTACCCAGCTCCACCTCCCAATGCACGTGTGATCCTGTAGGGGTGTTCGCCAGCGATGCCTGCATATTACGATAGAGAAAGGAAACTACGTGTACCGGAGAAGTGCATTGAAGGAGAGCATGTGACGGACTTAAAGTGGGAGGCATCTGGGGAAACGTAGGTGAACTGCTTGGACACTCTGCCTCAGTCTCACGTATAGAAAATGCTCTATGGGCATGGGTTCAATTCCCTGGAAAAAAAGTGTTCTTGATCATGAAAGGCTCTGTTAGTGTCCAGGTTCCCCCAGGTCTTTAAGTTAACTTTTTGTAACATTCTTCAACAGCCTGATTCTCATGTCACCTCAAGTGCCGGATGATGGGGCAGGTACAACAGAAGTGAGTACAGCATCGGCATAGCCAGCTACTTAGAAATTCCCCTCCATGATGCAGTAGTACAATCTACCGTAGTGGGATCTACATCTCTGTCCCTGGGCCTATTCGTGATAAACCCTCTTAATGGAATTGGGTTCATATAGCTACTGAGAAAATTTTAACTGCAGTGCAGATGACCGTCCTTACAGAACGCCCCCCCCCCCCTCAAGGTAAAAGTATCTTTGTTGTTTTACCTGTGCTTGCCTTGGAGGCAGTCACAAAGCCTGTTTCTAACTCTAAAACGCTTCACCCCCCCCCCCCCCATTGGATCCAATGGGCTAAATCTTTAACATCTGTTGATGTTATCTTTGTTTTTGACCCTTCCTTGCAAATGCAGGAGTTTCTTCAATATGAACATGTTCTTCCTCTGCCTTCTTCACTTATTCCTCTTGATCAGTGTAAATGTATCATTTACTTTTTTTTTTAAACTTTATCATTTTCAGAAAGAAACAAGCATTTACAATGCAATAGGTCTCGCAGCATTACAGTTTGAGTTATTGGCATTGTGTATGACAATGCCAATAGCTATTACATTTGCAAATGTGACACCTATAGCATTTGTAATGCAATATGAGTTGTATTTACATGACTTAGATGTATTGATATTTGAAATAACAATGGCTTTTCATTTTTTTAATACTTAAATAAAAGTTATTGTAATTGAGTTGGTGGAAGGGTGAAGTGGGTCGTGTCCCCGAGTGATGTGGTGGTGTCCCCGAGTGATGCCCCCGAGTGATGTGGTGGTGTCCCCGAGTGATGTGGTGGTGACCCAGAGTGATGTGGTGGTGACCCAGAGTGGTGTGGTGGTGTCCCCGAGCGAAGTGGTGGTGTCCCCGAGCGAAGTGGTGGTGTCCCCGAGCGAAGTGGTGGTGTCCCCGAGCGAAGTGGTGGTGTCCCCGAGCGAAGTGGTGGTGTCCCCGAGCGATGTGGTGGTGTCCCAGAGCGATGTGGCGGTGTTCCCGAGTGATGTGGCGGTGTCCCCAGAGTGATGTGGCGGTGTCCCCAGAGTGATGTGGCGGTGTCCCCAGAGTGATGTGGCGGTGTCCCCAGAGTGATGTGGCGGTGTCCCCAGAGTGATGTGGCGGTGTCCCTGAGTGATGTGGCGGTGTCCCCGAGTGATGTGGTGGTGTCCCCGAGTGATGTGGTGGTGTCCCCGAGTGATGTGGTGGTGTCCCCGAGTGATGTGGTGGTGTCCCTGAGTGATGTGGTGGTGTCCCTGAGTGATGTGGTGGTGTCCCTGAGTGATGTGGCGGTGTCCCTGAGTGATGTGGCGGTGTCCCCGAGTGATGTGGTGGTGTCCCCGAGTGATGTGGTGGTGTCCCCGAGTGATGTGGTGGTGTCCCCGAGTGATGTGGTGGTGTCCCTGAGTGATGTGGTGGTGTCCCTGAGTGATGTGGTGGTGTCCCTGAGTGATGTGGTGGTGTCCCTGAGTGATGTGGTGGTGTCCCTGAGTGATGTGGTGGTGCCCCCAGAGTGATGTGGCGGTGCCCCCAGAGTGATGTGGCGGTGCCCCTGAGTGATGTGGCGGTGCCCTTGAGTGATGTGGCGGTGCCCTTGAGTGATGTGGCGGTGCCCTTGAGTGATGTGGCGGTGCCCCTGAGTGATGTGGTGCATGGCAGTGGTGGTGTCCGTGTGTGCATGGCAGTGGTGGTGTCCGTGTCAGTTCTGTATGTTTGGACTGCAGCACTGACTTCAGCACAGTGACCACATCTGATAAGGTTTGCATTATGGACCCTACAGAAAACAGATACATTGTGGAGACAGTACACATACAGCACGTCGAAGCAAGTCCAACATCCGTTTACTTCTGAAGGAGTATACCATCCTTAGGGATGTGTTTACACGTTTGCATCTTCTATAATTTGAGCTGGAGACAAGCTCTCAGAGGAAGCCACTTGGCGAACTGTTTCAGCACTTCAAATAGCCCCCCACATGTGAAATTAAACCTGCCAAGCGCCAGGAGGCCATTCAAAACATACACACTGAAAGAAAAGATAGGATGGGTGTGCAACCACACCAGATGACGCCTAACTCCTAGAGTTGGGTGACACAGTACGAGTCTGTGGGGGATGAGGACTAACATTTGAATGTAATCTTCTCCAAAGGAAGGGCAGACAAAAACTTAAAATTGAGACGTGGAAGCAACAATGCAAGTTAACCAAGGTACAGCTGCTCCAGTGCACATGACTTCCTTTCTGTTGGCCACATTACCAGTTCTAGTACCAGGATGACTGAACAGTCTCCGCCCATGTACCACCCTCTGATGAAACGAATCAAGTGAAGATAAAAATAACAGACACATGCCACCCTCACCTCTACTGCCTGTGCAGGGACACATGATACTGGTATGAGTTCTAACCAACCCCTTTTGTTTCAGCTCCTCAAGTTCGCAGAGAGCCTAATTTGGCGTTAATTATGCATGGACCCGTACATCATGCTTTTACCCAGCGAAATCTCCTTTTTGGTTGCTATTTATACCCTCTTTGACGTGCATGATGTATGGTCGGGTCTCCTCCAACATCCTCATATTGCTTGCTGTACAATGGCTGCTATCTGAGCACCTCCAGGGGGCAGGACAGACCCAGCATCCGTTACATCCACCACCGGCCAGACTGACATCCATCACACCATAAAATGTCCAGCGTGAGGGGGCACGCGCGCCGGTTGTCACCGTATGAGGGCGCACATCAGTGGCAGCGAGGGCTATCACAGTCTCATTACCCGTCCACTGCCTGGGGGTGGCAGAGAAAAACACAAACCAGTCCCAGTAAATCAAGTGCTCTATCATTCGGCACTCTTCACTCCCATCCTAACACAGCAACCAATGTCAAGATAAGCCTCGTTCTGGTCGTCACGAGCGACAGCAAAACAACTTCCACTCTTGCACTGTGGCTTCTATGACAGGTCTGGTGGCTTAGGGCTCCGTGTCTGACCTTGTGGTTGCAGGTTCAAATCCCGGCGGGTCCACTCATCCTTCTGAGTCGATAAACTGAGCACCATTGAGTTGGGTATCAATAAACATCTGTTATTCAACCCCCAGGATGCTACTCTGACTGAGACCTCTTCTCACTGCCTGCAGTGCGCTACTTTAACTCTCTACGGCTTCCGGCCGGACGGCGTCCCAGAGACACTGGTATTTTTGCCCCCCCCCCACCCAAGGCGCCTGCGGTCGCTACTTCTCAGGTCTGCTACAAGCACGAACTAAAGACGCTGCATAATCTACTGATATCTACATTGAAGCACAGTGCACTCTCTGTGCGACACTACTGACTGCACTGTGCACGATCAAACCACTTGTATATTCTGCCCAGCAGTGCGCCTACTGTACGGAACCTACACTAGTTGACATTGTATCCGTAGGCCTGTGGGTCCTGAACACTCATTCAGATTAACTTTGCTGAATTTTCTCGCTCTGATGAGTTGTCCCACTGCATGAAATGCTACGGCAGTACTTAGAAACTGGACGTTGTAGTATTTGCTTGTCTAAGTAGTTCCATTGTTTTTAATATCGCGCTCATGAAATCGCTATTTTTAAAGTACAAGTCAGTCTGATAGAAGTTGCCTTAAGGAGTGAAGTTTGACTACCTTTTTTTCAAACCTGTATCCATAATCGGTGTAAACGCCCAGTGCCTACTTGGCGATATCCTCGCCCTATAAATATAATAACATCGAAAGATACACGTACACGCGATGTGCGTGCTGAATATTGTACATTCATTGTGCCGAAAACACCATCCTTTGAACACCTGCCATTACTAATGTCGCTGACAATGTCTAATGCGCACGCTTTGCCATGAATCCTGTTACTGTATGTGAAGTTATTATACTTCACAATAGTTGCGATATACTCGTGAAACTCATGACAGCAAAATTCCAAGCTATGTTCTGGATGAAGCAGATGCCACAATCAATAATCGAGGACACTTACTAAGCTCGTTCTCCGACTTGACAGTAAATAAAGATGGAAGTGCCCCCGGAATCCCGCCGCGGCCGCCCCGGAAGTCAAGCACGGTCGCCTGTGACGGGGGCGGGGCCACGTCCAGACCGGAAGAGGAGGCAGGCGGAGTCAATGCGTCTCGCGGCCCGGGGCTCCTGTGAGCGGTGTGGAGCCCCGGGGCCACGCTAGCAGGAGGTTGGGCGCCGCGTGTTGAGAGAAGAGTCCCTGACATTGGCCAGGTAAGTTCCAAAAGGCGGGGGGGGGGGGCTTGGTGCACTTGTGTGTGTGTGTGTGTGTGCGTGTATGCTCGTGTGTGTATGTATGTGTGCGACGGTGACGGCGGGGGAAGGAGGGAGGGGCCTCGGTGCACTTGTGTGCGTGCGCGTGTGTGTGTGTGTATGTGTGTGTATGTGTCGGGGGGGTGTCTCTGTATGTATGTATGTGCGTGCGTGCATGGGCGCTTGTGTGTGTGTATGCGCATGCGTGTGTGGTGCTTGCGCTTCCCAGGAGACAGCGCCTGGCCACAGCGCGCGTTCCAGTTTCAAATCGGCTCCAAGGATGCGCGCGGCCGGAACTGTCTCCTGGGAAGCACAGTCGCTAACAATAGATCTCTAGCGAGACACAGCGCTGACGCGCTGTGTTTTCGCTACGAGACCTAAAAACAAGCATCAGGAGACAATACAACAGAATATTAGGTTTAGGAAAGCACATTAAAGAAAGATATTTAAACATAAGTCAAAGAAAAGCGAAAAATGTACACATCAGGTTAAATAAGCAGATCAATGGGTAACAAGGAGAGAAAAGAAATTAAGTACGGAAGAAAAATTTTAGTGAGAAAGCCAGTTCTCAAAAGGGGCCCAGTTCTTAGATGCCAATAAGCGCCTTCTCCTCCCCCTCAGCAACTGCACCGATGACTCTAGTTTATGCCATGCAAGCATCCTAGCTTTCCAATGGCAGAAAGTAGGAGCCTCTGCATTTAACCATTGCGATGTTATACATAATCTGATCACAGCCATTGCAATAAACAAAAACGCTTGAGTAGGTCTCGTTCTTTCAGAAAAAGTTGAATATTCATACCCAGTTATTATTAACTCCGCTGAAATCTTGACCGGAATTTGAAGTAGTTGATTGATAAAAACTTCAATTTCATTTAGAAAAGAACATAAATCGGGACATGCATAAAACATATGAATCGCATCAGCAGAAAACAATTTACATCTAGAACAAGAAACCCCTCTAGTTCCTCTAGCGACTCCCCAGCTAGCTATCTTGGCAGGAGTGTGGTACTAGTTGAACATAGCCATATAGCTTTGGGTGCGCAGCGTGCCGGAAACTAAGACAGATCTAGCTAATTCAAGCGGAAATTTCAGATCTATTATTGGAACGCCGAATTTACCGGCCCACTTAGTATTCTGAGCACCTAGATCATCCGGAAGTTCGGACAGAAGACATTGATAAAGGGCACTTATTCTAGATTTTTTCCTAATTAATTCAACAAGGGTGATCTTCTCATACATATTAGTATTTCTAGAAAGATTTTTATCAAGAAAGCTCCTAACCAGTAGATATTTAAAAAAATGATTGGATTGCAAATTAAACTTATCCTTCAAGAAAGAAAAATAAGCCATCTGACCAACCTGCGCTATATCACCAAAGCCAATAGAACTCCATTTTGTCATCATACCATCCTGAAATATTGGGGGCAGCAGGCCTAGAGCATTAAATGGGGTATAATAATTAAGCTTTGAGATAGCTAGGCGAGAGCGGATTTTCTGCCAGACAGAGAAAAGGCCCAACAGATCTTAAATTTAGTTTTTTTAAAGTAACTCAGTTCTAAAACACGCATTAGTACTCCCTTGGCAGCATCGCCAAGCGCTATTTCATAAATGGATGGGGACATACACAAAGGAATATCAGCGGTGTCACCCAACAGAGGTAAGCCGAAATGCTGTATCAGGGCTGCCCAATAGTAATATACCAGGTTGGGAACTGTCCAGCCGCCACGCTCCAGAGGGAGAAGTCCACTTTGCAGCTCTTCTTGGCCTACGACACCCCATAGGAATCGTTGACATATTCTTTCAGCTCTTGCTAATGTTATCTGGGGGATTAGGAGAGGGATGGACCTGAAAAGATATAAAAATTTTGGGAGGGCAAACATTTTCAGGATGTTGCAACGTCCATAAAGCGAGATATGCAAGTGGTACAGTCTCTCAAACTTCGTGTGAAGTGAATCAATTACAGGAGAGTAATTTAGGTCTGGGATCTGATCCACCTCAAGAGAAATTTGCACCCCCAGATACATGGCCTCTTTAGCTACAGGAACATGCGAGGAGGGCATGGCTGCTGACTGGATAACTTGGGTCTTTGCGATGTTCAACTTATACCCGGATATGGCACCGAATTGAACCAAGAGGATCTCCAAAGCTGTGAAAGAGGGACCGACATTGTCAGTTAATACAACAATATCATCGGCGTAAGCCAATGCCTTGTAATCCACCCCCTGAACACTGACTGGAGAAATACCCTTACACATTTCGATCATGTTAAAGAAGGGGTCGATAAACAAGGCTAATAGCAGAGGGGGGGGGGGGGGACAGGGACAACCCTGTCTAGTCCGTCTGCTGATGGTAAAGTACCCTGATTCTTTGCCTGAGATACGGATTGCAGCAGTTGGAGCCAAGTAAAGCGCTTGGAGGGCCTGAATAAAGTCAGCGCAAATCCTTTCCAGCACATTACGGCCCACAGGAACCCCTAGGAGACCCTGTCAAACGCCTTCTCGGCGTCCAACAGGATCACCCCGAGGGGAGAACCCTTGGCCTGAGCCCAATCAAGCAGCGCAATGACACGCCGGATGTGATCGGTTGTGTCCCTACCGGGAATAAACCCATGTTGACGGATTGAGACCAGGGGAACTATAGTTTGAACTAATCTGAAAGCTAAAATTCTCGAATAAATTTTGCTATCAGAGTTGATGAGTGCAAATGGTCGATATGAGGAGGGGTTCAACTCGTCCTTGCCCTTCTTCTTGAACAGAACGATAGTGGCCCGTCCCCAGGAATCGGGAATAACCCCGGCTTGAGCAGCCCTAAAAACAGCAAGCATTTCTTGTCTGAATATTGGCGAAAAGGTCTTATAAAACTCTAGATGAATAAGATCGGGGCCAGCGGCCTTGCCGCTGGACAAGGATTTAATAGCATTTTCAACCTCCTACCAGCTAATAGGTGCCGAAAGAGCTTCATTTTGTTCTGTGTTTACCCTCAGGGTGTCTAAAGCCTGAAAAAACTCATCTAAGCCAGCTTGATTTTGAACAATACTAGGGTCTTCTGTATATAGACTGCAATAGAAACTCACAAAGACATCCATTAAGCCGTTAGGGGTCTTCTTGAGGAAATAGAATTTTTTAGGTAACCAATGTGTCCCCCACTCGCACCCTATCCATGCACCCATGTTCCATGTATGTCGTGTAATTCCTTTCCCGTGCCTGCCATGAAGACGCATATGCATTTGCGTCCAACGTTAACATGTCAGTTATTCAGTCCTCCAAGTAAACCACGTTAATTTGGCATTTAGGCCTATGGTGCCAACGTCTTTACATGATGCACTTTTAAATAGCGCGAAGCACACGTATTCCACGTTTTTCTGGCTCAGTCGAGCCAGGCCCTTAATTGAGGCTCCGACTCTCTTCTGTCTCTGAAAGCTGCAGTTTAGGTATGCATCCCTGACCTCCGCCTTACTTCCTGCCCAGCGAAGCGGTGCCCGGCTCGGCCTGGCCTGCCTGCCAAGACAGTATTTTGCCTAGTTATCTGCTCAGCCTCCTCGAAAACACATTCCAGTCTAGTGAAATAGGTAAACATGTTTCCGGCTGCAGAGCAAAGGGCCCTGCCTTCCTGTCCTCCTTGCAAGTGATTTACTGAACCCGTTACCGTGGTAGGCCCATGGCCCCGCGCATTGCACCAAGACACGTATGCACCCACTAGCATTCAGTATTGAACGGCCTCTGCCCGAGAGACCTTTTCCTTCAGACAACACATCCTCCAAACATAAGATACCAGATATGCTATAGGTGCAGGTCGTTCTGACATCCCAGACACCAGACTCCTCCACTAGAGCTAAAGTCAAGCCCCCCAGCTTTCCTCAGTTACACGTCATGCTCAGTTGCGCACGCACTCAGGGTAAAGGTTTCTGCTGACCCTGCAGAATCTCTCTATGCATCCACCCACTTATGACACTTCTGTGACGTTTCCAGTACACACCTCCGTGTACGCCCCTGTACACGCCCTCTTTTACGCCCATGTGTTCTTATCTCTCTCTTTTCACTTGTTACGCCTACTGTATTCATTTCAATTATACTGTTTTACTATATATAATGTGTGATGTTAATAAAATGTTGAATATCCCTTCCTAAACCTTAGTGGTGATGGAACTCGATGTCCCGGTTCTCGAGAATCTTAATTAAAGCTCGTATGACTCAGATACCACGGACTCTGCCTCTCATTTATTGAGCTATCCTTTATTGTCATTTAATGTATAGAAAAATAGTCCCGGTAATTTTATTTACCACAGCCCTGTTGATCCAGGATTTGGACAATCTGGTTAGCCATAGCCCTCTGTTGTAATCTCTTCGCAAGGACCTTTCCTGAGTTTCCCCCAAATTCGTACATTAAAGTTCGAAATTGGATATATTTAGCTTCAAGATCTTTATAAAGTGGTTCGAGCAAATTAGACTTGGATATGGCGACTGTCTTCTGACTGCTGGACAGCTCTTGGCCCAATCGAAAATCAGTACTCAATTCGAGTTCCGCTTGTCATAGCGCGTCCAGCCTGTCTTTGATCTGCTGCTGTGCTTTTTTCCACAGGTGGGAAGCAAAGCTTTTAGTTTCTCCACGCAAAACAGCTTTGAATGTGTCCCAGACCACACAGTCAGGGACGGTCCCCCTATTAATGTCCATTAATTCTGGAATCCACGCAGCCATGTGTTCCTGATATTGCTGATCTAAAAGCATCTTCCTCTCGAAGGTCCATGATCTGATCTGTTTAGTAAGGCGATCCCATAAAGGATCAATAATTATAGGATTGTGGTCGGATATGGTCCTAGGAACAACCTCAATTCTAGCAGACCCAGCGCTTTGGTCGGACAGAAAGACATAATCAAGGCGAACCATTTTATCGTGCGGAATAGAAAAAAATGTGTGTCCATCCTTATTTTGATGATGATAATGCCACACATCTGTCAGACCATGTTCCAGGAGAAGAGTCTGGAGAGCCTTAAATACTCGAGGCTTCCGGCCCACATACCCAAAATATGTTAACAAATTAATTTGACTGGGTAAATTAATATTGAAGTCACCACAGAATAACATTGGATGGGGCCACCCCACTAATTACAGATTAAAATTCCTAAGGACTTGAGGGTCATCCAAATTAGCAGCATACATTGAACAAATCGAAAGAGGACGCCTATTTACCAATAATTCGATGATAACCCACCTTCCAAAGTTGTCTTCTTTCACTCTTTTAACACACTTGACCCCATTCTTTAACAAAATAGCAACACCCCTAATCGTAGATGTTTGGCGGGAGCAAGCGACTAGCTCATACCCAGGGAATCTTAAACACCCTTGATTACTCCACGGGATAGGAGTCTCCCGTAGACATATTAAGTCAACCTGCATAATTTGAAGAATTTTGCAAAAGATCCTACGTTTTTTGGCATCATTTAACCCACAGATATTCCATGTGGCACAGCGCAGCCTATCCCCCCCCATTCAAATATAACATAGACCGGCAGCCTCCAAGACCCAATTTACTAATACAGCAAATATTCACTTTTCTGAACCTGAATTCACAAAGTATTTCAGTCAATACAACAAAGGACATGCTTCCTAAACTCGAGCATGATTCTTGCAACAAAGATAGTCTCCTAAGCCCAATCCGCCACCAGAACACCTCCCATCCCCCAACCCACCCAAAAACCAACAACACCCCTCACCCCCCATGTAGAACAGGACCGTGGTCCTTATGATGGTTAGGTTGGTGAACACCCACGTTCCCCTGGATCCAGAAGCCCCCCTGTTAGAAAATTACAGATGCCCCGACCATCCAAAAAGAAAAAACTTGAAAAATATATCCATCATTCAGGTCAGCTTATGTCTCTATAGATTCCGACACAAGTCCCATCCCGATTCAATCAATTGGATAAGGCAGTTCAATCTAGATAGAGCCCAGAAACTCCTTAGCGAGTATCTCTGATGTAAAGTACTTTGTTTGGCCTTTAAAATTTACTTTCAACTTGGATGGGAAAAACAGAAAGACCTGGGCTCCCTTTGCCTGAAACAAAGATATCAGCTGGCGAAGGTGCCATCGCCGCTCGACTGTTGCCGGGCAAAAATCAGGCCAAGCAAAGAACTGGCAGCCCTTCCCCATCCGCTTCTTATCCAGTCTGGCCAAGTCGAATATTTTCTCGCGGGCGAGAAAATTGTTGAAGCAAATCAAAATCGCTCGTGGAAAGGTGTTATTAGTTCCAGATAAAGCTGAAGTCTGCCTCTTCCGAAATGGGAACTGATGTGCCCGCTGTATCGCCAAATTCCAGTCCCATTGTGTAACTTCTGGAAAGGCCTCGGTAAAGAGTTCGACTATGAACTGCCTAACATCCTCACCTTCTTTATTTTCCTCGATTCCTAAAATTCTTAAATAAGTAGCAGTAGCAGCCTCCACCTCCTTACCAGCCGTAACTTTTACTCCTTTCACTCCTTTCAAAGAGTCCTGCGGCTTCTCGGCTGTTCTGACACCGCTCCAAGATACAGAAACTTTCTCTTTTGGATCACGCCGGCTGAATAGATCCGGGAGTGTCTGCCCTTTCTTCGGTATCGGGGCTGAAGAAACAGAGGGAGGGGTTGATTTCGAGGTGCCTGATGTAAGCCGCTTTTCGCTCACCCCGCAAAACCAGCCGAGAAATCTTTACTCTCCGTTTCTGTAGCATTTCGTGCAGAGCCGCGGGTCTTTGATGCAGCCGTGGCTCATTTTACTGCACTGCTTCGGAGGTATATTAACAGTTAAGGCGAAGCTGTCGCAGACCGCTAGACAGTTGCTTCGCTTAATCAGCCCAAGTGAAAGCACAGCTGATGCGGACAAGAGTAGACTACAGCAAGCCAGACCCAGAACAGTTTAGCATCGAGTCCCGCTCTCACGGAGTCAAGCCTGGAGACCAACGCCATACAGGTAGGAATGAGATGTACGTTTAAGCTGTTAAGTTGTTAAATGCATAGCCCAGGATAGAGACAAAAACGCCAGCCAGGGGGACGGTAGTGGACCAGGAGAACTCAGCACCAGCCTACTCGACCGAGATCTCGGCTGCCATCTTGCCCTCATAAATTTATCATTTACAATGATGGTTTGGTTTAACCGGTCATTGATTCAAAGCAGACTTATTCTGCGGCTTGCGCTATCATTGTAGGCACTATGACCAATGGAGTTTTCCACACTACTTTGATTCATACCCAGTCCCTTGGGGACTGTACGGTACAGTTGGCCGAATTGAGAGCTTTGCTTTTGGTTCTCAAGCATTCTGATCCACAGTTACTCACCCTTGCAGTGTATGATTCCTTTTATTGTGTGCAATCCTTTAATGACCATTTGCATTTTTGGGAAACAAATGACTTTCCGGATTTTAAGGGTAGCACACTAAAGTATAAAATCCTCAGGGTTACGGTGGCTGGTTTTAAGGATCGACTGCCATTTTCACATGTTGTACATATATTGGGCAATTAACATGCGGATGCCCACACTGTTGGGAATTCAGTGACTGATGAAGCAGCCTAATCTGCAGTAGCCACAACTAAAGTAGCCGCAGTTACACGTTCGTTAACTAAAATGGATGATGACATTCTAGCTGCCATCGCCGAATCTCGGGATAGTACGGATTTTCCTCAAAGATTTCCTTCAAAATATACGTATCAGTTAACTACTGACAAAGTTCCTTCGGTAACAATTCCTCGGGTTGGTGACCGTTCGATACACAACCTTGACCGCAGAAACTCTTTAATAGTGGCCGCTCATGTGGGTATAGCTTCTGCACATGCAGGGGTGGCTGCCATTGTTTCACTCTTACAGCAACATTATTGCTGGCAGGGTTTGTACCAACAGACTCACTGTTCTGTCTTTTTTTGTGATGTTTGTCAACAAATTAAGTGTTCTACTGTGTCCCGTCCACCTCAAACACACCTTTATAATTCACATCAGCCATTTGGTTATATTTATCTTGATCATTGGGGGTCCAATTGTGTCAGATAATGCATTCAAATATATTTTGGTTGCAGTGGATTCTTGCTCTAGGTTCCTCTGGGTCTGGCCACAGCGCTCGGCTGATGCTCAAACTGTAATCAAAGATGTGCAGGTCTATGTCAGGACTTTCGCCTCCAAGGCGTACCTTGATTCAATGACGTCCATGGGGGTGCAGGTGCATTTTTCGTCTACATAAAGGCCAGAGGGCAATTCTGTTGTGGAGATGATTAACCGTGACTTAAAGCAGTCTTTAACAGCAAGGGTATTAGGTACGGGACATGGCTAATTAACTCATCTTTATGGGGTTCAACAAGCTCTCAATAACCTCACTAAAAGATCTCTGGGTGGGCGGACCTCTTATGAAATGCTCTTTGGCATCAAGATGTGTGTTCCAGACCTTGAAGGTCTAGATGTTGTGGCGGCAGCTGCAACCTTTGACATAGATAACCACTGTGCTGTCTTACAGGATCTACAAAACTGTTGTGATGCTTTGGCTAACACCTGTTTGCCTTCAACATTAACACCGGATGCAGCTGTTCAGATTCCTGTTTCCGTCTGGCTTCCTAAAGTTGATGATCTGGGTTGTGAAAAGGTGGCTATCAAGAAAGAATTTGGTCCCTCCTACCGTTCTCCTGTTCCAGTACTTGGTCTTCAGGGTACCCAAATTGTGATTTTACATCCACTTCCAGGATACAAAGAAAATCGCTTTGTTTACATTAAACATGTCAAGTTACACCATATGGCCAATTCTCAATAGTATGCCTTGAGCACTCCCATTCAAGAATGTTGCTTTATAGCCAGTGGGCACCATCTTTTTTGTTTCGCCCAGGCTGCCGTAGGAGGATGTCGAGTCTTCAGTTGACCTGTTACCTGTTACACCTTCTTTGCATTCCACAATGGAAGTTGTTTATTCTGATCCACCACTCGAGGCCCCTTCTGAGGTGCAAGCCTCAAATCTCCTTCCAGAATCACAGCCTCCTCCATTCCAGCTGAGTTCTTCTGGTTACTATATTGATCAACATAACTTTTCTGCAGACAGTTCTTCGTTGTCTTCTGATTTGCATCCACCACCATCGCAGATTTGTGTTTTCATCTCTTGGTTGGAACACTCTTATTAGGTTCCACCTTGGATATATGTCTGGATCGTGTTTTTTTTTTAAATGTATTTCATATATGCAGTACGTTAGAATACAAAATCAGAGTAATTCATTACGACATTCCCCCTCCCCTCGATGCTACCAGTGAATATTACAGGCAGTGAAAGTTCCAGCGTAAAACAGGAAAGAAAACGATTTAGCAATACATAGGCATTAAATCCTACATTGAGAAAAAGCATATCTGATTAAACAAATCTTAACCTGGCAAATCCAAAAGCACAAGTACAAGAAAGAGAGAAGAAGAAGAAGAGAGAGGAGAAAAAAAAGAAGAGAAAAAAACCAAAGAAGAAAGAAGGAAAAGGAGAAGGGAAAGCAGGAGAGGAGAAATTTAAAAAAACCTTCAACATGTCCTGTGAATTCATAATGCTGAGCCACCTGGTTAAAAGTTCCTATATCTTTAGACCTTTTTTTTGCACGTCTGCCTTTTTAGGTCTCGCTATAGCAATCGCTTAAGCGATGCTTTGCCAGAATTAAGTAAGGGGTTTTTAAAAATGCTCCCAAAGTCTGTAGGCGGATCGGGTACAGTGCATGTGCGCACCATTTATCCGCCTGCAGCCTTTGGGGGCAGTTTCGCGGCCGCTTTGATGTTCTCAGTGACCCGCGTGGCCACTGACAACATCAAAGCGGCCGCGAAAGTGCTCACCATTTGCCTCCCTCTCCCTTATCCCACTTCCTGCTGGTTTCTTTTGTGTGGAGAGGTCCATTAGAGTGCGTGTGTTTTTGAGCCGTGTCCCTCATATACGTCTCTATACCTGCATTCCGCTTTGGTCTTATTGCCCCCGGGTTCTCCCTGCCTCCTCCCTCTTGCATTTGCCTGTGTGCTTATTCCCATTGCTTCGCCCCCTACTGGCGGGAGGGTGTTGCTTTCGAATCTTCTTGTTCTATCATTCATTTCCTGACTATTCCTTATTTCTTTTACGTGGTCGTTTCCCTTTGTACCTGAATACATTTTTCCTTTTCTCTTTCTTTTCCTCTCATAACTGCATCACTTTAGAACGAGGAGTTCGAAATAAATCCCCTTAAATTGAAACGTGTTATGACTGTACTCCCGCTAGATCAAGAGATAAGGTTTATTTTGAGCATACATGGACGAGGAGTCTTTTTAGTGCAGCATTATCACAGTATCTAGGCAGAGACCTTGCACAGCCGTGGGGTGGACGTCACGTGATGGCTCCAGTGACTGCTCTAGAATCCCGGCTTCGCACAGACCCGAGGGTTCCTATGCATTATGTACACATCCTGTGTGCACACTGCCTTCACATACCTCCGCAAGCACATTATCTGATGCCTTCTGACGTCTTTCTTTCTCACGGCTCCCTGGAGTGCGCCTCCTGTCACACCAACAGCATCTACTGCAGACACTGATGAAAACAATGTCTCCACCAGAGCCTGCTTCGGGGGGGGGGGGGGGGGGGGGGGGGAGCTCAGCTTGTGGCGAAGAATGTCATTTCTGTCCCTCGCCCCCTGATGCTCTCCCCGGTCTGTCCCTTGCTGTCTCTATTAATCCCCTGATGCTCTCTCCTGTCTGTCCATTGCTGTCTCCATTACCCCCCTGATGCTCTCTCCTGTCTGTCCCTTGCTGTCTCTATTACTCCTCTGATGCGCTCTCCTGTCTGTCCCTTGCTGTTTCCATTACTCCCCTGATGCTCTCTCCCGTCTGTCCCTTGCTGTCTCTATTACTCCCCTGATCCTCTCTCCTGTGTGTCCCTTGCTGTCTCCATTACTCCCCTGTTGCTCTCTCTTGTCTGCCCTTTGCTGTCTCTACTTTTTTTTGTTGCAGTGACTCCCATGCAAGTCCCACACTATTGTGCATAGTCCATTGTCCCCACGTTTCTGCGCACATTTCAATACCGCTTTTCTGTGCCTCGTACATTTATTCATTTATTTTTCGTTGCAGTTACTCCCATTCAATCCCCACTTATCTGTGCACTTTCATTGCCGCTATTCAGTGCCTCGTACATTTTTTTATGTATTGTTTGTTGCAGTGACTCCCACATTTGTGTGAATATTTCATTGCCACTTTTCTGGGTCTTTACTTTTTTTTTTGTTATTGAGGTGACTCTCGGGTAATCGCCACTTCTGAGTTCACATTTCATTGCTTCTTTTCTGGGTCTTGTACTTTCTTTTTTTCAGGGACTCCCATTTAAGACCCACTTTTGTGTGCACTTTCATTGCTGCTTTTCTGGGCCCGTACTTTAACTTATTTTTAGTTTTTGCTGTGACTTCTGTAATCCCCAATTTTGTCTTGTGTGAGCGTTCACTTCCGCGTTTCCGAGCTTCGTACTTATTTTTTTTTTAAGTGACTCTTGTATAAATCCCACATTTGTGTGCTCATTTCATTACCACTTTTCTGGGCCTCGCACTTTTTCATTTAGCTTTTTGTTGCAGTGACTCCTGTGTAATCCCCACTTTTGTGTGCACATTTTATTGCGTCTTTTATTAGCCTCACTCTTTACCGCCCTCTGACTTAATCTCTTCTCAACCACGGTTTACTTGCCCATGGAATGACACCCACGCTCCTCCTCTGGCTCTTCTTGGTGTTCTGTATGATGGAACGAGCATCCATTGCCAGATTCCACTTTCTTCACGCCCCTCATCCAAACCAATGTTCTTCTCCCCTCAGTCCTTGTTTATTGCGGGCCCTTTACTATGTGTGTTCCAGATCCCATTTCCATAAGTTACTTCCCTTGGGCTTCTTCTGCCAGGTCAGGCTGCTCTTTCTTTGTTATTCCTCCACATGACCTTTGTTCCTCCTCCAGGGTTCATGCTAGATATTGAAGATAGACCGTCATGACCATTTTTTCATCGAATCTTCTTCTTTATAAATAATTTATTCAGTTCAATAGACCTAATTTACGATTGGTTTGTAATTTTAAATTTTTTGACTGGCTCAAACAAATTGGTAATCAACACAGTATTTTCATTTACATGAAAAATTGTTATATTCTAATCAAATAGGTATTTTTTGCATTTCGCCCAGTCCCCAAAGTGAAATTTAGGATATCTGGATTAATTAAGGCTGCAATCTACAATTCGAAAAATTCACCTCTGTCAACCTAGAAATGGGAGGGGGGGGGGGGGGGGGGGTCACATCTTGATCCGCTGGACCTTATACCCTCCAGCTCTCTCACTTGGTTCTTGATTCTAGAAGAGCCTTTTCAACTTGACGTATCTTTCCAACTGGCCACAGCACAGTATGTTTTAAGTCAGTGTCCATGCCTTTAATGAATACAAAAATAACCTGGCCAGGGCAACTAACATTTGCTGTGATCGGTCTGTGGTTCCAAGTTCACATTATTACTCATCTTTTTTTTATTTTTTATTTTTGGGGAACCTTTATTATTACTTCAAGCAATTACAAGCATGGGCCTACAACAACCCCGGCCGGCCGCTAGTCAAATCGTAAGTACAGCAAGCAATGTGGAAAGTCATAGCAGTTCGAAACCGGGGTCTAACAAATGTCCAGGATATGACTTGTATTCAAGCGCATTGGCCGAGATTCAGGATTATGAAGGTTCATTTTACAGTAAAGAAAAACAAAGAATAAATGCCATACGGTCATACATGGTCCTACAATAACAAGCATGAATCAGGAACTCAGTAGTAGTACAAATACAATTGAAGTATTGGGGGCAAGGTACACGAGTCAGACTAAATGGAAGCACCAACCCGTTCCGTATCAAAACTGAACCCCACCCCTCAAAACGAAACATACTGTAGGAAACATGAAGAACAACGACAGTAAAAAGGAAACAAGACTAAAGGGCCATAGAAACAAATAACGGACAAATTAACAAACCCCATCCCCCTACCCCGCACCCTGCACCCCTGCAGAAGGCCACGGCCTACCCCCCCCCCAGCAGCGTGCCTGTCGCCCTAATGGAGACCCGAAATATAGAAAAAGAGGAGAAAGAAGAAGAGAAGAAAAAAGTGGAGAAGGGTCCTCGATCTTACCACCCGGGCCCCCCCCCCCCATCCCTGCGCCCAGTAACCATCCTAAAAGCAAGATCAGAATATTTATGGAAAACATTAATCACCGATCATGCCAGCAATATAATCCCCACCAAATGTCCCCCAATCACCGTCTGTCAACAAAAAGTCCACTGGATTCTAGACGATATCACCCCTGGCCTTGTCTATCAGTAGTACCAACATACGTCCACTCATCAATCAGCAGACAGAACGGCGTGGAGGGTCCAAGTGATCTGGGCGGAACGGGCCGTGCCACCGCTCCATGGGACTTCAGCAACCAAAACCCAGCCGAACATGTATGGCGGAAGTCCGTCCGAGTCGGTGTCGACCCCGAGTACATCCTCAAGTCCGAACACAGTCTCACCATCCAAGGAGAGAGGGTCACACAATCCGGCAAGCGCCGAGGCGTCGCCGGGGCAGCCCAAGAAATAGATTGGCGTTGTTTCCCCAGCCGCCACTTAGACATGTGCCCAGACAAGACACTCGCATGTACAACAGATCTGTCCAGGGCGATCACAGGAGCCGGGTCCTCCAGCGTCTCCATGAACCCAGGCGTAGCTGGAGCACTCTTCACGGATATAGAGGTGGGCACGTCGGCACTCCCTTGAGACTGAACTGTGCCCGTATGGAACGGTGGGACAACAATGGCGGCCATCCTTCTTCCCAGGTCCCGGGCATTACAGATCAGGGTATCATGCAGGGTTTTTAAAGCAGCCAATATATCTTTGGACGTGGGCTCCCTCTCGTGCCGCCAGTCCCCTGATCTCACCCGCACGGCAGCTTTTCGATCCGGACATGGTCTGCGTAGGAGGGTGCCGGCCGCCATCTTAGCTGATCCGGCCTCGTCCTTCTCCACCTCACCTCAGGGACCGGGCCCCAAACCAGGGCGCAACAGGATTAACAGCGTGGACCCAGAAAGTCAAGGCAGGCTTCCCAGAGGGGAGTCATCAAAGGGCTAAACAAAATCTCTGCCGCTCCCCAGGAGCCGCCCGCCGATTCCGGAGGTAGTCCTTGATTATGTCAGGACACGAAACTGGGAAGGGGGGCCAAATATCGTGCACTCCCCTCGGCCCTGCTCTGACACGCATCCCCACGAGGCACTCCGCTAGGTGGACTGGGTCGTCACCGGTCCATCAATTCACCGGCACCCTCCGGCCGACTCTGCACCTCCACCAATGGCCGCTGTTGTCGCAGTCGCGGCCGGCTGCTCCTCCTACTCAACACCCCGGTCCCAGCTCCGCGAGGGCCGCAAAACAGTCAGGGACATTTCTCCGGGACTGCCTCACGTAGAAGCCTCAGGAGCAAACGGTAAGTAAAAGTTTTCCTTTGCCTACTTAAATATGCAGTTACGGCTCAGGATAATTGCCAGGATGTATGCGCAGGGTGAGAGGGCTCACGGAGCCGAGCGTCTATGGGACCAGCTTGGTCGCTGGCTTGGCTCCTCCTCACGCTTTCATCTTTTTGGGGGCCGAAAATTGATTACCAATGTATTACATCGCTTTGGAGCAACAGAGTACGGTACAGAGCGATATATTAAACAAATAATTATATATACTTACCATAGGAAGACATGGCACGTCTGCTCTACCTCTCATTGCATTTAACCTCCAATTGGCCAACAAAAATCGGGAAAGGGTGTCAATAGGGGTTAATTAAAAATATGTCTGTGCTTTCCCAAGGGCTGTGAAAGCACATTCCAATTGACTTATCTGTGATGAAAAGTTGCACATTTTGGAAAACATTTAACCACCTAAATGAGGTATGCGTTCTGCAAGGGATGCACTCTAAAATAAAGGTCCTCGGACATTCTCTGAACAGTGCACATTCTGTCCCTTCTACTTGTCGGCAACTTTCGTGCCTCTGGCGTGTCCACTTACATAACCTGCTTTAAACAAAATGGTGACCGTCCACTCTGACACACAATTTTAAGATCTTTTTCTCCTCCAGCCGCCCCTGGAACAAACAAGGCGTTAAAATGAATCACCCCCAGTCACCTGCAAGGACAGAGGGGCTGGTGCGAATAGTGTCAGTCCACACTCGACAGCGTCGTTATACGTTTTGATAATTTCATAACAATAATTTATAATTTTCTCCTTGGGCTATTAAGTCCTCTTAGCCAGGTCTACGATACTGACGGTACACTTATCTCGATTTCAAAGATAGACTTTTGTGCGCGCATTGGCTTTATTTATTGTGCAAATAAGAACAATAATATATATATATATATATATATATATATATATATATATATATATATATATTTTATATATGTAAACACACGTAAACACACACACACACACTTTAATGCTCTTTTAATTCGCAAAGATGAAATAAATAACAAGCATTTGCAATGCAATAGGTCTCGCATTAGGAAAGTTTGAGCTTTTGGTATTGTAAATGACAATTTTTTTATTTATATTTTGTTTTTGAAAATAACTAAATTAATAGCTTTGTCATTTACAATGCCAATAGTTATAACTTTCGCAAATGTGACACCTATAGCATTTGTAATGCAATATGTGTTGTATTTACGTGACTTACATGTATTGATATTACAAATAACAATGGCTTTTAATTTTTTTTTAATAGTTAATAATTAAATAAAAGTTATTGTAATTTATAATGGCAATAGCTTAAAGTTTTGTAAATAACTTTTGTGAAGATTATGTTCAGTGTATTTTATTGTGACGAAATTCCAAGAACAGAAGTGAAGTATTAACATGTTTTTGTTACATTTGTAATAAAGCTTCAAACATTGAGAGAGCATATTTGAACCAGGTGTTGTTGAATGGTCGCAGAGATTGATGATGTGGTGGCGCTGAGTGATGTTGTGATGGCAAACGAGTGATGCTGTGGCGTTCAGTGATGATGTGGTAGCACATAGTGATTTTGTGAGGGTGAGGGGGTGTGAGGGGGAGGGGGAGTGAGGGGGTGTGAAGGTGAGAGGGGGTGAGGGTGAGAGGGTGTGTGAGGGTGAAAGGGTGTGTGAGGGTGGGTGGGTGAGGGTGGGTGAGGGTGGGTGAGAGGGAGGGTGAGGGTGAGTGTGAGTGAGGGTGAGGGGGTGTGAGGGTGAGGGGATGTGAGGGTGAGGGGGTGGCGACTAGGGAGGAATGGACAGCAACATCCAATCTATATTTACTGAAAGGTCTTCCCATACACTGTTACCTATTTGAAGATCCTTAACCCACTCACAAATTGCAATTTCTGGCATTGCTCTGAAAGCAGACTTAATAAGGTATGTAGAACCAGAAAGGTATGCTCCACGATAGGGTAACTTGCCTTGAAGCAGAATTAATAAAATTAAGCCATGAATGTTTTATATGCTAAAACAAACTAGCTACGTTATCTGCATCAACATTAGTTGAGAGGCCAAAGAACAGTGTAAGAAAAATAGGCCCCAGAGGTTTTATTTGTGTGACTTCACTGCATAACAAGATAAGACCCCTGCCCCTGTTACAACCTATTTTAAGGCACTGGGGGAGGAAGCGGGCCGTATATATAATTATACTTCAAAACTAATACAGATTATGTAAAAAGCGTTTTCATATGAAGAGTTATGAATAGTAAAAAAAAAAAAGTATAACTACGTGAGTTAATGGATGCCCAACGCTTCAGCAATTTAATTAGCAGGCTTGAAATCCAAAAATAAATCCACGGGCTGCTTCATAGTTCAATAAGAGCACAGACCCTGCCCTTGTAGTGATAGGGAGGGTGCCGCTGCGCTGCCCGCGGCGACCCGGAAGCTCTTGGCCGGCCGGCCAATCCGCTCGCGGCCGACCGGAAGTCCCGCCTCCCGAGGTCCGTGAACAGGCATGCCGGCGCATGGAGCGCCCTGCCGGTCCGGGGTAGCCCGGGTCCCCAGGAGGGGGCCGGGGAGAAGGAGGAGTGTGGCGCCTGTTGCGGGGCTCCTCTGACCCGAGGGAGCCCCGATTCAGAAGAGGAGACGAGACGCGCCGCGCCGTGAGGAGCGGAGCGCGAGAGGAGCCCCGCCGGAAGAGCGCAGTCAGTGAGTGGGGCCCAGGTCTGATGTGAAGTGCGTGCGTGCCTGTGTGTATGCCTGGGGTGGGTGGGGTGGGGGGGGGGGGGGGGGGAGGGGAGGGGGTGTGTACGCGCGTGTGTGCGCGAGGGAATGTGTGTGCGCATGCTTGACTGTGTGTGATTGAGAGAGAATGCGAGGTAGGGGATAGTGTGCCTGTATGTGTGCCTGTATGTGTGCCGTATGCCTGCGTGTGCATGCGCGTGCCTGTGTGTGTGTGTGTGCGTGCATGCAGAGGGGTGGGGGCTGCCTGTGTCTGTGTGTGAGCAAGGGCTTTGCACCGCGCATGCGCAGCTATCAGACGCTCGCTCCAGAGGTGAAATCTGACCTCGTCAAAGCGCGCGTCTGGTAGCTGTCCACATTCCTAAATACGGGCCACAATAGGTCTGAAGCAGACACCTTCAATGCTCACGCATTGAGGGTAGGTCTGCTCGGCCTAAAAACGACCCTGGCTGTGACAAAACGGCCGCAAACAGTAGGGTGAATACATTTCTTAAGCGACTCGTTCCCCTGAAAATAGAAGTGTATATGTAACACGGGGCAGGTGCCGGGAGGAAACAAACCTATCAATACGGAGTGGTGGTGTGTTAACCGCATGCGCGCTAGCGGGTTTTCCCGCTGCGCGCTGAAATTTGAAAATCGCGGCTTTCGTGACAAAGCCAGCTCGTCATGCGCGCAGCACAGGTTATGCCCATGACGAGCTGGCTTTGTCATCCGCATCGAAGGGGTTAAACAGACGTCCCCTCCCTCTCTGCCCCCTTGCCAGCATGACTGGAACAGTGGAGAAACCAGTCCGTGAGCTGTTGCAGACGAACAGGAGGATGACTGCTCCTTTAACTGGAAGACTAAGGAGAACGTGACTCCACCCCCTGATGACGGGTGCTTCCGAATGGGTAAAAACACGGAAGAAGATGTGTTGGCGTGTGACGTCACCATTGGAGGTTCGAGAGAGGGAGACTGGATCGGAGGAGCCAAGGAAGGAACGTTTGTAGGAAAACCAGGAAGAGGACAGCAGTAAGCCAGGAGGCCACTGGTTCCACGAATCGCCGTGCCACACTCCCGATGGAGGAGTGTGGCTGCAGCAGGTACGGTAGCGTTTGGCGGGCTGGGTAGGGAGACGGGGTACTTTTAATCAGTAACCTCGTTTGTAGACACTTAAACTGAGCGATCGCCATACCCTTTTCCCCAACCTAGTGTAAATATACCCTTCCTCAGGATTCAGCGCACCGCCTCACTATTGACTGTTTGTATATAGCACAGTAGCACTAGTGTCACCCTCACTTACCTGGTTCCCTGTGGGAAAATATAGCAAGAGTCCCTATCCTGACAGTCTGTCTGTTTTTCTTTGCACGGCAGAGTCCAACAAGGCATTCCAGCTTAGGAGAGTTACCCGGCACTGACCACACCCTCGAGACGACCTAACAGCCGAGCCGATCCAAGGACAGACGCAGAAACCATCACAGACCCCCGAGATTTCCAGAGAGACAGACTGACAACCCGCCACAAAAAGACCTTTTCCAAAATAAAACCATATCTACCCAGAACTGGTCTTCGGTCCCTTTTTGATCCCACGCCACAGTATATATATGATTTCGTACAAAATGTTGATTTAATATAACAAGTTATCATCAATCACGTAATACTTGGAAGTTCCACACATTCCATAAGTTTTCTATCACTGTTTATTTGTTTATAATTCTTTGCTAATAAACCGTGTTTTAAAAATGCGTCTGGATTCAAGACTGAAAGAAATCCCTCTGGGACGCAGACACCCGGTTGCATTGCCTCGTGCATTGCACCTTTTTTGTGTCATTTCACTAAACTGCGAAGTTCAAAAAGAGTAAGAAACTACATTTTGATCCCAATCATAAAAAAGAAAGTGTTGCAATTGGTAAACGTATATTTTTATAATACCGTTTTTACATGTAAACAACAAAGCACCGCAAAGTTCACGCCTCGTAAAGATGTTTATGTGTATCTCGAATATAGCGCCTTTTGCTTTTTTACCCTTTCTTCGGTTGCCCACACTCAAAGCGAAAAAGTGCCCGTGAGAGACTGGCACTCTAGCTGGCTCCCAAGCTGGAATCACACAGTGTCAAATATGACATAATTTTTATTGCTCAGTCCTACACACAACCACACAACCATTGGCACACACACAACCACACACACACACACACAACTACAGGCACAACCAAACACAACCACAAAACACACAACCACAACACACTCAACCACAGACACCCACACACACGCACAACCACACACACACACACACACACACAACCACACACACAACCACACACACAACCACACACACACACAACCACACACCCACAACCACACACCCACAACCACACACCCACACACCCACAACCACACACCCACACACACGCAACCACACACACGCAACCACACACACGCAACCACACACGCAACCACACACGCAACCACACACGCAACCACACACGCAACCACACACGCAACCACACACGCAACCACACACGCAACCACACCCAACCACAAGAGCACACAACCCAACCACAAACACACAACCACACACACACAACCACCACACACAAGCACACACACAACCACAATCACCACACACAACCACACACACAAACCACATGCAACCACACACACACACACAACCACACCATCAGTGCACACTTTCACCAGGCGCAGACACCATCAGACACCATCAGTTGTCAGTGCACGCTTTCAGGCACAAATACCAACAGACGTCAGTGCATGCGTCCACCAGGCACACACCACCAGACGTCAGTGCACGCTTTCACCAGGCACACACCGCCAGCCGTCAGTGCACGCTTTCACCAGGCACACACACACCACCAGCCGGCAGTGCACACTTCCACCAGGCACCACACCACCAGCCATCAGTGCACAATTTCTACAGGCACACACACCACCAGCCATCAGTGCACACATCACTTGTTAACGGATCCACAATTAACTATTGTAGCAATCGCAGTATGGCACACTTTACTTTTAAACATATTCATCTAAAGCGCAGCATGCCACCATTGCTACAAAAATAAATACACATTTTTTTGGCCTACAATTTATAGACTTGTTGCAATTTGTGTTGCAAGATTTAGCAATGCCAATAGCTCGAACTTAATTAATGCGAGACCTATTGCATTGCAAATGCTGGTTTAGCATAGATAGAACTCTCCAATTTACATGTGGCCAACAACCAGGCTTGTCATTGGGCAAATGAGGGAGGACTCGGATCTTTCCAGTGCGAGGCAATACAAATCCGGAGGATAGTCATTGCAACAAACATTAAAGCTCCCCCAGTCTTCCTATTATTTGTTTCGTATAACCCCAGCAGGATAATAGTTGGGGTGAGTTTGGTGTCTAATAATATAACTCCACCCAGGAACTGCTGCACTTTGTCCAATAAAGGTTCTAATTTTGGGGATGTAAAGTACATGTACACAGAGTCTGCAGAAAACTTGGAGCATCTAGGACACATTGATCTTACTGGGAGTTATATACATGAAGAATCCGGTCTTATAAAATTGCGCTTGTAGTTTGGCTGACAGCAGATGGCTTTGTGTAAAGCTTAATTTAAGACAGAAGGTGTTTCGGGGGCATTCAGTTTCTGCTGCCACTTTTTGTCTATCTTTCCTAGATCACCGGACATTTGGTTGTTTAATATTGTGTAGATGTATCCGATCCGGGGTGGTCTTAACCCATGCAGTTTATCTATAAGATCCATCTTTGCAAAACCTGCTAGTCCTCCCGATTTACGTGTCAGAAAGTCTTTAATGGCATGATACAAGAAGGTTTGATTATTATTCAAATTGTAGCAGGCTGGGAGGTCACTAAAAGGCCGAACGCCTTCTGGAGTCACCAGATCCCCCAATTTTGAGATACCAGCTCTATACCACTTTTGGAGGTATGTTTTTTCAAAAATAAGTGGTAGATTAGTATTGTTACTGATGGGGGTATAGTGGTTTAGTCTGCCCAGTCCAAATAATCTGTGTATATTGGAGAAAACCCTTTATGCGTTCTTCAGTCTTAAATTTGACCCACTTGTAGTTGCCAAATTCCAGCTGTCTCCAGAGACAGCCCCTAGCACTCTCCCCTAGTAGTGATATATAAAAATGGAAATGACCACTTCCGCAAAAACATCTTTAATTTGCTGGGAGAATACTTTATAGAACTCTACTGGAATGCAATCCATGCCAGGCTCTTTGCCATCCGGCAGGCTTGCAAGTGCAGTTGTGATTTCTTCCCAAGTTGGAGGGAGTTCCATTTGGTCACGACTCTTGGTGTTCGGTTCAACCACCAGTATTGTCTCAAAGTATTCAGCAATTTCTATTCCTCTGATCTCTGCAGGCCTAGTATACTCTTCTGTATAAAGTTTTTCATAAAATTCCTGAAGAGCTTCCTGTACTTTATCTGGGTCATTGGTATCCCCTTCTGAGATTGTTTGGATTGAAGAAATTGCGTTAGCAGATGCCTGTTGTCTAGTAGAGATGGTAAGTTGATGGCCGATAAGCTCACTGCACTTATATAGCTTTTCTCGAGCCGAGGCCCATTTCGCCGCTACTCTTTCCGCGAATATAGTCCCGATCTCAGCTTAGGCAGCGGCTACCGCCGTTTGTGCGGCTTCAATTTCTACTCCTGACTGAACGGCCAGCATTAGTTTCTTTTCTGCTTTTATCATTTTGTCTTGCAAACAGATAACCTGTGCTTCCTGTCTTTTGTCCTCCTAATGGAGAACTGCAGCGTCTCCCCCTTCTTCCTGCCTTTAATGTTTCCCACACAACCATTGTCTGCTCTGACCCGATGTTTATCTTTAAGAACACTTGAATCCAACCCTGCATGTGCTCCGGGTAGTTGCGGTCATAAGAGTGCTTTTTCAAAACTCCAATCCTAGCTTGATCCTATATACCCCCGTACCTTTTAAAAATAAGTGGGTTGTGATCTGACAAGAATCAGGGTGCGGTATCAATGAAGCAGACTTGGGCCAGAGAAGAAGAAACCAAGAAGTAATCAAGCCTTGCCAGAGAAAGAGGAGGAGCTGAGAAACAGGTAAAACCAACTTGTTTGGGTTTTAAATTGTCCCATTCATCCTTCAATCCATGGGTGTTTATTAAATTGAGCACAGCCTGGAAGACCTTTGGTGTCCTGCCTTTGAACTTCCAAAATTCATCAGATTTCCAGTTGCTAGGCAGGTTTAGATTTAAATCGCCACAAAGTATTATAGGGAGTGGTCAATGTACTAATTCCTCATTTACCCAATTGATTATCCCTGGGTCGTCTCGGTTGCTTCAGTAAATAGAGCATATAGTAAAAGCAAAGTTTGGGGGAAGAGAGCATCCTGCAATCACCCATCTCCCAAGAGAATCAGATTTTACTCTATTAACTTTTAAAGGTAGTTTCTTCGAAGCTATAATCCCAGCTCCCTTGACCCTAGCCCCTTGTGAGGTTGCCCCAACAACAATGTACCCCAGTGAATTCAACAAATATTTCTGTGCTCCTTCGATATGTGTCTCCTGGAGGCAGACAATGTCGGCCCCCAGTGAGTGTAGGACCTGTGCTACTTTGTCTTTTTATGGAGTCATTTAGACTACAGATGTTCACTGATACAATTTCGAGTTTGTTCAACATACTCCTTTTCTAGCCTGGATAACTTGACCCTGTGTAATAACCCAAGCTTTTTCGGCAGTAAACTTACAGATTGTAGAGATCGTGCTTCTAGAATCAACTAAGCAATTAATTTTTTTCTCTTTTCGTTTCCCCTATCTTCCCCCTCCCTCTCTTCACCCACTCGTACATTCCTGGTTCACCTTACTCCCTGCACTAGATTTCCTGTGTCCCATTCCAGAAGGAAAACCCTCCAACAATTTGAAAGAAAACATCACTTTTTCCCCACACTGCAATCCTTTTGCTCACCCTTCTCTCTCCCCCCCCCCCCACAAAAGAGCAGTCAACGAAACCCTGAATGATGGTAAGCATATGTGAGTTCCAATCACCAGGCCATAGAATCTTAGATGTAAGAAGGCATATTTCTAGAAGCCTAACCCGCCTGTATACAATAATATAGGAAAAGAAAAAAAAAGAAAGTCTTGCTTTCATGGTTTTGCGAGAAAAAGTAGAGTAACACAGGGAGAGAAAAATAACGCAGTCCCTGCAAGACTTAATCTATTGGCCAAGGATATAAGTCTCAGGTTAGTTCAGTCTTTTTCTCCTCATGATATCTTTTAAATGCTCTCCAACCTTGATTTTCGACAAGAAGACCCGGGGCGAGCCGTCAAATATGACTTTGTCTAGCTGGATTTATCAGGTACACTTGGGCGCCTTGCTGTTGGAAAGGAGACATCAGTTGGCGAATTCTCCACCTGCGTTCTACAGTTACATGGCAAAAATCAGGCGTGGCTAAGAATTTAATTCCACCTGCTTCTTTTTGGGAGTTCGGCCTGGCCTGATCATACACCAATTGCCTCAAAAGAAAGTTCCCCTCCAAAAAACTTTAAAAACCCTGGGTTTCTCGCTGCTAAGGCTACTGCCATCTCGCCTCTTCTTTATATTAAAGGGAAAGCAATGTGCCCTTTGAACCTCTTAGTCCCAGTTTCAATTGATCTGCGTGGGGATGGCATCTTGAAAAAGTCTAACTATGAACCCTCTGGGGTCGTCCCCTTGGACGTCTTCAGTAATCCCCAATAGCCGTAGGTTATTCCTCCTTGCTGGTTTTCTTGCTCTTCCATTTTGGCCATTAGATCTGTTAGGCAAGCCGCATGAGAGGCTCCCTGGTCTTTCACATTAGCTACTTCTGACTCCAAGATTTCTGTCTGTGCTTCAACCATTGAGACCCGGTCGCCGATGTCCAAACAGATCTTGTTTAGCTTCCTGATGCCACCTTGAAGTTTTTTGGCGGCCCCCTTGGCTGCGCGGTTGTCTGATCGAGCTTCCTCTTGGAACGGTTTTATAGAGTTCAGTATAGAGGCCAAAGAGGGTTCGGACAGATGTTCCGCAGTGAATTGCGTGCTCTCCTCATGCCGAAGAATGGAGGATCCCTCAAAGGAATCTGAGTAGTTCCACTTAACCTTCTTGCGCCTTTTGCTTCAGGGTTTCTTTTTCTGCTGGATAGTTCTCGTAGTGGCCCTGGGGTCAGATTCATTATCGTTGGACATGCTGCTTTCACTTAAGCTGATAATATTTTCTGTGCCGGATATAGACCCATCGGATACAGAAAAAAAGTTTTCACCGGCGGGATCCGGAGTCTGGGGAGCTATGGGACCAGGGTTCTCTACAAGATCACAGTTAGCCTCCTTATTAGCCTCCTTATCTCTACTGCCCTGGAGATCTTTTCCTATTCCATCAGTAATGGCAGCTACGTCCGAGTGACTGAGTGGGAGACTCTGGGACCAGCGCTGGAGGCGTTATACGATCAGTCCCTGTATGGCACGAAGCGGTCTGTAATACAATCAATCTGCTGCGCAACGCCCTGCTCTGGGGCCCCCTGACTCGGTACATACAGGTCATTAAAATCGCCCCCTGTCGATGCGTTTGATTCCGTGGTTATGGAGGGCCCCTGGACTACTGAGAAATGTTTACAGATAGAGGATAATAAACCGCCGCCTCCCACTGCACCTTCTTTCAGTGTGCCAACTCCTCCAGGTTTCCCCATGTGGTTATCCATGTCTCCTTGAATCAAAGCTGCTTTTGCTTTTAGGTTCTTCTGCCCCGGGTGGTCATGCTCCACTCACTTCGTCTCTGCCTCCGTGGAGTCAATCCTGCGACTTTCCCCGATTCTATTATCAGCCTGAATCCCGCTTGGATCCACACCTTCCGCTGCAGGACTAGTGGACGGGGAGTTGGCCCCACATTCTTACTCGCATAAAATAAAAAGAAACCAGTCACTTGTTAACATTTCAGTGGTCCCAGTCACTGATGGAATTGTATTGGATAAAGTACCATTCGATATATTCAGTCCTACAGGTTTCCATGGGTGATAGAATAGTGCCTGGGTTGCAATCGGATAATTGGGATGTTGAAACTGTAAATTCAATGTTTTCTGAACTGCAATATCACACCGTCGTTGGATCTGAGGATTTAAATTTAAATTCTGCTAACTATGCCGAGTTGTTCTACTATCAACATTATGGACATCCTTTTCTGCATAGAACAAATTAACTGGGTCCCCAATACAATTCTACTCAACGGGAGCATTGCCCAACTCCGCCTCGGGCAACTCCAAAACACAAAAGATAAAGACACATATTTCACAGGTTAAAATGCTTCAGACCCGAAATCATACTATTTTAATATAGGATCCCACTACCTCGACAAGATATAAGCTAACTCAAACTAAGCATATATACAGTCTCCTTTATTGATAACCAAGCCCTGAAAGGATACGATTATTGGAAGGATAACACAGACTTGAAATCGATTTGGGGCACTAAATCCTGGCAAGTCTGAGGTGCAGCATCTCTATTCCGTGCATGTCCGATACCTACGCAAATTAGATTTCTTTATGGCATGATCCAATAGACTACTTGTCTGGGATTGGCTAAATGTACAGAATTGAATACTCCAATTATTACATCCCTTGCCCCTTTTGATGATTGGCAATCTTATACAAATTATACCGAAGACCAACTAAACAGTATGATACAAAACGGTACATGTAATTCTTCAGTCAACGCTCTGGATGGGTGGTTCTTATAACCAGTAGACACAAATGTTGTCATGCACGTTATTTAAACTCCACATCTGGGTTCAAATCAAATAGAAATGATCCTGATATTCACAATCCACGCACCCAAACACTGTTACTACTTATTCCGTGGGTAAATTATGCCAACAATGGTTAGAACATTCCACATTGTCTGCAGTGAAACAACAACTTGGTCTCCTATTCGAAGACATGAATCTATCTGACTTCCTTTTGGGTCCAAAATCCCCACGTTTTAAACAATCTGTTTATGTTTCTTATAATGAAATTTGGAAATTGTCGCAAATGGAAGCTGCAGTACATTTAAGCCAAATTAATCAAGAGAATTTGGATAACGGGATTGCTGTGGTGGACAACAGTATTAATTCATTGTCATCTCATATTTATAGCCTAAACAATATTGTATAATCAGTCATTGATATTGTGCAAAGCGATGGGTCTACATTAGATCATGATTAAAATCAACTTAGATCAATCATGCAATTTAGTTGGACACTCCAAACACTTAAGAATGGGCGCATTCCTTACCATTACCTCAACAGCACTGCTTTGTTCATACCTTTAAATTTGACACAAACAGCAATCAATGGCTATGAAAAACGCTAGTTACACCATGTTACACATACAGTAACTTCAGCAACTTCCCTGCACTATAGCGGAAATACCTTCAGCCGTCTGGTTATTACACTGGGTTATGTTGTTGCCCATCTCGACTTCAATACACTGCCTGCATGAAACACTTCCCAGTAGGTACAAAAGAACCCCTTAGGAGCAGCTACATACATCAATTATGGTCCCTGCCATTTACGTATTGTTGTCAATGGGCTGAAAGAGTGGTTTTTCTTGCAGGAGATGTGTGACTCCACTGCGGGTCAATCCCTCATATGTCAACATGTAAAGATTCATGACGCCTGTAAGGAGTCTCCCATTGATTTGGCTTGTTATTTAAAAGGAACTCCTGTTCCCACAATTATTCCCACGCTCACATTGCTTTCGAATGGAAGTTATCTTGTCCTTAATAATCAAGACTGTTGCAGTCTGCGGACGGGAATCCCATATGTGGTGTCTATTTCCCAGTTAGTCACTTGCTGCAACAATGTCCTGTTACACCCTTTCACACAGAGGCTTGAAACCTTCACCTTTGTCACAGGCCCGCACTCTCCCCGACAGCTCCTGCGTTCCGTTGCTGCCTCTGGTCCCCTGCCTCGTGTGTTCGAGGCTGCTGTGAGCTACTACTAATTCTTTGTTCTGATCATTGTAAATACATGCCTGCCTGCTTTTGTCGCTTTATGCTATTCTTTGACCCCAATGTTTTGTGCCCGGTAATTCTTAAATACACGCCTGCCTGCTTTTGTCTCTTCCTGCTATTTTTTTACCCCGCGGTCCCCTGATCTCTGGCCCCTCTCGCCGTCCACACCCCTCGCTTCCCACCTCTGCTCACCCGGCCCCTCCCCTATCATTGCCTCTATCGTTGCGCCCTCTCTCCTGCCCGTTTTCCCGCCTCCCAGCTGAGCGTCCCTTTCCTCCCCTACAAATGCAGACCGCTGCGGGGGAGCGCTCGTGAGACCTTGACTGCGGTCATAGGCCCGCACTCTCCCCGACAGCTCGTGCATTCCGTTGCTGCCTCTGGTCCCCTTCCTCGTGTGTTCGAGGCTGCTGTGAGCTACTACTAATTCTTTGTTCTGATAATTGTATTATTACTGTTTTGTGCCCGGTAATTCTTAAATACAAACCTGCCTGCTTTTGCCGCTTTCCTGCTATTTTTTGACCCCATTGTTTTGTGCCCGGTAATTCTTAAATACACGCCTGCCTGCTTTGGTCTCTTCCTGTTATTCTTTGTCCCCACTGTCCCCTGGTCTCTGGCCCCTCTTGCCGTCCACACCCCTCGCCTCTGTTCACCCGGCCACTCCCCTCTCCTTGCACCCGCTCTCCGGCACATTTACGCCTGCCTCCCAGCTGAGCATCCCTCCCCTCCCCTACAAATGCAGACCGCTGCTCGGTCGCGCCGCTGGCTCGCCAAAGGCAAGCTCGTCTGCGCCTGTCAGCGCCTAGACTGTGCCCAGCGCCAGGATCCCGCAAACACTACGAACACGACGTCCACCTCTGCTACGACTCCAGCACTCAACACCGGACGATCACGCACCTGCTACCTGGCTGCCCCGAAGCACACCCATGGACCCTTCTCCTGCTGGAATTGCAGCTTCACCAGCATTCGGCCCGCCAAACCGCCAACCAACGAACCCAACCACCTCAGATGCATCCTACTCAACACCCGCTCCACCCGCAAACATGCCGTCGAACTCTGGGACCGTCTCAACTGCCTCCCCAGACGTCGCTTTCCTGACGGAGACCTGGCTGAACCCCACCTCAGCTCCCGACATCGCCATAGCCATCCCGGAAGGCTACAAGATCACACACAGGGACCCTACCAACGGAGTAGGAATCGCCATTGTCCACAGAAACACCCTCAGAGTCTCAACCAGCACCGATGACACCCTCAGCTCCGCCGAACACATGCACTTCCAGATCCACACCGACCCCAACACCACCCTCAGAGGAACCCTCGTCTACAGACCCCTCAGCCCCCGACCACAGTTCAGCGACTCCATTGCAGACTTCATCAGCACACATGCCCTCGCCTCCACAGACTACATCCTCCTCGGGGATCTGAACTTCCACCTCGAGAACAACACCACCACCAACTCCACCACCCTGATCGCCAACCTCGGACTCAGACAGCTCGTGACAACACCCACCCATGCCGGCCACGCGCTCGACCCCATCGTCACTTTCAACCACACCACCGAACCCCACTGGACCGACCACCACTGCATCCACTTCACCTTCAAGAAGCCCACCATACACAACCGCACCCAACAGATGCCTCAACACTGCTGGAGCAAAGTCACTGCAGACCAACTAAACCCCACCCTCGCCCAGAGCCTACCCGCCGACTGAGACCCGGACAGCGCCGCCGACAACTGCGCCAACACCCTCGCCCCACTTAGGACACCCTTCAACAGCCACACCAGCAAGAAAGCCACCTGGTTCACCGAAGACCTCCAGGCCTCCAAACGAACATGCCGAAAACTGGAGAAGAACTGGCTCCGCGAACGAACACTGGACAGCCACGCAGCTCATAAGAAGGCCATCCGCAGACACCATCAACTCATCAGAGCCGCCAAGAGGGCCTCATTCAAAGACTGCCTAGATAACAACGCACACGAAAGCAAAGAGCTCTTCAACATAGTGAAGGAACTCCAGCTCCAACACCAATGACATCCCGCCTTTGCAAGACCTGTGCGACTCGCTGGCCACCTTCTTCCACCGTAAGATCGCCGACATCCACGACAGCTTCAACGCCACAACCACCCCGACAGCCACCGCCCCCACGACCACCACCTGCACCAACCGCCTGCTCTCCTGGACCAGCGTCAACGACTGGGACACCAGCGAGATCATGAACCCCATCCACTCCGGATCATTGTTAGACCCATGCCCTCACCACATTTTCAACAAAGCCTGCACAGCCATCGCACCTCATCTCCGGAAAGTAATCAACACCTCCTTCGTGACAGTAACCTTCCCGGAGAGCTGGAAGCACACCAAGATCAACGCCTTACTCAAGAAACCCAAGGCAGACGCCAAGGACCTCAAGAACTTTCGACCCATCTCCCTGCTCCCGTTCCCAGCGCAGGTCACCGAGAAAATAGTCAAACAACTGACCCGCTACCTCGAGGAAAACAGCATCCTGGCCCCGTCCGGGTTCTGCAGCAACCACAGCACCAAAACCGCCCTCATTGCCGCCACCGAAGACATCTGAACCCTGCTCGACAACGGAGAAACAGCGGCCCACATCCTCCTGGACCAGTCAGCCCCCTTCGACACGGTCTATCACCGCACACTGCGAACACGCCTACACGACGCCGGAATACAAGAGAAGGCACTGGACTGGACCACATCCTTCCTCTCCGGCAGAACCCAGAGCGTCCGCTTCCTCCTTCCGCTTCAACACCCTCCGAATGCTCAGCAGGATCTTCAAGTGGATCCCCACCCAAACGAGAAAAGCAGTCACCCAGGCCCGCGTCACCAGCAGGCTGGATTACCGAAAAACGCCCTCTACGCAGGAACATCGGCCAAACTCCTGAGACGACTGCAACGGATCCAGAACGCCTCGGCACATCTGATTGTCGACATTCCCCGCCGATGCCACATCACACCCCACCTGAGAGACCTTCACTGGCTCCCCGTCAACAAGAGGATTACCTTCAAGCTCCTCATCCACGCACACAAAGCTCTCCACGACACCGGCCCAGCTTACCTCAGACGGCTCAGCTTCTACACCCCCACCCGCCAGCTACGCTCCGCCGGCCTCGCCCACGCCACAGTCCCCCGCTTTCGAAGAACGACCGCCGGCGGCAGATCCTTCTCCCACCTTGCCGCCTGGACCTGGAAACCCTCCCCACTAACCTACGGCAGACCCAAGACTTACTGGCCTTCAGAAGACTCCTCAAGACCTGGCTCTTCCATCAGTAGTAGCACCAGGCCCCCCCCAGCGCCTTGAGACCCTTACGGGTATGTAGTGCGCTTGCCTTGATTGATTGACTGATTGATTAATTTTGGCCTTCCATTGCAACTTTGAAAACGATTTCAACAAGCTAAGTAGACTCAAAGCGTATTTGTTTCAACAAGTGGCGGCTCTCACTTCAGCTCGCAATACCTTCGAATTGCAGGTAGTGAGAACTTCCAGTGAAATACAGTCATTGTTAAACACAAATCTCCCCCTACATTTTGGTAAACTGATACATCAAATGTTTAATGCGTCTGATACCACAGGTCTGGAGAACTTTTTTAAACTTGTGGACTCTGGCTTCGTGACAACTTTTCAAACTATTTTTGGAGTAATCCCAGCTTTTATACATTCTATTTGTTCCAGCGTGTTCGGTGGGTTCCTGCTGCTGCTCATCTTAATTTGCGGTATTATATTGCCCTTCCGGCTATTCAGCAAAGGATGCTTCCTATGTGGTCCTCCCAAGACAGGCATCACTGCAGCTGTACCGTGAGCACAAGCTTCGGTTCTTTGTATTGGTGCCCCTAGACGCTCTGGATGCAGAGTTTTGTTTAACCTTCTGCTATGCTTACTTCACCTATGTGCAACCTGCGTCTCATTTCATTCGGTGACCCTTCCAATGGGCCCTGGATGTCTGCCTAGCTACCCCACCACAAGCTACTCTGGATTTCGAACTGTTGAGGAGTCCCTTAGTGGCTAATTACCAGGTCTGTTCCTTGGGCATGCGACTTGTCCATAACCCAGCGTTATGGGCAGTAGCTGGAGTTGATCCCTGTGCAACAGCATAGCGTCTTCTGGGTCTTAGTTTCATTGAAATAAACACATGTTGTCTCTTGATGGTCTTGTCAACAACCGGCACCGAAGAGCATGTAAGTTTCTTTGACATGCTCAATTGGACGGCTAATATTTTTACCTCTGAAGGCTCAGATTTCTTATTGGAATCATTGGCTTTTCACTTGGCGTCCCACATCGTGGGCCCCCGCGGCATGCTGTAATTGGTTACAACGATTAAAGTTTTCTTTTTTACTTGGCCCTTGTTTGAGACAATGTCTGAACACATTTTTTAAAAGCTTCCAGATTTCTGTCGTCACTTTGGCGCTACCATCCTGACCAAGAGGAGGGTGTCATATGTCCCATGCAGGAGCAAAAATTTGGGACCTCCTCGGTTAGATAATTTTTGGCCAGGGAAAAGAGGGGACAGCATCAACAACAATACAAAACATTCCCACGAGGGAATGTTTTGTATTATATGTCCTATGCAGGCCCATGGTGGTTTTCCTTATGTTAGCCTGAGCAGGCTGCACCCTGCTTTGCACACGTTCATACACAAACTGTATTTCGGATAGTGCCATGTGCATTGGGCGCAGGGTCAAGACTGCTTTGCATATGGCTCGGTCCAAACTGGAATGGCACTGTGAGCAAAAAAAACAATGGAGTTAGGCCCAGATTTCTGTACTGGGGTTAATGTATGAAATGGTTCTGATTTCTGTCCATCAATTGTTCTTTTTGCATTTGTCACCCCGAGTGGGACGGGTATGCCCAGACGTGGGTCCTGTGCTCTCCATGCCTCTGGAGTCAAGCTATCCTGGCTGAAAGCCCAAAACCGATCTAGGATGCTTGTTTCCAGTCCAGAGAGGACCTGGCCTGGCAGTTCGGGCTGGACTGTTCCCATTGGGCGCAGAATCAAGCATATGGCTGGGTCCAACCTGGAATGGCATGGTGAGCAAATAAACGATTGATTTAGGCCCAGATCTCTGTACTGGGGTGAATGTCTGACATTGTTCTGCATTCTGTCCATCAATTGTTCTTTTTGCTGTACTTTCACACAGAGCCTGCTGTTTTTGCTTTCTGTTCTTTCCTGGGATTTAGTCTGAACACCGTAGATAGGTCGAAAAACAATGTCCCTTGTTATTCTGTCTGGTCAGGCCCTAGCACCTAGACAAAACAAACAAATGCAGCTGTTGCTAGGGAACACGGGTGCTTGGTCATATAGGAATGCACAGATATGCAAACACACGCTTGGCGAGAGATTGTCAGAGAGGAGATCGCAACTACACCAGAAATGTAGAACTCTCATTTGTGCATGCTAAGGTACGGGTACGATGCAAACACCCAAAGATCTTCTAATATTTAATCACTTTGCTATTGTAGAAGGGGGGGGGTTAGTCTACCCCGTCTAATATCAAGACAGCTCTTTTTATGATTTATGGATTACATACTATGCTGACCGTATTTGTGTTAGGCATTTTCTTACTTATTGTGGCACGTATACTGCATACTAGAGCATGAGAGCTAAAATCAATATTTTGAACTTCTCTCTGTCTCTGTCAGATGATATGGAGTGCATGTGCGAAATGGTGTGTCCAGTCACCGCGACTTCTGAGGGTAGGAGTGTTATGTTTTGGAATTTCTAATCACTTTTACCTCTGTGAGGGAGTTGGAGGGCAAGTGAAACACAATAGCTAATCGGTCCCAGGCTCTGGGTACTAAGGTGGTAGGATGACTCTGAATCTCCTTTATGGTACTAGCTTCAAAAGATGCCACCCTCACACTCAGTAGAAGGTTCCAGCGTACCGCATGTGGCTACAAAAGACATGGCACTTACCATGGAGAAGCTGGCTTACAAACTAGCAGACAAAGGAAATCAGTTTCAGAAATTCAGAAGGAAGGGGGGGGTTGCAGTGCTTTGGTTCATGGCAAGAGAATGCACTAGCATAACATGTCCTAGGAGACTAAAGGTAGTTCAATTTATTGATACTGAAGCATTCATGACCGACTCGGGGTGTGTTCGGTATCTTCATCCTACTCTACGGATGTATTAAAGCAATTACAATGAACAAATGGATAGACTTTCGGGTCGTGTGGGAGGCGGTGGAGGGGCACTACGAGGAAGGTTTTATACGCTCATAACAGCAGTGAATTTTTCCTGCACTTTTGCATTTATATATCAAAAAAACATATTCAAACTAAAACTAGTGTTAAGCCACTGGTAATATACCTCCCCAATTCTTAATTAGCATCACTAGATTATGGTAAGAGAAAGGGGTGTTTCGTACAGTGGTTCCAATCTATCACAACCTCTCTGTTCTCAAAGACGATAAGGGGAAACACACCAAAGTCAGACGGAGTCAAATGGAAATAATTAAAATGAGATTAAGCTTGAAGATCTCTGGATTAACTTGTCTTTTGAGGCGAGCCAATATCATACAGTACGTTTGACCGTGAGGCCAACAGACTATAGATGAGCTCATTGGATATGGTCATTTAAAGTTCCACCAATAAGGACAGTATTCTCCTGTCTATCACATCAAAGATCTGTCAAAAGAGTCCACCAATCTTACTTTTAAGGTGCAAGCAAACTTAGACAGTAATCCTTGCCTTTGAAGCACCGGAAAGCTTTCCCATCTTCCCTAGACGCTGGTAAAAATGTTCCCATTCTAAAATTGCTCTCCTTTTCTATTCAAGGCAGTGGAATTATTCTCCATCCCCACTCTCCTCCTACCTTTGTGAAAAAACACCACAAGAACATTGTCTCTCCAATTCCAAGAGCAATTATACAAACACAACTCCCTCTATATCTATCAGTCTGGTATTAGATGTTAGAGAAAAAAAACGTCACTGACTACAAGGGAATGCTTCACTCAACCGGTTATATTTCCTGTGCAGGCCCATGGTTGTTTTCCCTATGTTAGCCTGAGCACGTTGCAGGCTGCACTCTGCTTTGCACACGTTCCTACACAAACGTAATTTGCTTTGTGCCATGCTGTACTTTCACAAAGAACCTGCCGTTGTTTTCGCGTTCTGTTCTTTTCTGGGATTTAGTCTGAACACTGTAGACAAGGTCAAACAACAATGTCCATAGTTATGCTGTTCTGGTCAGGCGCTAGCACCTAGGCAAAACAAACAAATGCAGCAGTTTGCGAACATGTGCGCTTTTTCATAAGGGTATGCACAGACATGCAAACACACATTTGGAGAGAGTTTTCAGAGAGGAGATAACGACTACGCCGGAGATGAAATGAAACTTTTATAGAGCGCAAACTGTCGCTCCCAAGGGAGCCTCCTGGCGCTACCAGATAACGTGCTTCCCTTCCCTTGTTTTAAGTTTAAAGTTAGGTATTTTAAGGAGGTTAGAGGAGGTAGATCCAAGTGTCCTCCTTGTCGTGTAAGGCCTAAATCTTGCAGAAAGGTAAACTGGGCCTAATCAGCGCACAGCTCTGAAGAATGTGTGGAGCGGGAGCCAATGAAGACTTTTCAGAGAAGGTGATGCGGACGCCCTGCAAGGGAGTTTCAATACCAGTCTGGCTGCTGCATGTTGAACCACCTGCAGTTTCTTCAGGGTAGATTTATTGACCCCATACTAGGAGGCTATTGCAGTAGTCTAAACGAGAAAGTATTAAGGCCATGCCAACATTTTCAAATACTCTAGCGGCAGAAAGCCAAAGAATTTCCTCAAGGTCCTGATTAGGCCAAAACAAGTACCCGCCACCTTTAATGCATGGGGTTTGAACAAGAGAGGGGCGTCAAACCATGCCCCCAGGTTTTTAGCCACTTTCACTGAAGGTGGAGGGGATGCTGCTTCTGTGGGCCACCAATTTGTAGGATGGAAGGGGTTATTTTCCCAATTAATAGAATTTCTGTTTTATCCGTATTACAACGGAGATGGTTGTTCTTCATCCACTTGATGACTACAGTGAGACAGGATTTGAAATTTTCCTCCGCCTCCGTAGAGTGACAGAGAATTTTTTTCAAGAGACAGGATCAGCTGAGTGTTGTCAGCATACGAGGTTGTTTCAATCCCGTACGGTGAAATAAGATCAATAAGCCGCGCTATATAAATATTGAACAGAAGGGGGCTAAGTGATGCACCCTGAGGGACACCCGTTGTGATGGTCCGCTCCGAGGAGAGAAAAGTGCCCAGGGAGATAACTGGTCTACGGTTGGAGAGGAACAAGGTAATCCATGCTAAAGCCATATTGAATATGCCGCAAGATTTTAGTCAGGTTAGCAAGATGTTATGGGAGATAGTATCCAACGTGGCAGATAGATCCAAAAGAACAAGGTTCTTACCTTCGGTAACGCTTTTTCTGGTGGATACAGTATCTGCCTGTGGATTCCTCACCTTGTGAATATCCCCTTGCGTCAGCAACATTTGGAAATTCTTTTTGTAGCTTCGCGCTGACGTAGACGACGTCACAGAGGCACGGCATTGCGCGCGACTCCGCTGAAGTCACCGACTCCATAATAGGCCCACGCCGCGCGTGATGTCATCAGTTCCGCTCTTTTTTCCGTGCCTTCGAGTACACAAATGTCAAGATAACACACATAGTGGTAAACCAATGCAGGAAAGCAATTGAAATAAAACATTTCTTTTGACAATAACAATTTTAACATTACAGGGTATAGAAGAGTGGACAACAGGGAGGCGGGTGGGTCAGTGAGGAATCCACAGACAGATACTGTATCCACCAGAAAAAGCGTTACCGAAAGTAAGTAACTTGCTCTTCTGATGGATACATCTGCCAGTGGATTCCTCACTTTGTGAATAGAGTCCCACAGCAGTCCCCACTCCTGGAGGAGGGTGTCCACTCTCCTATACCAGAAAATCTTGGAGGACAGAGCACGCAAAGTGGCCATCCCTCCTCACCTCGGAATCCAAGCAGTAATGCTTCGTGAAAGTATGGAGGGAGGCCCAAGTCGCCGCTCTACAAATGTCCTCTACAGGTACACCCCTGGACAAAGCAGATGTAGAAGACTTTGCTCTAGTAGAGTGAGCTCTTATACCCTATGGAGGTTCCTTAGCCGCCAGGGCGAAGCAGATCTTAATGCACAGGATAATCCATCTCGACAGCGTGCGCTTGTGCACCGCCTTCCCCTTCTTGCAGCCAGCAAATCCAACAAAGAGCTGGTCATCCACATGATAGTCTCTAGTCCTATCAAGGAACAAGCTAACCGCCCTCTTTGGGTCCAAGCGGTGAAGTCTCTCCTCCTCCTTGGAAGGGTGAGGGGGAGGGTAGAAGGTAGGGAGGGTAAGGGACTGCCCTAAATGGAAGGGAGTTACCACCTTTGGCAGAAAAGCAGCCTTAGTCTTGAGAACCATTCGTTCAGCATTAATAGACAAGAATGGGGGCTTAGAACTAAGAGCTTGAAGCTCACTTACCCTCCTTGCCAAGGTAATTGCAACCAGAAAGACCGTTTTAAAAGTCAACAGCCTTAAGGGACACTTGTGCAATGGTTCAAAAGGCGAGCCCATTAAAAAAGTGAGCACAAGATTCAAATCCCATTGAGGAACAATAAAGGGAGTAGGAGGAAATGTATTCGTAAGGCCTCAAAACAATAGGAGATTTAAACAAAGACGGCTGATCCGGCAAACAGAGAAATGCCGATAAAGAACCCTTGATAGCAGCAACCGCAAACCCTTGCTGAGCCAAGGAAAGCGCAAACTGAAGAATATCAGATAAATGAGCCCTCAAAAGATCGATGGACTTCTCCCCACACCAAGCAACAAATTTAAACCATCTATAAGAGTAAATGGACTTGGTAGAGTCAAGCCTGGCCGATAAATCCACCACATCGTGCGGGAGAGAAAATGAATTAAGGTTGCCCCGATCAATCTCCAGGCATGAAGTTGTAAGGTCTGGAGGTGGGGGTGTAGAACTTGCCCCACCATCTGAGAGAGGAGATCTGCCCTGAGAGGGAGACGGAGCGGAGGGCACAAGAAGAGGTGGAGAAGATCTGTGAACCACCGCCTTCTTGGCCAATCCGGGGCGATCAATATGACTTGGGCCCGGTCTTGGCGAATCTTCCTCAGATCAGAACCGAGGAATCAAGGGTATGGGAGGAAACGCCTAAAGGAGTTGTGAGTCCCAACTCAACTGAAACGCATCTCCCAGTGCTCCCTGCATCGGAAACTGGAGACTGCAGAATGACGGGCAGTGCGCGTTCTCGTGAGTGGCGAACAGGTCCACCCGAGGAGTCCCCCACGTCCGAAAGACGTGACGAACCACCTCCGGATAGAGCCTCCACTCGTGATCGGCTGAAAATTGTCGACAGACTGTCCGCACGAACGTTCAGAACTCCAGCCAGATGATTTGCCATCAGACAAATCTGATGGTCCTGAACCCAGGACCAGAGACGCAGAGCCTCTCTGCAGAGAAACTGCGACCCCACTCCTCCCTGCTTGTTGACATACCACATCGCGGTCGTGTTGTCCGTCAGGACTTGAACCGACCGACTGCGAAGGGAAGGGTGGGGAGGAAGGCCTTGAGCGCCAGATGAATCGCCCGCAATTCCAGAAGGTTGATATGAAGCAACCTTTCCTCTAGAGACCAGAGACCCTTGATCTCCAGATCCCCCAGATGAGCACCCCACCCGAGGCTGGATGCACCGTGGCCACCGATAGAGGCAGTTGGAAAGGCTTTCCTTGAGACAGATTGCCCTCCACTCTCCACTGAGACAGATCCGCCACAGTTTCTCTGGAGATCCTCACAGACTCCCTGAGATCTCCATTGTGTTGATACCACTGCCTGCGGAGGCACCACTGGAGTGCCCTCATGTGCCAGCGTGCATGGTTGACCAGCAGACTGCAGGAAGCCATCAGACCGAGGACCTTTAGGACTGGAATGACCGCTCCATTGTGAAATAAAGGAATCATTTGCTGTAGGTTGCAAATCCGCTGTGGAGGAGGGAATGCCCGACATACAGTTGTATCCAGTACCGCACCAATGAACAGGTTGCGCTGTGAGGGCACCAGGTGAGATTTGGGTACATTTATCGAAAAACCCAACCTGTACAACAACTGAGTTGTGACTTGCAAATGATGGAGCACTTTCTCTGGAGATTCCGCCTTGATTAGCCAATCGTCCAGATAAGGGAATACTGGAATCCCTGACCTTCCGAGATGTGCAGCCATCATCTTGGTGAAGACTCGAGGCGCAGCAGTAAGACCAAATGGAAGGACCGCAAACTGGTAGTGTTGCGACCCCACCGTAAAACGGAGATACTTCCTGTGCGACTTCAGGATCGGGCTATGGAAATACGCATCCTGCAAGTCGATCGACACCATCCAGTCTTGTTCCAGCAGCGCCTGAAGAACATGTGCAAGGGTGAGCATCTTGAACTTTTCCCGCTTCAGGTAAAGGTTCAAGATCCTGAGATCCAGGATTGGACGAAGTCTGCTATACTTCTTGGGAATCAGGAAATACCGGGAGTAGCATCCCCGACCCCTTTCCTGCTCCGGAACAACCTCTATTGCGCCTTTTCTAAGCAACACCACGACTTCCTCCTGCAGGAGCAGCAGATGGTCCTACGAGCAAAAGCCTTGGCAAGGAGGGTAATTGGGAGGGAATTCCCGAAAGTGAAGTGCATACCCATTCTCCACGAGATTGAGAACCCATAGGTCCGAAGTGACCTATTACCAATCCCGTAGAAAATAGGTAAGCTGGCCCCCCACTGGACCCACATGATCCGGAATGGCAGATCTAGGGCTGCTTTGCTGTGTTGGGAGGGGGGGTGGGTAGAGGGGGAGGAAGAGAAGGAGGAGGAAGCTTGACGACCTCTAGGACGAGCTCTTTGCCTGCCCCTGCATGACTTGTACAGCGTATTTTGCTGCTGCTGCGGCTGCTGTTGCGATTGTTTGTAGGCCCGAAAGGAAGACCTGCCAAATCCTCTGAATCTTTTTCCCACAGTACCCCTGGACTGTAGGCCCAGAGATCTTGCCGTCGCTCTGCTGTCCTTAAACCTCTCTAATGCGGCATCAGCCTTTTTCCCAAATAAACATGACCCATCAAAGGGCAAATCCATCAAGGCAGCCTGGACATCCGCAGAGAATTCGGAGGACTTCAGCCATGCAGCTCTTCTGGTTGCCACTGAAGAGCCCATCACTTTTGCTACAGAGTCAGCAGTGTCCAGCCCACTTTGAATGACCTGCCTAGCAGCAGCCTGAGTGTCAGCAATCACCTCTTTAAAGTCCTTCCTATCCTCCTCAGGAAGCTTTGGAAGCAGCTGTTTGACGGAATCCATCAATGCATGGATATAGCGTCCCATAAGACAAGTAGCATTTGTTGATTTGAGCGCCATACTTGCAGAGGAAAATACTTTTTTCGCAGCCTGGTCCTGCTTCTTCGATTCCTTATCCCCAGGAACCTGTGGAAAAGCGCCTGCAGATTCTTTCGAGCAGGCAGCCTGCACAACCAAGCTCTCTGGTAAGGGGTGCGTGGATAAAAAGTCTGGGTCACCAGGCGCCACCCTGTACCTTCTCGCAACAGCCCTCTAAACAGCAGGGGCTGTAAGCGCTCTTTTCCACACCTCAGATATAGGCTCTGCCAATGCATCATTGAAAGGGAGCATAGGCTCGACAACAAAGGAAGGTGAATGAAGGACCTCTGTTAGTATATTGGACTTCTACTCTGCAGTAGGTAGTGTTATATTCAACAAATCTGCAGCCTTCCTAATAACTAGGTGATAAGGTGTCACATCCTTAGAAGGGGCGTCAGAAACAGAGGCCAATTCCCAATCTGTAGACAGCTCAAGGCCACTAGCCTCTCTTACATCTTCGAAAAGATCCTCCGAATCCTGCAGCTCACTCTCTTCTATATCTGCATCACAGTACCTCTGCTCTTCCAGAAGCCTCTGTGCCTCACGCCTCGACCTCTCCTTCAGGAACGACGTCGACGGATCCGGAACCGACTCCGCCGGAGCCAGCGTCGAACTCTAAGCCGGAAGACCAGACTGCTGAACACTAGGTCGGATCGGATTCGGCATCGAGGGTATCAGTGTCGATGGTCTTGGCGTCGAAGACTTCGACGACGATGGCTTCGGCGGCGCCGAGAAATGCCAACGCGGCGTCGGAGCCGGCATGAAAGGCACAGGAGCATAAGCCTGGGGAATACCCAGATTGTATGCCAATGGACCCGTGGGACCAACCGGTGCACCAGAGGGGTACATAGCTCTGGTATACACTCCATACATAGCATTCAGGAACTGAGTAGGGTCCTGACCTGGAGCCGGAAAAGCTGGATAAGAGCCCACAGGTTGCTCTCGAGGGAGCGGAGTCTTCTCGACTTCGACCTCTACCTCAGGCTGGTGCACCGGGGTCGACGAACCCGCAGGCAACAGTCTCTCCTCTTCTCCTTCTTCTTCTTCTTCTTCTTCTTCTTCTCCTCCCTTATCCTCCTGGACAGGTGAATGAGACGGAGCCGGAGAAGGATTCGACACCGTCTTCGGTGAATGAACCGGCGAATCAGCAGGCAAAACCTCACCCTCGGAGTCCTGAACTTCTGGAGTAGGAGTCACCTCATCCTTGCGAAGCAACTTCACCTGCGACTTTGGTCTCGAGCTTGAGTCCTTCCCAGAGTGATGACGAGACTCATGACTTCTCTTCTTGTGCTTCTTTTTTTATGACCTTGAAGCATGCGCCGAAGCCTACCTCGAGTGCGACTTCGAACGAGACCTCGACCGCCGAGTCAGAGACCTCGATCTCTTCTTGTTCTTCAACTTGGCAACAAGGAGCTTTGACTCCCTCTCACAAAGTGCCTTGGGATTCATCTTCCTACAAGAAGAACATTCAACGTCATGGTCCGAAGTCAAACGCCAAACGCAGCACTCGTGCAGATCCGTAATCGACATCATCTTGCTGCATTCTCCGCACGGCTTGAATCCGGTCTTCTTCGTAGACATCTCGACAGGAGACAAAGAAGCAAGAAGACACAGAAAAGAACATACAGTAACAAAGTTACTAAACAGCTACAGAGGATCCCTCGAAAACCGTTAGCGTTGACGACGCGGAAAAAAAGAAACTGATGTCATCACGCCGACGTGGGCATATTATGGAGTCGGTGACGTCAGCGGAGTAGCGTGATGCCGTGCCTCTGTGACGTCGTCCACGTCGGCGCAAATCTACAAAAATAATTTCCGAATGTTGCTGACGCAAGGGGATATTCACAAGGTGAGGAATCCACTGGCAGATGTATCCATCAGAAGGATCAGTACTGCCTTCTTGTTACTGTCTATGATAAATTTCAAGGTGTCCGATGTTTCCAACAGTGCAGATTCAGTCGAATGCTTTGAGCGGAAGCCAGGTAGACGGGGATGCAAAATCTGTGCGGTTTCAGCAAAAGTGGAAAGTTCCTTGTGAACCATTCGCTCGGTAATCTTCCCTAGGACCGGCAAAAGGGATAAGGGTCTATAATTGGAAAGATTAGTGGAGTCGATATTTTGTTTTTTCTTCAAAGGCTTTACAATGGCAAATTTCCATTCATCCGGCACTATCCCAAAGGATAGGGAGAAGTTCACAATGTCATTAACCACAGAGTTCACTACATTAATGATCTGTTGTAATATAGTTGGAGGGCAAGCATCCAGTGGAGAGCCTGACTGGCAGCCAAGATGGCATTAGGTGTCTGAGCTAGGGTGACAGTTTGAAAGGTTTGAAAGACCGGCTTATCCTGTCTGGGATCTTGCTCATGTTCACTGGTAAGTTTAGGAATATTTGAAAGTTCAAAATCCAATTGTATGTTTTTGATTTTTTCTTCCAAAATGTTGCAATGTCGCCGCAGAGCATGTGCGAGGGCGGGATTTCTGTATGTAGTGTTTTAGGATCAATAAACAATTTCAAAAATCTCTTTTTGATTTTGTTTAGCCATGGTTATTCTGCTGCCGAAGTACTCTTTTTTGGCTGCTTTAATGGCCAGATGATATAGTTTCCTATATGTTTTGAAGATTTGTAAATTTGCCGCCTCATAACCCCTTCCCCATTTCCGTTCTAGTGGTTTGCAGAACCGATGTTGCTGCGCTAGCTCATTCGTAAACCAAGGGTCATTATGTACTTTCCTATGGCCCTTTCTATTGGGAGGCTTTAACTCCATGGCTGCTATGCGTTTTCCCCCTCTGTGCTGAAAATTCTTTTTTTACATTGTTTTTTGACGAGCTGGGCTCGTCATCAGTGTTTGAGGAGGCTACACCATGACGAGCCCAGCTCGTCATGAGTGTGGAAGGGGTTAAGGGACTTAATTCCTCACCTACGGTCGTCATCCAGTTATGGAAGCGGTGAGAGTCTTCTACTGGATCATCTGTTAGAATAGGGGTCTTATTTTGTGCAATTGTTGATAAACTGGGATTGTCGGAAAGCAGATGCCATTTATGGTCAGTTGAATATAATAATGATCTGACCAGGCCTGCGGGATGGGGTCCTCTACCTGAATTGAGGTAAGATTGGAACACACTACATCTATTGTATGTCCTGCTCTATGTGTCGGCCCTTGAACTAATTGCTTCATGCCCAGTGAAGTAGTTGATTCCAGGAAGGTAATTGCACCCGGGTAATTATTACATTCAAGATGTAGGTTAATATCTCCTAACAAGGTACAATTAGCATATCTAAAAAGGGCATGACTAAGAGTGCCCCCTAGTGTGTCCAGAAAGGTGGTGCTATTGCCTGGGGGACAGTAAACTAGTATTCCCGAGAATGAGGAACTTTCATCTGTGCTTGCTAAGGTACTGGGTCTGCTGCAAACACCCAGAGATCTTCTGATATATAAATCATTTTGCTTCTGTCGAAGGTTGGGGGGGGTGAGGGTTTAGTCTACCCTAATCTCATGACAGCTTCTTTTATGATTTATGGATTTCGTACTATGCTAACTTGTGTTAGGCTTTTTCTTACTTTCTGTGGCAGGTATACTGCATACCAGAGCCTGATAGTTCAAATAAATATTTTAAACTTTTCTTGTGTCTCCGTCAGATCTTATTGTGGACAAGTAAGAGTGTGAGAGTGAAAGGATGTGTCCTGTCACATGTTGGTTTACTTATTCTCAATTCAGTGCAAAGAGGCCTGAAAAGTGAACAAGCACTCCTTACAAGAATAAACAATTCAAAATAACGAAATATCGTTTGACTATCTTTATGCAACACATGACTTGAATTAATTGTAACATGTTAAGAGGTCTAATGAGGTGCATCAGGGAGTAACAGACAGACAGTGAGGAATCCTCCCATGCAGACCATTTACACTAACCTGGATCAGAACCGCAGGCCCGAGATTTTCGGGAAGTTGTGGTAGATGAGGTTTTTGAAAGAGGGTTTAAGACATTATCCCCAGCTTCCTGTCCTGGCATCAAGTCCTCATCACTGGATTCCATTAAGTAGGAGCTGCTGTCACTGACCAGACTACTACCATAATCACGGAAGCTGTCGTAGCCACCCAAGAGATCCAGGTCATCCTCGTCCACCTCCATCTGATCAGACATGCTGTCCATAATGGGAGAGGGTGAGAACTGTCAAGAGGAAGATAAGAGTGACAATCAAGGCATATTCTTCAGCACTTTGGAAGCGAAACTGCCAAGAAAGTAAAACTTTAAGAACAAGAACCAGGGCACATTCATAAGTAAAATCCCAAGAGACGACAGTCAGAATCCCATCTTATTTGGGCAACTGGAGCTCAAAAACTGCCAAAGGATAACACTGCAAATTAGAATACACACCATTCCTAGAGCAACCTGGGGTGGAAAGAACCACCAGTATGAAAACACAGGCTCACAGGTCCCTTCTATCCCTCACTCTCTGGATTCCATCTCTGTGCCATTTAATACCTTAAAAAACATCACCGCCTGGGCAACCCTCACAACACAGTGCCAGTGGCACATCTTGCTTGCCCCAACCTCCCTCCATACCATAGGTGCCCCTAGTAATCTGCACATGCCAATGAATCCTTGGCATTTCCCCCAAGAGGGCCAACTGTCTGGTGCTTAAGGTTAGATATACTGTCTGATGCAAATCAGTTACACTGAAAGGTCATGGACCTCTTACATAACTCCCCCTTTTTCTCAGAGTTGCGCCTCAAAATGTTGACCTACATAATGCCGTCTACTAACATGTCCCTTTCAATAGATTCCACCTTTTCCCGTCACCCCAACCCTGTGGCTTCCATCTTAGTCATATCACCTAATAGATGTCACTTCTTTCTCCATCGCAACTGCTTCGTCTAATCCCACATCACCCATGGCTGCCAATTCACAACATACACCTACTCACCCCTGCTCTCTTAAGTTTCCATTTTTGTCACCTAAAAGCGTCCACCAGGGACCTTGCATTCAAAATTGCATTCTTCAATTCAGCTTTAAGCAGTGCTCTCACCTCATGCATTAATGTCTCAATGGCTTTCCTTGTGCCCCATATGGCTTTCACTGCTTCCCCTTATGGTTAGTAAGAGTGCCCTCCTTGACTCAAGGCTTCCAATTTCACCCCTGCTTACCCCATGTTTGCCACCAGAGCCCCACAACAACCAGGACTACTACTTCTGGAGATTATATCTAACACCCTATAAACCCAAGGCTGCCACCTCTACCCCCTCACCTCATGGTGGCCATCTCCAACTTTCCTTGACCTTGGATGAAACCTATAAGCAATGGCTGTCACATGGTCCCCTTCACCCGCCCCCTCGATCCTCCTCATTTCGTAGCCGCCACCTCCAACTACTTATTTCACAGCAGACACTTCTAAACCATCTATCCATGCTAGCCACCTCTAATATACACATTCCATTGCTGCCATCGCTAGTCCCCTCATCCCTTGGTTGCCCCTTCTGACCCATATTCCTTTGCTCTCATCTCTACCAATCTCATCCCATGGTTGCCACGTATACTTGATTCATGCCATGGCTCCCACATGTACTCACTCATACCATGGCTACCATCACCACATTGCTGTCGCATCTATCCTCATTCCATGACTTCCACCTCATTTCATGGTTAACACCTCAACCACTACTGCCCTCTACTCCCCTCAACCACAATCGGCACCTCTACCCACTGATACCAGAGCTGCCACCTTTATCGCCTTCATCCAGTGGCAGACTACTTCCTGCTACCCAACCCAAGGATGCCACCTCTAACTCAATCACCAGGTGTCTGCCACCTCTACCACCTCATTCCAAAGCAACCACCACTACCTGCCTCATCCCATGTCTGCAATACATGGCTTGCACATCCACCACATCATTCTACAGCTGCCACAACCACCCCATCGCTGCCATCTCTACCACCCTGAGTCCAAGGCTGCCACTTCATTCCATGGTTAACACCTCTACCGTTTTATCAATGTCTGCCACAACCACCCTCTCATCCACAACAGTGACCTCTAACCCCTATATAGATGCATAAGTACATGGAAGGTGTGTAGATGCATACAGGAAGGTGGTATATGTAGATTAAAGATGCATTAAATAAACTCTGGCTTTCAAGTGTTGTTGTAATGTAAATTAATTGTATTTATATTTTTTTTTTGTAATTCAATAATGAAGCAATTGCAGATAAAGTTATGATAAAAGATGTACTTATTTATGCAGTCACTTATATACATTTTAAAAACATAGAATGAGGGGTGTGGCCAAGAGGTCCAACATGGCGGACGCCCATTAGCCCGGCTCCTGTAGCCCCATATTATCCTTAATCATCCTGCCGATAAGTGGCACTTTTACACCCTAGCTGATCAACGCCTGGGCTGCCCGGACTCCCCGGTACCGGTGTATGTGGCAGTCGTTGTCCGGAGACAGCAGAATTATCGGAATTGAGATCCGGGAGCGGAGGGGCCGTGCAGTCAGGTAGTGGCCTGCAGTGGGGGCGGCCTCTGTAGGCTTTGCCCGGAGCAGGCATGAGCCACGGATTTGCATCGCCTGAGCCACGGTGCAGCCGTGCCTGGCGGCCCTCTGGTCAGGTGAGGCTACGGTGCCCACTGTCTTGCAATGACTGAGAGGCGATCATCCACGCCGGTTCCTGGATCCGATCGCGGACGCCTGAAACACCCGACCTGAGGGGTTGTGCTCTGGGTCGCGGCCCGGTCTGTATCGTGGCATTTGGTGCCGGGGGCGGGAGGAACAGCGAGATCTGCAGACCCCTTCCATGTACTGCCAAAGACACATCTGGGGCAGGTGGTTTGGGAATCAACAAGTAATATTGACTTGGGGTGGAGTAGGGCGCCTATGAACACCGATCCCAGCTGGACAATTGACCGGTGCAGCGGCAGTGATCGACGTGCACTGGCCTATCTGACCCCCCTGGGGTAAGACTTGGGGCAGCCCTGGATAGATACAATGAATAGGCGCCATTGAGTACAACTCAGAGAGCCCTGTACAACCTGCCTGCAGGCCCAATTTGCACACAGGGTGTGGAAAGCTGCGGATCTCTGGCCAGTAAAAAGAACGACTATGCCGCTGGAGAAACCGGTCCTCGGAATCTTGTTTCCGGTCCAGGGAAGGCATGGCCTGGCAGTTCGGGCTGGACTGTTCGCATGAGGCACAGGGTCAGACTGATTTGCATATGGCCATGTCTGAACTGGGGTGGTGTGAAGTGCAAAAAAACGATGGATTTAGGCCCAGATCTCTGTACTGGGGTGAATGCATGACATTGTTCTGCATTCTGTCCATCAACTGTGGTTTTTGCAGCTGGATAAACTTGCAGCACACACCTGCTAACACCCCCCCCCCCAAAGGTGCACAGCAATCCAGAACAGACTAAGGGCTGCTCTCATTAGCGGCTGATAGGAGTGGGGGGGGGTCACCGCGTCTGCGGAGGCGGCCGGGCTAGGTTCCGGTGCAGCTTGCGGATGTGGATGACCCCCCTAGGATGTGGATGACCCCCCTATTGCGCTGGACCTGCCCTCACCCAAGCGCCAGTCTTGAGATATCTACCTACCTCTGAAGGCATAGAGTTCACATGCTTTATCACAGACCATACAGTTACCCTCCCACGCCCCCAGATTACAGTTTCAGCACCATCATCATGTCTAAGGGCCACTCAGCCGGCTGCACTGCAAAACAGAGCACCATGGACAAATATACAAGTGGAGGCACCAGCTCCATTACCTCCAACGATGCTGCCACGACGGCAACCGACACTGCCACGATCCTGGCTGCGATAACACAATCGTGTGACATGCTCGATGCTAAAATAGGCGCAGATGTCATATTGTTGCGCCAGGACCTCCACAACGCCGTGGAACGTATCAAACAGACCGAAACCAGAATTCAGGGGTGGGAGATGGTATCATCATTGTAGGAGAGTAGGATCTGCTTCTTATAATTAACCCCACTTTTTGCTGATTTTTCCCTAGTTTCGACTTAGACTGACTGGGATCGTGCTATCCAGGACCCCAGCCAAGCTGCTTTCCCTTCTAAATTGATTGCATGTACTTTAGGTACATTTCGGATTGGATTCTGGGGTACCCTTATAAGTCCCTAGTATATGGTATACTATGTACCCAGGGCATAGGTACCCCAGAGGCCTCCCAGGGGCTGCATCACTTATTGTGCCACCAGAGAAACCACTCAAACTGACACCACAGGTCTGCTGCTGCAACCTGTGTAAGGTGGTGCATGCACCCCTTACTTAGATATAGGTTCACTATATCTACCTTATATCACTGCACATATAAACCTATCAGTCAGCCCTATGGCAGGCCTTATCAATCCTGAAGGCACGGTGCTGGGTTTTATGCAAGAGGGTGCCCCCGCATGAGCAGAGCCCCTCTACAGCCATCAGAACCTATTCTCATGGGTTATTCTGTGATACAGCCAACCATATACTCTTAAGTGCATTATAATCTCACTATAATTGCAAACTAAAACGGCGGCTTAGAAACATGTTGTGTATGGTGTCAAACACCTTGGAATCATACCTCCCAGCCAGTAATTGGCGGGGGAGGTATGATTCCACCCTCCTAAAGGGACATATACGGCACACCCGGAACCAGCTTTCTCGACCTGGGCATCACAAAATGGATGCTGCCAGCCACAGACACGAGTCTGCCCTCCTGCTGCTGAGCCAAGCTCGAGCAGGGGAAGGCTTGACAATAGGCTTCCTGTCACAGGGAGGTGTAACCACCTCCCAGACTGGCTTTAGTGTATTGGGCTGGGTGGGTGCACTCTCAGTGTGCTTTGATGTCTGCACGGGGGGGACATTTGGTGTCCCTGTGCATAGTCCAGCTCAAACCGGTTGCAGGAGCCATTTGCTCCTGCTCTGGTGTGAAACTGGACAAAGGACATGGGTGTAGCCACCCCTCTATCTTGACCCTCCCATAGGTGGGTCCCCAGAATTTGTTCCACCCCTTCCTTGGGTATAAAGTAGGAATCCCTGTCTACAGGACTTTAGATTTTACCTGGACTAAACTCTGCTAAAGAAATCAAGTACTTCAACGATCTGCACGACGCTGGACGACTGAAAAATCTCCCTTGGAGGAAAGGAGTAAGCAGGCACCAAAACGCATTTGACCGGTTTGCATCTGCTAAGCTCCTGAGGACTCCGAAGATTTCTGCAACACAGGAGGTGGGTTCTCGAGGTCTCCGAGGTTGATCTGCACTCTCAGCAATTCTGAGGTCTGTATCCCTCGTGGGGACCGTGCAACCCGAACCCCTGTGCAACGCACCCCCCCCCCCCCCCCCCCCCCCCCCCCCAGCACTCTACATCCTTCATGGGCCAGCTCACCTCCAGACTTTGCTAGTCGTCGACGTCTCCTGGTCCCCGTGGCTGTAGAGTCAAGCATTGTGTCAACTCACCTGAAATCGGTGGACATTAGCCTACCAAGCCTCTGGTCACCCTGAAGTAACCCAGACTCTGTCCCCTCTGCTTTCAGGTTCTTCTCACCTCGAATCCTGGCTTGGATTCCACCAGACACTGTTCCTCTTCACGGCAGCAGCACTTTTCCGCATCACGCCTTTGAATACAATGAAGATTTCCGACATCACTTATGCACCCGGCTCAGGTAACACGAGTACTCCGGTGCTCACAAGGGTGCTGGCCTTAGTACCTTTTATGTTTGAAAGGGTTTGCACAGAGCCCTCTCCGAAGTGTCCTTAGTCTTTAAAATTCCAACAGCGACTTTCCCATAGAGTTGTACGGTGCTCGCGCCTGTGTTCTCACTCTGCACCCGTCCTCCGTGGGTCCCCTCTGTCACTACCTTGGGTGGTTTCTTGGGGTCCCAACGATTCTACGTGCTCTAGGCACTGTGTTTTGTCAAGTCGTGGTTCTTATACCACTTTCTTAGTATATGGTTTGGTCTCCCCCTAAAGCCCACTATGTGTTGTGCTATTTACTGTCATTCTAGTGATTTAATATGGTGTGCTTTGTCCTCTAATCTCAAAAAGAGGTTAGTAGAGAGTGTTTAGTAGTAAATACACATATTTTATATATTCCTTGTGTGGTTCTCCTTTCATTTGGTCATTCAGGAGGTTCTGATCTGGTAAAACTAGCTGCTTTACATTCCTTTGAGGCTTAGCCTGAAGGCTGCTCTCCATAGCTACCACTTTAACCTAATCATCAATAAGGGTTGTTTGGACCGGTACAAGGTGCCCACTATAATTAGTGGTCAGCATATACCAGGCCAACTTCTCACAACCATCTTAAAAGGAAAGGTTGCCGCCCTCGAGACGCTCACTAAGGGTCTTGTCACGCGGGTAGAGGATGCCGAGGGGAGGGCCCTATGCAAGAACTTACGCTTCGTAGGATTTCCAATGGATGCAAGGGCTCCGACATGTGCGCTTTCATTGAGTAGTGGCTCAAAACCTGGATCCCTGAGGGCAGGCTGTCTCCCTGCTTTATATTGGAGCACGCCCATTGTGCCTTCGCCGTGAGGCCTCCTCCGGACGTCCGGCCCGAGCCGTAATCGCAAGGATCCTAAACTACCACGACCGGGACACCAGCCTAAAACAAGCACGAGTGCAAAAATCCCTTACTTATGCATCCCAACCAATAATGATTTTCCCGACTACACAAAACTGATACAGCAGCAAAGACAATCCTTCATAGTTGCGAAGTCACTTCTTCAGGAACTACAGATTCCATATATGTTGCTCTTTCCAGCCCACCATCAGGTCAGGTATAAAAGCAGTACCCTATTCTTCAATACTCCAGAGGAAGTCTTTCAATGGGTGGAAAAACGTCGCCCGGTCAAGCTGCATACTCCGCCACCTCTTGACTCAGATTCCTCATCTGAAGACCCACGCCATCACAGAGACAATAACCCTCCAGATAAATGACAAAGATCGAGGTCCTCCTGGTGCTCCGGATCGCGGGGCGACAAGCAAGCCGGGAAACAAGATAAGCAATACATGAACCTAAATGGGTCGCCTATCTAAACTATATGGCCTACACGGGAAGGGCAGGGGAAACGATCCTGTAACAAGATACCACTTACCGGCCCTGGACAGGGCTACTCTACTGAACTGGTCATCTCAAATGACAGACATTCATTAGGGATGGGATCTATGGGAAATCATTGGACTGTTTCAGCCTTCACCCTCTGTTGGGGTGAAGACTATATACACTCAGGAAATAGAAAAGGGAACGACCTGGGTATTTTTCGGCTTCGAGCCGGCGTCCTAATTGTATTCAGGCACCGGAAGTGCTGCTGAATGGGTAGCCCGCGGGGAGCGCTGACAAGCAAGAGCAAATCTGAGCTGTTTACCCTTTATACTTTGACACAACGGCTGAGATATCTATTTTAAGACAGTTTTTTGCTGTTCTGTTTAATTTACCTGCCGTGTGAGCCCATGTGACGGGGAACCTTTTTGAATACAGTGAGTTATTCTAAACTTTGGCCATGATTTTCCATTTGATTTACAATCACTCCATGGTGGTTTTGATTGTTTTTACGAGGGCATGCACTACTAGGAAAATTCCTAATATTTTAACCTTGGCATTTACTATCTGAGTATTCATAACCACAGAGCTACAAGGCAGTGTAAAACGACATTAACAGTTGATACATACTTTTCTAAAACTTGGAGAGTTACAGTTGTTTGGTACTAATAGACCCTAACATATATGGGGTGAGTAAATGCCGATATGATAAAATTGGCGTGTGCCTTATTGTTTTGTCACATAAGGGTGATTTGTGGTGGATTTAAATGGGTGCTCATTGTTAACTGGACAATACTGATAAATATGTGAGTATTTTCGCTAGAGAACAGTTGATATTCAATTCGAGATTGTCCTATGCATAACCATTTTTCCCTTCCTTTTTACAGATTGCGGGCCCTAGAGAGGTCTGCGTGAGCCCCCACCGGTACATCCGCGAGTAATATCGATTTTTCACATATATATCATCGCGGTAGGGTGCGCCTTAGCGTGCGCATACCACCGGAGGATCAATATTTAGGTCCTGACGAATTCTGAGCGAACTAGGCTTTACATAGCAGAAACATGTTGACCACTACCTTGTAGGAAACGGAGTTTCAATTTATAAACTCTGAATAGTCCTTTTCACTTGCTTTTAACCAATGCTGGTTGGCCCTCTATTAAAGTGAATACAGGTTACAACCAGGCATTTCTTAATCACACACAGCACTATCACTTATTATTTCTTCACTTCTTCACAACGAAAAGAACCAGCTCCGCTGTAATCAAGCGTTGTAGCACACTGGGGGGGGACACTGTCTCCCCAGTGGGAACCCAATGATGAAGCATGTCACCAACCAGGGTGGTGAGTGAGGGTTATTTTAAAGAAAATATTTATTTTTTCTTTTTCCCCTCGAGTTATTTTGTGGCACTTGCGTTTTTCTTCTTAGTGACAAGTTATATAAAGGAATCATGTTGGTTTGATTTCTTGGTATTCTTGCACTTGATGTCACTCTTTTGTTGTTGTTGATGATATATACACTCTGGGACAGATACTTTACCATTCTTTGAAGTATTGGAGAAGGGAGAGGGTTCAAGTTATCAATGTTTTCAGACCCAGTTGTCCTAATGTGCCAGCAATGCATTTTTCTACTTAGGATTTTTCCCACACACTCGGTAAACTGTTTCATTGCTCACTATGACTACACACCCATATAAAATAGATTTAGTAGGGGAAATCTTGGGGGTCACCTGGACTGTTAGAGGTCTGCTCGATAAGGTCAAGTGGGGAGCGGTCTTCAGGTAAGCGAAACGCTTGGGGTCTGATATCCAGTTATTCCAAGAAACACACCTGATGGGGACTAAAACCCCATGTCTGGTAAGTTTTGGCTTCATTCACATATTCCACTCTGACTTCACGAGGGCTCCAGAGGAGTGGCCATCCAAATCCACTGCAGATTGCTATTTTCACATATACGCACTTAGGTGTACTCGCTGGGCAGATTCCTCTTTATTCACGACACAATCGGTGGGGAGGCCATAGTGCTGGGAAGTGTATATGCCCCACTGCTGCTGAGCTACACATACACTGAACGCATAATGGACACCTGGGGTTCCTCATCTGACGGCCTGGCACTGATGTCATACACCTCACTTAAGATAGGTGCCGCCCTACAGCCACACAACATACGCAAAAAGAGTCCTGCTTGGGGCCGTTGGTAGAGGCGTTGGGATAGTCAGACACCTGGAGGAGGCTTCACCCACTGGACTCCGCCACCACATTGTAGGAAGACACGAAACCCACTATTTGAGGCTTTGACATTAGTCACTGTACCGCTGCCAAGCGTCTGAAGAGGCAGGCCCTGATACAGCTAGAAGCACAGATTATACAAACGGAAATGCTATCACTTTACAAAGACGGAAATAGTGCTCCCCGACAATTGGGCATACTGCAAAAGAGATATCAAAGAATCCAGCTGGATGAGGCCAAACATATGGTGGGCCATACAATGCAGGTTCTATCAGTGGGGGGACAAATCAGGAAAACTCTTGCACAGGCTATGCCAATACTTCCTTAAACCGGTACAACTCCTGATCATTAAGTCTCACACAGGTGAAATGATCACCAATCACGGGCACGTGGCACTATCGTGTGCAGGCTACCACCAAGCATTATATAATAAACACTAAATCCTGTCAGAAGAACAGATCAAAGATTTTTTTCGAGGTCTGCCTCCTAGGGCATTTAGCGCCACAGCACAAGACTCCCTGGAGGCTCCTGTCTCACTGGAGGGGTTGACCTCAGTGACCTCAGAAATAGCATTGGGCAAATCACTAGGCCCCAAAGGATTCCAGAGTGAATTCTTCAAATTGAATAGGACGATACTGGGACCGCAGTAGCTCGCAACCCTTAATGAAGCCCTTGAGAACAAATGCCTGCCTCCAGGTTGGAGGCATGCAGAGATAGTGGTCTTCCCCAAGCCGGGACGCCCAGCCGAACTCTGCGCATCCTATCAGCCAATATCTCTTCCCAACATTGAAGTTAAGATACTCGCCAAGATACTGGTAAATAGATTGCTCCCTCATCTTCAAGCCCTGATCCACCAAGATCAGGCAGGCTTTATGCCCCATCACGCGACCCGACAATATACGAAGAGCGCATTATGCGATAGCAGCCATAGATAAACTAAAAAGACCAACTGCCCTAATACTTGTAGACAAAGCGTTTGAGTAGGTCAGCATGACCTATATGTTCATATTACTGCAACACATGAATATTGGTCCCCCAAATAGAGCATTGATTAGACTATTGTACACTGCCCTAACGGCCTCAATCCAGGTGCCTGGAGCCACATCAACTCATTTTCCGATACAGCGGGCATATCGACAGGGATGCCCCCTCTGCTTTTCGCCTTTGCCATAGAGCCTCTCGCGGCTTAGGTACGCATAGACGCACTATACTGTGGTTTTGAGTGGGCCACGGAAATCTCTGATCGTATCGCACTCTATGCGGAAGAAGCATTACTCTTTCTAACTAATCCTCACCGATCAGACCCCAGAATAATGCAGATCATGAGCATCTTTGGCGAGACCTCGGGTCTCTACATGAATACCTCTAAATCGCTGATATGGCCGCTACGAGGGTCATTGGGGAGCGGCCAGGTACTTACAATAGGGTCACAGGGGATCACATATCTGGGAGTCTACATATCGGACACTCAAAGTGTTTCCTGGAAGTGTAACTTAGAAGAAAACAACAGAAAGGGTCACAGCTGAGGTTAAAAATTGGTTGCCACTTCCCTTGTCCCTATATGGACGATCAGCCATTTTCAAGATGGTCTCCCTGCCCAAACTATTATACTATTTACAATCCCACCCATATCATATCCCCTTGTCATGGTTCTGCCAAATAAATGCCACACAGGGACACTTCGTGTGTGGGGGGGGGGGGGAGGGGGGTGGCACTGGCAGAGTGGCCCTACGCTCATCTATACAATCTACCTACTGAAGGGGCATTGCTGCCACAGACATACAAGCATACCACGCCGCTGCAGAACTGCAAGTTCTGAATGAATGATGGTATGGGCCTAGAGATGACCCAGCCTATCAACTTGAACAGTGCATAATGGGGGAGCCCACTGTTCACTTGTTCTTATATAGCAGGGCCGACCCCAAGGATCTTCCTCCCGCAACACGTGTGGTGATCCTGGCATGGTGACAGACAATCCGTAGAATTAGCTGGTGAGGACCCCTACTGCAGGAAACCCCATTGTGGCCGAACAGTCTGCCCCCGCAATAAGCTGATCAGCACGGCTTCAGTAACAGGGACCATATAGGAATCTCAAAACCGGGAGAGGTCATGAAAGGAACGGTCCTCCAATCCTTCGGTGACCTTCAAAAAGACTTTCTCATGCACAATTCTATCAATTCCTGCAACTGCAACATAATCTTATCTCATATATTTCAAATTGACCAATCTCCCCGAATTCAGCCCCTTGGAGGACAAGCTACTCATGGGGGACCTTGAGAAACACAAGATATCCAAGATCTACCAAACCCTAGTTACTAATAGCCCAACAACCTTGGATACTCTAAGAGCTGCATCGGACACAGATGTAGGACCAATTGACGGGGACGACTGGGCTGAAGTTCTACGATCAAGACGCGAGGACACAATTTCTTGACTTCGCCTAATTCAATGTAAATACTTACACAGAGCGTACTACACCTGACACAGATTATGGACAGCGGGATTGATTGCATCCCCTCTCTGCCTCCGATGCCAATCAGAAGAAGGCATCTTCATACACACAACCTATACACAAACACACAACATATACACACAACCTATCTAGGGTCCTGACCGACCCTAGATAGGTTTTGGCACCAAGGTACTCACCTGTCTGACAGAAGTATTGGCATGGGAAATACAGAGATCTTCAAAGTTAACACTACTACATAGTTCAGAGGGCATGGGGTTACAGGTACAAAAGACACCTGTTATTCCTAGGTCTCACAGTAACAAAGCGGGATATTGCCAAGCAGTGGAAGGCTGAGGGACCTCCCTGGGTTTCACAATGTAAGATAGGCTTAGACTTCATTATGGAGTTGGAGCTCCCAATCTTTACCGCCTGAGGATGTCCACAGAAACACACCAAAATATGGGCAAGGTGGGCCTATAGAAACGAGTGAATACGCAACTTTACCCATAAACATACTTAGCAATGTGTGACACTCATTATTATTAGCAGAGGTGGGACAATATTAGAATAATCATAATGTTTTTCTATTGTAATGGGCCTCGTAACAGACTGTTTATGAAGGAATGTAGAGCAATGTCTGTACTACGACATGCTTTGCCTAAGACGTATTGCCTCATGCCGTCGGGCCTATTGTGAGTTTTAAAGATCAATCAAAATTTATCATTAAAAAAAACAGAATAATGTTAAGCAGAACTAATGAATATCTATATTTTTTTAACAATTATTCTACCAGTTTATACAAAGCAATACACATATAGGTACATAGCTCTAGTACAAATACATTTTCATATACAGAGAGATATGCTGTATATTTCTGTTTGGTTATGTGGGGCAGAGCAAATTCTTAAGTAGTTTTCTGAAGTTACGTTGGTTATCCGTGAATCTTATGTTCAGGGGTAAAGAGTTCCATAGTTTGGCTGCTTGAACAGAGAAGGATGTGCCACCCATGGTTTTTTCTTGTACGTTGGGATTTTGAGGCAAGGTGCCACACTAGAGCGGAGGTTCCTTTATTGAATGGGTTTGGTGATTTTATTCCTGATGAACGGCGGTCCTGTTCCATGTACTCCTTTGTGGGTGATACAAAGCAGCTTGAACATGGATTCTTCTAGCAACCGGTTACCAATGCAGGGCTTTCAAGTCAGGAGAGATGTGGTTTTGCAGTTTTATATGTAAGAGTTGTCTGGCAGCGTAGTTCGGAATCTGTTGTAGTCTTTTCATGGTCTGTAAAGGTAATCTGTGGTAGAGGCTATTGGCATAATCGAGTTTGGACAGGACAAGGGAGATGGTAGCCTTGACCTTGAGTGGAAATTCCAAATGGAGTTGCAGAGTTTTAATAGTAACAAAGCTTGATCTTGCTAGTTTGTTCACTTGGGCATTCATTGATAGCTTGGCGTCCATGGTCATGCCAAGGTTTCTTACTTCCTTCAATACTTAAGGCGGTGTTCCCAGATCATCAAGCCACGTGCGAGCCGGTCATACTGTTTCCAATCGTCACACGCGAGTATTTCTGTTTTGGAAGCATTCAATTTGAGATGGCTCCACATCATCCATTGTATGCGTTTATACACCTCCAGTAACCCAGGATGCCCTTCTTGGGACCTCTCTGGGGTGCTATTGGCCCTCCTGATTTGCATTGTGCCTATTGTAGTCCTAACTGTATAATGGAATACAAAGGACTAGAAGTCCCATAATGCAACAAAAAAAAATCTGGAATGGATTGACTTGACTACTCACGCATGGACCTGAGAAACTTGAGCGCTCTGCACTTCATGGCTTTCATTCTTCCACCCCGTGCCCATATGCGTTCAACTGTGCCCAATGCGGTATAGTCCTCTCAAACCGATCCCTGCCTATAACCTAGGTCCCTTCATTCTAACTCAAGTACATCCCTCTCACTCGAGAACTGTCCCTCAGCACCCTATAACCACCCCTACCAAATAAATGACAGCTCGAGCACCACACTTTAGCATTCCATCATTAATCCCCTGTCCCTCACCAATTCAGTAGTCCCCTCCAAAGTGTCGAGATCTGCAGGCTCCGCACTAGGCTCTCCAGACAGCTCCATCTCGACCGTACATACATAGGGTGACGTCTCTGTCGCGCAGGCGCCACCGCCACCTTGAACGAGAGCCTGGCCTGGCAGCAGGAGTGGAAAACCGAGCACCGAACAAAGCACTGTATACAAATCTTCTGTTGTTGAGAGCAGTCGATATATCAACGACATTTTAGTATATTTCCAAAAAAAACGCAACCGTTTCAGTACTTTACAAAAACATATTTAGGTTACAATGTAATACAAACCAGCAAATTCTTAATTTAAAAGTGGTTTTTAACGTTTCCTACAAGGTTTTTCAATATACCTTATATTTGATTTTTCTCCAAGAGGCAACTTGCTCTAGCCACGACTCCTTCCCAAGATGGCCGCTATTATGCAGAGATCGTATCCGGCTCGCTGGCTGGGACGAGGGTGCAGAGTTTATCTTCTCTTTCCTTTTCTTTTGGCGTGACTGCGTTGCTAATGTTGACCAGCTTTTGGCGGGAGACGGACGCACCTGCGCGCTTTGGCTTTCACGCTGCATGCTGGTGACCTTCCTGCCATTTTGGATTGGTCTGCATCGTTAAATAGAGAAGTAAAGTCTGGACAAAGTTTTTTTTAAAAAAAGAGTGTAAACTGTCCTAGCTACGGAGAAGGAAAGTGTCAACGCTATTAATAAGAACAGGATTGCGATGATGATGCATGTCTTTGTTCACTTTATTTTATATAGCAGGCATTTGCCTTTATTTAAAAAAAACTATTAAAAAGGTACATTTACTGTGCGGAGCATAAGGGTTTCCTTGGAGACCGCTGTGATACAATGTACTGCTATTTAGCTTTTCACGTGTATTGTAATGTCTGTGCAAGATTGTAATAAAAAATAAGTACAAAAAATTGTACATTTCCTCAAAGTTAATAAGAAATCAACATTGCAACAAAATATCCATAAAGTGCACGTCTCAGTAATCAGTATAGTATATTGACCTCTGTCTATGCCTTGTCAGAGGCGTAACAAAGATGCCATGGTCCTTCGTGCCAGCAAGTTAAATGGCCCCTTTGACTGCTGATGTGTTAGTAAAAAACAACAATTGCTAGAGCTAAGTGGCCATGGCAGGGGCGGCTCTAGGCTCATGGCGGCCCTGGACATAGGGGGTCCAGGCGGGGCGGAGCGCGGAGGCCAGTGAAGAGGCGGGGGTCAGGGTGCTTGGAAGTGGAACAGAGCTGGAGGCCGCCAAATCCTTGCCAGAGGCCACCAAGCAAATATGTATCCATGCTCAGAGGATTGTTATATTAAGGATATATATTGGCGTGGTGGTCCCTGGGGTTTGGTGGCCCTGTGCATGTGCACAGCTTGCACATGCCTAAGGCCGCCCCTGGCCATGGTGTCACTTCATCTGCTGCACCAATGGTAGCTATGCCCCCTGCTCCTTATCTTCCTCTTCCCTCTTGCACGGAGATTCAAACCTCTCATCTCACTAGTCATTCTTCTGATCTGACCCTAATAAGGCACTGCAAACCTGTTATTCAGTTCTTTCAGTAAGCCTCTATTATTATGTAATAATTCACCGAAGTCATAAATAACATTACTTGCAGCATAATCACAAAGTAAAATAGTAACATCTGATTTTAGAGATAACATTTTAATCAAGGATAATACAAGCCTAATCACGTTAACAGGAAGAACTTACTCTTAATAACATGATTCCTGGGAGGGAGAAACCTTCCTCTATAAAGATTTTTGGATGGCATAATCCTCGCCTTCGCGTCCTTAATAGAAATGAAACTCCTTCCAGATAGCTAGGAAAGTTTACATTCAATATCAGGACATGGGGAAAATATTGCCCATGCTCAATGCCTACTTATTACCATGGACACTGCCTCAGAAATGAGCTTGAAACACAATTTCTCAATAGTCGACCAATCAGCAGCGTTCATAATATCTTCCAGTCTCCCTCCCACTACGGCCTCTCTGGATGCCATACGCACCTCACGCTGAATGTGCTCCAAAACATGAAACATCTACTCTTGTCTCATGCACTATCTAATCCATGTGGAACTGGATGGAAAAGAAACCACCTTGAAAGGTTTCATCAGGGTAATCAGGAGTTGCCTCTCACCCTGCGGTCTTGTCTGTGCTGTCATATTCTCATCAGCTTTCAGACATTCAACCACACACAGCTTTGGGTTTCCTTCGAAAAGTGGATACAAAATGGATCTGGGATTTGTCGTAGCTCTCCTGGCAATAGTGAAAGCATCCCCATCCAGCATGAATATACTCTAAGTTGATCATACTCTTGCTACTTGAAACGGTATCATTCTGCGTCAAGAATTCAAATCTCTCTGCGATCCCCCTCTCTTTCTATTATTGATATCTTGCATCATGCCAGTGGCCTAATGGAGCATTAGGTGGTTGAGCTTAGATATGCCATTCCCTTACCAATTAAGATGAATAGGTAGGTTATTGACAAAACTATTTTGTTGGAGGAAGAAAATAGTGAGTTATTTCACCACTAATGAGATGACAACCAAAATACCAGCGGTCTGTGATGCTTTTAAGTGTACCATCAGGGGAGTCTTATTAAGCACACAGGCATGTCAGGCTAGAAAAAAGAGGCAGGAGATTTGCTCTTTACAAGTTTTTTGTGATTATTTCACTAATTTGTATTTTAGATGAACAAGCAGAGAACTTACGGCTGGAGCAGCACATTGACAACTTTCTGAAAGATTCAGAATAACCTGCTTGAAGGATGAAGCGGCCTCCTTTATACCACATTCAACTTCTGGGAAGGAGATACAGGAAACCTTAATATAGCTCCCAAATTATAAAGCCCTCGGTAAGGACGTGTTTGGCTCAGAATTATAAAACCTTTGCTCCCTCTCTAATCGGACAGATGACTAATCTTTTTAATCATTAGTTACGGGGAGGATTGGTTCCGGACTCTTTTTGGAGGGGCGTCCTGATGAATTGTTTAAAGCCAAGGAAGCAGGCAATGGACCTGAAATCTTATAGTCCCAAAACACTTTTAAATTCTAAATAGAAGCTCTATACCAAAAGTTCAGACAATCGGATCAATAAGGTCACCCCTCTACTTATAGCAGGGGATCAGAATGGTCTTATTAGTGAGTGGAACCTATATTCCAACCGTTATTTTATGACTGAGTTCATTTTGTATTTGTTTTTGTATTTGGTATTTATTAGGCGCGTGTGTCACCCGTAGATCTCGCAGCAATTTGGTGACAGCGGATTCCATCCTGGATGTAATTATTTTGTTAGATGCTGAGAAGGCTTTCAATCTTGTAATTTCAAGGTGCTTATTTCAAATTCTAGGCAAGCTTCAGTTTCCACCCCAACTTACTAAATCGATCTAAGCATTGTACCAATGGGCCACAGCACAGTGAGTTATTAAAACCCTCCAGCAGGACAGATTGTTCTGAATCATGGTACTCAACAAGGCGGCCCTCTATCACCATTATTATTTGCCCTATTTATTGAACCCATAGCACATCATATTTGTCAGAATACAAGTATTAAATCACCTTTTTCATCCGTGTCCAAAATAAATTTGTACGCTGATGAAAAAACGTTTTTTTTACACAGTACCCAACATTGAGAGGGCTTTGCCTTTGTGCTTGGTGACGGGGGGGGGGCTATAAAAGAATGAGACTAAGACATTGTGTTTATTGTTTAATGCATCTCCTGTTTTGAAGGAAAATGATAGAGTAGGCTTCAAAAGATATCTGTTTCTTCCCATCAATTCCCTGTCAATTAGCGTCTTTCTTTCTAAAAAAAAAACTGGGGCAGGCTATTACATCTTTTGCCTAGATTCAGAAACACCCACGAGTAGAGCCAAAAGTCTTAGAAATTACCAAGAGTGAAGGTGGCTTGGAACTTCCAGATTTTCGGAATTACTATATACCATCTTTTATTTTACAACTGTGTTGTTTTTCAACTCGGATGTCCAAAAATGGTCATTTTATTCTTCTACTCATGTTGAAGAATTTCGATGTAGACTATCTCTAATAGTGTATTAAAATCCCTCAAACTCCCAATAAAGTAACATATAGGACTTTAAATTTCATTTGGATTATGAGACAAAAATGTTTTTACTATATATAGAATTCCTGTGGTCAAGCTGACACACTGCAGGACTGCCGACATTTTTCAACAAGTGTGACTGATGACAGGATCATTAAAAGGGCAGATTTATCAATCATAAAAGTAGGAGATTTTTATGAAGATCCTAGCTTTAAAACACCCTAAAATCTCTTTTTTTGCAAAAGAACTTCATGTGAGTTCTCTTTTTTAAAGTAGGCCCAAATAAGCAGTATTTCGCAAAATCTTCTAGGAGTCTATTAGACAATTGTTTGGAGAAGAGAATGCTAATTTAACTCTGAGCTATTGGTATAAAGAGCTCTACCAGAGTTCAGAAGCAATTTTAGAGATGATGAGATCAAAATAGGAAAATATACAGGAATTCAATAAAGAGAAGCACAATGGGAAAGGTACTTTGATCTCAGATATTCGACTTTTATAGGGGCCAATTTCCAACGCAAGGCAATTTTTAATGGATGGATGTTTTACCTCACTCAGAGAACTCTGAATAAAATGTGTTCAATTTTGCTTAAAAAAAACCCAAGTGTAACCTTGAAGGGGATTGGCTATATATGTTCTGGGTTTGGAACATTCTAGAGACATTCTGGAGGGGCATGTTTCAGAAAGTAGGGATCACAACAAGGAAGAAAACTGACGCCCCCCCAAAAAGAGGCCCTCCTTGGTGTAGTAGATTCAGGGAGGCAAGAGCAGCAAGGAACTATGCACTTTGTATTTATGGCCTTGCTATCAGCCAGCTCCTTGATCACTACCTCCTGGAAATCTCCTGGTGCCTCCAGCGTGAAGGAGTGGGTTGCAAACATACAAAAGTTCAGTCAATGGGAAGGCTGGTACTATGCTGAACTTAATCGATCATCTTCATGTTTTGGAAAATGGAGAAACCGGGCTGTATGTTGGCCAAATTTTATAACAAGCACTGGCGTTGCCAATAGGTCTCGCAGTAGGAAAGTTTGAGCTATTGGTTGTGTAAATGACAAAGCCCTTTATGTATTCAAAATGATAACAACAGTGAAAGGCATTGTTATTTGCCATTGTAATAGTTCCACCTGTCGTACTGCGAGATCTATTGGCAACGTGAGTGTTTTTCGTGTGTGAGTGGCGTGTGTGTGAGTGGCGTTGCGTGTGTGAGTGGCGTTGCGTGTGTGTGTGGCGTTGCGTGTGTGAGTGGGGTTGCGTGTGTGAGTGGGGTTGCCTGTGTGAGTGGTGTTGCCTGTGTGAGTGGCGTTGCCTGTGTGAGAGGTGTTGCCTGTGTGAGAGGTGTTGCCTGTGTGATTTGTGTTGCCTGTGTGAGTGGCGTTGCCTGTGTAAGTGGCGTTGGCTGTGTGAGTGTGGTTGGCAGTGTGAGTGGCGTTGCATGTGGCAGTGGCGTTGCATGTGTGCGTAGTTGAGTGGCGTTGCGTAGTTGAGTGGCGTTGCATGTGTGAGTGGCGTTGCATGTGTGAGTGGCGTTGCATGTGTGAGTGTCGTTGCATGTGTGAGTGTCGTTGCGTAGTTGAGTGGCGTTGCGTAGTTGAGTGGCGTTGCGTAGTTGAGTGGCATTGCGTAGTTGAGTGGCATTGCGTAGTTGAGTGGCGTTGCGTAGTTGAGTGGCGTTGCGTTTGCTATTACTTTATATTTACATCGGAAGGATGAACCGCCCAGCTGACATTACTTGAATTCAGAATTCTAACTGCAGAACGCATTTTGGTCAGTAGCAGCGTTTAACTTTAGCTCGTTGACCAATCTGGGTATTGAAATTATCAACACATTGTCAGCTTGTTGCAGTTTTGGCAATTCCGCCATGCCTTCCTTATAAGCCACCCCCGTACTATTCACATTTATTAATGTTTTAATTGTGTGCATTTTTTTTTTATAGCAGCTCAGGTTGGAAGTATTTAGAACTGGATAAATAACGCACAGCTCTACAAATTGCGGCCACTTGAGCGTACATTAGGAGCTGTTAGGAGTGGCGCTGATGACTTCCTTCTCTGCTTGCATGTGCCGTTTCTTTTTTGAGCCCTCATAAAAACTAATCTGCGGTCGGAAGTAGCTCTGAAGTTTTATCGTGATTTACTGAGCCAAGAACCCGATGCTGAGATGGGTCACTTGTAGGTCATGGGTTCGGCTGCGCAGATGAAAAAATGACACACTTTTTAAGTGGCTCTACGAAAGAAAACAAGCATTGGCCAATGTAGAGCATGAAAAGAGGTAATTACTAGGCCGTGAGGGATGTTAATTAGGGGGGAGGAGAAGTAAGTGAGGCCGAGCCTGCTGGGGGAAGCAACAGATGGCTTTGGCACATTCCAATGAAGTCTGGTGGGGGGCGGGGGTGGGGAGCAGGCATATGGTGTTTGAGTGAGCAGCCTTTGATGTGCTCCTATAAGAATGCTTCACATTTTAATAAAATCAAAAGGACTGGGCTAACGCCAGGCCATATAATAAAAAATAAGGTCTATTTCCTTGTTTGCTGCTGCTTGCTAATAAATTCCCGCCACATTGCTCGAGGCTCTTAATTATTTTTCAGCACAGAGTTGTATTTTTCGTCCCTTGTTCACATGGCAGGACCTTTCGAAGGCGGAGCCCGGGCACGCCCTCTCAGCACACCTGCCGGCTACCGGCAGGATGTGTGTGGGAGGTTTACGGACAGGCCGTCAGGAGGAAAGATAACGCCGGCTGGATTGCACTGTAGGACATCCCAACATCCAACATCCCAACATCCAAGTGAGTCAGCCGACAGGGATGTGTGAAGGCCCTGCTGGCGGGGAGTGAGCAGAGGGGGTGGGCGGGGATGACGCGCCAAGCCGAGGGGCTGGGGAATTCTACAGAGGGCACGAGCACAAAGGAATGACGTGCAGTGCAACACGGAAACAAGTATTCCCGCAGCTTCCAGCTTCAACAGGCACTTCGCTCCTTTCTGTCCTGTGTTGATCCTCTGCGGAACACTATGCAGGCCTAGCAGGGCTGACGTGGTTGAGAATGTGGGCGATAATAGGTTTCAGTGCACCTTTGTCCCAGAGAGCGAGGCAGGCAGGAGGGGAAAGAAAGACTTGAGAGGGAAATAGATCACAGATAAAGAAAGAGATTGGAGATAGAGAGAGAGCGTGTTGGAGAGAGATCGAGGGAGAAGCATCATGCAGGGAAAAGGGATCGAAAGAAAGGGAAAGAAAGAGGGAGCATCATGCTGGGAAATGTCCACATTAAAAGAACATGAATGGAAATTTTAAAGCTTGGAAGTGTAAACGGGAGACAGATGTTTTTTGGTTGTTAATAAGTATTAATGGGGTAAATAGCACCTCATATGCAGGTGGGGGTCAAATGGGCAGAGAGTGTTGCGGAGCCATTGTACCTCTTCTACCAGTGGTACCTGCACCCTTGGAAATGTGGGGCAAAGACTTGGGGTGGGAAAGGCCTAAGGGTATGGGTTAAATACAGCAGTGATTTTGTTTGAGTGGATTTGTGTGGGGCCCGGTGCCACTGCACCAGGTGCATAGAAGGAAGGCGTGGAATGGATTAGTAAGTGTTGTTTCATAGGCTACAGGGGGAGAGGGGGGTTCAGGGTTTTTGCCCTGCAAAGGAGGTGATAGATGGAGGTGTTACAACAGCACAGGCACGAAGCACTTTATGTAGTAAGCCACGGAGCCTGGTGCAAAGTGCATGATAGTGCGCAGCGGGGTAGGCAGCGTGTGATGGCCTGTAGTGCTACATGGAGATAGGCTCCTTGGCTAATGTAAGAAATCTGAAATGAAGCAGTAATAGGCGCTCAATAGCTCCCAGCACCGCCAAGGACCTGGTGCAACTGCCCCTCCTACATGAAGTGTGTGTGCCTGCGTGTGTGTGTGCGTGAATGCATGCGTGCATGAATGCGTGTTTGTGTGTGTGTGTGTGCGCAAAGGAGATGGATGGGAGAGGGAGTGGTGTGTTAAAGGGCCCTAGAAGAGTGATGGTGTGTTGTTTCAGAAGGACATGTTCCCATTATTTGTAGGTCACAACGCAGCACCCATCAAATGTTTTACAAAGTGCCTGCTTCATTCAAAGCTGTTGACTGCAGGTTGTCTGAAATTCAACCTAGCTTCCTGTTTGTCTGGGTCTCCAGCTTTATATGTTTTTCCGGAAACACAATGTGTTAGGATGACTTTCAAATATCTTTTTTCCTGGGTAGGCTAATTTGGCTCTGTCCTGTGAAGAGGAGAGTAGGCGGGACTTACAGAAGCTTCTCCTGAATTTTTTAGGATGGAGTATATTCCTATGGAGCTGGTCTTACTGTAACTGCTGTTCACTCACCGGGAGACATGGTCAGACATTGCGGGGAGCTTTGGCACAGGGTCAGCTCGCATAAGTAACTTGATATATACAAGGGCAGACATATGAGAAGATAGACAGATATAGAGGGCTTGGATCAGATGGTGAGACAGTGAAGCTTTTTTGAGGACAGTGTAACGGTTCTGGGCTGCATGGATGATAATCTTACTTCACAAGAACTGATGAAGTGAGAAAGTTGATGCGCACGAGGAGTGAAATGTGGTGCTCACGAACAGAGCGTGAGAAGCTTTGGGCACACGAGCATTCACAGTGAGGAGTATGGAGTACTTGGTAGACAGTGTGAGCAGTGTAGGGTACATGACAGACCGACAGTGGGGGGGAGCTTCTGCACACGTACAAATTGAAGTTTTTCGGGAGCAAGACAACAGCTAGAGGCGCTTAGAACACTTGACCTGATGAAGCAGAAAGATTGATGCGCATGGATAAAAAACACGAGGTCCATGTTACTTAGTCTCAGACATATACATTTAGAGGTGTGTGCACATGGGCAGGCAGTGTGCTAGCTTGGGGCACCTTGAAAGACACTGCAAGGAGCTAATTGCATAAGACAAGAAGTTATGAATTGCTGTGGGTACATGATAGGCCACGGTGAGGTAATTGAGCAAAATGATAGAGAATGTGAGGAGTTTGCAGTGCCACGATCAAGGAATTGGCCTGTAACTCACTGCAACTAGCACTTTTCACAAGTAGCCCCAGGTGACTTTTCTACACGAGTGTAATCTCACGTAAATCATTATTGTGTTTAGTGTGTCTCTTAGATTTCGGGTGCGGGTGCTTGGCTCTCAAATGTAACAAGAAGCCAACATTTTAGAAGGGAGCGGCCGCGCTCGTAAAAAAAAAAAGAGCTGAGGCTGGAAGGGGTTAATATACCACAATGGCTGCATAAAGGTGAGAGGAAGACGGAGCCTCGGTGGGTCCGTAAAGTGCTGGGAGGGCGCTGGAGCAACAAAGCAGCAGGGCGTGTGGTTTGAGGAGGCCTGAGGCAGTATGGGGAGGCAGGGACATCAGACGCTGGGGCTGCCCATTCATACCTGGGTGAGAGGAGCCACAAGGCTGCATCAAACTCTGATTACCACTGAAACTGTTGGAGAGGAAGTAGAAAGCGGCACACACGAGTTTGGTGGGGGGGGGAGAGGGGTGAATCAGATGTTGAACATGCATTGGCGGCCGCAAAATTAAATTAAAAGCATGCAGGCATGTGTGACTTTCTACGTCATGAGCTGGAGCAGTGCGTTCCTGCGGGGTGCAGAATCAAATCATGTTGCAAAGCTGGTTGGATTCAGCTGCCTAGGAAAGCTAATTATGTAACATGTTATGCAAGTGCATTCTCTGTTGTGGAACATTCTGTGGGATTACTTTGTAGTGCGATTTAGTGCATGGGGAGGGGGCATATTTACAAGGCCAGGAGAGAAAATAAAGAGAAACAAGCGGAAAACGAAAGCCGCCGGGAGAGCCTGGGTCGGGAATGCGAGCGAGGGGCGGCAGGCAGATTACGAGGGAAGCCGGATGGGGGCGGGAGAGCCTGGTGGGGGAGCCTGAGGGGGGAGGAGAGAGTGCGATGCGAGCAGCAGCAGGGAAGGCAATCAAGCGGAAAACGAAAGCCGCCGGGAGAGCCTGGGTCGGGAATGCGAGCGAGGGGAGGCAGGCGGATTGGGAGGGAAGCCTGATGGGGGCAGGAGAGCCTGGTGGGTGGGCGTGAATGCGAGAGAGGGGAGGTGCTGGTGTGGGAGGGGGGAGATGCTGGTGTGGGAGGAGTGCTGCTAGGGGAGGAGAAGCCGGTTGGCGCGAATGCGAGAGAGGGGAGGTGCTGGTGTGGGAGGGGGGAGTTGCTGGCGTGGGAGGAGTGCTGCTAGGGGAGGACTGGGCTGGGCTTGGATGCGATGCGCGTGCATGTACACGGGCACTGCATGAAAACCGCGGGGCTGAAAGCCCTTTGGTTTGAAGATGTTTTCGCCACATGAATTCTCGCTACGCTCGATGCGCTTGCGCGCATCGATAGGTCGCGAGACCTAAAAACTGAGCACTGGGACTTTTTTGAAGCAGTGCTCCAAAATGGCGAGTTTAGGATTCCATAAGGCCTCCTACTGTATAAGTACTGTCACTCAAAGTGGATAAATTAACTGTTATTAGTGGTGCTCAACCAGAAACCTGGTATTAGGCAACATGTAATCAATCTTTCTCAGAACTTAGAGAAGGGGAAAACGGGTCGTGTTAGCAGCAGGGCAGATTCTAAAAAAAAATCAGCTCTGGCACTTTCTTTGAATGTTGAGCTCCCGAAATGGGAATCTATGATCACATAACGATTTGTACTATAAAGCATTGTCACTGTAAAGGCATAAATGAAATGTTGTTAGTGCTGTTAAGGTTTTGAGTTTTTGGAATGTTACTGCTTTGTCACTTTAAGAGCCGGTATATTTAAAGAAGTTTGTGTACTAGACTGAGAATGTACTGTTGAGCATTGTCACTTTTTGCAAAATAGATACGTACACTCCAATCCATTCAGGTATAGTTTGAAGATGACATGTTATTGGTTATGAAACAGGGACAGGGCGTATTGTATTGAATGTTCAGATTTGAGTAGAAAGAATACACCCAGAAGATGTTCTAAATTAGCTCGCATTTAATGATATATTTTGTGTCATGAATTTACTTTCCCTTGATTCATTTCAATCAATAAAAAGAAATAAAAATAAGACAAATCCCAGGAATTACACTATCTGGCTCAGATACATGTCCAGTTCCTCTTGGTTGATCACAAACCCCAGATCTTGTAATAAAGCAATATTCATGTTCGAGTTGGAAGACAGGTTTTGCTGTAAATGATCCATCAGCAGCATATTCTCAAGGTATATAATCTGTTAATTACCCTAGTTCTCAAGTATTCTGCCACTGGCTGCAGTAGTTTGGTAAAGCACCAGTGGGCTGAGGACAGCCTGAATGGTAGTGCCTGAAATATCTACATATGCCCCTCCACCAGAACTTAAGAAATCTCTTGTGTGGAGGAACAATGGGGTCTGACATGTAAGCATCCTTCAGGTCGAGCCTGACCAGACAGTCATCCACAAGGCATACATATCCCAAACGACGGAGGTCCTCCATCTTGAAGTAGTGATAAACCAACAACTCGTTTAATTCCTTCAGACTATCACTGGTCAGAGCGCTTTGTCCCTTTTCCTAACCAGGAAAATATTAGGAAATCTCGTGGGTGTAGTACTGAACTTTAACTTGCAACTTTGATCTCCATTTCAAAATACCTCCTTGTCTATGAGGTTCACCTCGTGCTCTGAAACTAAGTCTTGGAGTTTAAGAGCAAGAGGTCTGGACTTGGGCTCCATAAAACTCTATGTGGAAATCCTACACTGTTTTCAGAACCCATGGGTCCTTCTTTAATTTCCCCCTCCACCCACTTGTTCTTGAACCACCTCAACTGCCTCACTAGCTTTAGAGGGAAAAAAGAATAATCCTTACTGGAGAGCCCACCTGGGGCATTGGCTCCTCCCCTGAAAGATCCTCTGCCACCTCTGTATCTTCAGTATCCTCTTGAAGGGAAGGAGGTTCTCGGTAGATGAGTACCATACCATTCATTGTTTCGTTTGTTCAGCCCTCTGTGGGGGTTTTGGTGAAAGGAATGGCCAAAGAAGTGGTCCATGTCTCTTTTCGCCCAAAAGAAAACCTTCTCTGTTAAGATATTTTGTAGAGGCTTGAGCTTTGTCAAGATTTCAGAAGGGTGCAACAATCTTCCTGTAGGTTTCCAAATGGATTCTTTTGAAAGATGGATCCCCCTTAGACATGGCTACAGCACCTGATTTGGGACCACATTTTGATGAGTGGGTATCTGGGTTGCTCCAAAAACAGTGCACAGTTGACATTACCATGCATAACACTGCCCTCTGAGCCCAACCAAACACTACTTTGGTAGGCATAGGAGTGCCCAAAAATGTGGCTTTTCCTGGCAACTCTAATAGCTTTGTGAGAGAGCCCACCGCAACCAGGAGTTTAACATGAGAGACCCTACACAAATGATCAGTTTCCTTTTTGGGGTCCTTCATATAGTTAGAGAAGAAGGTGCCCATAGTGGTATCAATCTTTGGCGTAAGTGTCTCTTTGCCGTCCAAAGGGGGTCTGGGAAACTCTGCCCTTAACCATACTCTAGCCTTGTTGTCCAAGGATGATCTTACTTCTGGATTCCATTCTGATGTTCTATGGTGGTAGATGTGCTTGATCTGCGTGAGGTTGAAAATGTCTGATATGTTAGCTTCACAATACCTCCCTCCTACAGTATGGTGCAGTCATCAGGGTCTGCTACCCGCACAGCAGGCTCACCAGCCAATGTAACCTTGTCATCATCTGTACCTTCCTCTACTTTTGTGGGTGACCCGGTGTCAGGTTCAATTTCTAGAGGGGCGTTAACACCATTTTCCCTGAGTACTAAAGCCTCTTGTGGAGGGTATATGTTTTAAAGGGTATGTATTCTTGTAGAAGGAATCTCATAGTCTGTTGAATTCTGTTGGTGCCCCACCTCATGTTCCTTGCTGCCTTATAAGGCCACTTAATGTCACTACCACCAGGTTTCTCCTGTAACTGCCCTTGAGGATTACTGCCTTCCATCCTCAAGGGTTCCAGGAGTCTAGAAGGAGGAGCTGGTTATTCGTAGGCTTCAGTGCCTCTAACTGCTTGGGAGAGTGTCTTCCTGAAGTCATCCAGGAGGCCCTGCCCCAAATGGAGCCAATTCTCCTCTTCACCCCAATATGCGTGGTCTTGAAAGGATTGTATTTGTATCGGCGGCTGTGCCCCAGTAGGGTGGAGGAGCCACCCGCAACCCGCATACATAAAACAATAATAAAACAGGTTTTAAACTTGTTTTATTATCGTTTTATTTTAATCCCCTGGATCGCTCCAAGGGCTCTGACGACTCATGGGTAGGTTGTTCAGGGGATGACACTACTGGTGAGGGAGTGGTGGGCACTCCCTTCACTGCACATGAGGTGTTTGGCCCGCCACCTCAGGCCGGCCAAACCCCTCATGCGCAGTGAAGCTCTCTCCAGCCTCAGCTACGTCGCTGTGGCTGGAGAGAGCAGACACAGGCTCCCAGTCTGCCTGGAAGATCAAATTGCCTACGCTCAGACCAATCCTGCAGCTGCTCACATGCAGCAACAGCTTCAGGATTGGCCACAAGGAAGGCTGGGAGCCTGTGCCCAGTCCCAGAGTCAGAAGCAGGAAGAGCTGATGCACTGGAGATGGCGGCGGCAGCAGCATTAAGGTGAGTTCACTCCTCCCCACCTCCATCCTCCTGCCCGGCCCGCCCCCCACGTTGGTAGGGGACGGGCCACGAATGATTTGTATATCCTTATTGTACATATTTTATGTTGTCTATTTACTTTATTTATTTGAAGGAGGTTGCACCTTCAAAATCCACACTTGAAACTCTATGGACTGCCTTGCTCATTGGAACGATGTAGGATAATTTGATTCATAAATCTAGGAAGTTACAGCCCAGTGTGGTAGCCCTTAAGCATATGCACTGTTTAGTGAATAGGGAGGGTATTTAAAGATGGACGGACGTAAGCCAGATAGTGATAATGAGAGACAGATCTCTCACCCTAGATAAGGCCTAGCAGGAGTGCTCCTCCTGGCCTGCTCCGCCCGAATGCCCATGTTGCCAGTCAGAGGTCTGCAATTAGCAACACAACGCCCTATAGTAGTTCACCTTCAATGCTAGTGCTAAAACCGTTGCATTCAGGTGTCCCAATTTGGAATCCTCCCATGCTTCAATAGAGTGGTATCACAACAAAATGTCAATAAATCACAGGCAATATAGAATAAAGAAGAGAGAAATGCGAACAGTTCCACTTAATTGTGTCTGAGTGTCGTGTAGTTCCTATGAATCTATATAGGATCTCTACGTTTAGACAACATAAACTAAGGGACTGGTGTCCAGACTGATTCCAGACACCCCCAAAGGTAATATTAGCCTGTAGACCAGTTGGATCACAGTGCCACTATAAGCCCCCCACCCTTACAAAGGAATGAATAGTTTCAGGCAACTATCGAACATGACAGCCCTGACCCCTCGGTGTTCGTGGAAACAGTGCACTACTTTGTGCTCAGTCACTCACCCATGCTCACTTGGTCTCAGAGAGATACATAGAATAAACCATAGTTGATGTTTTCAGTAAGTATTTATTGAACCAGCGTCATTCTATTATAAAATACGTGTGTGATATATACGATTACAAGCACCAATAGAATAAATAAAAGGTAGAATTCTACAATGGTGCTAAAACAGTGCATTTATGCAGGCATATAGATACATGGCAATATTCATGCGTACTCCTAAGATACTAAACCTAACCAAGTGTATCTAAGTGTACCTAGCATGTATGTAGGTGTGAAGCCAAGAATCTCCCTAGGAAAGAGCCAACCCCATTACCCGATGAGAGAGAATGAAGGACCCCCTCTTGGTCTCGAGTTGGACACCCCGCAAGGTATGTCAGACCACAGTACGCTGAGTGTCTGCGTGCAGGGACTTCAGCGTCTGGTGTCAGCATGGAAGCTTCTCCTCTGATTTGCTCAGCGAAGATGTGGTACTTATAGACCCGAAAGGTACCCACAGGGGTTCTACCTAGATGTGTCATGGTACTGCAGGCTTGTTGTCCAAGGATTTTTTTAGAGCAGATTTTATTGATCCTTTTTCAAAAACAGCATGGCAGTTCATCAATGCACAACATGGCATTCATTATGTGTTCATTCGACATATTAACTAATGATTACATAATAGAATACTCCATAATCACAGCTCATGTTGGAACTACACCCCTCATTATTCCCCCTTCTCCTTGGCACCCAAGGATGACGATAGCGGTGACTTTTGTACAGAGTTATTATACAGACAATGGTAATCCTACTGTGATACTAAGAATCCTCATGCATAACAAATTAGGCTAGTTTTTGAAGAAAACCACACAACATTTATTCGGCACCTAACTAGGCAAAAGGTCCGCGCCAAAGCTCTTATGTAGAACAAGGCAGGACAAATGTAGGCAAAAGGTCCTACAGCAACCTAGGCCTATATTGGGGTACATTGGGGATCATAACACCCACTCCGGATCCGAAGGCCGTTAGATAAACTAATTATAAGATATGCCTATCATTGATGATACGCCCTCCATGACACAGTACATTCAGTGTCACCAGCCGGAGTATGTTCCTTGTGTGAACACAGAAGTTAAACTGCAGCTTCCTACACGGTTTAATGACCGTGGACTGGGCCAAGTTGGGACCACGTCTTTCCTTTAAGGAGGTATGAGCATACATTTTCTCTCCCTTTACTTGGTTTTGGCACCTAGATGACACCTCAGCTTAGTTGGATGTTGCTGTTGTGGTCTCTATGTATTTTTGGTATATTCGGCATTTCAATGTGGAGGACACCGGCACGGTCTGTTTCTGGGTTAAACCTAATGAAGCCGTGCATGTTTCCAGTGCACTATGTCTGGTTATTATAGCAACATATTTCGGCTGTGATTACTGTTTGAGCGTGATTGATGATATTTATGCCTTGCGTTCTTATGTGGCATAATAAGCACATTTAGTTGAAGTGACGGATTTGTTGTGGTTTGAGCCACACCTGCCTGTTTTAAAAATGGCTGAGTACTTATGTTTACTATTAAAAAAGACATACTTTACTTATTTTCTGCTCCTGATTTGAGTAGTATAGCAGGTCTTTTATCTTCACTTTTTTATTTGTGTTTGTCACATGCTAAATCAACTGTATACTCTGTGTGGGTTCTCTGGACTATATTTTATAGTCATATTCTATCACCACCTTTATATTTTCCTATAGGTATTGGATGCCGCCTTGAGTCTGTTAAACCGAGGTTACAGGTATCTACGCATTCACCCGACAACTCGGCCAGGTGCCTTATATTACGCGAACACTAAATTAGATTATTACATGCACTGTAACTAGAATGCATACTAGGGGTTGTGTGTTTTGTTGTTGTTGAAACACACTAATTTTGTTTCTTTTTCTAGGGTGTTTGCTGACCAGTACATTCTACATCTGAGTGATAAATCATTCCACCTACTGGTTTTGTATAAACACTTTTCCACTGTTTTAAAGTTATACAAGTGGGTATTGGCACCTCACTTTCTGCACTTCTTTTTGGTCCCAATGAAAGTTGATGTATCCCTACGGGAAGCACTAGGCTGAAACATGTCGACTTTTCCATAATTTTTGACAGATTGACTTCCCCTCAGTCATAGTTACTTTTCTTTTAATCCTAGCCTATGAATGCACCATTACATTTTTTTAGCATATCGTAGAGCTTGTTTTAGTCACTTATACTTTTTCACTACCCCCTCCCTATACCCTGCTCTTCTAGAGGTTTAGTACACCTCACTATCTTTACTAAAACATCCCGAGCTCCACCCTTTCAGAGAGGGAGTTGTAGCCTGCACTACAATTAGATTTGTAGTGTAAGGAGATCCCCTATGATGATGCATGTCACACTCGGGTGGGTGAGGGGAATCGTCCTAAGAAAGGGATACCCAAATACTTTATTTCTGTACTAGACCCAGGGGCCAATCTTCTCTGCTTCCCACAGGAGCCATTGAGGAAGCACTCCACACCTGTGAGCCTGTTGCAGTGCCAGTGTTCTTTCCGAACAGGAGATGAAGCATTCTGTGGTCGCTCTATGAATGTTGACATCAACATAGGAATATGCTGTGGACACTGTAATACGTGGGCCATTAAGGGGTCCTGTAGTATGTCCACGTCCAGCGGCGCAAGCGATGGAAGTTTTAGACATATGTCAAACATGTGTTTGTATCCGCAGAACAGGCAGTTGAGCAGATGTAAGACGCAGTCAACCCTGACTGATCTGAACGATAGGAACCAATGCTCGCTTAGCTCCTAAAGTCGACGTGTTCCCAGATGGAGTACTATGCGTTCATGGCAACATCGCACCAGGAGTGCTTTTTCCATATCTTTTGGAATCTGGACGTCTATTACATAGCAAGAAATTAAAACCAGGATACCCACTACAAGGAGAAGGACTAGAGGAGGCCCTCCAAACACGCTTCCTAATACGGAGTGTATAAATGATGGAATAACTTTGAAGATTGTCTGAAAGGTGCTCAATAGTCCAGAACCTATGCTCTTAAATAGGTGCACTAACCCACTGGTATCAGACATGTTAACAATACGATGTATCATTTCCCTGCAAAGGAGCGGGAAGTTTATTCAGACTAGTGCCTGTACCTCAGCTGAAGACCTTGCAACCTGGAGTTCGAAGGTCTCTCTGGCTGACGTTAAGGCCACATCTTTCTATAAAAGCATGGCTATCAGTCTGCTCAGAGAATCAAACTGTATCAGGGAAACATTCAATGAAGGCCATATCGGCGCCTCCCTGACTGTGTGGGTCGGTGGAAACAATACTTGCATGCAGCAAGTAACCCTGGAACTTAGTGTGACCAGATATGCAATGCCTGGCAGCATCCCACAACAACCTTGATCATTCAACTTCAAATAACTCCCATTCGTGAGTAGTTTGACCACCGGATGAATAACGGCAGCTGGGGATCCTTTCAAGTGAAACTGTAGGTTTGCAACCGAAGCATTACATGCTCCGTGAAGCATAATATCCTGACAAATTAGAGACCCACTTAAGGAACTAACACAGTATGAACTGCTGAGAAAAATTTCAGTGTCCACATTCTTGCATCTAAATTTGTATGGTAATTCTCTAGATTTATATATATATAGCTCTCTCTCCCATCGCTTCGTATCTGGCCACCTGGTGATACTGTAGACAGCATTGAAATTGGAACTTCGTGACTGGAAGTGTAATGTGGCCATGGATTACCCATTCTGTGGAAGGTAACTCAGCCACAGTAAAAGTTAATTAGTCCAAGTTTTCAATGTGCAGCATTGTATATTTAGCATCTCTTCGTGCCAAAGTTGTCTGTCTTTCTGTCGGATTGCATGTAGAAAACAGAGACGTACTGTTGATATAGCGCCAGAGCACGTGACCAGAGCGCAATGAGTGTAGCGTCCAGATTCATAATATAATAGATCGCTATTGTGATTGCCCATGTTGAAGACTAATCCTGTTCCATTATATCTATTACAGAAGACAAAATGTTGCCCAGTGAATAAATCCTGGATGTCAGTGTGGTCATGCCATTGTCGACCACTACCAAAGCCTTTTCTAGGTTAACCCTGTCAATTTCATGTAATCTCTCCACAGCCTCCTGTTGAGAGATTTTCCATACTTCATTTAAATAGTATCTAGGAAGCTCTTCTGACGTTGTTTCAGAGACCTAACAAAAACCCCCTAAGATCCATGTCATCTGAGACTTAGGACAAGTATTGTTTCACCTGAGACAGTGTTGAGGTTCTCAGCCACACTAGGCATACCTTACCAACACCGTAGGATATCACAAATGTTCTCACTGTACGTAGCGTTGGTCAGGCCCATGGATACTAAACCCTTTGATGGTACCCCTGGTTTTTGACTGACACCTATTTGTGTTGATAGGCCAAACCAATCATCACTTCCAATTTGGGTCCAAGAAATTGTACGAACCATCATGTAAAATGTCATTCAGTGTATCCTCACTATGTTGTGTGTAATTTTGCCACCCTTCAAAAAGTGTAGGTGAGGGGATCGGAGGTGTGTTCAAGTCCTTGATCTTGGCTACCCCAAGACTGGAAGTCTGTAGCACAGTGTCGTTCATGAAGATAATTTGTTGTGGGATGAGGTATGCTCTAAATAAGGTCTCATTGCCCTAAACTTGCCAATCTTTACACCCCAAGACAGATATTTTGTCTACGGCATCCCTCCAAAAGTAAAGATCCTGTAAAGACAGCTGTAAAATAATGGAAGCAGAGTATATGTGTTTCATATTGGTGAGCATATTTTTTCTTTTCAAGTGTTGGTGCAACCTTATAATAATAAGAGGTCAGGTCTGTAGTGTTAAACTCAGAAAAATAAGCAAATGTGTGTGCAAATGTTTGTGAACTACCTTTCGGTGGTGTTGGACAATGTTCCCATTGATGATAAGTGAAAACATTATGTGGGATACTTGCTTTTTGCAAAAAAAGATGACCATAGTGTTGGTAACAGCGCATGGTGTCAAAATCAGATGTATCATCATACAATTCATTACTGTAAAATGCAACAGATTGTGTTAAATCAGACACCATAGTATTTACAGTTTCAAAGACCTAATCATAAGAGAAAGTACTTGAGGGTGTGATTTAATTTAAAGAAATTTTAAACAAGTGTAGTATTTTTAGAAGTTAAGGTGGGCCATATACATCATATGCAACCCTATCTCAAACTTTTCCTTCAGGAACTGGAACTTCTGTAATGTTCACTAAGGACAGGTCTTTTTGTTCACGATGAGATGATCCCTGTGGTTTCAGGACCAAGTTCACATGTTGTATTGAGGAGCGTTCTGGGAGATATTTTCCATTCAGGAGCAGGAAAAAACCAGTTACTAAAACTATCCAAAGGACTAGGAAAGGTAGACCAATTTTAATCCAGAGCTGGATCCAGGGAGAATCAAAGTAAGTCTTTTCCAGCAAAAAGTAGAAATTGCAAAGTTGTTGTTTGTGGGAAACAAGAGCTGGCAGTGACTCGGGTTCGCTTGGATCCAAAGAAAAAGTCAAAATCAATTAAGTAGCCAGACACCAGTGGCGGTTCTTCCATGGGGGCGTTTGGGTGCCGCCCCCCCCTGCTTCCTCGCCGTGCGAGAAGAAGGCAGAAACAAATGGTAGTTATTTATTTATAACTACCATTTGTTTCTGCCTGCCCTTCTCGCACAGCGAGAAAGCAGTCAGCAGAACTTCCTGGGTTACTCGAGCCTCAGGGCAGGGGGGAGTGGCTTGGGGGAGTGGCTTGCCCACTGTTGTTAATAGTGACTGTTTGGACAGCCGGAGAGGCTGTCCAAACAGACAGTATTAGCAACAGTGGGCAAGCCGCTCCCCCAAGCCACCTCCCACTCTCCGTTCTGCAGGATACAGACTAGGAGAAATGACGGGGTTAGGCCAGCCGGCCGAACCAATCAGCGCCGGCTGCCATGGAGGGGAGGGAGGCTGCCTGCAGCCTTCATTGACGAGAGCCCACACCACGTCAGACGCAGCGGCGGCATTCAAAATCCAGGACGGCGGGAGTCTGCAGTCTCGGGACTCGAGTCGGGAGTCAGCGCGGGAAGCCAAGGTAAGTTTTTTATATTTATTTTATTATTCTCTTGGGACCAAACAAGGCTGTATGTTGGAATATTTTCTGTGTACATTTTGAGTGGTTTACGTTTATCTACTATGTGCTTACATAGTATTACTACCTAGGGAGTTGATATAGTTTATTGTGACGAGTGGTCTTCATGAACACAGGGCTGTCATAAGAGATAGACTATGATAGTGGTTCATCCTACGTGTGGCTGCCTGAGCATGGACTTCTGTTTCTTTTCCCCTCAGTATATGCTCGCAAAGAGAGGTTGGATTTTGCACCAGTGTGAGCTCTACCTGCATACAGTAGCAAGCAGTATCTGTGCATCAAAGATATGTGGGTGCATTTTTGACAATACAGTGAGCAGTCTGTGAAGTGGACGACATCCGTTGTTTAATCATAATTGGTTGTTGCTCCCTGTACATTAAATGAAGCAACCTGGGGGAGCTTGCTGGGTCTGAAGGAGTACTAAGGCTGCAGAATTAACACTGCCGTTAATCTCACCGTTTTGCTCTACACTGCAATATTTTAGCTTTATTTAAATCATTTCATGTGAGCTGTTGAGAAAGTTAAGTTATTACATGAGCCTTTCCAATAAGAATTGCGTTTATGTCAATTTATTACAGAATTTGGGATGGATAATGCACCAGTTTTATTAAGGCACCAAAATCCATTAATTAACATTTGTTAATTTGTCTTACGCCCCACTACTTTCAAATTCCACCAACCGCCACTGCCAGACACAATTTGATCTATCTTTGGTAGCTCATCAGGTTTTGTAGAACTGGGAGATGACTCATTTCTAGACATATTCACATAGTTTTCGGTATTAGGCCGAAATGAGATCTGTGTTTCATTTGTATTTTGTTGCTGTTCAATTTCAACTGGTATAAGTTCCATTCCAATGTTGCTAACACCTTCACTTCGTAGAGTAGAATCTCCAGAGGTTATTAATCTTTCTGTCTGAACTTCTTGTATGGTAGCGAGAGGAGATCTGTGGCCAACCAGGAGTCCATGTGGCCTGCTGTTCAGTATCGACCACATAGTGTGGTTTGATCAGTTCAATGGAGATGAATCGCTTTTCTTTCTAGCCGCCAAGAGGTGGAAGGAGTAATGTTGTTGTTCCTGCAATGGACAGGTACAGGCACTCTGTAATATGACTCAAATACTTTTTTGTCCACAATCTTTTCTCTGACCAGGTCCTCGATCTTCAGGACCGATGCAGCAAAGGGGTGCTGACCACAAGGAATGGCTGGAGAGGAGCCTTCTGCTTCCTCCCACTCTTTCCTCTTGCCTGGCAAGTCTGACAGGTCCTGCAATGAGTATCTGAACTCTTGCGCATTTGGGGCCAATAAAAGTGGGTGACAAGCCTTTCAAAGGTCTTGTCCTGCCACACATGTCCTGCTATAGGCACATCATGAGCCAGCCCCAGTAGGAAGACTCTTAAGCGCTGGGGAACCGCCAGCACAAGGGCTGACCCAGGCTCAGCAACCTTTGTAGTGTAGTTCCTATATTCCCAATAGGCTCTGCGAATTGGAATAGTATATCCTGTAGTTTAGAGTAGGACTGAAGTCGACTAGGTCTCTACTGAATTTACTAGACTTAATTGTGTGTGTGCCAGCTAGCTCTGAGGTCACTAGAAACTTTCTCGAATGAACAAGAAGGGATTTGTTTCTGACAACCGCTTAAAACATGACAACTTTGTTTCCAAAGAAAAAGAAATATATCTCTAGAGTCGCGGAAACAATAGATAGCTATTTCACTCAGTCAATCGTGCATGCTTCGTTTCACCAGAAGTGCAGAGAAATAGAGAGACGGGCGTTTTCAATAAAATATATTTATTGAATAGTCTTCTTTCTCAAGCATAAGAAATGAACTGCTGCAATCGTAATACTTGCGGTAAAGTAAAAAGTGTACAGTACGAAGAGTATTATAACATAATATTGTAAAAGCATGATATGGTTTTTAAGCCATAAAATACCTAAAATGCATAAAATACATACAGTGATAAATAATGACTGAAAGTACTCAAATGGTGCTTTTAAAATACGCTTACCCCGGTGTACCTAACCTAGGTCTAGTACAAGGGAAGAAGTAAGTAAGGTGTAGCCTAGTTTTAGTGTTCTTTGCCAAGAATCTAATTCAAGAATTCTCTTAGGGTCTAATCAGCTCTGTACCTTGGTTTTAGAATGTGGGAGGTCTGGTATCTCTCTCTCAGGACTCGATTTCCCAGAAACCCGCAACGGTAGCCTGGAAACATCGGAGCTGGATTTCTCGGCTAAGAAAGTACAGCGTCTCTCAGTGCGTCAGCTGGAGGGTCGGCTTCCTTCGGCACTTGCTGCAGCAGGGCGCGTCGGGCAAGTAGATAGTCGAACTGCTCCAAACCACGGTGTGTTTGTTTGAACAAATGTGGGCATATTTATACCTTGAAGGTGCCGAGTTTGACGTATGATTGGACATAATAACATCATTAGAGACTTAATTCTCTGAAAACTCCATGAGTTCTTGGATAAATTAATATTCATGCAGGGGAAAGTCCCTAACTGCTGAAGGCGGGTTTTTCCAAGAAATCGTTGTAGATTTTCGGAACTAGTGGAAGTAGCCAAGGCATATTAGGACTACTTGAGGGCATGAATCGGGAAAATTACACTAGGGTCCTAAAACACTATACAACACCCACTCCACATATTAAGTCTAATATTACCAAATCTATAAGCATAAAACAGAACTAGAGCATGTGTTCATAATCCCACCCAAAATACATGAAATGCATCAAACATGGTTCATACACATACATGAGTATTCGTCTTGCACGTATTTTATAATCAATAGCTGTCATTAAAGAATGCTATCTAAACGATTTATGAAATGACATTTATGAAATGGATCTTAATTTACAGAAGAAAAAAGTCGAGACCATTCCATAGCATAATATATAAAATGCCAAATATTTTCTATAGGAAGTATCAAATGAATTTCTTGTTCTCTAAGAATAGTTCTACTTCAAGCAGATTACTTTGTGAAAAAAGTTCTATTCTGGGGTGGAGAGAAAAACATTTCAAATGTAGATTGTAGAAACATAAATTCCCAAGTTAGAGGGTTTGTTTTGAAAAACCGAAGGCCGAATTTCAGAGTTCGTGGAACGCTGTGTGCACTTTCAAAAGTTATTCTCGGTGTCGGGAGAAAACATCAAATCATCTAAGCTGGCAAAGAAACCGTCTACCACAGTTGGTGAAAGTGGAACTTCTTCATCAAGTAGATCAACTGTGCATAGATGTGAAGCATCGCCGTCAGCATCATTCGCATTAGCAATGTTTGATGTAGATGGTACCTGTGTGCCTGTTGTTCCACGTACCTCACCAATAGCTGGATTCGCTGATGAGATCTCAATAAATGCCGTCATCAGGATTGGCAGCCGTTTGGGGCCAACACGATGAATGAGTCGTTACAGGACCTAGCAAAGTGTCAACATCCGTTGGCAGCACTGATGGAAGTGTAAGACAGATGTCTAACACGCACTCTTCTCTGCAAAGCAGGCATCGTAGAACAGGTAAGATGCAATTTTACCAGATTGGTCTGAATGAAAGGAACCAAGTGGTATTCAGATCTCTTAAACGAGCCAAGCCAAGAAACTGTGTAATTCTGTCACCATACCGCATGGCCAGGAGAGCCCATTCCATTGTCTCGGTATCGTTGGTGACTAGACTTACCATATCGGAGCAGGAGAAACAAAAATAGAATTTCTGCTATGAGTCCCAAAATGAGAGTGAGGGTGCCATGTCGGGGAGGGGTGCATGGATTCAGACCACGCAGGCCAAACTAGACAAATATGCGTATGACAAAAGTTTCCCGCCCCTACCAGAGGGGCGCCCATCTACGGGTAGGGTGCCAGACGGTGAAGGAGCGAAGAAGGTCACACTTTAAGACGTTATGAAAGCACTGTCGAGCGTTCAAACCACTGTGGGGACAATCTCAACGGATGTCGCGCTGCTACGGGCGGACTTCCAAAAAATGGCTGACAGGGTTAAGGAAGTAGAGGTGGTCACCAAGTCACTAGTGGAGGACTCATCAGAGCTACAAACGGCCCTATCCCAAATCGAGGCAGAAAACAAGCTACTAAAGGAGAAGCTCGATGACCAAAAAGGGCGCTCAAGAAGGAACGTGAGCATTCTTGGTATTCCAGAGAGCGAAGGCACTCAAGCAATGGACCTCTATGTGGAGGAACTGGTTAAGACAAGACTGCAACCCAAGGGACTATCCAGTTTCTTTTCAGTGGAAAGAGCACACAGGGTCCCCGGCACCAGACCAAAACCAGGAGCGGTCCGAGACCGGTACTAGCCAGACTATTTAACTTTCGAGACAGAGACGTGATCCTGCAAACAGCAAGAGTCTCTCCATCGATTTGAGTACAAAACTCAACATTTCCCGGATTACACGGCCGAGGTCTCTCATTGCAGGAGAAGTTTCATGGAAGTCAAAAAGGCTCCACGAGCACAAGAATTACCCTACTCCATGCTGTTTCCAGCAAGGCTAAGAATGGTGGCTGAAGGAAAAACATGGTTCTTTGAGACACCAGAAGCGACGTATGACTGGCTCGAGGGCTGGAGACAAGCAGATGGCCCCTGTCGTGGAAACAAGAACCACCGCTGCCGGACGGAAGAGGAAAACTCCGGAACTCAAGCATCAAGACGACTAGACCCAGACCGCTCACCAGGGACAGGAGCATAGCGGATCGATCACGATCCACACTCCTGAACGATCGACTCCCGAGACTTTAACTGTTAACATGGACAATAATGGTCGGACCAGCTATGGACACTGGACTGAGGCAGGCATTGGAGAGCAGGAAGGGCTGCTGCTCCCTCTGGACCTTTTACCCCGGAAAGCAAGTACAATGGTTTGGGATGGGGAGAAGCACTCTGCTAAGTTGGGGTGGCGGGCGGTTGCAAGTCCTTTAAGCAGGGAGGCAGAGAGGGCGGGAGGGAGAAGGGGCGAGGTTGTTTATATTTTGTTTAGTTGGTTATTGTTTACCATGGCAAGGTTGACATGTCCAAAATTCGATTGGTTGGCAGATCCACTATTGAGTTCGGGGAGCAGCAGTTCCTCCTACCTACACACTATACTCAAGGCTCTAGACTCACAACCTAACTACTCTTGCGGAGTCACACAAGAGGCCCCAGTAGCCCCCCTAAGAATTGTAACATGGAACGTATGAGGGCTGGGTGATAAGATAAAGAGGGGACTGGTATTACAGGCCCTAATACGCCACGGCCCAGCGATAGCGCTTCTATAGGAGACGCACCTCACGGGAACGGCATGTAAGGCAATGGACAGATGGGGGTACAAAATGGCGGCACATTCAGAATTCTCCTCAGGATCCAGGGGGACAGGTATCCTAGTGAGGAGAGCATCGCCATTCATAGTCATGCAGACTAAGGTGGACGGCCAGGGACGATTCGCAGCAGTACAGGGCCAGTGGGAAGGCAGACTCCTGAATATTGTATCAGTATATATACCACCTGCACTTCACTCAGTGGCACTTCCAGCACTTGGCGAATTCCTTTTTACCCTACCAGAGGGTGACCTCATCATAGGGGGAGACTTCAACACTACAATAGACGCTACTGTAGATAGGTTCCCTACTCGACCGCAGGCATCAGGGCCCTCCCGTTTCCATAGCTTCATAGAGGCTATGGGGTTGGGAGATGTTTGGAGACACACACATCCCACTCATTGTCAATACACATACCACTCTACTGTACACAACAGTCTATCCCGGATAGGTTACTTTCTAATGTTAGGCGCCAGACTCCAAAACGTCGAAGAGGTAGAAATAAGGCCCAGGGGCATCTCGGATCACTCTCCAATGTTACTTACCCTCTCCTGCCGGGATAAGTCCCGCCGGCGGTTGTATCCCAAATACCCTAGCTACCTCAAAGTTCCCAGCATTAAGAAAGAACTCAAGAAAGCCACTAAGCACTATTTTGAGGAAAACACTGCATCAGTTGATTCGCCATCAATAGTATGGGAAGCATACAAAACGGTCCTTAGAGGTCAAGCAATTCCCTCTATTACTGGGCACAAACGGACACAACAGAAGGAACTTGGAGAGTTAGAGTTAGCGCTGCAAGCAGCTGACACAGCACACATGACAGACCCTTCACCGGACACGGCACACACCTTGTGCCTCCGACAGCGGCAATATAAGGACCACCTAAAAAAACGGACGGTTGATAACATCACAACGACAAGACATAAAATATACGACGTAGGAGACAAAGCAAGTAAAATGCTGGCCTGGTTAGATAGAAGGGGGGATGGCACTAAGGGAATACAGCAGCTGCGGACACGAGAAGGGCAACTCCAGACGCACCCGGAAGGCATAGTGCATACACTAGCAGAGTATTTCCGGGAGGTTTACACTCCGACTTTGGAACTGACAGAGGCTGATGTAATGGACTCACTCAGACGTATAGAGATGCCAACCCTTACACCCTTACACCTTGGAACTGTAGGCGGACCTAACGATTGATGAATTGCAAACTGCAATTTGTTCGATACAATCAGGGAAAGCATTGGGGCCCAACGGGATCCCCATAGAATGGTACAAGCAAATGGCTGAGACTATAAGCACACCTCTATTGACAATGTATAACGAAAGTCTGGAAAAGGCCGAGCTCCCACTGGACCAAAGAATAGCGACGATAGTAGCGATTCCAAAACCCGGTAAGCCCCAGATGGAGTGTACTTCATACCGCCCGATATCACTGCTAAATGCAGAAGCCAACATTTTAGCTAAATTGTTAGCGAATGGAATGATGGACTCCCGAATTTACAATTATATTATTGGGTGGCACAGCTTAAAGTCATCAACCAATGGATCCATGCACCTCATGACTACCCAGCATATAGGGCAGATAGGGCACAGTTGGGCACGAATAACATGCTAGCCGTGCTTTACAACAGAGGGCTAGCTTCGAAATTGAAGGGACCCACAAAGCATACGGCAACGTTGTGGTACACGGCGCAGGCAAGATTGGGATGGAGAGGGGTTATAACTAAACTTACCCTGCTCTGCGATGCCAAGGCGTTAGAACATCTGCGGCGCAGTAAGGGATTTACACAGTGAGACAATATAGGCATCTCCAAGGTGGGAGATTTATGGGACAAAGGAACAGTGTTACCCTTTACCCAACTCCAGCAACAATGTGACCTGGGCCCGAATGAGACGTACAGATACGTACAAATAAGACATGCACTATTGACGGTACTCCTGAGGACCCTGAGGCCTCCCCGCTGGAGGATCAGTTGCTCACTGACCACATGCTTAAACGCGCCACATCGCTTACATACTGGAAGTTACTCAATAACCTGCCAGTCCCCACGGTTACACTACGGGGGAAGTGGGCAACGGAGATAAGAGACATGGATGATTCAGAATGGCTAGAAGCCCTGACATCACCTAAAGAGGTGGGAATCTCGGCCAAGCTTAGGCTAGTACAGCTTAAAATCCTGCATCGCATATATTACACCAGGACCACCTTACACAAACCACAGAGGGCACAACACCCATATTGCCTTCGAGGGTGCGGGGAGGAGGGTACTTTTCTCCACACCATATGGGAATATCCAGCAATAGTAAATTATTGGTGTCAGGTATTACGCACAATATCACAAACAATAGAGGTATCCCTTCTGCCAGAACCGCGAAGATGTCTACTAAATGTATGGGAGTCCAATGACCTCACACGCCACGGACAATCTTGGGTCACGTTGGGTCTAATGATTGCCAAGAGAGATATCGCACAGAAATGGGGAGCAGCAGAGTTGCCCTCACTAGCAGCCTGGTGCAGAAACATGGATCTTGCTATGGTCACCGAACGCACAGTGTACGCAACTAGAGGGAGCCCACGAAAATGGACTAAAATCTGGGCGGCCTGGAACACTTTTTGAGGGGACATTTGTGATCCGCTGCCGGAGTCTGACACAGACAGTTCGGATGAAGAGTGAAAGGATGGGTGGATACAGGAAAGAGAACGAGGTATTGTGGGAACTGCGAAGAGGAGTAAAGTGTACTATTGCTTATGTACAGAATTTAAGTTTGAACATATGTAAATTAACCACGCGAGATGCATGTCGGAAAACTGTCAGTATGGCCAATTTTATGATTGTCTTTAATAAAAACATTTTTTTTTAAATGTATCAATTCGTATAGAAGAGATATTCAGTGAAGGTCATAACGCCGTCTCCCTGTCTGTATTACTTTATGGATACAGTACTTGCATACAACAAGTGACCCTGGCCGACACACTAATTAGATTGGCTTTTCCTGGCAACATGCCACAGCAGCTGTGATCATTGAGCATAATGTAGCTCCCATTGGATAGCTGCCCGAAAATTGGGTCTATCACGGCCACTGGAGTACCGTGCATCTGGCAAGAAAGGTTATTTAAAGAACCTTCGCAGGCTCCATATAAATTAATACCTTCACATAAAAGTGTACCACTTAGTGAATTTTTACAATTTTTTGTACTAAGAAATACCTCCTTTCCCCCACTCCAACATTTGTGTATGTATGGTAAAGTCCAGGTTGACTTAATGTATCCTTTACCCAACCTTTCATACAGGCCTGCTGGTACATGCTGTAGACAATACTGAAATTGGAAAATCGTCACTGGTATCGTGATGGTGCCATGTATTATCCATTCAATGACAGGTTTCTCAGAAACAGTTAATGGTAATCTTTCCAGTTTTTCAATGCTCAGGACCATATAGTCTGCTCCTCTTTGTGCCAAAGAGATTTGTTTATCTGTAAGGTTAAAGACAGTAAACAATGACGTGGTATTGATTAGACGCCATGGCACATAGCCTGAATGGAGATTTTGCAACGTATAGCCCAGTAGCATTATAGAACGCAATTGAGACTGGTCATGTTGTAACATTAGCAAATACCCTTCTATTATGTCAATGGCAGATGATACAATGCTGACCAAAGAATACATTCTGGAGGACAGAGTCGTTAACCCATTGTCTACTACAGAGAGTGCTTTCTCTAAATTAATACGATCTATGTCTCGCATTTTTTCTGCAGTTTCCATTTGCGTTATTTTCCAAGCTTCATTGTAAGCAGAATATATACCGGCGTATATTAAATGTTTTTGGCGTTGTTTACAAGTCTTGTTAGTCAAAGCCTTCTTTAAGTAAAGTCAAGTGTTGTTTAATTTCTGGAAGTGTGGATTTCTATAGCCAAATAAGGAATAGTTTTCCTACACTGTATGTGGTGACTATCCCTGGATGTTGTCTCTGGGAGTATCTTTGATCTGGCTTATTCATTTTGAACCCTTGTGTTCTGTTCATGACTCTATCTTGACATTTGTTCATGTCTATGGGCCAGATTAACCATTGTTTCCAATCAGGATTGGTTCTGTTGTGTTTTAAAATCTGTTTTACGTCTCCCTCCTCACCCGAAGTGTTATTACTCTCAGGCGTGGGCTTAGGTATGGACGGTTTGTTTAAATCTTTTATCTTAGCTAAGCCAAGACAAGATGTTTGTTGTACAGTGTAATTTAAAACAGTATTTGTTCTGGGATAATGCAGGCTCTGAATAAGGCTTCAAAACCTTGCACCCGCCAGTCTTTTGTGCCCCAGACAGTTTTTGTCTCAATGTTGTCTTTCCAAAATTTAAAACCTAATGTAGACAGCTGAGCATAAAAGTTTGCAGAATACATTTGTTTAGTATTGGTCAGCATGTTTTTCATTCCTGTCTTATTCACATTTTTTAAATAAAACGTTGCTGGGTTTGTGACATTAAAACTTGAGAAGTATGGACATTTTTCATAAAATGTTTTTGAGCTGCCCTTTGGCGGAATTGGACAATGTTCCCATTGATTAAAAGTAAAAACATTTCTAGGGTTTGCAGATTTGTACAAGTAATGGTGACCATAATGATTAAAACAATACATTTGTTCATAATCTGATGAACCTTCTAAGTATTCATGTTTAGTGAATTTAGCTGACATTTCTAAGTCTGACATCATATTATTAACAGTTTCAAAGTTCCAATCATCAGAAAAGGTGCTTGATGAAACAAAATCATTCAAAGAAACCTTAAACTGGTGTAGAATTTTCAACAATTCCACCGGGCCATAAATGTCATAGTCAGTTGTGTCCATGCTATACCACCAGGTATAGGAACGGCTGTGATGTTCACTGATGACATGTCTCTTGGCTCACGATGAGATGACTTGTAAGGTTGTAGGAGCAAGCTGTGTCCATTGTACTGTATTTTCCATCTATCATTTGTCCCACACTTAAAACAAGAATGAGCCATAGCTGCAAAAAAAGTACACCTAATCCAATCCAAAATTCAACCCATGGTGAAAACAGATATGTTATCTCAAGTTGATGAAGGAGTTTTGGTATTTTTTCTTTAAAAAGTGTTTTTGCTGGCGTTATTTCTGGTTCACTGTGATCCTCAGAAAAGTTATTGAAGTTGATAAAATAGCCAGAGGCAGTTCTGTCAATAGTTGGGATTGCATCCGGATGTTTCGGAATCACTGGATCTGTTTCTTCCTTTGACATGTTTGTATAGTCAGATGCTTCATCATTGTAGACAAGAGTTTCTTGATGAACTGATATTTGGCTATCAAGAGGGACGGGACGAGTTCCATGGCTGTGTTGCAAAGTCCTTTTCTCACTGCAGGTTTATCAAAGGTGATAAGTCTTTCAGTTTGAACCTCTTGAATAGTAGCCAGAGTTGGTCGTCTGCTACTTCTTGGGAGTCCACTGGGCCTACTACTTATTATTGGCCACATGATGTGGTTTTACCAGGTCAATTGATACTGTTCTGTTCTCCCTTTTTCCAGCAAGCAGCGGTAGTAACACTGATCTTGTTCCAAGAATTGCTAAGACAGGCACTGCTTCTCTATAAGAAGGCGCAAATTCATTCTTTACTGCAATCTTTTTCCTGACTAGATCCCCAATCTTTGGAATTCAGACAGGTCTTGCAGGGATAGGTGGTTTTTCTTCCTTCAGTGTTCGTTGGGTTTTGTGTTGTTTTACTCAGACTTCTTCTCGTTTCATTTAAGTCCTGTAAAACAGCCAAACGGTCTTTGATATCAAAGGCTTTCTGTTCCACCACTGAAGTTTGACAATCTAGATCCTGAATTAGCATTCTAGTACCAAATAATAATTCATATGGAGTGATTCCCCCAGAGAATTTCTTGTCAGATTGTTAAGACTACGTTGGACACTATTTAGATGTTTGACCCACCCGTCACCCGAACCTAATACCCTAGCTGTTATAGATTGCTTTATGTCACGTTTTTTCTTTCAACTACCGCATTTCCCTCAAGATGGAAGGGACTCAAAAACCGCAATGCAAAACCCAAGCTGGGCATGGCCTCCTTGTAAGCTTTGGAGCTAAACGCAGGACCCTGGTCAGAATGTAGCGTGCCGATTGTGTATGTGCCAATAAAGACTCGCAAATCTTTTATAACAGTTCTGGCGTCAGCCGGGCACTGTGGCCACATCCAAATGAAATCCACTGCGACCATGATATATTTATAGTTACCATCCCTCTGTAAAGGACCACAATGGTCCAGGTAAACACATGCTAATGGTTTATCTGAAATTAGAAGGGGCGTCTGCGCAGGTCGTTTCACTGTAGAAACTTTTATTTTTTGGCAGATCTCACATTCTAGAACATAGTTTCTTGTTTGTTTCCTCATGCGCGGCCACCAGTATCTCTGTTTTAACAACGATACTGTGGCGGAAACTCCTGTGTGTGCAGAGGCAAGCCCTTCATGTGCTGCTAAGATTAGTCCTAACCTATGTTCCATATTTGGGATTGCCCTATCCCCACTCCAGGGATTCGAGCAAAAGGAACATTGCTTGCATAAGGTATATATGAGTACTTCACTGAAAAGCCTTTCGGGAGTATCTTACCACTGTCTTGACAGCTTTCATTATTTTGCTGTCTATTTTAGTTTTTGAACAACTGATTGCAGCTATGGAAGCCGTTTGCACAGCTGCCTTTGCGGCCTCATCAGCCAATGAATTCCTTCAACGTGAATGCCATCACGCTGATGACTCAGTGTATGAATCGCGTGAGTCTTTTGTAGTTCTTTTTGCAAACGAACTACTTGTTCCCATAGCAGCTTATGCTTAATTGTGCCACCTTTAGCGTCTTTGAAGCCGTTCTGAACCCAGTTCTGCAAGTATTCATTGTAAGATTGGACGCAGTAATACAAATCGCACACTATGAGTGTGGGGAATTCGCGATCGGTATTTTCGAGCGCCATCTTGAAAGCCTGTAGTTCAGCTCGCTGAGCTGTACAGTCTCCGAGTGATTGAGTTGTAGTGACCATTTGTCTAAATTTACCTTTGCGCCAGCGACCTTTAACAATCGTGCACGCAGCACTGTTAGCTTGTTTACCCCCAATTGCAGGCTGTGCTGAGCCGTAATGTTCGAGTGGCAGAATTTCAGTCGGCAGAGGACATTCTAATTCGTATTGTAGGAATTCTTGTGTTTTTAAATACGGGTCAAAAACGTATTCAACATCTGTTGCAGCAAGAGAATTAACCCATTGTATCCATCTTGGATGTAAAGCTTTAGCATTTGGAATGCTTGCCTTTGTCACTGCCTCTAAGTCAGGTACAGGTGTAACGATTTTAATGCGTTTACCCTGTGCGAGGGCTCTTTCTTTTGCTAGAGCAGTCTGAACCGCTGTCAGTATCTTTTCTGTTGAAGTGAATTTCATTTCAACTTGTGTGTACAAGTGTGACTTGTATGCTATTGGTACCGTCTCACCTTCGTTAAAGGTTAGATATGTGAATCTGCATCTCCCTGGGATGATTCGGATCACTAGGTTGCGCACGTTGTCGCGTGTTTGTAAGTGTGTTTTTGCTAACATGTCTATTTGCACTGAACGCAAAATTTCTGTGTGTTTTTGTGTTCAATTAGTAGGTTTGAAATCAGGTTTGATTAGTTCGTAGAGAGGTTTAACCCTTTCTGCATAGTTTAGAACATAAGTTCTTCCAAAATTCAGGAAACCTAGAATTGACTGTAAGTTTTTCAGCGTTTTTGGTGGTTGGAGCAGCGCACATTTCTCTAAGAAGTTTGCTGCCAGGCTTTTGCCTTCACTTGATAACTCATATCCCAAAAATAGGACGTTGAGGTGGGCAATTCGTGATTTCTTAAAATTGAATTTATACCCTTCAGAAGCATACCCCAGTATGATGGTGTTCACTCTTTTCAAGTGCACGTCCAAATCATCGTCTGTAAGATAGATGTCATCGACATAGGACAATGCCTCATCATCGTACGTTTGTAGTAACTCTGTTACTCTGGCTGAAAATAAACCTGGACTATTCTTGAATCCCTGTGGGAGACAGCAACATTGTCACTGTGTCCCCATTATTGAGAAAGCGGTCAAATATCTGCTTTCGGGTGCAATGTTTTGACAAAATAAACCATTTGAGATATCTAATGTAGTTTTATATTTTTTGCGCACTGTTAGACCTGTCAGCCCTAGGGTGGTCTTTCCCTTTTTGTTTCGCCCTTGCCTCATTTTTCCCACCTTCTTTTTGTTGGCCCTTAGGTCTTCGGGCACCTTTTCATGGCTAATCCATGTTAGGGTGCAGGTGCTCTCTACTACAAACATGGCTGCCACTGGCCCCTGCTACTGCAGCGTGGTCTTTTAGTGTAGCACCCTAGTTGCCAGGAGCTGGCTAGATCCCCACACATTGTTGCAATGCCTGCCTGCCATCCCCTGTCCATAGGTAGAGTGGGGAAGCTCCTGGAAACTTCCAGAAGAAAGGCGGAGCCTATTTTTGCCACCTTAGAGAGTGGTCACCTGACCTGGGCATATATAAGTAAGGGAGGGAACTTTTTCTAGTCAGTTGGGGCATCACTGACCTGGGGGACCCACGCAGGAGATTTAGGTGGGAGGGCCTAGTCAGGAACTTATGCCACTGGGAGTGACAGGATTTAGGTGCTGCCTCTTAAGCTGAGTGAGGTATCCTAGACTAGCCCCCTGATCTGGCCCAGCGGTAGGGGAACCCAGGGACCATCTTCAGTGACCTGAGGAAACTTGTCAAGCCTCCAACTCAAGTCCCCCCCCCTCTTCAAGAAACCACCTCCTAAGGGCGCAGAACCAACCAAGCGCCGAGAAGACTACTTGTCCTACAACCAGAGACTGCTGGGGGATCGACCAGGCACTGGACTGTGCTGCCCTGCGCACTCCCTGCCTCCATCTGGGCCAATTCTGTCCTGCCTGCCTCCCCCCTGACTGAATTGCTATGCTTTCCATCCTAGTTGCATTCCTGACTGAAACGCCTGGGAAGCGCTGTAATCTGACCCCCCTGCCAAGCGCTGGGTCATAGACTGCCTGCACTGTCTAGCGCTCCTACCCTGGGCCCTGTTGAGCTGCTGGGAGTGCCCCACATCGTGCGTAAATAGCGCTGTCTTCAGCAGACTGAACTGACCCCAGCGCCGTGAAACCCACAGCGCTAGGCTCCCGTAAGGAGCGCTGGAACCCCCCCTCCAGGCGAGATCCTCTTCAAGCATGGTGTGTCCTTCTAGCACTTACCTGTAGGGCCTAGGAAAGCGCCGAAATTGCCCCCTGGTGGCCCTCGGTGTCAGGAGAGGGCCGCCGCTGTGTGCGCGTGGGCCGCGCCCGGGCCGAGACTCCGCCGTCCCTTCGCCGGCCTCCGGAACTCTGAGGAGGCTGCCGCAAACATGGACCCGGCTAGGTCATGACTGGAGGCCCCTGTCCCTGTGCCTAATCAATTCCTGTCAGCGTCGGAAGCCTAGGCCGCAGTAGGCCTGAAGCCAGCTCCCCCCCCCACGTGACAGGGGAGCTCCTCCGCCCCGCCCCTCCGAGCGCCACGCAGCCATTGGTCCTGGCTGGCGCGCCCCCGAGGCGGGCTCCTTGATTGGTTTTGAAAGCCATGGCCCCTGCTCTGATTGGTCCCCGGGCCGTGGCTGTGCCTGGAGGCCCGGAGAAGGTACAGGCTCGTCGCGAAGGGGGCCGTGAAGCAGGAGATCCCCCTCCGATTTGCCCCTCATGTTCAATTCACTTGTTCGCGGCGCCGGTGCCCCGCATCTGCTCCCTGCACCGCACCGGGGCGAGTGAGGCCCCCGGTAGGGCCGAAGCCACTCCGCCTTCCCCCGAGCCATCGCAAGGGCCCCGGAGGGCCAAGGTCATAAGGTAACCCCCAGGGGAGTAGGGCTGAAGGCCGGAGGAGGCCCCGAGTTCGCCCCTCCCCCGGGGAAAGTGAGACTGGGCCCTGTTGGCCCCCAATGTGCCTCTAGAGACTGCAAGGCCCCATTAACTGTTTGTGACTGTGGACAGGCTTACGCTTGAGTTAGGCCCTGAGTGTCCATAAAGTGGTACAGGGCCTGGTTGCCTGTTTAGGCCTGAAAACCTGTTGAATTGGCCTGAAATGGTTTAGCCCTGTACAAGGGAGTTATTTGTCTTAATGAGAAGAATTGCCTTTATGTAAAGAAATGCCTGAATGAGCTGGTTATTCTTTTAAGATGCAATGGATTAATGAATTAAATGCTTTACTGAAATGCTTTAATGAAAATGCATAATGACATGCTTTACTGAAAGACTTTAATGAAAATGCATAAGGAAATGTTTTAATGAGAATGCCTAATGAAATGCTTTACTGAAAGGCTTTAATGAAAATGCATAATGAAATGCTTTAATGAAATGCTTTTGCATTGATTGCCTTGATCCTAATCCTATAAAAGCTATTGATTTTTGATCAAAAGTACTGGTGTGGTCTCCATTATTGCGCCCACTTATTGTCTCAGTGGATGAGTGTGTGGAGTAGCTACTTTACATGTAAGCCCCTGGTTGCCTACCTGCTCGAGCCAAGCTACCTCCCAGAGAACTGGTGGCCCCAGTTCTTACATTGTTGGCGAGCGGTGGGATTCAGGACCTGTAGCTACCTAACACCCTCCAGTGGGACAGAGCGCGCTGCAATTAATTGGACACTATCATGCCTACAAGCTTACCCAATTGACCCCCCACTGTCTAGCCTACAGAGTGTGTAGGGACCTGTGTTGACCCAGCATTGTTGCCTACGTCCTAGTATCCTTCTTCCAGGTTATCTGGGTCCCCACCTGACAAAATGGAATTCCAGCTGGCTGACCTAGATGAGTATACGGTAACGCAGTTAAAGGAGTTTTGTCAGGGGATGGGGGTGCCGGTTGGGCAGAGAGCTGTAAAGGAAGAACTCTGCACCGCCTTGAGGGCATGGGTAAGGACCCACCCAGAGGAGGAAGAGGATGGGGAACAGGAGGGACAGGTCACACCAAGGGAGGCAGGCACTCCAGAACCCCCAGGCCTGCTCAGCATTGATATGACTGACAATGTGTTGCCAGGAAGACGTTCCGGGGCAGGGAGTAGTGTATCCAGGGGTAGTGCGTCGTCGCAGGAGTATGAGGACAGGAAGGAGGAGAGGCGATTGAAGTGGGAGCTTGCCAAGCTAGAGCACGAGAGGGAGAGAGAAAGGGAAGATAAGAAGTTTGCTTTGGAGAGATAAAGATTATCTATGGAGGAAAGGAAGTTGAAACACGAGCTTCAGCTCAAGGAAATGGAGCTGAGAGCATTACAGTTGGGTGCGCCAGGTAGTCCTAATGGTGGCAGCGTACCAGGGGCTCAGCAGGAGCCCAGATTCTGGTTACCTAAGGAGGTGATAGCAAGCTACACCAAGGGGATGACATTGCTAGGTGGTTGGAGGCGTATGAAGTGGCCTTGACCGCCCATGGGGTGCCCGAGAAACATTGGGGAGGTGGCCAGTACCGTTATATACCTCCCGCCGTCAGGAACACCCTCCTGTATTTGGACAAGGCAGACCAGTTCAGGTATTCCCCCATGAAGGAGGCGCTTATTAAAAAGTTTGGCCTCAACCCCGAATGATATCGCCAGAAGTTTCGTGGCAGCCATAAGCTGTCCACGCAGAATTGGGTGGATTTTTTTGACTATGCCCGTAAGGCTCTGGATGGTTGGGTGCGTGGCAGCGAGGTACGTGATTATGAGGGCCTGTACAATCTTTTTTTGAGAGAGCCCCTCCTGGATAAGTGTTTTCCGGAGCTGCGCCAACATCTGGTGGACCGCAAGCTTACTGATCCCCGTGAGCTTGCGCAGGAGGCGGATATCTGGGTCAGCACCCGGGTGTCACACAAGGGCCCGGGGGAGATGGCCTGAAAGGCGGACAGGGCGCCCCACAGAAGAGAGAGGGGGGAGATAAAAAGACGGAGTTCTCACGAGCCCCACAAACTAGACAGTTTGGGAGAGGAGTAGGTACCCCATCTCAGTCCCGTTCCCCAAAACCCACTTACCCTGACAGGAGTCAGCAGCCAAAAGTGGTCCGGTGCTATGAGTGCGGAGAGGTCGGACACTACAAGGGAGATGCCCAGTGTCGCAAACGACCCCCAGCCCCCACTGGTGGCAAGAGTCCCGGGGTGGCTAGTGTAGCGCTTAGGATGGAGCTGCCCCTAGATAGGGAAGGGGAGTGGACAGGCCTGACCCTGGTTTCACTTGGGGATAGAGAGATGGTCCCAATGACGCCCCTACCATCGAATACTGCTAGGTACCAGCAGAGGGTGAAGGTCAGTGGGGAGGAGGTGGACACTCTGAGAGACACAGGTGCCAGCATGACCACCGTAGTGAGGCGGCTGGTGTCCCCTGAGCAGGTAGTACCTGATGTGTTCCATCTAGCCGTGTTGGCTGACGGCAGTATGAGCTACTATCCCGTGGCTCAAGTTCCCTTTGAGTGGGGAGGAGTTCGAGAACCGTTGAGAGTTGCAATCAGCCCTGCCTTGCCTGTGGACTGTCTGCTAGGTAATGACCTGGAACATACCGCCTGGAAGGAAGTGGAGTTTAAGGCCCACACTGAGATGCTGGGGTTACCAGGATGGACTTGCGTGGTCACGCGGTCCATGGCTGCCCGGCAAGAAGCTCAACCTGGGTTGGAGCCTGAGACAACGGCCCAACCCAATGCCGGTCCAGAGGAAAATGGAGTGGAGGACACGCCCCGTGTGATGGATGGGGAGCCCGCGGAGGTTCCCCCGGAGTCCGTGGAGGTGGATGTCGTTCCCGTGGGGGACTTGCCGACCCTTGCCGAGTGGCATGTGGAAGGAGGGCCTACCCGGGAGGAATTCTGTCGGGCGAAGGAGTGCCCCACGCTTGAAGGCATGCTGCGACAGACCGAAGCCCAAGCGCCTGATCAGGAGACCGGCAGTTTTCACGTGTATTGGGAGGATGGCCTCCTGGACAGTGAGCCTAAGGTTCCAGTGCATGGATCCTCGAGGGCCTTAGTGGTCCCCCAGTGCTACCGGCCTTTTTATTGGAACTGGTCTGGACACCTGGGCCAGGACAAGAACTTTGCAAGGCTAGTCCCACATTTTTATTGGCCCAAGATGAGGGTTGCCTCTGACACCTACTGCAAGACCTGCAAGACTTGCCAGGCCAGTGGCAAGACCGGGACCAAAGTTAAGGCCTCATTGGAACCACTCCCAGTGGTCGGGACCCCTTTTGAGCGGGTCGGTATCGACATCGTTGGGCCGTTGGACCCTCCGACCTCTGCGGGACACCGGTTCATCTTGGTGTTAGTGGACCACGCCACCCGGTACCCAGAGGCTATTCCTCTGAGGACCATTACTGCACCTGTGGTGGCGCGGGCCCTGTTGGGGATATTCACCAGAGTGGTATTCCCCAAAGTCGTGGTGTCAGACAGGGGCACAAATTTCATGTCGGCCTACATGCAGGCCATGTGGAAGGAGTGCGGAGTGACCTATCGGTTCTCCACTCCTTACCACCCCCAGACTAATGGGCTTGTAGAGCGCTTCAATAAGACCTTGAAGGGGATGATCCAGAGCCTACCAGAGGACTTGAGGCGGAAATAGGACATCCTCCTCCCTTGCCTGCTGTTTTCATTCCGCGAAGTACCACAGAAGGGAGTCGGGTTCAGCCCCTTCGAATTGCTCTATGGCCATCCCGTTAGGGGACCCCTCAGCCTTGTCAAAGAGGGATGGGAGAAGACTTCGAAGAAGCTTCCCCGTGATGTTGTCAGCTATATGCTGGCGTTCCGCAGCCAGATGGCCAAGCTGTGGAAGGAAGCCTCAGACAATTTAGAGGCTAGTCAAGCCGTCATGAAGGAGTGGTATGACCGCAACGCTCGGACGGTGGAGTTGGACGCTGGACAGAAGGTGTGGGTCATGGAGCCTGGGGAGCTTAGTGCCCTCCAGGACCGGTGGACTGGTCCGTACGAGATTGTGGAGCGTCGAGGCCAGACCACCTACGTCGTTGACTTGAAGACCCCCCGTCAGCCCCATCGGGTGCTCCACGTCAACCGCCTGAAGCCTCACCATGAGCGATCGGAGCTTGCTCTCCTTATGGTGACAGATGGGAGCGAGGAGGAGGAGAGTGAGCCTCTTCCTGAACTTCTAGCGGCTCAGGAAAAGGATGGTTCAGTGGAGGGAGTTGTCCTCTCCTCATCCTTGACCCAAGAGCAACAGAGGGACTGGCGCCAGGTATTGGCCCAGCACGCCTCGTTGTTCTCCCTCACGCCTGGAATTACACATCTGTGTACCCATGATGTGGACACAGGGGACAGTCCGCCAGTAAAAACCAAGTCTTACCGGATGTCCGATAAAGTGAAGAACAGCATCCAGGGTGAGGTGACCAAAATGCTGGAGTTGTGTGTGATCGAACCTTCTAGCAGCCTGTGGGCCAGTCCGGTTGTGTTGGTACCAAAAGCAGCTCCACCGGGCACCACAGCGGAACTTCGGTTCTGTCTGGACTATCGGGTATTAAACTCTGTCACCAAGACAGATGCTCACCCGATACCACGGGCAGACGAGCTGATTGACCGTCTGGGTGCAGCCAAGTACCTCAGCACCATCGACTTGACATCAGGGTACTGGCAGATTACCATGGCCGATGGAGCGAAGGAGAAGACAGCGTTCTCCACCTCGGAGGGCCACTTCCAATTCCGAGTGATGCCCTTCGGGCTCAAAAATGCTCCGGCCACTTTCCAGCAGTTGGTGAACCAGGTGCTATCTGGCCTAAAGTCCTTCTCAGCGCCGTACCTGGATGACATAGCTGTCTTCAGTAGCACCTGGGAGGACCATCTGCAGCATCTCCAGGAGGTGCTGCGGGCTTTGCAACGTGCTGGCCTCACCATCAAGGCTAGCAAGTGCCAGATTGGACAGGGATCTGTTGTGTACCTGGGACACCTGCTGGTGGGCGGGGGTAAGGTGCAACCCCTCCAGGCCAAAATTTAGACCATCATGGCCTGGGAGCCCCCCAAAACGCAGACTGAGGTCTGAGCTTTCCTCAGCCTCACTGGCTACTACCGCAGGTTCGTCAAGGGATATGGCACCATCGTGGCCCCCTTGACCGAGTTGACGTCCAAAAAGCAGCCACGCAAGGTGATCTGGACGGCTGCTTGCCAGGAGGCATTTGAAACATTGAAGCGCGCGATGTGCACCGCTACGGTGCTGGCCACTCCGTACTTCCAAAAATAATTCATCGTGCAGACAGATGCCTCAGAGCATGGCGTAGGCGCCGTGCTATCGCAACTCAACAATGACGGCCAAGACCAACCTGTGGCCTTCATCTCCAGAAGACTCCTCCCTCGGGAACGGCGATGGAGTACTATCGAGCGAGAAGTCTTCGCTGTGGTCTGGGCCTTGAAGAAGCTGAGGCCATACCTTTTTGGCTCTCACTTCCTAATTCAAACCGACCACCGTCCCCTTCGCTGGCTCATGCAGATGAGAGGCGAAAATCCCAAGTTACTAAGGTGGTCCATTTCCCTACAGGGGATGGACTTTAGGGTGGAACATCGGCCCGGAGTTGACCACGCCAATGCTGACGGTCTCTCCCGGTTCTCCGCCTTAGTGACGAGAACTCCCTAGAGGTTGGGTAGCTCTCCCCTCTTTCGGCTGGGGGGGACGCATGTTAGACCTGTCAGCCCTAGGGTGGTCTTTCCCTATTTTTTCGCCCTTGCCTCATTTTTCCCACCTTCTTTTTGTTGGCCCATAGGTCTTCGGGCACCTTTTCATGGCTAATCCATGTTAGGGTGCAGGTGCTCTCTACTACAAACATGGCTGCCACTGGCCCCTGCTACTGCAGCGTGGTCTTTTAGTGTAGCACCCAGTTGCCAGGAGCTGGCTGGATCCCCACACATTGTTGCAATGCCAGCCTGCCATCCCCTGTCCATAGGTAGAGTGGGGAAGCTCCTGGAACCTTCCAGAAGAAAGGCGGAGCCTATTTTTGCCGCCATAGAGAGTGGTCACCTGACCTGGGCATATATAAGTAAGGGAGGGAACTTTTTCTAGTCAGTTGGGGTATCACTGACCTGGGGGACCCACGCAGGAGATTTAGGCGGGAGGGCCTAGTCAGGAACTTATGCCACTGGGAGTGACAGGATTTAGGTGCTGCCTCTTAAGCTGAGTGAGGTATCCTAGACTAGCCCCCTGATCTGGCCCAGCGGTAGGGGAACCCAGGGACCATCTTCAGTGACCTGAGGAAACTTGTCAAGCCTCCAACTCACGCCCCCCCCCCCTCTTCAAGAAACCACCTCCTAAGGGCACAGAACCAACCAAGCGTCAAGAAGACTACTTGTCCTACAACCAGAGACTGCTGGGGGATCGACCAGGTACTGGACTGTGCTGCACTGCGCACTCCCTGCCTCCATCTGGAGCAATTCTGTCCTGCCTGCCTCCCCCTGACTGAATTGCTATGCTTTCCATCCTACTTGCATTCCTGACTGAAACGCCTGGGAAGCGCTGTAATCTGACCCCCCTGCCAAGCGCTGGGTCATAGACTGCCTGCACTGTCTAGCGCTCCTACCCTGGGCCCTGCTGAGCTGCTGGGAGTGCCCCACATCGTGCATAAATAGGCTGTCTTCAGCAGACTGAACTGACCCCAGTGCTGTGAAACCCCCGGCGCTAGGCTCCCGTAAGGAGCGCTGGAAGCCCCCCCCAGGCGCGATCCTCTTAAAGCATGGTGTGTTCTTCTAGCGCTTACCTGTAGCACCTAGGGAAGCACCGAAATTGCCCCCGGGCGGCCCTTGGTGTCAGGAGAGGGCCGCCGCTGTGTGCGCGTGAGCCGCGCCCGGCCCGAGACTCCGCCGTCCCTGCGCCGGCCTCCGGAGCTCTGAGGAGGCCGCCCCGAACATCGACCCGGCTGGGTCATGACTGGAGGCCCCTGTCCCTGAGCCTAATCAATTCCTGTCAGCGTCGGAAGCCTAGGCCGCAGTAGGCCTGAAGCTAGCTCCTGCTCCACGTGACAGGGGAGCTCCTCTGCCCCGTCCCTCCGAGCGCCGTGCAACCATTGTTCCTGGCTGGCGCGCCCCGAGGCGGGCTCCGTGATTGGTTTTGACAGCCCCGGCCCCTGCTCTGATTGGTCCCCGGGCCGTGGCTGTGCCTGGAGGCCCGGAGAAAGCACAGACTCGTCGCGGAGGGGGCAGTGAAGCAGGAGAGCCCCCTCCGGTTTACCCCCCATGTTAAATTCACTCGTTCTCGGCGCCGGTGCCCCGCATCTGCTCCCTGCACCGCGCCGGGCCGAGTGAGGCCCCTGGTAGGGCTGAAGCCACTCCGCCTGCCCCCGAGCCATCGCAAGGGCCCAGGAGGGCCGAAGTCATAAGGTAACCCACGGGGGAGGAGGGCCGAAGGCCGGAGGAGGCCCCGAGTTCGCCCCTCCCCCGGGGAAACTGAGACTGGGCCCGGTTGGCCCCCAATGTGCCTCTAGAGACTGCGAGGCCCCATTAACTGTTTGTGCCTGTGGACAGGCTTACGCTTGAGTTAGGCCCTGGGTGTCCATAAAGTGGTACAGGGCCTGGTTGCCTGTTAAGGCCTGAAAACCTGTTGAATTGGCCTGAAATGGTTTAGCCCTGTACAAGGGAGTTATTTGTCTTAATGAGAAGAATTGCCTTTATGTAAAGAAGTGACTGAATGAGCTGGTTATTCTTTTAAGATGCAATGGATTAATGAATGAAATGCTTTACTGAAATGCTTTAATGAAAATGCATAATGACATGCTTTACTGAAAGACTTTAATGAAAATGCATAAGGATATGTTTTAATGAGAATGCCTACTGAAATGCTTTACTGAAAGGCTTTAATGAAAATGCATAATGAAATGCTTTAATGAAATGCTTTTGCATTGATTGCCTTGATCCTAATCCTATAAAAGCTATTGATTTTTGATCAAAAGTACTGGTGTGGTCTCCATTATTGCGCCCACTTATTGTCTCAGTGGATGAGTGTGTGGAGTAGCTACTTTACACGTAAGCCCCTGGTTGCCTACCTGCTCGAGCCAAGCTACCCCCCGGAGAACTGGTGGCCCCAGTTCTTACACGCACGATGTTATTCATCAGTGCTGCACTATGTGCATTTTGTACTGCAAATGTTTTGCAACAAGAGTTTAGATGTCTGTAATCCAAAACTAGACGATATGAATTGTCTGGTTTGGAGACAGGAAACAAAGGATTGTTCATTGATGAGGTGCATGTTTCAATCACCCCTTGGTATTCAAGTTGATTTAAAATCACCCTGACCTGTTTTTTAGCTTCCTGTTTTACAGGATATTGCCTTTGCGTTTTTGGTTGAGTTTTCAATTGGATTTAATGGTGAGGGGAATACTCATCATATCCTACATGATTTTTGTATAATGCTAGGGCCTGGGCTACAGCCCATTTCCTCGCATATGTGTATTTTTTATGAATTGGAATGTGATTTGAGAAGGCTGGCATAATTATATCTTCGCCATGTGGGCACTCCCTGACAAATTCAGGTGGCCAGTCTTCTTCAGCTAGTAGGATGTCATAACCCTTATAGAGCTTCTCCCAAAAGAGTGCTCTAATTTTTCTTGGTTTGAACCCCTCCATCCGGAGTGTCACTTCATAAAACTTATGTGGTACACTAACCCTGGTATCTGCAGTTTCAACTTGGATACTTTCATTCAAGTCCACTGTCTTCAGATAATCCTTCAGGATCTTGCGAGCTATGGTTACCTTTGCTGCGCTGTCTAACATTGTCTGGGCCCACTCCCCGTTCTTGAGTTGTGTCCTCAAGATCCTCTGCATGTCTGATCTTTAGACTTGCTACCTTCTTTTTGGTGAATTGAGTTTTCTTATTTTTTGGAACATGTTGTTCGTCTTTGGACTTCACTCGTTCTTCTTTTTGTTCTGATCGTCCTCTTCTTTCGGATTTCTGCGAGGAAGTCTGAAAGGTACGAGAGGAACGTGTATCATTATCTTGATATCTATCAGGTTTTCTCAAATTATCCCTATTCCTAAGGTTGTATCTTTTTTCAGAGGGCTCCCGTTGAGGAGACCTTCCTCTGGACTGTGAACGCTTCTCTCTAGGAAGTGTCTGTTTGGTGTTTTCCCACTTCTTTTTAGCAGTAGTGAGATTATTTTTAATAAAACGTTTTCAGGATTTTCAGTTGGTTGGGGTTTTACTGGTTTCCCACCCAAACGGTTGCTCAGTAATATCTGTTTCTTTTAGTTTTTGGCGGATCTCCACGGATGCTGGCTAATAGTATAGCCGAGACCTGTTTGAAATCTTTCAGTAATTTCATACCCAGATTTAATGCCAGTTCTGGACCGTATTCATTTCAAATCTGTCTCAGAACGTCTGGTATTACCGCCATAGACGGGACACCATGTGTTTTAGTGTAGATTGAAGCAAAGACTGTACCCCAAGTGCAGCAGTCCTCTACGTGTGGTGCAATCTCCATTGGTAAACAGATTGTCAGAATCCTGTGTTTCTCATGAGGTGTACTATCAGGGAATACTGCCTCTATTTGAGTAATTTTTTTGTGCTAACCAGAACAAATTTGTTCTCGTTTTGCGGGCAATTTACCAATGACTGACTGTATAGTCTGTGGTGTGATTTTGTTTGTGTTCCCCTGGTGCGGGATCTGCTGTGGAATTCTTACAGCTGATTGGACTGTAAAAGTCCACATGACATATTGAACCAACTGCCTGTGTATTTTAATCAGCTGTTTCAGCTGAGCTAACAATTCAGGACCTGTCATTCTTTCAATGTCAGGATGTGGTGTATAGCTGGCTAGTACCGTCCATGTGGCTCCTGGTCTACCTAGTGGACCGAGCCTGGTAATGTGATTTTGAGCTGATGCTCTTGGTAAGTTAGTGGAATTTCAACGTCCTTGAAAGGAACGTATTCCGCTGGTGGTTCCTCTAATTTACAGTAGTGGAACTTGTGTGTTACTGCATTTGCTACAGGAAACAGAATCCATGAATAGAATATCTCTGTCTGCCGATATTCATGTGCCTCTATAACAAATATTACTTTATCACCTATTGATGATACTCCATTTTCTGTACTTTTTATAGTGATTGTTTTCCTTATATTTGCCGGGATGAGTATGGCATCGTGTCATTTTGTTGGAGATTTGTGTCGTCTAAAACAGCCTGAGCTGCTGCTGCAGCTCTATCCCTTTCGTCATCACTCATTGTGTTGACCGAAAGTTTGCAGAGCAATTTTAAAGGAAACAAAGATTAGGTGCACAATATTTTTGGAACACTGTATCCTTCAACGTTGAACAAACTAAAAACTAATACAAAGGATTTTTCTGTCCTACTTAGTTTAAAGCGGATATTTTATCCTTTAACCCACTCCAGACGTCTATTGGAGTATTTTTATGGAAAAAAACGGGTCTGTGTGAAAAGCACGACTGAGTTACTCTAGTATCTAGCGTTAAATTATCGCCTTACCAAACGTTGGGCGCCATGTAGTGTAGTTCCTATATTCCCAATAGGCTCTGCGCATTGGAATAGTATATCCTGTAGTTTAGACGTAGGAATGAATTCAACTAGGTCTCTACTGAATATACTAGACTTATTTGTGTGTATGCCAGATAGCTCAGAGGTCACTAGAAACTTTCTCGAATGAACAAGAAGGGATTTGTTTCTGACAACCGCTTAAAACATGACAACTTTGTTTCCCACGAATAAGAAATATATCTCTAGAGTTGCGGAAACAATACATAGCTATTTCACTCAGTCAATTGTACATGCTTCGTTTCACCAGAAGTGCAGAGAAATAGAGAGACGGGTGTTTTCAATAAAGTATATTTATTGAACAGTCTTCTTTCTCAAGCATAAGAAATGAACTGCTGCAATCGTAATACTTGCAGTAAAGTACAAAGCGTACAGTACGAAGAGTATTATAGCATAATATTGTAAAAGCATGATATGGTTTTTAAGCCATAAAATACCTAAAATGCATAAAATACATACAGTGATAAATAATGACTGAAAGTACTCAACTGGTGCTTCTAAAATACGCCTACCCCGGTGTACCTAACCAAGGTCTAGTACAAGGGAAGAAGTAAGTAAGGTGTAGCCTAGTTTTAGTATTCTTTGCCAAGAATCTAATCCAAGAATTCTCTTAGGGTCTAATCAGCTCCGTACCTTGGTTTTAGAATGTGGGAGGTCTGGTATCTCTCTCTCAGGACTCGATTTCCCAGCAACCCGCAAGGGTAGCCTGGAACACCGGAGCTGGATTTCTCGGCTGGAGAAAGTACAGCGTCTCTCAGTGCGTCAGCTGGAGGGTCGGCTTCCTTCGGCACTTGCTGCAGCAGGGCGCGTCGGGCAAGTAGATAGTCGAACTGCTCCAAACCACTGTGTGTTTGTTTGGACAAATGTAGGCATATTTATACCTTGAAGGTGCCGAGTTTGACGTAAGATTGGACATAATAACGTCATTAGAGACTTAATTCTCTGAAAACTCCATGAGTTCTTGGATAAATTAATATTCATGCAGGGGGAAGTCCCTGACTGTTGAAGGTGGGTTTTTCCAAGAAATCGTTGTAGATGTTCGGAACTAGTGGAAGTAGCCAAGCCGTATTAGGACTACTTGAGCTATGTCTTAATATGGTTATGATTTCTATGCCTATATAAGGATACAATATTTTATATCTATATAAGGGCATGAATCTGGAAAATTACACTAGGGTCCTAAAACGCTATACAACATCTTAGGCTCACTATACAGGAGACCATTCTCCCAGTAGATTCAATGTGATCCAGACTGATCACCTGCTGCCTGGTTTGCAGCCTGTTGCCGCAAACCCACAAGAGAAGGGCACTTCTTCTGCTCCTTGCAGAACTCTTCCCTGGAGGGTCGTCCTTCCTGTTGCCAATGGGTCAGCTTAGGCAGGTCCCCCAGTTCAGCTACCTGCTCCCCTGTAGGTTCCAGGGCATCCCCCTCAAGGTCTGCATCCTCCTGGAGCGTGGGAACTGTGTGGGCGGGTTTCCCGTGCCCCCGGCCTCTTCTCTTTAAGGCAGGCTCCAGGTTCTCTTGAACACCCTTACTGGCTGCCATGGACCGTGTGGTCACATACACCCACTCAGGCAGACCCAACATCTCTAAATGAGCACTTCGCTCCACCTTAGCTCAAGGGGAGCTCTCCAAATCATTACCCAAAAGACAGTCAACCGGCATGGCTGGCCTCATAGCTACTTGAAGAATACCAGAGACCTCCTCCCTCACTCAAAGGGAAACTGAGCTACCTTGCAGTGGCTCTCTGTGTTGTCAGCGGCAACAACTGGATATAATGCATTTGGGACCACTTGCTCTTCAGACACCAGGTGACACCTGATAGCTGTTACACTGGCTCCGGTGTCTTTAAGAGCCTCCACTCTATGGCCATTGATGGTCACCCACTGCGTGTACTTTTTAGTGTTATCAGGCAGCTGGGTCCTGGGGACCACCTCACAGTCTCCTAAAGATACATGGGACATCTCTGCGGGACCCCACCCACCTTGGGCACCCATCTCCTCCCCCAGGGCTAGACTTGCCATCTGCTGGGGTAGTGTACCAGGGGGTGCTGTCTTGTCCCTCTGTGGGCACTGGGGATCATAAAACCTATGGCCCACTTCACCATACTTGAAGCACTTCAGGGGTCCTCTATGAACAGGTTTGCCTGTCGGACCCCCGGGCTTCTTCTCAGGGGGAGGCTGGGAAACTTTCCCTTGGCTCCCATGGGGATTACTTTGGGGACCTTTCTGGAACTCCCTCTGTTTACTTTTGTCACCCCCACTCTTCTGCTGGGGACCCTGCCCACCTTTGGCGGAGTCTCCCACATGACCCTTCTGGACCCGGGTGGTCTTCCAGCGGTCCGCCTCCTCAGAAAGCTTCCTAGGGTTAGTCAGTGTGCAATCAATAAGGTGCTGGCGTAGCTCTGGCAAACAATTATTTGACAAGTGCTCCCATGAAATCAAATTATAGAGCGCTTCAAAATCATTCAATTTGCTACCCTTCACCCAACCATCCAATGCTCTGCCAAAGAAAGAAACATATTCTACCCAAGTGCTAGACTCCAGTTTCCTACAATTCCTAGATCTTTGTCTATAAAGCTCAGGGGTCAACCCATACCTGGACATTAAGGCCTCTTTCATGTGTACATAAGAATTCTGATCTTCAGAAGGCAAATCTAATAAAGTGTCCCGTCCATCACTAAGGAACCGCCCCCACAACCCCACTCCCCAATCCTTCTCAGGGACCCGATGGCAGGACATAGCTACCTCATAGGCCTAGAACCATTGCCCAATATCTTCATTCTTATGAAACTCCGTAATACCATCCTTGGGTATGAACACTCTTGTTTCTACAGGCACGGATTGTGTGCTGCCACCAGAGGGAGTAATCTCTAAACTTCTGGCTTTCAATTCCAACTCCCTCAACATCCTTTCATGCTCTAAATGCGTCCTCTTTATCTCCAAGGCTAACTTCTTATTCTCGAACTCCATCTGCCCACCCATCTTGAGCTTGGCTAGCTCCATCTTATGCATTCTATCTCTTTCCCTGCCCTCCAACTCCTCTGGGGACAGACCCTTTGAAGAAACACTGCTGCCTGGCCTTGAAGGTAATTTCTTCCCGGTCAGGCCCATCGGCCCATCATCATTCTCTGCCTCATCCCTAGGCTCTTCCAGATTCTCAGTAGCATTTCTAGATTCCAACCAGGCCCTCAGTACCTTTTGGAACTCTTCCTGTTTGGTTACGCCTTTCACAGGGATTTTAAATCTTTTGCAGAAGGTTTTAAGCTGTGGCACAGTGTAGGTATCAACCCTATCTTCTTCAAACTGTAGATCCATCGATGCGTTTGATGCTGCTTTGCTCATGGTGAAAAACAGTTGGTAGTTCTCAAAAAACAAAAAAGTTCCAAGGACAATTCTACCAAAAAGTATATGGTCGCGTTATGGTTTGCACTCACTAGTAGTGTACACCAATCACTGTATACGAGTCACAAATGCAAGTCCAAATCCCACCGCTGTCACCAATGTTAGAACTGGGAGTCTCTAGTTGGCAGAGGTAGGTACCTTTGACCAAATTGGGACCCTTATTTCAAGTCATGGTAAGGGGGTACACTTCTAAAATAATCCCTGCTGCCCCCTTGGTAGCTTGGCACGAGCAGACAGGCTTATCTCGGAGTCAGTGTGTAAAGCATTTGTGAACACAAACAGTAATACAGTGAAAACACTACAAATGGTTACCACACCAGTTTAGAAAAATAAGTAATCTTTACTAGACTCAACACAGGACCAAACGACAAAAATCCACAATACTGTAATCAAAAATAGACTCTGAAATGGTAGAAATAGCTTAGTTCAATGTAGATGGTAAATGCAACAATTTACTCTCAAAGTACCTTGGATGCGTCACGCAATACAAACAAAAGGGACGCAGGGAAGGTGATGCGTCGGTTACTTGCTTCGGGGGAGGTGATGCGTCGGTTCCTTACTGCAGCGCAGGGGATGTGATGCGTCGGTTCCTTATCGGAGAGGAGGTGATGCGTCTGTTTCTTACTGTGATCCAGTGCGATACGACAAGATGGCGCCTCAATGCAACGCGACGATCCGGTGCAATGCGAGAAAATGGCGTCTTGATGCGATGCAACAACATTGGATGTGATGATTGATGGCCGTGCAGCGAACTCAGTAACTTCTGAGCCGCGACAGGCCCAGCGACACGATTCTCCGGTGAAGCGACGGCGACCTCTGCGGCGGCGACACGCTTCGTCGATGATGCGACAGCCAACAGCTGCAGCGGTGACACGCTTCTTCGACGATGCAACTGCAACTGCTGGGGCGGCGACACGTTTCTCCTCGTTGCATTGCGCTTCCAGCTCCCAGCAACTCGCAGTCTCTTCAGAGGGCCCAAACAACAGTAGGCACCTCTCTGCAGGCAGAATTCCACAGCAAGGGAATTCAGGGGAGCTGGTGGTGAAGTCTTGTATCCCTGAGACTTCAGGCAGGAGGCAAGCTCAGTTCAAACTCTTGGAGATATTTCTTCAAGATTGCCAAAGTGGTGAGAGATAGGACTGAGCGCTCTAAGAGGTAGTTGAGATGGAAACAGATATCTCAACCAGGGAAGAGGCCATTGGACGGTACCCGATCCTGCTGCCCAACATAGTTTAAACATGATACAGCAGGACTATAGAGAACTTCTCTTAGAAGAAGCCACAGCGTGCTCCCTAGCTACCCGCCACATAATCAATGAGCAGGGTGAACGCACGGGTAAACTCCTGGCGTGGCTGGAACGGAGGGAACAAGCCTCGAAATGGGGTAATGCGATTTCTGGCCCTGACGGCATACTTTTTATTGACCCCCAACAAATTGCCGACACTTTTGCAGCCAACTTTGAAGTGGTCTATAATATATCGGAGACAACCAAAGCCCCGCTGTCGGCTGATCTCCTGGCTACCATAAATGTAGTGAGCCTCTCCCCACAGGATAGAGATGCCCTGGAAGTGGACATAACTGAAGCGGAGATTCAGAAGGCCATACAAGATGTCCGGGCAATGGGCCCTAATGGTCTCCCTATTGAGTTTTTTAAACCCATGGCTGCTAGATTGGCGCCTCACCTGCTGAACATGTATACAGAATGTTTCAAGTCGGGAATCCTGCCGGCGGACTTGCAGACCGCCTCTATTGTGGAGGTCCATAAATCAAATAAACCTACCGTCCTATCTCCCTCCTCACCGTCGAGGCTAAAATTTTGGCCAAACTATTGGCCAATTGACTCCTTCCTTTTGTCTCTGGGCTGGTCCATCCGGATCATTCCGGATTTATGCCGGGAAGGAACATAGCCTGAAATCTGAGACGGGGGAACGGGGGCCCTAGCTAGACTTGAAACTATTAGGGAAGAAGCGATCTTACTGTCATTGGATGCCACTATGGCACTTGACACAATTAAATTGGGATTTCCTCTTTGCTGTATTAGCCCGCATGGGGTTTGGACCCAGGGTAATACAATGGATCAGGCTGCTGTACACGCAACCTACCGCGCATGTAACCGTCAATAACCATCGCTGAACTAAATTCTCCCTCCGACGGGGCACGAGACAAGGTTGTCTCCTGTCGCCGTTGCTCTCTGCCCTTGAATTAGAACCTTTAGCCGTCTGGGTTAGGAGTGATCCAGAAATACAGGGGCTGAAATGGACGGTAGACTATGAGGAACGCATCTCGATGTATGCGGATGACATACTTCTTTATTTGGCCTCCCCTGAGCGATCTCTGCGACGTGTAGTTCACATATTTGGCCCTCATTCCGAATACAAGATCAGCTGGTCTAAATCTCAGATGTATGTGCTATGGGGCGACCCCCCTCCAGTCCTCGGGGCTATACGATTCCGGTGCCGTCTCAGGGCTTTCGTTACCTGTGTATCTGTGACCCCGGATACTAATTTATTCTTTGAACAGAACATGCTGAGGCATTTCCAATGTTTCCAGTCAGATGTCCAGCACTGGCGATCTCTCCCACTTACCCTCCTGGGGCGGGCATCCCTTTTTAAGATGCTTGCACTCCTGCGCTTCTTCTATGCGCTACAGAACACTCCTTACTCTATCCCAGACACTTATTTCTCTAAAATAGATAGCGTGGTGCGAGGACTACTGTGGGAGGAATGTCCACCAAGCATTGCAATGAACAAACTCACCATGGGTTGGTATGACGGTGGCATAGGGTTACCAGACATACAGCTTTTTTTTCAAGCTTCACAACTGACAGCAATAAATAGGTGGGTGTTTGGTCCATATGACGACCCAAATTTCCGTACAAACCACTGGCTTATGGGACAGGGCAGCTATAACAGGGCGTTATACACTAATCCCCGTAAGCTTAACTTGACCGGCCCTACAGACCGTATGGTTGAGGTATGGCATGGAGTGACGAGGAAACTGGGTTGGCAGAATTGCTTGACTAAAGCGACACCACTATGGGAACCTGACATATTGGGTTGGCTCAGAAAAGGCCCTGGGTTTGATAAATGGGACACAATTGGGATATCCACAGTAGGGGACATGTGGGTGAAGGGGAAGCTAGCCACATTTGCTGAACTACAGACTAAGTATCAACTGACAGTTACTGGGACCTTCAGATACCTCCAAATCAGCAATGCTATATTGGCAGCCATGCCTAAGGGGCTCCCCATACCCGAGTCTTTCCCCCTGGAGGACTGGTTGATGCTAGATCCAATGGAACACCAAGCAATGTCCCTCACTTATAAAAAACTGGTGAATAGCCGTACTGACCCAATGCAGCGACTACGTATGGGCTGGGAGTTAGACCTGGGGAGTATCGAGGAGGAGGACTGGCGAGACACGCTGGCCTCCCCCAGGCAAGTGTGCATCCCGTTGAGACTACGTCTCATCCAGCTGAAAATTATTGTCCGGGTCTATTTTGATGCTGAACTCCTCTTCAGACTGGGTAGATGGCCTGACCCGCTCTGACTGTCTCCGCTATTGTAACCAGACTGGCACCTTCGTTCACATACTATGGGAATGCCCACAAATTAGGCATTATTGGGATTCAGTCACACAACATTTGGAATGGAACTGCGATAAGGCCCTAAGTCCATAAAGCCATCCTCCCAGCCCTGTCTTCTTAATAGATGGGAAGCTACCGACCTTTCCCAGACAGAGCAGGCGTGGGAGTCGATTGAGTTAGGTCATCGCGAAACGGAATATTGCACAGAAATGGGGGGTGGACACCGTCCTAACTCTACGCGACTGGACCAAAGACATGGATAGTGCAATGATTGCAGAAAAGGCAGTCTTCAAGGGCAGAGGCTGCCCCAGGAAATGGGCCCTTAAAGGGGGAAATGGAATAAATACAGAGGGGACATATGCATATCTCCCACTATAGAACTACGGCGTGCAAGACACATTCTAATGTCTCTGCTAACAGATAGTGATGGGCCCTCTTCCTAGACACATTAAAGGGGATAGAATTGCTGGCACTCAGTCATTTTATGTTTTCAAGATGTATGTATATCTTCTGTTTTGTGATTTACCAAGAATGTGGCCAGAGGTTGTCCTGATGCAGAAACATGGTATAACATGGGATTACTGTCATGTTGGTTGTATAGAGTATGGAGTCATTTATTGGGGGCCTTTTGTTTGCTTCGAAACTGCTCTGTACCGATATTATGTTGTTGGAAATTAAAACTGTTTAAAACAAAAAAGATTGCAAAAGTACACACAAAGTTCCTTTTCTCCCTTCCTTGGCAATAAAATAACCACTGCAGGCAAACCCAAACAGCATAGCATAGGAGCAGTCTCCTCCTTCAGCTTCCTTGGTTCTTCTCCTTGGCAAAGGGTTGTCTTGATTCCCAGAAGTGATCTAAAGTTCTGAGGTCTGGGTCCCCCCATTTATAGACCAAAATCCTTTGTCTAGGAAGGCAGAGAGTGCCTGTACCTAGTCCAAACCAGTTCTGTGCAGTCCTGGAACACTTTGTTTACAGAACTCCTTCTTTCCTTTGACAGTGTGGGCCAGGGTCATCAGTCACACCACAGGAGGTGGAGCCAGCATTGTGGAAGGCAGGTACAGCCCTATTCAGCCCCAGGTGCTACTCCTTCCACCACTCTACATGCAGATAGGTCTATTCAGCCTTGTGCTGACTCACTCTGTCTCCTGGAGCCCCCAGCCCCTGTCACTCACAAACCAGACATGGAATACACAACCTAGCAGAGGCAGGCTTGGATGGTTATGCAAGAAAATACCTACTTTCTATAAGTGGCTTTTTCAAACACAGAATGTTAAAACCAACTTCACTAAAAGAGTTCAGGCATAGTAAACTCAAATTTCTACCTAGTTCCCTGAATCAGTTGGGATTATGAGATGTTATAATCAAACTGCCCATTCTGGCCTATGGGAACAGGTAGCCTTACAAAAGTGAAAAAACAAAATTGGCTGTAATTCACTATCAGGACATGCTACACACATCAGGGCATGTCCTACCTTTTACATACAATGCACCCTACCCTTGGGCCTACTTTAAGGGTGACTAAATGTAGAAAAGGGAAGGTCTGGGGACTGGCAAGTGGGTGCACTTACCAAGTCACATGGCAGTACTGGACTGCACACAGGCTCTGCAATGGCAGGCCTGAGTCAAATTTTACAAGCTGCTTCTGTGGGTGGCACAACCAGTGCTGCAAGCCCACCAGCAGCATTTGATTTACAGGCCCTGGGCACACATGGTGCACTGTATTAGGGTCTGACAAGTAAATCAAATGAACCAATCATGGAGTCACTAATCCAATACATTACTTTACAATAGGGAACACTAGCACTGTGGCACTGAATAGCAGCGGCACAGTGCCCAAATCATCTAGACAAGCAAAACATATAGCAAAAACACAGCAAAAAATAGAAGGCAGACCCACGCCAATGGTGCCAGGTCTAGCACATGTCTAATCATTTGCTTCTCCGTGAGTGAGTAGGAGAGTGAGTGAGACACTATAGCTAGTCGGTCGTGGGCTCGTGGGCACTAAGGTGGTAGGAGGCACAGTCCCTATACCCCAAGATCCCATACTCCTGCGCATAGTTCTGTGTATGTGCAGAATCCCTGCAACACCCTTGAGGGATACACCGCCGCGTTAAGACACGATTATCCAGAAGGAAAGCAAATAAAAATTGGCTTTCCTCATGCAATGGGATGGAGAAAAATACCTGACAGAGGTCAATCACCATGAACCATGCAGCCTCATATGGAATCTGAAACAGGATTACAGATGTATTCAGTACCACGGGACAACATGAAATCACAATGTTATTCACCTTTCCAAGGTCCTGAATAATGCAATATTTTAAGCTTGGTTTCTGCAATCCCATGATGAGCGTATTGCATGGACTTCTTATGATCTCCTTCAGAATGCCCTGCGCAATCATGGACTCAATTACAGGTGTAATCCCTGCCACCGTTTCTGGGGTCAGATCGTACTGGCTCGATTCCTTGAATCAGTCCTATCTCCTCTCCTAAGAAATCTAATACCACTGGAGAGACAGTGTCTCAAATCCAGCAGCATGTCGTCCACTCTCAGTAAAGGAAACATGGCTACATAGTGATTTTGATTAGCCAACTTGGAAGCAATGTCTTCATCATTAGTCTGCAATTCAAATCTCTTTACCAATGAATAGATGGTACAATTCAATTTAGAGAAAAGATCATGCCCTAGCAAACAAACCGGGCTTTAATCACACTCCACAAACTGATGGTGATCCTAAAAGGTCCCAATTTTCACAGGTACCTCTTCCGTCAAATGGTTTGCCATTCTTTTGTTAGAAACTCCTAGAACTTGGAGCGATTTCCCTGAGAGGGGCAGGTTTGGAACTACTGCAGATCTCACAGTAAAAAGGGTAGCACCAGTATCAATCAAGAATATAATTGGATGACCATCCATGTCTGCTTCTACATATGGTATGCCTTTAAGACACTAAGCCAAATGTAGCCTTCCTCCCTCCTCAGGCTCCGTCATAAGAACAGGTCCTAATCAAATCCATCCAGCGCTTCCATAAAGGGCCTTTAGTGGTACGTTGGATTGCCCTGCAAAATTCTCAGAGGTTGGAGCACTTGAACTAACCGGTTCTGATTTCCTCCCGCATTAGGAGACCTTGGCCTAATCACTGTCGGCAACTGATTTACCACATCTGTCACTTGCATGAGTTCTCCCTCCTGCATTTGGTTTGCAGAATTGAGACGATCCTAGCGCTTCCAATGCCCAATCTTGTAACAAAAATGACAGGCAGTGGTCTTCTTCAGGGTCGCAACATCTATCCCTGTTTTAGGATCTATAGGGACACATCTTCCTTTTCCCTGTCCTGCCGGTCCTTCACCTGATGAAACTTGGACACCTCCTAGGACATTTCCTTGCCAGCAGATGAAATGTTGCTGGATCATGAGGCTAACTTCTGGCCTCACCCCTGTCACAAATTTTGATACAAATTGTCCCATATCCTTAGACTTGAATGTGTCCATCCCACTGTATTGTTTAGTAAAAGCCTTTCGTAATAAGCATGCAAAGACTCTCTAGGTTCCTGGGCTGTTAGATCTATATTAATCCAATCAATGTTTTGAGGGGCTATTTTGGATTGCAACCATGTGATCACCTGATCATACTTTTTACAACCAACGGCGAAGGACTATGGGTCACTAAATCCCTCTCCGGCACAGCAGCAGGCCAAAACGATGGATTTAGGCCCAGATCTCTGTACTGGGGTGAATGTATGACATTGTTCTGCATTCTTTCCATCAACTGTTGTTTTTGCCTTTGTCACCCCGAGTGGGATGGGTATGCTTAGACGTGAGTCTCATGCTCTCCACACCACTGGAGTCAAGCTATCCTGGCTCAAGACGGCTGATAGCCAGAAACCGGTCCTAGGATGCTTGATTTTGGGTCCAGGAAAGACATGGCTTGGCAGTTCGGGCTGTACTGTTCCTATGAGGCACAGGGTCAAGGCTGATTTGCATATGGCCGAGTCTAAACTGGGGTGGTGTGGAGTACAAAAAACGATGGGTTTAGGCCCAGATCCTTGTACTGGGGTGAATGTATGACATTGTTCTGCAGTCTGTCCATCAACTGTTGTTTTTGCCTTTGTCACCCCGAGTGGGATGGGTATGCTCAGATGTGAGTCCCATGCTCTTCACACCACTGGAGTCAAGCTATCCTGTCTGAAGACGGCTGATAGCCAGAAAGCGGTCCTAGGATGCTTGATTCCGGTCCAGGAAAGACATGGCTTGGCAGTTCGGGCTGGGCTGTTCCCATGAGGCACAGGGTCAAGGCTGATTTGCATATGGTCATGTCTGAACTGGGGTGGTGTGGAGTACAGAAAAACGATGGATTTAGGCCCAGATCTCTGTACTGGGGTGAATGTATGACATTGTTCTGCATTCTGTCCATCAACTGTTGTTTTTGCTTTTGCCACCCCGAGTGGGATGGGTATGCTCAGACGTGAGTCCCATGCTCTCCACACCACTGGAGTCAAGCTATCCTGGCTGAAGACGGCTGATAGCCAGAAACCGGTCCTAGGATGCTTGATTCCGGTCCAGGAAAGACATGGCTTGGCAGTTCGGGCTGGACTGTTCCCATGAGCCACAGGCTCAAGGCTGATTTGCATATGGCCATGTCTGAACTGGGGTGGTGTGGAGTACAAAAAAAACAATGGATTTAGGCCCAGATCTCTGTACTGGGGTGAATGTATGACATTGTTCTGCATTCTGTCCATCAACTGTTGTTTTTGCCTTTGTCACCCCGAGTGGGATGGGTATGCTCAGACGTGAGTCCCATGCTCTCCGCACCACTGGAGTCAAGCTATCCTGGCTGAAGACGGCTGATAGCCAGAAACCGGTCCTAGGATGCTTGATTCCGGTCCAGGAAAGACATGGCTTGGCAGTTCGGGCTGGACTGTTCCCATGAGCCACAGGCTCAAGGCTGATTTTCATATGGTCATGTCTGAACTGGGGTGGTGTGGTGTGGAGTACAAAAAAACGATGGATTTAGGCCCAGATCTCTGTACTGGGGTGAATGTATGACATTGTTCTGCATTCTGTCCATCAACTGTTGTTTTTGCCTTTGCCACCCCGAGTGGGATGGGTATGCTCAGCCGTGAGTCCCATGCTCTCCACACCACTGGAGTCAAGCTATCCTGGCTGAAGACGGCTGATAGCCAGAAACCGGTCCTAGGATGCTTGATTCCGGTCCAGGAAAGACATGGCTTGGCAGTTCGGGCTGGACTGTTCCCATGAGCCACAGGCTCAAGGCTGATTTGCATATGGCCATGTCTGAACTGGGGTGGTGTGGAGTACAAAAAAAACCAATGGATTTAGGCCCAGATCTCTGTACTGGGGTGAATGTATGACATTGTTCTGCATTCTGTCCATCAACTGTTGTTTTTGCCTTTGTCACCCCGAGTGGGATGGGTATGCTCAGACGTGAGTCCCATGCTCTCCGCACCACCGGAGTCAAGCTATCCTGGCTGAAGACGGCTGATAGCCAGAAACCGGTCCTAGGATGCTTGATTTTGGGTCCAGGAAAGACATGGCTTGGCAGTTCGGGCTGGACTGTTCCCATGAGGCACAGGGTTAAGGCTGATTTGCATATGGCCATGTCTGAACTGGGGTGGTGTGGAGTGCAAAAAAACGATGGATTTAGGCCCAGATCTCTGTACTGGGGTGAATGTATGACATTGTTCTGCATTCTGTCCGTACCTCTGAGCTAACTCTGACAACTTTTCATGTGCTCTTCTTGACCTGAGGTTGACATCCTTCGCTACAAACAACAGGTCATGTGGCTTACAGGTTTCTATCCTGTCCAAAGGCAAATTCCCACTGATGATCTCGTCTAGTTCCGTCTTCAACCTCATCACATCCAACAGTTTCACCTTCACTGCAGCTTTGATGGTACCCTGACTTGATGTAGTACTCTAACCCTCCTTGCTGTTATTGTGGTCTCTCAACCAGGATTCTAAGTCTTCCACATCTAAGGCGTGTTGAGTTCCAGCGGCTCCCCGATTTGTGCCTGCTTCCGAGGGTCCACCCATTGGTCCACTCACTGGGGTTTCCCACATCCGTAGGTCTTGACTAGTACTTGCCATAGGTATTGACCGTATAGTACTGGAACCAATGCGTACTCCCGAAGGTTTGGCAGTAGGCACTAAAGGGGTACTAGACTCCACAGGCACTAGTGATGGACACTTTCCATTTGGGCTTCCTGAGCTTCCCAATCCAGTTCCTTCAACCTGTTCAGACTGCCGTTGAGTAAGGTTTCCCACTGAGCTTGGATCATACCCAGGAACAACAGGACCAATAGTGACCGGTACTGTAAGAGCTTCCGGCAACCGTGAAGCAGCGCTAAGTCTGTTCTGTTCTAGACCTCCTAATGTGGACGGACATTCCTGTCCCCCCTTCTCCTGCAGATACCCTTCCCACAACTCCTGTACCGGAACCCACTTGAGCTGGGGCGCTTCCCACAATTTCTGCACTTCCTGAGTCTTGCCCCCCTCCCCTGATTGTTGATTATAAGGTGTCAGACGCTCAGATAACAGCCCATCCAACAAGCTGTTTTCAGTGTCATTACTGTCATTTCCATTTGCCTTTCTGCTCCTGTTCTGAGAATCTCCCTCTCCTGCCAGCATTGGGTACAACATTTCCCCTTCAATAGTATCCACTCTGCATCTCTTAAGCTGTGTGCCACACTGTTCATCCTGTCATGCCCTCAAAGCTTTCCTCATCTTCCCTTGGTATTTCTCCCTCTGCTTAGTATGTGCTGCATGCATCCATGTGTCTAACGCTTCAAACTGTGTTGGTCTAGGCAAAGGTCGCAGTGCAAATATTACTCCCCTCAACTAGTGCAATACATCCAACCGAAATGCACAAAAACATGGAAATTACAATTCACCCTTGTGAAGAGAAGGCGGACCCTACCGTACACAACCCGATGGTTCCCTCGGGCTCCCGAAGCTCCCGGATCGATCAGACGGCGTCCCTGGCACCCCGGACACCATTGTTTTCTTCCTCCTTGCAGGACCCAATCCGGAACGACCAGAAACCGGAAGGACTCCCGCGTGACCCCGGAAGTCCCACCCCCTACCCCACGGCGGACGACAGAAAAGGAGAAACCAACGACGGCCTGGTGTGCGGAGAGTTCGGATCGTGGCAGAAGACGGACGGCGGCACCCCTGCAGAGCGGAACGGAGAAGGAGAAGACGACGAGGTCTGGACGGAGGACTGGTGGAGTCCTGTGGAGGACGCTGGAGAGCGGCCGTAGCTCACGGGAGAGCTACGGCGGGACCATGTGAGTAACATCCCCCCTCCTGTGTAGATAAAGTGTGAATCACCCTAGCGTAAACTGCCCACACAAACCCCCCTCTTGGAATCACTGAGCACTGTATTATATTGAAGCCACCCTGACCACTGTACATTAAGTAAAGCACCTCTTCACGAGCTGGCACTTGTATGATATTCCTGGCACTGCCTCTATCCTCCGACACCCTCCTCTTCTTCCCGATCGTATTCTACCCTAACCCCTCCCTCACTGTCTGCCTTCTCTTACGCACTCCCGGTGACGGCATAAGGTATCCATACCGTTTGAAACGGTCGGACTAACGGTCCTTTCTTTATCTCTCCTTGCACGCCTCCGAGGAACCACCACCCGTGGAGGGATCCAGAGCCCCCTGTTGGACGACGGCACCTCTACCACCACCTGTGCTATCCAAGCACCTCCAGGAGCTATCTGTGGGACCTGTGACTACGGACCTTCCACAACGTGGACACCCCCTCCCAGACTCTGGTCTACCCTTGACTTTGTGCACCCCCCTAATAAATAGACATCGCTCACTACATACGGCCTCCACGCCTGTTATTCCGGTCCGCCGCAACCCCACGACAACAGGTGGTGTCAGAAGTGGGATTTCCCGGAAGCATGGAGGCCGCTGTGCAGAAGCTCGCAGAGACCCAGGAACTACTGGGGAAAATGATGGAACAATTTCTAAAAACCGCCGAAGATGACCGAGGTCAATTACATGACGTGTTGAAGGGTCAGGGGGCGGCCCAGGATCAAGCTATGGGAAAGCTCACTGATGTACTTGGCCAACAAAGACCTATAGCTTCCCTCCCCTCTGTGGTCCTTCAAAAGTACGTCCCGGGAGAGGACCCGGACTTCTTTTTTACCAACTTTGAGCGGTTGGCCCAAGCTGCTGCTTGGCCCCCTGAACGCTGGGGACATTATCTAGGACCCCTACTTACCGGTGAATTACAAGCGGCATATCAACAGGCCAATGTACAAGGACAAACGCCCTATGCCGATATAAAAACCTGTATCTTGGAAAGGCTTGGTATTGATGATGAGACTTACAGGGTGAAGCTCCGCCAAGCCAAAGAAGGACCTCAAGAAACACCAAGGGCTCTCTCTTTTCGCATCCGTGACCTGGCGGATCGCTGGTTGCGTCCTGCCTCCTCCACGAAAGAAGAAATACTCTCCAAAATATATTTGGAACAATTCCTGGCTTCCCTACATCCTACCACTCAAAAATGGGTTCGCCAACATGCCCGTCTGACCCTTGAAAGTGCGGTTGAAATTGCCAGCGCTTACAACCGCGCCCAAGACTTTCAGAGGCCCAAAGAAGAGCATCCACATCGGTCTCAGCCCCACACCGGGACCCGAACACCGAGACCTCCCCTAGCCAAGAAGCCGGAACTGCCCCCGTTGTTCCCTTACCCTGTTGTACCACGGGCACCACCACCCGGTCCCCAGTGCTATCACTGTGGAGGATACGGACACATTGCGCGAGTGTGTCCTCAGAAAGATGAACCAATGGAGGTGGGTCTCGCCAGGAATTATGTGTGCCTCCCCACAGATCCTAGCCCTCCTATATTTCATTGCCCAGTACGGATTGAGGGACACCCTGTTCTAGCCCTGGCTGATACGGGCTGCAGACAAAGCGTACTCCGTCCACAAGAGCTACCAAACCCTGTGGGACCAGTGACCGGTACGGTAGCAATCCAATGTGTGCACGGAGATACAAAACTGTACCCCACCGCCAGGGTACGTGTACAACACCCGACTGACCAGGGCACCACGCTCACTGTTGGCCTCATTCCATCCCTCCCGGAACAAGTAATACTGGGCAGTGATTACTCTGGACTACCTCGTCTTCTCCATGAGACCACCAACTCCCTGGAAAAGTGGTGGTTGGAGGCCCCGTTTCCACACGACCAGCCAAGTCCAGAGGCTTCGGGCAAAGCACACAAAACGAAAACCCAAAAGAAGAAAGAGAAAAGGAACCATGTTGCTGTTCTTCCCGTCAGAGTGGAAGAACACCCCTGGGAAACCGACAGGGAGTTCCGAGCCGCTCAACAGGAGGATCCTGTCCTCCAAGATGCCTGGAGTCGTGCTCTCGACCACGAAGACCCTTTACAAGTAGGTCCCTATTTCGTCCGAAAGAATGGCCTACTGTACAGGAAGGGAGGGGCACAACAACCACCCCAGCTACTGATCCCGGGACCCTTCCGAGACAAGGTGTTGTTTCTCGCTCATAGCCATCTGCTGGGGGGACACTTTAGCGACGAGAAGACAGGACAGGCTATCTTGGAGAAATTCTATTGGCCAGGGGTCTACCAGCAAATAAAACTGTATTGCCGTGCATGCCCGGTTTGTCAAAAAAACAGCCGGTATCGACCACCGAGGGTACCCCTACAGCCTCTACCCTTGATTGATGTACCCTTCAGTAGAGTAGGGATGGACATTATAGGCCCTCTGTTACCCTCCAGAACTGGTTGTCGATACGCATTAGTACTGGTCGATTACGCCACCCGCTTCCCTGAAGCTGTACCCCTAAGACAGCCTACAACTCAAAATATCGCTAAAGCCTTGATCTCCATTTTTTCTAGGGTAGGCTTCCCTCGGGAGATATTGACTGACCAGGGAACCCCCTTCGTGTCCACATTGATGAGGCAGGTGTGTTCACGACTCGGTATTAAGCAGATAAGGACCTCCGCTTACCACCCGCAGACAGACGGGTTGGTGGAGCGCTACAACGCCACTCTCAAGAGTACCCTGAAAAAACTGTTGGCCCTCGAGAGCAGAAGGTGGGAGGAGATGCTACCCCTGGCTCTGTTTGCGATCCGCTGCAAGGTGCAGAGCAGCACTGGCTATTCGCCCTACGAGCTCCTATATGGGCGACCCCCAAGAACCCTGTTGGATATGGCTAAAGAAGCCTGGGAGGCCGAACCCGACCGGACCAGACCCCTCCCTGAGTATGTAGAGAACCTTAAAACACACTTGGGTCAAATACGGGACATAGTCAGGCAGAATATGACGATTGCACAAGCCCATCAGAAACAACAGTACGACAAAGGTACCAAACCCCGATCTTTTGCCCCGGGTGACCTGGTCCTTCTCTTGATCCCATCCTCGGACCACAAACTACTGGGACAATGGCAGGGCCCGTTTTCTGTCTTGCGACAAGTAACCCCGGTCACCTACGAGGTGGAAACAGATCCCATCCGCCATGTTACACAGATTTACCACGTGAATCTGCTGAAGGCCTGGGTCGGGCCTCTCCCTGTTCTAACTGGTACCAGTCCAGAACTAGAGTTGTCTTATGAGCCATGCATTGATCCCGATCTCCCCGAAAACCAAAGACAGGATCTACGGGCTTCCCTACAATCATTGCAAAAGATCTTCTCTACATCCCCGGGTCGCACCTCGGTAATTGAACATTCCATCATAACCGAGCCCGGGAAAACGGTACGTCAAAGACCCTATCGGGTCCCGGAAGCACGTAGAGCAGTCATTCAAGAAGAGATAGTACAGATGATGCGCCTCGGCGTCATAGAACCGTCAGTCAGTAGATGGAATTCCCCCATTGTACTAGTGCCTAAGCCGGATGGATCAATCCGATTCTGTATCGACTTCAGGGAGGTAAACAAAATCTCCTCCTTTGATACGTACCCGCTCCCTCGTGTCGATGAAATGATCGAACGAATAGGACGGGCGAAGTACATCAGTACGCTGGACCTCTGCAAGGGGTACTGGCAGATCCCATTGAGGGACGAAGATAAGAAGAAAACAGCCTTTTCTACTCCGGACGGCCTCTATCAATTCACAATGATGCCCTTCGGCCTTCACGGCGCTCCCGCGACTTTTCAAAGAGCCATGAACCTAGTCCTGCAACCACATTCCCGGTATGCGGGAGCCTATTTGGATGATATAATCATCTACAGTGATGACTGGCAGCAACACCTGCGTCACCTACATAAAGTCATATCATCCTTGGGTTCATACGGGTTCAGCATCAACCCAGCAAAAACCACCCTGGCGGCTCAAACCGTTAAATATCTGGGTTATCTGTTAGGCGAGGGACTGATCCGGCCACAGAACAATAAAATCACAGCCATCCAAGCCATCCCCTTTCCAAAAACAAGAAAAGAGCTACGTGCATTCCTCGGTCTATTGGGATACTACAGGAGATTTATCCCTGACTTTTCCCAGACGGCTGCCCCCCTAACCGATCTCCTAAAAAAATCAACAAAAGGCCGAAGAGGCACTAAAACACCCCGATACCCGTATGTTAAAAGCTTTCCACCTCCTGAAACATTCCTTGCTGTCGGATCCTGTCCTTATCAGTCCGGACTATAATCTGCCGTTCATCCTCCAGACCGATGCGCCTGATCAAGGTTTGGGGGCTGTGCTGTCCCAACGTGACCGCAATGGAGACGAACGACCCATCCTATTTCTAAGCCGCAAATTGTTTCCAAGGGAGATGAACTACGCGGTCGTAGAAAAAGAGGCACTGGCCATAAAATGGGCGATAGATAGCCTACGCTACTATCTAGAGGGACGGGAATTCATCCTGTATACCGACCACGCTCCCTTGGAATGGATGGCCCGCAATAAAGGACACAATGATCGGGTGTTACGTTGGTTCTTGTCCCTCCAACCTTACAGGTTCAAAACACTGCACAGGAAAGGCGTTGAACAGGGTAACGCCGATTACCTTTCAAGATATCCTCCCCCTACAGGAAGGACAGCTAGGTAAAGGGGATGTGAAGAGAAGGCGGCCCCTACCGTACACAACCCGATGGTTCCCTCGGGCTCCCGAAGCTCCCGGATCGATCAGACGGCGTCCCTGGCACCCCGGACACCATTGTTTTCTTCCTCCTTGCAGGACCCAATCCGGAACGACCAGAAACCGGAAGGACTCCCGCGTGACCCCGGAAGTCCCACCCCCTACCCCACGGCGGACGACAGAAAAGGAGAAACCAACGACGGCCTGGTGTGCGGAGAGTTCGGATCGTGGCAGAAGACGGACGGCGGCACCCCTGCAGAGCGGAACGGAGAAGGAGAAGACGACGAGGTCTGGACGGAGGACTGGTGGAGTCCTGTGGAGGACGCTGGAGAGCGGCCGTAGCTCACGGGAGAGCTACGGCGGGACCATGTGAGTAACATCCCCCCTCCTGTGTAGATAAAGTGTGAATCACCCTAGCGTAAACTGCCCACACAAACCCCCCTCTTGGAATCACTGAGCACTGTATTATATTGAAGCCACCCTGACCACTGTACATTAAGTAAAGCACCTCTTCACGAGCTGGCACTTGTATGATATTCCTGGCACTGCCTCTATCCTCCGACACCCTCCTCTTCTTCCCGATCGTATTCTACCCTAACCCCTCCCTCACTGTCTGCCTTCTCTTACGCACTCCCGGTGACGGCATAAGGTATCCATACCGTTTGGAACGGTCGGACTAACGGTCCTTTCTTTATCTCTCCTTGCACGCCTCCGAGGAACCACCACCCGTGGAGGGATCCAGAGCCCCCTGTTGGACGACGGCACCTCTACCACCACCTGTGCTATCCAAGCACCTCCAGGAGCTATCTGTGGGACCTGTGACTACGGACCTTCCACAACGTGGACACCCCCTCCCAGACTCTGGTCTACCCTTGACTTTGTGCACCCCCCTAATAAATAGACATCGCTCACTACATACGGCCTCCACGCCTGTTATTCCGGTCCGCCGCAACCCCACGACAACAACCCTCTTCCTCAGTGATTTGTATGGCAATTTTGAAGCCAAACTACAGTATGGAGCCCAACTTTTGTTGCCATATAATTTGCTGGAGAATCCTTGGGTGGTGCGCCTTCGCCCACTCGAGTAAAAATCCCTTAAAAGATTCTGCAATACCCTAAAACATTGCATGATTTAATTGCAAGTTGTTCAAAATATTACGACTTAACAATTATTTTCCAACCACAACTTCCCAAGGAGATCCAACCACTCCCAGCGCAGCGTTAAAGTAGCTGACCTATTGCAGCGTGGCACACTCTCTGATGTCACCTTCACTCCTTGCGGCAGCTCACCCTCCTTCACAATTTCTCTGTACGCATTCACTCACACAATCATCTTACACTCAGGGAGTTGTCTGCCATCTAAAAGATCTATATAATTCAATCATCCTAGAACATTCACACAAGGTGACTCTTGACCTGCGCTGGTCACCTGAATCAGTATAGCTCACCCCTGTACACAAGGTTTACTAAACGATTCCTATATGTCCCATTCACACAAAGTTCGCTGTCTTAGATGGAACTGCCAATGACACCTCATCACAACTCCTCAATTCTTAGGTCAGACAATCACAATCTCAATCTCGGTGCCTTCTGCACCCCTAATATATCCCAGGATCTTAACCCCTTCGACGCTGATGACGAGCTGGGCTCGTCATGGTGTAGCCCGCTCGCACGCTGATGACGAGCCCAGCTCGTCACGTAACATGCGGTTTTGAAAATCTCAGCGTAGGAGCAAAATTCCGCTAGCGCGCATGTGGTTAAGCCACTTTGGGACCTGAAATTCAAATCTCAGTCCTTGGACCACGTTCCAGCCTGAAACCACATTCAGTCAACTCTCATACCTACTCCACAAGACATCACACAATCAAATCATTCATGCAATCTAACACAAATCATATCCCCTATTAATACTCACTCCTCACGCAGCTGATCTTGCCACACATCAGACTCTGTCAGTCTACGCTGGATTCCGTCGAGTTCCATTCACGATCATTAGGCTCTAATTTGGGACTTTGGTGTTCTAGGCTCCACTTTTCTACATTCTCCCCTCGCTTCATAGGCTAACCATCCTACTCTGCTACTAACTGGCCGTGGGCATCGGGTGCAGACTCATGGATTTGGCCGGAGCCAGAGTCTGTTGGTGAGCAAATCTGGTGCTCACAGGAGACAAAGTATTTTTAGGAAAGGCAGGGCAGGGCCTCTGGGTTCTGAGGGGCTGCTGGACATGCCAGGGTTTCATTGGAGCAGGTCGAGGTTGGGCCAGGTAGGTAGGGCTGGGGCCAAGTAAGTTGGTGTCCGCCTCGTCTTCTTTCAGCACGGTTCTTCCATCCTTCTTCTTGCTTGTCTGAGGAGGCAAGGTTGGGGCTGGTTTGCTGGGAGCAGCAAATGGCTGGGTCAGCTCAAAAAGGCGGCAAGCCTTTGAAGCTTCCCCTTTGTGGGCCCTGCCCATCCTGGGGGTAGAGGCTTGGCACCTCAACCCAGGAAGTGCTTTGTTTCAGGACCCTAAGAACAGGAGGCTCTCGACCCAGGGTCCAGAAACATGTCTGGTAGTGGCAGCTGGCCAGCAGCCACTAAGCCAGGACACGTAAGTTAGGATGTTTTTCAGGGGGCATCTCTAAGTTGCCCTCTGAGTGCATTTGGCATTAAATTTAAATCCCACACTGGCATCAGTGTGGGTTTAATGTGCTGTGAAGTTTGATACCAAACTTCTCAGATTTCAGTAAAGCCATTATGGTGCTGTGGAGTTCGTAATGACAAACTCCCAGACCATATCATCTTTATGGCTTTACTGCACTTACAATGTCTAAGAATTAATTTAGGCACTGTAGGGGTACAGAGCTTGTGCACCTGTACCCTCACCAGTGGTATAGTGCCCCCAGCTAGAGGGTGGCTTACCTATGCCATAGGCAGTGGTTTGTAGGCATGGAACACAGGGATGTGTGCCATGTGACTCTTCACTTTTCTCTGTACCAAAACACACAGCCTGCAATGGCAGTGTGTACGTGTTATGATACAGGGCCTCTAAGGGTGGCACAATATGTGCTGCAGTCCTTAGAGACTTTCCCTGGTCACAGTGCCCTTGGTACCTTTTACAAGGGACTTGCATGTGGCCAGAGAGTTACCAATTGGGTTTGCAACATTACAGGTTTAGGGAACGAACAAAGGCCATGGGCACCTGGTTGGCAGGGTCCCAGGACACACTTAGTTAAAGAGCATCAACATCTGGCAACAAGCATTTACAATGCAATGGTTTCGCCTTTGGAAAAGTTAGAGCTATTGGCATTGCTCATGAAATTTCTTTCTTTTTTTTTTACTTATAAATAAATGGCATTGTTATTTACATTGCCAACAGCTCTCTCAGCCCACACAGCTCTCTCAGCTCTCACAGCTCTCGCAGCCCACACAGCCCACACGGCCCACACAGCTCTCACAGCCCACACAGCTCTCACAGCCCACACAGCTCTCACAGCCCACACAGCCCACACAGCCCACACAGCCCACACAGCCCACACAGCTATCACAGCCCACACAGCTCTCACAGCCCACGTAGCTCTCACAGCTCTCACAGCTCTCACATCCCACACAGCCCACACAGCCCACACATCCCACACAGCCCACACAGCTCTCACAGCCCACACAGCTCTCACAGCCCACACAGCTCTCACAGCCCACACAGCCCACACAGCCCACACAGCCCACACAGCTCTCACAGCCCACACAGCTCTCACAGCCCACACAGCTCTCACAGCTCTCACAGCCCACACAGCCCACACAGCCCACACAGCTCTCACAGGGGAAGACCAAACCATATACTATTTTTTTTGTTTAAATTTGTTTATTGAAAAGGTTAATTTTTTTGGACATTTTTTAACACGGTTTTGACATACACTTGTTTAGTTTACAGGCACGCGTGCATTGCACAATGGGTCATATAATACAGTTAATAGTCTATCAAGGGCATGTATGCTCTGTCTGTGCGTGAGTCACGTGGTATATATCAGATGTGTCAAAATTTCTGTGAACAAGGATTACAAGGAACTGGGCTAGACTGATGTTGTATCACTTGCTGTACGCGGCTCCTCCCACCAGGCCCCCTTCTCTGCCGCCCACCGCAATGCGTGTTGTGACTGTATGCACTACATTAAGCCTTGGGCTACAAGATTCCAGCCGCAACTGATTAGACAGATTTAACGTGTCCTGGTTAAACATGTGAGGCGTCCAGCCAGCAGAGCAGCCCAGGTCCCTGGACTGTGGTATACATGACAGCGTTCGACTTGGTGTGCATGTGTCGCTGAGTCTCCACTGGGTGACTGCGTTAAGTGGAGGCCTCGGACAGTTCCGAGTCGTCAATTAAAGTATCTATTGATCTTGGCCCATGTCATGTATGCTCTCTGAAGGATATAGTATTGGATTAAGCGGAAACTGGCATTCCTCGGAATGCGCTTGGGTCCTTCCAGGATGGCCGCTGATAGTAGATATATTGACAGAGGGCTGTAATTTTTTGATTTAAGAAAGCCTATGTGTGCGCACATCTCTACTTTGTGAACAAGAGAAGGGCGCATTTCAACAGCTTCTCATCATGGCTGTAAAGTAAAATAAGTGCACATGCGAGGACGACTAGCCATGTGCCTTTATGACAGACTAGACATCCAAACCTCTGTGTACACTGGATAAAAAAAACGGTAAATCCGAAATTAACATTTTTTGACTCCAGCAATGATGAGGTACATGCCATGTTGCATCTGCATTTTATTAAAAGGGCTGTTCGACGCCCCATGAGCAAAACCGAATGAGAACACAAATGGGACAATATATAACCAAAACGCCCTTCAAACTAATGCTAAACCTTGAAAAACACATGCCAGGCAACGTCTGAAGGGGGCTAACCCAAAGACCCCTCCCTCTCTGTACTTCGAATTGTACTTTTTTGGGGAATTGATGACCCGAGGTCTTTGTGACAGACACTTTTATCCTGATGAGAGCTTCCGGACAGGATTTAGAGTCATTGACAGATCTGTGTGAAGTAAACAGATACAATCTGTCATTTCTTTCCCTGGGTGTGTATTCTGAGCAGGTACATCTGCTTCTGTGTTGTGACTTAAATCAAATCAGAAAAGAGGCGCCTGGCAAGGTGTGCTCCGCTGCTGTCCCCCCTCGGCAGCCTCCGAAAACACAGAGCAGTTCTCTTCCTTAGGGGAAATGCCCCCGCCACCCAAAGTACAAGTTTTCCTAAAGTCCCTTACCCTAGGAATACGATGCCGGGTGTGCAGGAGCAGCGCCGTGGTGTCGAAGACGGCGGTGGCTAGTCAACACCTTAACAACAAACACAAAACGAGAAAAACATAAAAGTAGAAAGAAGCACTCTGCGAGACCCTGGCTGCACAAGGGCATCGGCACCCAGAACACCCATGTCTGAGTCAGGAAAAGCAACGCTAAACCTCTTTTTTCGGAATCCTTATTGCAATAACTCATTAAAGCCACAAAGCGCCTTGTGAGCATTCAGCCCATGGAAAGGCGCTATGCGGTCGGGGCTGCAGGCTCCCAAAATCCCAAGGCGCAAAGTCCCATCAACTTCCCACCGAAGCGACCCTTCTCTGCCAGACGGGCACCGCCGCCCCCTGCCATGCAGAGGGCACCTCGGCGCACTTCACAGAGAGTGATGGAAGTACTTACCTCTCAGGCAGAACATCCCGCACGGAGACCGATGAAGAGGAGCCCGGGAGTGCTGGAGGGTCGAAGGGGGCCGCCCCTGCCTGACCGTGCCCGGCACAGCTGTTCCCCCGGCAGGGGAGGTTGGCACCGGGCCAGCACTCTGCAGGAAGCGCCTAGCCAGTGCCCAGCTCCAGCGGCGCTGTCTCCGCCCGCCCTTCTCGCTGCTTCCCCTCCCCAAACCCTAAACAAAGCCCCGCACCTGCCCGCGGCCCCGCACACGCCGCCCCATTGTCTCCTCTGGTGTGTCAGCAGTTTCTGCTGCTCTGGACGCGGCTCAAACCCATCCAGCGCCGCGACTGGAAAAACAGAACTCGCCGCTAATCCGACTCAACTGTTTGTTGTGAATACTAACCCCGTGCTTTACATACCCCAGGACTGCTGCGAGTCCAGCCGCGGAGGGGTGAGGGAGGCTCACGGACAGCGGGGGGGGGGGGGCGGAACGGCGCACGGACAGGGGGGGGGGGGTGCTCCTTACCTGATTGCCTCGTGGGAACTCGAATCTTGCAGCCAACTCCAACAACATACACTTGTAAAATGAAGAAAACAGGCTGACTCAAAAAAAAAAAATAACACACACCCACCTCCGCAATGACGATCCGAAGTGGGTGGAGAGCGAAAAAATCGCGGGAACACCCCCGAATCTGGTCCGGCCTTTACGGACAGATCCGGCTCCCAATGGCTAGCCTCCATTTATGGAGCTAGCCAATGGGAGCCGGGAGACATTCCTGAAGCACTTATAGTAAACAATAGCTTTCTCTGGGGGCGGAGCTAAAGCTCCGTGCCCCAGGCGAAACCTAAAAAGTTGGGAGCAACCATGCAAAAAGGGGCACTTTCCTACACAATTTAATTAATACATTTGCCTACATGTAAAATTACATTTAATTAACACAATTAGTACATGAATAATTGTCAGTTTCTCAACACAATTTATTCATGTTAATGTTTTCTGCTAGTTACATGTACTTACTATGTTAATTCTCCATGTTACTTTTGAATGGCATAAGCACTTCACGCTTCAGGTTAATACATTTCAAGATTCTAACACTTCACGTTAATACGACAAAGATGTGTGTGCGCTTTACATGTGTGATTATAATACACCCCGACAAATAAAATGTGATTTCCACTACATCAGCACCGTACAACTTTGATTATCTCTGCCCAAGCTCATGCATCAGCACAGACCATTCAGGAGGCAATATATCACTTTTGGAGACTGAATTTGATCATTCGCTTTTTTCCCCCGTTGAAAGCAGAGGCTGAGAATGTGGGAGATTCCAACAGGAGCAATATATCAAGTCTCATGGTTATTATGAACACTACCAATCTCCCCAAGGTACACCAGGAAAAAAGTCTAATAATTCAAAGCCCATTTGACCAGCTAACAGATTGTAACAATACCACTGGACATGTTGCCTGCCATCTGGCCCCCTCCACCCCATTAAGTCCAATTAAGCTTAATCTACTAAACTAATGCACTTTTAACTCCAATTCCAGTCAGGGGTATAACCAGCTATACCCCTACACACGAGAACCCCGGTACTTATGAAATCGGTTTCAAGTGGGAGAAAGTATGGGCATGTTGGCGATCCTATAGAGGTCTGGATCTGGGGCCCACCCTAGAAGAGACGATGATGTACATGACACACTGTGCCTAGTCAAGATGAGAGGGTTAAATGTGTAGACTGCCTTCATTAAGTTTATTTTCCTTGTGCGATTCCTTGAGGTCTCTGACATTAACACGCTGCATCAAAAAACTCTATATACGGGTCTCTGTATGCTGCTTTTGGTTTAAATATTTGTGTATTGCATAAAAACCAATAAAAGGATTATATATATTATATATAATAAAGAATGAGGGTGACCTAGGGGTACTACCTTTCAAGCCACATGAAGGTAACACTCACAACCCAACATTGAACATTGTGGAATTTTTCCAATTAACATCTCCTCTTGTTGCAAATGCAGTTCTATCACTAAATCGGCCAATCTCACTACTCTTAGGGCAGAGCAGTGTGAACAACAGACAGCTACTGTGGAGCCACCCACGAAAAGGGAGCAAAAACAGTTCTGGAAAGCAAGACTTAAGTGTAGTGCCTGCAGCAATTTGTATTCTAGTGTAGTGCTTGTGCATTAATTCCCTCCGTCAATGAGGTCCCTGGAGGCAATGCAGACGTACCTTCTTCATCTGATAAACAGTGAACTATTGAATCAAAAACGTATTCGATCGTCCTATTAACACAACATCAAAATCTGAACAAAATATTGACAGTGATAATGGTGGTAAAATTGAGCCACTTAATAGCCAGCATGCTGTTAGTGATCTGCTATTACCATCTGCTATCGATTATTAACCTCGAAGAGGCACCCTGTTACCGTATACTCTAAGAGCCCTATAATTGTCGCTTTAAGATTGAACATGCCTACCACATCGAAAGAAGACTGAATACCTCCTGCACTCAATTGCGAATGGAGCCATTAACGGCCCCAGCGGAAAAGCCAGATTCTGGCCATCAGCTACTTCAATCTATTGTTGATTCTGTGCGATTCGATCTGCACATTCAGGTAGTCTTGGGTTAGCCGCCAATAAATCAAAGAAATAACATTGGGGCAGAAGATGCGGTAGGACAGGAGCTTATATCTAGATTCAACTTTCCAAAGAAAAAGTTGGAGCTTATTCCATATTATATACTGAGAGGTAAATACACTGTTTTAAATAGGAGCACAATTTTAAAATTGGTTGGGACAATAGAGACCGCTAGACACAGTAAAACTGCAAATCTTGAAGTAATAGAGTTCATGGCAAATCCAAATTTGAGAGGGAGAGTCACCGTCTGGTCTTCCCTTGAGTTAGCCAACCTGGTCTGAGCATAAGGACATATTCTTCTCAAGGGGAATTGGGCTGCTGCAAGTGTTCCCACCTCGGTACCCTACCCCATTGTCACCAAGCACTAGTAACTTCAATGCTCCAGGTGTTGGGATCCTGAGGAGCAGTTGGCTCAGATTTTCATAAACATCTGCTCGCACCTTTGGAAGTCATCAGTGTGCATATAGAGGGTCATCGTCATGGTTCAGTGATGAGAATCATGCAATCACCTACCTGTGCATGAAATCTTGGTGGGATACGAAGTAAATACTCATGTGTGCAATTCTATCCTCTGCTATAAACTTGGTGTAAGGTTTACGGTGCCATCTTGCCTTTCACATGACCCATCCTGCACCCACAGCTCCAGTCTTAGCACAAGGAACTAAGAGTGGCACTGCTTTTATACATACCTTACAGCAAGCCCCATATAGCGCTCGTTCCCAGAGGAACCAAGAATTTGACACAAGGCTGGCACAAGTAAAGGATACAATTGTATCAAACCAATAAGTTGTTCTGATTTTCTGCTTGATAATGCTAATACCACCAGCAATATTTCTAAATTTTCATTCCTGGACAGGAATGTGTCAGGTATCAGGGGGAAAATTGGCAACCAGATATGGTTTGAATTTGTTTGCTCTTTGGTGATACTTTGTTTTCAGGAGACTTTGGCTGTGCCCCCGTTCACATCAATGGTTTGAAAACATTTCATCAACAGCTATGTCCTCCTCTTGTGGCCGCCTCGTGGGCAGGGGGGTCCAAAAACATTGCGGCCATGGTCAACACCGAACACTTCCTTTTCAAAGCTGAGGCAACTTCTGACCAGATTCTTGGAATTGAATTTGTGAACGGCTTACGATTGGGCATTGTGAAATTTTATAACAAAGTTCGTAAAGCTGGCAAAGGCTATGTTTTGTCAAAGCTGGATTTTGTTCTGGACGTCCTTAAACCAAAAGGTAGTAATGAACTGGGTCTGGTGTGTGTGTGTGGGGGGGGGTGACTTTAATGTTCATCTTTGCCCCCCTGCGTATCAGGATGCCTGTGATTTTATCGATGCTGATGGGAATTCCGTTTCATTTTTCTCAAACGTTCAGTAAAAATATTAATAATCTGATGATGAAATTTAATATTTGTTTTGCTCAAAAATATATCAATATGATTTTTTTTTCCCTAATACCTTTGTGGGTTAGGGTAAGGGCTCCGGGATTGACTATTTTACTGTCTGCCAGCCTAATCAATATGGTAGATGACCATATGCTGTACAGCCTCGTTATGAGTGCCCACCTTCCCCAAAGCCTAACTGTAGACATTTCAACTGGCATGTGGTGATTTGTCCCATCAGGCGAGTCAACGGTATTTCTGCTCAGAAGAAAAAAGTATTTGCATTAAGTGGGAATTTGTTAATGCTGAAATATTTTTTCCCAGCTGGTCAAAAGAAATCGTAGCTTATTTGGCATTTGTTTAAATGCAGAGGCTGATGTGACTAATATAGAGAATGTGTTTATTACCCTATCAGAGACAGTTAAAGGAGCATTTTGCAGGTCAACATAAGGGAGTTCAGAGAAGAGAAGGGGTTGATTTGATGCAACATGCTCCAGATTCCATTAAGAGTCAATGGCCTCTTCACCCGCTTCCTGGTCCAACGCTAAGATTGTAATATTCCCAAAGAAGGATAAATCACCACTTGAAATGAGATTTTATAGACCAAAAACTTTAATTAATTGCGACTCAAAAATATATGCTCAAATCTTTGCAATGAGATTATCCCTAAAAATAGAACCCCTGGTGTTGCAGTGGCAACATGGGTTTATCCCCCCAAAAAGTATGACGGAACACATCCGAAGGACCATCACTCTATTGGACGCAGCTCAGGTATCAGGAGTCCCGATGTCATTAATTCTGCTTGATGCTGAAAAAGCATTTGATCGGGTCTCCTGGTTATTCCTCTGGGACGTCCCGAGAAGGATGTTTTTCGGGCCTAAGGCAATCCAAGCCATACATGCTCTCTATCTCAATCCCACGGCTAATATATCTATTAATGGGATACTGACGGAGCAGATCAAAATCTCACGGGGGACTCGCCAAGGCTGTCTGTGTTCACCTCTGCTCTTCACACTATATATAGATCTTTTTATAAAAGCAATAGAAAACAATCAATCTTTCCGTGCGGTGTGTAGATTTGGGCTAGACAATAAAATCATGGCCTACGCCGACGACCTAGCGGTAGTGACCCCCGACCCTCTAAGCGCAGTTAATGCACTAGAACAAGAGGCAAAAAAAATTGGGAAAATATCGGGCTATGCTCTTAACAAAGGCAAAACTCAGATCATCGTAAACAGCTAAATTAACTGGGTAGATAACCGGGTGGTTCAGAAAGCGAAATATCTGGGGGTTACCATTGCCGCTAACACCTACCTGAAAGTAGAGGAAAATCTGATTCCGCTAGCGGCAGAAACCAAACTTGCGCTCAAATGGTTAAATAATCTGCACCTAACTATTGTGGAGAGGTGTAACGTCATTAAGATGACCTACTTCCCTAAACTACTATATTTCTTCAGGGCTATCCCTTTAGAGATCGGTAAAGTGATGTTTCAGAGATTTGACCAGATTTATTCCCAATTTGTTTGGGCATACTCTCGACCAAGGCGAGCTTTCAAGCAGCTTTCCTTCCCAGGGAAAGAGGCGATCCCAAATCTAAGATTTTATTATTGGGTTTTGGTCCTACAGTATATCATTGAATTGCTTCAAGAACAATCATATACTCCAATTGGAGGTCTCCCATCTCCCTTCAAATTGCTACTGGTGGAAAGGCCCGTGGATGTCTATGGCGGCAACTCTCATTTGGATATTACGGGTACAATTTAAGACCTTGACGGGTACTTATAAACTTATAGGGGCACATGCATCATTGTTCCATTTTGCGATTCATAAATTGCGATTTTTAAGGAATCGCAAGTTGCGAATCGCAAAATGAAATGCATCATCATTTTTGCGATTTTTTAGAGATTCTGTATAAATCGCTAAAATTATGCAAATCGCAATTTATTTGCGAATTTTTTGCGAATTCACAATTTAAGAAATCGCAAAAAATTCGCAAAATTGCGAATTCGCTAATTCATGCATTGCATTGAGAACACACCCAGAAATCACACACACTGATTAGGCACACCTGAAACCTAGTTTGAACTACAGAGTGGCAGTTGGTCATTTGAACTGTGTGTGCTGCAGCAGGAGAGTGTTTTGGGAGAGCAGCAGAGGAACAAATGGAGCCAGAAAGTGCTAGTCAAGACCTTCAAGCAAGAAAAAGGAAGATAAAGTTCAGTGAACAGGAGTTGCAGATTTTGATAGAGGAGGTTACTCAGAGGCAGTAACAGCTGTTTGGGAAGCAGTCATTGAAGGTTGCAGAAGCAGTCAAAAGAAAACTGTGGCTGGCTATACAGGCAAAAGTTAATGCTGTGGGGGTTGCCCACTGAGATATCACCAACCTTCAAAACAGGTGGTATGACTTACGCTCTCGCGCAAAAGAAAGAATTGCGATGGATAAAAAGTGCCAACAGAAATGGTGGAGGCCCTCCCAGGGACAGACCAACTACCCCCTTGGAGAATTTTGTTGAGGGGATCCTTGTGACAGAAGCAGTCATTGGAGTGATTCAAATAGACACCTCTGAGCATGCTGGCACTTCACAAGGTAAGATTACTGTGTGATTTTTTTTAAATTTAAAGCAAATGAGGGTGCAAGTTGTAATTAAACATTTCATTAGTGCTAAGGTTAAAAGCCATAAAGTTTTATACTCTTTGCATTATCAGATGTAGGTTTAAAAGGCATTTTAATGAAGGAAGCAGTGCAGTAATTGCCAGCACCCTCTGAAACTGAAATCTTGTCAACGGGGTGCCGTCCGTATGTCGCACCAGGACCCCCCCCCCCGTTGTCAACCTTTGTTTTAGGTAGTCCTCAACATGCCTCACTGGACAACCGGGACTACCTGGAGCGCGCTGCAACACAACACTATTCCCCTGGGCCTCCTGGTCCGTTTTTGACCTGGCTATCGAGATCAGCAGAGAATCCCCCCTTACTTGGATGTGATCCCTGCGCAGACCTCCTTTCGTATCTCTCTTATTTGCCGCCACTAGTTCGCTCACCCGCAGGGCCCCATAGAACGCCAATGTGAACGCTGCCCGGAACAGTATTACCTCGCTAGGCGAGGAGCATGTCTCTTCTAGTTTAGCCAGCAAGGTGGTCAACTTAACAAAACCTATCGGGTGCCTGTTATCCTTTCTGCAACCCTCTAAGCGCCGCCAGCTGCGCAGAGCCTTCCTGACTAGAAAGGAGTCCGTCGGGTCCCTGATCCTATGGAGCTGTGCCATAAATGATATGGCAGCCTTATACCGAATTGCGGTTGCCGCCGACCGGCCTTCCTTATGAAGTGCCACTAAAAATTGGACAAAGGACTCCTCCTGCCCCCATCTATGCTCCCCTGCTGGCCCCAAAAAGGCGCAGTACGAGCGGAACGCCCCTTCATAAGCTTTCCTTGTCCTGGGCGCTAAACTGGCTGCCACGAGGTTTTGTAGTCCGGGGCACCGATTTGCCATAGTGCTTCGGGAAATGGTGCCGCCACTAGCTCCGCTGAGGGTAAATAATCCCTGAAAGCCTGCATTTTGAAACGAGAGAGCGCATCAGCTGCATTATTCAGTACACCCGATTCAGAAAAGGGGGTGGTGATGGACAGAGTATCTGAATTAAGCAGAACACTCCTACCCAGTCCAAAGATCAGGGCTTGATCCATCACCGTTTTTTAGCTCACTGCACCATCCCAGCTCAGAACCTGGCTACATGCAAATTAGTCTGTCCCTGGCCCAGTGCATCATGGGAACAGGGCAGACCAAACTACCAAGCCAATTCTTATAATGGAAAGGAAACAAGCTTCCGAGGACCGGTTTCTGGCATTTAAGCCGTCTTCGGCCCGGCTTACTTGAATCTTGATGGTGCAGTGAGCAAGGGACTCACATCTGAGTATACCCTTCCACGCTTATGGTGGACAAAACGATTCAGAAAAGGGGGTGGTGATGGACAGAGTATCTGAATTAAGCAGAACACTCCTACCCAGTCCAAAGATCAGGGCTTGATCCATCACCGTTTTTTAGCTCACTGCACCATCCCAGCTCAGAACCTGGCTACATGCAAATTAGTCTGTCCCTGGCCCAGTGCATCATGGGAACAGGGCAGACGAAACTACCAAGCCAATTCTTATACTGGAAAGGAAACAAGCTTCCGGGGACCGGTTTCTGGCATTTAAGCCGTCTTCGGCCCGGCTTGCTTGAATCCTGATGATGCAGTGAGCAAGGGACTCACATCTGAGTATACCCTTCCACGCTTATGGTGGACAAAACGATTCAGAAAAGGGGGTGGTGATGGACAGAGTATCTGAATTAAGCAGAACACTCCTACCCAGTCCAAAGATCAGGGCTTGATCCATCACCGTTTTTAGCTCACTGCACCATCCCAGCTCAGAACCTGGCTACATGCAAATTAGTCTGTCCCTGGCCCAGTGCATCATGGGAACAGGGCAGATCAAACTACCAAGCCAATTCCTATACTGGAAAGGAAACAAGCTTCCGGGGACCGGTTTCTGGCATTTCAGCCGTCTTCGGCCCGGCTTGCTTGAATCCTGATGGTGCAGTGAGCAAGGGACTCACATCTGAGTATACCCTTCCACGCTTATGGTGGACAAAACGATTCAGAAAAGGGGGTGGTGATGGACAGAGTATCTGAATTAAGCAGAACACTCCTACCCAGTCCAAAGATCAGGGCTTGATCCATCACCGTTTTTTAGCTCACTGCACCATCCCAGCTCAGAACCTGGCTACATGCAAATTAGTCTGTCCCTGGCCCAGTGCATCATGGGAACAGGGCAGACCAAACTACCAAGCCAATTCTTATACTGGAAAGGAAACAAGCTTCCGGGGACCGGTTTCTGGCATTTCAGCCGTCTTCGGCCCGGCTTGCTTGAATCCTGATGGTGCAGTGAGCAAGGGACTCACATCTGAGTATACCCTTCCACGCTTATGGTGGACAAAACGATTCAGAAAAGGGGGTGGTGATGGACAGAGTATCTGTATTAAGCAGAACACTCCTACCCAGTCCAAAGATCTGAGATTGATCCATCACCGTTTTTTAGCTCACTGCACCATCCCAGCTCAGAACCTGGCTACATGCAAATTAGTCTGTCCCTGGCCCAGTGCATCATGGGAACAGGGCAGACCAAACTACCAAGCCAATTCTTATACTGGAAAGGAAACAAGCTTCCAGGGACCGGTTTCAGGCATTTCACCCGTCTTCGGCCCGGCTTGCTTAAATCCTGATGGTGCAGTGAGCAAGGGACTTACATCTGAGTATACCCTTCCACGCTTATGGTGGACAAAACGATTCAGAAAAGGGGGTGGAGATGGACAGAGTATCTGAATTAAGCCGAACACTCCTACCCAGTCCAAAGATCATGGCTTGATCCATCACCGTTTTTTAGCTCACTGCACCATCCCAGCTCAGAACCTGGCTACATGCAAATTAGTCTGTCCCTGGCCCAGTGCATCATGGGAACAGGGCAGACCAAACTACCCAGTCAATTCTTTTACTGGAAAGGAAACAAGCTTCCGGGGACCGGTTTCTGGCATTTCAGCCGTCTTCGGCCCGACTTGCTTGAATCCTGATGGTGCAGTGAGCAAGGAACTCACATCTGAGTATACCCTTCCACGCTTATGGTGGACAAAACGATTCATAAAAGGGGGTGTTGATGGACAGAGTATCTGAATTAAGCAGAACACTCCTACCCAGCCCAAAGATCAGGGCTTGATCCATCACCGTTTTTTAGCTCACTGCACCATCCCAGCTCAGAACCTGGCTACATGCAAATTAGTCTGTCCCTGGCCCAGTGCATCATGGGAACAGGGCAGACCAAACTACCAAGCCAATTCTTATACTGGAAAGGAAACAGGCTTCCGGGGACCGGTTTCTGGCATTTCAGCCGTCTTCGGCCCGGCTTGCTTGAATCCTGATGGTGCAGTGAGCAAGGGACTCACATCTGAGTATACCCTTCCACGCTTATGGTGGACAAAACGATTCAGAAAAGTGGGTGGTGATGGACAGAGTATCTGAATTAAGCAGAACACTCCTACCCAGTCCAAAGATCAGGGCTTGATCCATCACCGTTTTTTAGCTCACTGCACCATCCCAGCTCAGAACCTGGCTACATGCAAATTAGTCTGTCCCTGGCCCAGTGCATCATGGGAACAGGGCAGACCAAACTGCCAATTCTTATACTGGAAAGGAAACAAGCTTCCGGGGACCGGTTTCTGGCATTTTAGCCGTCTTTGGCCCGGCTTGCTTGAATCCGGATGGTGCAGTGAGCAAGGGACTCACATCTGAGTATACCCTTCCACGTTTATGGTGGACAAAACGATTCAGAAAAGGGGGTGGTGATGGACAGAGTATCTGAATTAAGCAGAACACTCCTACCCAGTCCAAAGATCAGGGCTTGATCCATCACCGTTTTTTAGCTCACTGCACCATCCCAGCTCAGAACCTGGCTACATGCAAATTAGTCTGTCCCTGGCCCAGTGCATCATGGGAACAGGGCAGACCAAACTACCAAGCCAATTCTAATACTGGAAAGGAAACAAGCTTCCGGGGAGCGGTTTCTGGCATTTCAGCCGTCTTCGGCCCGGCTTGCTTGAATCCTGATGGTGCAGTGAGCAAGGGACTCACATCTGAGTAAACCCTTCCACGCTTATGGTGGTCAAAACGATTCAGAAAAGGGGGTGGTGATGGACAGAGTATCTGAATTAGGCAGAACACTCCTACCCAGTCCAAAGATCAGGGCGTGATCCATCACCGTTTTTTAGCTCACTGCACCATCCCAGCTCAGAACCTGGCTACATGCAAATTAGTCTGTCCCTGGCCCAGTGCATCATGGGAACAGGGCAGACCAAACTACCAAGCCAATTCTTATACTGGAAAGGAAACAAGCTTCCGGGGACCGGTTTCTGGCATTTCAGCCGTCTTCGGCCCGGCTTCCTTGAATCCTGATGGTGCAGTGAGCAAGGGACTCACATCTGAGTATACCCTTCCACGCTTATGGTGGACAAAACGATTCAGAAAAGGGGGTGGTGATGGACAGAGTATCTGAATTAAGCAGACCACTCTTACCCAGTCCAAAGATCAGGGCTTGATCCATCACCGTTTTTTAGCTCACTGCACCATCCCAGCTCAGAACCTGGCTACATGCAAATTAGTCTGTCCCTGGCCCAGTGCATCATGGGAACAGGGCAGACCAAACTACCAAGCCAATTCTTATACTGGAAAGGAAACAAGCTTCCGGGGACCGGTTTCTGGCATTTCAGCCGTCTTCGGCCCGGCTTGCTTGAATCCTGATGGTGCAGTGAGCAAGGGACTCACATCTGAGTATACCCTTCCACGCTTATGGTGGACAAAACGATTCAGAAAAGGGGTGGTGATGGACAGAGTATCTGAATTAAGCAGAACACTCCTACCCAGTCCAAAGATCAGGGCTTGATCCATCGCCGTTTTTTTAGCTCACTGCACCATCCAAGCTCAGAACCTGGCTGCATTGCAAATTAGTCTGTCCCTGGCCCAGTGCATCATGGGAACAGGGCAGACCAAACTACCAAGCCAATTCTTATACTGGAAAGGAAACAAGCTTCCGGGGACCGGTTTCTGGCATTTCAGCCGTCTTCGGCCCGGCTTGCTTGAATCCTGATCCTGATGGTGCAGTGAGCAAGGGACTCACGTCTGAGTATACCCTTCCACGCTTATGGTGGACAAAACGATTCAGAAAAGGGGGTGGTGATGGACAGAGTATCTGAATTAAGCAGAGCACTCCTACCCAGTCTAAAGATCAGGGCTTGATCCATCACCGTTTTTTAGCTCACTGCACCATCCCAGCTCAGAACCTGGCTACATGCAAATTAGTCTGTCCCTGGCCCAGTGCATCATGGGAACAGGGCAGACCAAACTACCAAGCCAATTCTTATACTGGAAAGGAAACAAGCTTCCGGGGACCGGTTTCTGCCATTCCAGCCGTCTTCGGCCCGGCTTGCTTGAATCCTGATGGTTCAGTGAGCAAGGGACTCACATCTGAGTATACCCTTCCACGCTTATGGTGGACAAAACGATTCAGAAAAGGGGGTGGTGATGGACAGATTTTCTGAATTAAGCAGAACACTCCTACCCAGTCCAAAGATCAGGGCTTGATCCGTCACCGTTTTTTAGCTCACTGCACCATCCCAGCTCAGAACCTGGCTACATGCAAATTAGTCTGTCCCTGGCCCAGTGCATCATGGGAACAGGGCAGACCAAACTACCAAGCCAATTCTTATACTAGAAAGGAAACAACCTTTCGGGGACCGGTTTCTGGCATTTCAGCCGTCTTCGGCCCGGCTTGCTTGAATCCTGATGGTGCAGTGAGCAAGGGACTCACATCTGAGTATACCCTTCCACGCTTATGGTGGACAAAACGATTCAGAAAAGAGGGTGGTGACGGACAGAGTATCTGAATTAAGCAGAACACTCCTACCCAGTCCAAAGATCAGGGCTTGATCCATCACCGTTTTTTAGCTCACTGCACCATCCCAGCTCAGAACCTGGCTACATGCAAATTAGTCTGTCCCTGGCCCAGTGCATCATGGGAACAGGGCAGACCAAACTACCAAGCCAATTCTTATACTGGAAAGGAAACAAGCTTCCGGGGACCGGTTTCTGGCATTTCAGCCGTCTTCGGCCCGGCTTGCTTGAATCCTGATGGTGCAGTGAGCAAGGGACTCACATCTGAGTATACCCTTCCACGCTTATGGTGGACAAAACGATTCAGAAAAGGGGGTGGTGAGGGACAGAGTATCTGAATTAAGTAGAACACTCCTACCCAGTCCTGAAGGACTGGGTTCTTTTGGACCCAGCAGTGCCAGGGCACAACACCTGAAACCTTCGTGGGTAACCTGCTCCGGCGTACAAGTCACAGAGACACGGGACACTTCCTTCGGCGTCAAAGAGTCAAGGTTTATTTACTGCAGGGAACACAGAAGTCACAGGAAGTACATCGAGTGTAGTTCGGGGAGACTGCTTCAAATTGGTTTTGTGGATCGCTCCTTTTATACAGTTTTTACCCATAGGATAACATGAGACACAATAGTTTACAACCCGGTTCCCACATTTAGCTCTCAGAGGGGTCGCTTTGGTCACTTTGGAACACATAAGGTCCGGAACATAAGTGCGGAAACATTTGGCGGTTCCCAACTGTAAAAACCCATCTTCCCACCATTAGCAAATTCCAATCAGCAATAAAGTAGATCGAAAATAGGAACGAAGACAGGTGCAGAGGAAGACGGAGACAGTGGGGAGATCGGAAAGGGGTGTAAAAGGGGAGGTATCGAGAAGCACGAGATACAGGCATCAAAGGGACGTGCCTAATGAGATGCACGGCTGAGACAATAAGTCCGTGCGGCAAGATGAGCCTCGAGCGGCGCCACCTGCCTTACAGCAGCAACCCCCTCGTCATAAAGACACTTACAAAGAACATGTGTCTTCCGCAAATACCTTGGGAGTCCCAGGGTCGCGAAGCGGACAGCGTCCGTTCGCTGACTACTTGAGGGCAAGAGACAAAATGGATGCCGTATCTAAGATGGAACCCGTGGGTACAGATGAAAAGCCCACGTAACAAACGAACGGTTTAAGTTAGCACAGCGAAACTGCGCACACTTACTAAACTCGTCATTTGCGGTCCATAGATACCAGACTCGACCATATTCGTGCGAGTCGAAAACACCATTTACAATTGTCACGGAACCTCAGACGCTCCTTTTGCCCTCATGTAGGCAAGCACTAGTCGGAATCATATTCGATATTCATCAGACCATCAAGATGTCGTTGTAGCATAGCTCTGTCCAATCGAGTCCCCTTGGTAACAGATGGTTGTCTCATACACGTTGTAGCACAGAGGCCACATAAGGCAGGACCACACTGCACACAAAGGCAACACGTGAACAGGAACACTACCACAACCCCGATGATCATCAGAATCTTCCAACCCCAAGTTGATACCAGGCCCCAAAACCATCCAAGTAGTGTCCAATCCCCTACATCCACGTGTATGGATTCGGAGATCTTATGCAACTTCGAGATGGCTTGATAGACAGTAGGAGCATTATCTGGAATGAAAATGCAACAGCTCGAATGGATCACTTTACATACCCCACCGCGATCTGCCAAGACGACATCTAAAACCATACGGTTTTGCAACGTCATAAGTCTCTCCGCCTGAAGTTCTGAGGTGATATTACCAAGGGCACTGGCAGTAATATTAGCTGTCGATTCTACCACTCGAGTCAAATGTCTCAGGTTCCTACTATTAACCATAGGTCCCCAAAACGGGAGGAAACCCTTGAAAAAGTCTCCTGCCTCTTGACCGGCAGTATCCTCTTCGCTAATTACGCCTCGTACAACTCTAGTCTTATGGTAATCGGCATCTACAGTGAACGTCGGAGGCAACAGATTTGCAATAAAACATGAGCCCATGAAGTCTGCGGGCAACCATGTGTATGCACGATCATGACAGATGAAGTATGTACCCTTGGCAGCCAGAAACACAGGGGACGGAAACATTGGCAGAACGTAACTTTCAGTGCAAGCACTTGCTCCAAGTGAGGCTTGCGAACCACGACCCACAAGACAAAGATTACCAGTGTGGGGTACGACCCATATTGGAGGCGAGCTTTTAAGCTGCTTTTCATTAGTGAACATACTATATTCCCCTCTACTTAGGACCCTATAGGCTTGTACCTCGTCTTTAGGGATGAGAAAAGGATCATGGATCTCATCTTCCATATCCTCTATTGCCATCGATAGCAGCCTCTGATACGAGGTAGGACCAGAGTTGGGGGAACGTTGTTCTTGAGTGGGGTGGAAACCCAGTGCGCTTCGAAACATTGTTTGGAATGCTCGAGCTGACCCTTGGGAACTATACGGTAACACCAGATATGGAATTCCCTTACCCGTAGTATGTGGCATCAACCCACACACCCAACAATTAGTAGTGTTAACCACTAACTGATGCTGATGGAGGAGCTGAATAAAGGAATTGTTGCGGAATTCTACACGTCTAGCCTGTTCGTGTTCCGGTAACATATGAAAGGAATGAGGAGAAGCAGTAGAAGTAAGGTTAAGGTAAGGAGTAGGAGTAGGGGTAGGAAGTAAAAAGTAAGACATAGTGTAATACACCCCACCCGCCAAAAATGCAGAAGCAGTCAGAAACAATACAAACAATTGGAATACAATACATTTAGTACGACTGAGTTTCTGCAGCTTGACTCTGTACGCCTGAGCTCCTTCCAAATCATTCAGCTTCGAAAACGCCATTTCCCTACGACCGTCCGCAACGTTTCTTGACGCACTTCGTTCTGTGCAGCAATAGTCAATCCCCAGGAGTTCCTAGGAACCGACGGCCTTTAACCTAGCGTCAAGACCTACTGTCCAGAAGGAAGTACGCGCGCGGCCCTACGGCCCTCAATACACAATATGTATTTTATTTAGCACAATATTTCTCAGCTGTGGAAGGAAAAAGATACAAGGAAGAAGCTTGATATATGTACAAAACAAGTTTCAATGATACGAATGTTCAAAGTTGATCAGGGGAAACGAGGATATTGCAGTTATCAATTTCAGCAAAGCAAGAAAATTTTATTTGTCCTTAGTGTGAGAACGCAAAGAATATCGATGTTTCCCGGGACGTGTCTGCTCGTGGAACAAAGGATCCGTTGAAGAGACAGCGTCCTGCTGATCAGTTGGTTGATCTGGTCTTAAGTCTTTTGCTGACAAGTGTTCAACAGTGGCTTTCTGCTGCGCTGAGGGTTCTCCAACAAGCTGTGCGTCGCTAAAAGGTACAAACGCCGGCAATGTTTCAGTTTCTGTTGACGCAATGCCTTTCCTCACCCACGGGTCTGCCGGCAAAGGAATAGGGACTCGCTTACAATGGGTAGCATGTACCCAATTCTTCCGCCCCTCAAGGCGAACGGCAGTCCTCGTGGCCAGGAGCACCTGGTAAGGTCCGGTGAAACGGGGGTCCAGATTGTTCTTGCGTGAGAAGTTACGGGTAACCACCCAATCCCCGGGCTGGAGCTGGTGGCCTGGACCCTCCGTCTGCGTCGGCAAGGCGTCGTAAACCTGTTGATGAATTAACCTCAGTTTAGCAGTCAAGTCATGTAAGTAATCAATCAACATCGGATACTCAAGATCAACGAATATACCTGGCCTAGGAACCCCCCACACATTCGCAGGACGGCCGAACACTATTTCATAGGGACTAAGCCCTATTCGGGAGTGTACAGTCGCCCTAGTTGACAGTAATGCTAGAGGCAAAGCGTCAGGCCACGAAAGTCCAGTCGTAGCCTGAATCTTCGCTAGTTTTAGTTTAAGGGTGCCATTGTACCCTTCAACCAATCCAGCTGACTGGGGATGATTGGCGCTATGGAATTTTTGATTAATTCCAAGGCCCTTACACACACTCTTCATCACACTTCCAACAAACTCACTTCCGTTATCTGACCACACGACTCTAGGCATTCCATACCGAGGAAAGTATTCCTTCAGTAGGATTTTCGCAGTAGACAAAGCAGTATTATCTTTGAGGGGATAGGCCTCGATCCATCGGGAGAATGCGCAAACCACAACCAAAACGTATTTCAGGTTATTGCATCGCTCCATATGGATGAAGTCCAATTGGATCACCTCAAAGGGATACGAAGGAGGAGCAAAACTGCCAGGGGGAGTTGGGGTTCCTTTGCCAGGATTGTACATTATACACACCATACAATTCTTCACCAAGCGTTCAGCACATTTCGTAATGCCATCATTCTTCCACACAGCAGCCAACAACTTACAAATACCTTTCGCGCTAATATGTGCTAACCCGTGTGCCATTGTCACAACGGCCAGTACATACGCATCAGGCAACATCCATCTTTTCTGATCTGACAAATCAATCCAGCAACCATTCACATCCAACCTTCCCGTACTTTCTTTCCACTTCGTCTTTTCAGTATCAGTGGCCTCATTCTGTATTGCTTTCACACTCTCTATAGTATCTTCACACATATTCGATTCTGTAGGCCACCTAACCGAACTCGTCACATACATTCGAGTGTTAAGGTTCCGGGCAGTCTCCTTAGCAATCTCATCTGCAAACGCATTACCACGACCAACATCATCCGTCACTTTACGATGCGCACTACACTTAACAATTGCAACTTGTGCGGGTAAAGTCAATGCATCCAAAAGATCATTCACGAGCTGGCCATGCTGTATTTTCGTGCCATGCGACGTGAAGAAACCACGCTCTCGCCACAACCGTCCAAAACTATGCGCTACACCGAAAGCGTACTGACTATCGGTGTACACATTCACACGTTTACCTTTTGCTAATACACATGCTCTAGTGAGAGCAATCAGCTCTGCAGCTTGGGCAGAATTCTGATTCAATCTCGCAGTCTCAACAACAGTATTCAACGTTACAACAGCATAAGCGGTAGTCACATCGCCATTCGGTAATTTAAAACATGACCCATCCACATACAGAGTGCCCTCCGGGTCTTCCAATGGGGTGTTTTTAAGGTCCACTCGACCTTTTGTTTCCTCCTCTGTCCGCAAGTAACAGTCATGTTCTGCTACTTCATCTGACTCTGCACTAATTGGTAACAAAGTTGCCGGATTTAGGACATTACAACGTTTTATCTGAATGTGGCTTGCCAAGAGCGTCAATTCGTACCCAGATAACCTCGCACTCGTCAAGTGCTGAGTTTTCGTTCGATTCAAAAGAGTATCGACTGCATGCGGAACCATCACCGTAAGCATATTATCCATGACCAATCCTGCTGATTGTCGGATGGAGACCGCAGCTGCCGCAGTTGCTCTCAAACAACTCGGCAATGCTCTAGCTACTGGGTCTAAGGTCGAGGAAAAATATGCACATGGACGTTGCTTACCACCAAAAGGTTGCGTTAAGACACTCAAAGCACAACCTTCCCTCTCGTGGACATATAACGTGAACGGCTTGCTGTAATCAGGGGTACCTAACACAGGAGCCGAACATAATGAATCACGTAATTCAGAAAAACTTTTCTGACATTCTTCCGTCCATGGTAAAGGAGTTGAAACATCCTTGCACGTAAGAGCCACCAATGGTTTCGCTAGCAATGAAAAATTAGGAATCCACTGCCTGCAGTACGACGTGATACCTAGAAAGGCACGCACATCTCTCTGGGTTTGTGGCACAGCCATTCGCGCAATCGCTGCAATTCTCTCTGGGGTCAATCTCCTTCCCTCCTTTGACAATAAGTGACCTAGATAGGTTACTTCTTGACAACAATATTGGAGTTTAGAAGGTGACACCTTGTGATTTAACTCACAGAGATGTTGCAGCAACGATACCGTAGCAATTTTGCAAATGTCCTGAGTATCAGCAGCCACCAATAAGTCGTCGACGTATTGGATCAAAGCCGCACCAACCGGCAACCTAAACGCATCCAGTTGACCCTTCAAAGCTTGACTGTAAATCGATGGACTTTCACAGTAGCCCTGAGGAGCGCGTTTGAACCGGAAGCTACGTCCACCAAGAGAGAAACCGAAAAGGTCCCTGCTCTCTTCGGCAATCGGGATGCTGAAAAACGCATTTTTCAAATCAATCACCGAGAACCACGAAGCAGTAGCTGGAATCAGAGTCAGTAGCGCCGTGATGTCAGGCACAACAGGGAATTGAGGAACCACAATTTTATTTACCTCCCGTAAATCGATAACAAAACGATAAACAGGCGGTTTGGTAGGATCAGTACGTTTAAGAATGGGCAGTACAGGGCTGTTGCACACGTTTCCCCGAGTCTCCTCAATAACATCTTTCTCGATCAAATCATAGATGATCGCTAACAAAGCTCGTTCACCATCAAGGGAGATACGGTATTGGGGAATACGTGGCAATCGCACATTCGATTTCAACTGAACAACATAAGGGGAGATATCAAGTAGGCCCACGTCATTTGGACCCGTCGCCCACAAAGACGCAGGAAGAGAATCCAATTCCGGTGGAAGCTTATCGAGAGACAAATACATGGGAGAGACTACTCTCTCTCCGAACGTAAGCTTTACACCCGCAGGAGAACAATACAAAGTTGCATACAAACGTTTAAGCAAATCCAGACCCAAAAGATTTTCACCACAACCCGTGGTTAAAATCAACGGAGCTTCGAGCTCACGAGGCCCAATTTTAAGGGGCAAAGGGCGTGAAACTGGATTGCTAACGGGGGCGCCAGAGAATCCAACGGAAACATTTGTTAAGCCAGACAAAGGTGCGCCAGGGAGTTTCGAATGCATGATAGAACTTTTCGCTGCACCAGTGTCCAACAGAAAAGGCTCAACGACGCCCGATGTAGCAACTGCGACGTAAGGCCCTCTCTGATCAACCGGAACTGATACCACTCCCTCTCCTTGTCTTTGGCTGTCCTAGTAATTACTGTCGTCAGTTCCCTGATCGACGTAATAATCGTCTACATTGTACTGCGCAGATCGTCCTTGCGATGATCCACGTTGATCGAAACAGTTATTAGAATTAGATGAATGGTCAGAACGGTCGTTCTGAGCACCACGACCTCTACCACGTGATGCATTCTGTGAACCACCACGGCCTCCTCTAGACGAATTACCACTATTACGGTCATTTAAAGCAGGACAATCAAATTTAATGTGTCCCTCCTGTCTACAATAAGCACATTGATTGTACCCTAATGAAGATCTTTGGAAAGAGGAATCATTACGCGGCTGCGATCGATTCGATTGCGACTGTGATCTATTCTGTTGAGACGCATTCTGATTAGAACGCGGCGGATATGCTTGTTGCAACAACACTTTAGTTTTTAGCTCTTTCGTCTTTTTATCAGCACGGTCAGTTTCCTCTTTTTCTCTATTTTCGTAATATTGTGCCGTAGCCAATATCTGAGCTGAGGTAGAAACGGCCCACGCACTTTCTGAATTCTTCAATTTATTGCTCAAGTCGGGCAATAAGTTCGATACGAATTTATCCACAAACAACCGTTGTCCACCCTCAGTACCCATATCCTGTCCACTATGATCAACGAATGTTTCCTCAAACCTCGTAAAGAAGTCTGAAACACTCTCATCTTTCTTCTGCTTACAGGCTGACAACTTGTCCCAATTTACCCTCATAGCTGGCATAAGCGTTTTCATTAATGTAATGATTCGCTGGGGAAGAAGTTCAATCAACTGATCGGGTTTAGTAGCAGCCACTTGTCCAGCGTCTGCCGCTGTAATGGCAGCCCAATCACCACCTAATTCATTTGCGTGATCTTGGTGACGAATCTTGGCCCATACCGGTTGCGGTACGACATTGCCAAACAACATGTCGATATCGGCAAGATTCATTATCGTAGCGTCTACGAGCTGCGATAATTCCTTATAATACCCTGCAGGATTTTTGCGAGGATCGGGCAAAGTTTGTTTCACCTGAAGCACTTCCGATCGTTTCCATGGGAGGTGTATCCACACTCTCTGGAAATGCGCCGGAACTGGCTGAGCACCAGTATTATCAGCTGGTACCCAAACCGGCGGAACTTCACGCATAGGATATTGGCCAGACTCATCTTGTTTTTCAATGTCCTCAACGAACAATGCATGAGGAATAGGAGCAGGACGAAGAGATAGTAACCGCTCAATAGCGCGTCGGACATTAGTGTCGACTATCAGTCCAGTTGCGAACTGAAGCCGAAGTTCAGACAGGGCGGTCAGCACCTCGTCAGGCGCATAGGCCACTATCTGATCATGTAAGAACTTGCACATTTCATCAAACACATATCTCTGAGTTGGTATGTTGAATTGATCAAACGTTTCGAGGACAACACGAGGTGGATTTCTAACAGGGTTTACCATCCAACCCATCGCCATATTGTATAGCGCAACACGTTCTCTATTAGCAGGAAGCTGGCTACGTCTCTGAGGACCATCAGAACCAGCAGACCCAAAAACAGGTCCAAGCGACTGAAAGAAGTTTGTCACACTGGGAGAATTACGGTTACGAGTAGAGGGACAAGAATAAGACACAGGACTAACAAGAGAAGGAGTAGAGACATTAGCAACAACAGGTGTTAACAACACAGGAGCAGTAGCGTGAGCAGTAGCGGGAACAGGAGTATGTGGAAGCGGAGGAGCAGTAGGAATAGAAACAGGCAAAGGAGCAGGAACAGTCGGAAGAGCGGGTGCAGGTTGAGGAACTGGTGGAGGAATAACAGGTGGAAGAACAGGTACGGCAGGGACCACAGGAGCTGCGATACCCTGTACGTACGGAGGTGGCGACTTCATAAGATAGGACATTAAGGAATCCTCAACTGCCTCTTCCTTCTTATCCGACTCCGTAGGCAAAGCAGGATAGCATTTATCTATGGACATACGCTGTAGCCTCTCAAACACTTCCTTATCCTTATCCTCCTTATCACGCTGAAACTGCTCAGCTTTCTTCACTATGGTAGCAACATTATCTCGCTCACTACGTTTATTCTGTCTGATTTCTTTCTGTCGGGCTTCTTTGCGCCACAACCGAAAGGCATCAAACATGGCCGGCCTAGATTTGCGTTCGAACAACTTTATTTCCAAATTATCTAAGATCGACGCTTCGAAGCTACCGTGAGGTGGCCAACGAAGATCGCCGTCTTTCTTTGTATATTTTATCCAATAATCGTTAAAAGCAATCGGGCCTAGCCCATGTTTGCTATATAAGTCATAAGTAGGAGTTCCAACCGGAGGTATCGGACACGAGTCCTCCAGCAGGGAATCCGCACCACAAGGTCTAAAGCAACTGAACAAAGTACTGCGACCAGGCATCTTGCACACTAGCCGAGTTTCACAAACTTCAAGGGTTACGGGATTTACCAAGTCCCAGCAAGGAACAAAACCCTCGGTCTTTGGCGGCTGCAGTCGTCAAACAAATACAACAACAAAGTACGCTAGCAAAGTGTCACCGACAAAAACACCCACACAGCGTGTACAACAAAAACACTCGCTAAAGTGTTTACAACAAAGACACTCGCTAAAGTGTCTACAACAAAAACACTCGCTAAAGCGTTTACAACCAAGAACTCTGGGAGCGACCCACAAATACTTAACTCAAAGATCAATGGCGTCCTCAGGAAGGCCCGTCTATCGTCTCGCTATACCAAGGTCTACGCCAGGCGCCAAAACAGGTCTACAGTCAGGGCAGCAGTCCGTCGCAGCCGTTAGGAGGCGGGAATCTTCGCGGGAAAAGTCTTCGGGCCACTTATTTCGACAACAGGATCGATGAAGCGGGGTGCACCTTCCCTCAGAGATTTCACACGAAGTTCCTCACGATCGTCGGGCTTGGACCGGTACCACTGATGCAGCCCCACGTTGGGCGCCAACTGAAGGACTGGGTTCTTTTGGACCCAGCGGTGCCAGGGCACAACACCTGAAACCTTCGTGGGTAACCTGCTCCGGCGTACAAGTCACAGAGACACGGGACACTTCCTTCGGCGTCAAAGAGTCAAGGTTTATTTACTGCAGGGAACACAGAAGTCACAGGAAGTACATCGAGTGTAGTTCGGGGAGACTGCTTCAAATTGGTTTTGTGGATCGCTCCTTTTATACAGTTTTTACCCATAGGATAACATGAGACACAATAGTTTACAACCCGGTTCCCACATTTAGCTCTCAGAGGGGTCGCTTTGGTCACTTTGGAACACATAAGGTCCGGAACATAAGTGCGGAAACATTTGGCGGTTCCCAACTGTAAAAACCCATCTTCCCACCATTAGCAAATTCCAATCAGCAATAAAGTAGATCGAAAATAGGAACGAAGACAGGTGCAGAGGAAGACGGAGACAGTGGGGAGATCGGAAAGGGGTGTAAAAGGGGAGGTATCGAGAAGCACGAGATACAGGCATCAAAGGGACGTGCCTAATGAGATGCACGGCTGAGACAATAAGTCCGTGCGGCAAGATGAGCCTCGAGCGGCGCCACCTGCCTTACAGCAGCAACCCCCTCGTCATAAAGACACTTACAAAGAACATGTGTCTTCCGCAAATACCTTGGGAGTCCCAGGGTCGCGAAGCGGACAGCGTCCGTTCGCTGACTACTTGAGGGCAAGAGACAAAATGGATGCCGTATCTAAGATGGAACCCGTGGGTACAGATGAAAAGCCCACGTAACAAACGAACGGTTTAAGTTAGCACAGCGAAACTGCGCACACTTACTAAACTCATCATTTGCGGTCCATAGATACCAGACTCGACCATATTCGTGCGAGTCGAAAACACCATTTACAATTGTCACGGAACCTCAGTCCAAAGATCAGGGCTTGATCCATCACCGTTTTTTAGCTCACTGCACCATTCCAGCTCAGAACCTGGCTACATGCAAATTAGTCTGTCCCTGGCCCAGTGCATCATGGGAACAGGGCAGACCAAACTACCAAGCCAATTCTTATACTGGAAAGGAAACAAGCTTCCGGGGACCGGTTTCTGGCATTTCAGCCGTCTTCGGCCCGGCTTGCTTGAATCCTGATGGTGCAGTGAGCAAGGGACTCACATCTGAGTATACCCTTCCACGCTTATGGTGGACAAAACGATTCAGAAAAGGGGGTGGTGATGGACAGAGTATCTGAATTAAGCAGAACACTCCTACCCAGTCCAAAGATCAGGGCTTGATCCATCACCGTTTTTTAGCTCACTGCACCATCCCAGCTCAGAACCTGGCTACATGCAAATTAGTCTGTCCCTGGCCCAGTGCATCATGGGAACAGGGCAGACCAAACTACCAAGCCAATTCTTATACTGGAAAGGAAACAAGCTTCCGGGGACCGGTTTCTGGCATTTCAGCCGTCTTCGGCCCGGCTGGCTTGAATCCTGATGGTGCAGTGAGCAAGGGACTCACATCTGAGTATACCCTTCCACGCTTATGGTGGACAAAACGATTCAGAAAAGGGGGTGGTGATGGACAGAGTATCTGAATTAAGCAGAACACTCCTACCCAGTCCAAAGATCAGGGCTTGATCCATCACCGTTTTTTAGCTCACTGCACCATCCCAGCTCAGAACCTGGCTACATGCAAATTAGTCTGTCCCAGGCCCAGTGCATCATGGGAACAGGTCCCAGTATTCAGGAAAACATTTCAATCGAGAGCAGCGTCGGGAACCGGATTCATTCCACAACCGACCTACTCAACCATCATAGAACACGATCCTCGCGGGACGTGTCTTGCAGACGCCTAACCGACTGCAATAACGCCGTTGGTATCAGTAAACCCTCCGATCATCTAACAGATTAACAGCATCTCGACTACACCACGATTCTCCTCCAAGTGACCCTGAATCTTCACTTTATCGGGTCCTGTAGATACCACACCCGTGGTCACGTGTCCCCTACACCCTGGTCCTGATGAAGACCCCACCGCAAGATTAACATTAATATCTGCACACAAGGGGGTCGAAACGTCGACGGCTTACGGTTCTTCATTGTCAACTCCACACCACATTGCCTTCATTCATGGAACATTTGGAGTATGATTTTTGTTTAAAAATAAGTTACATGAACCAGGTGGTCATGCTCTATGGTACAGATGCTGTAACCCTGTAAATTAAGTGTGAATTACTGATTTTACTATTACGTACGATTCCTTGCACTTTCCCTCACCTATTCCCAGCACTATTTCACAATACCCCCCTGTCCTTCCCTTTGGGGCACTTTCAATAACTACGGTTTAATCATTGTGCAAAGTTTACATATCATTTGTATCATCCCATTGTGAATTAAACAATGTGGACTGAATTTATGTTTGTTTGATTATGTTTCATTCTTTTGGTTAAATGTTTTCCTGAATACTGGGACCCCTTCCCATTACTCATTGACAACCCAGGTCCCTGTATTTCTAACTGGGTAAACCCCCCTTATAAATATTCCATCATGGGAACAGGGCAGACCAAACTACCAAGCCAATTCTTATACTGGAAAGGAAACAAGCTTCCGGGGACCGGTTTCTGGCATTTCAGCCGTCTTCGGCCCGGCTTGCTTGAATCCTGATGGCTTGGTAGTTTGGTCTGCCCTGTTCCCATGAGGCACTGGGTCAGACTAATTTGCATATAGCCAGGTTCTGAACTGGGGTGATGCAGTGAGCTAAATAACGGTGATGGATCAAGCCCTGATCTCTTGACTGGGTAAGAGTGGTCTGCTTAATTCAGACACTCTGTTCATCACCACCCCCTTTTTGAATCGTTTTTGGCCACCACAAGTGTGGCAGGGTATACTCAGACATGAGTCCCTTGCTCACTGCACCACCAGGATTCAAGCAAGCCGGGCCGACGACGGCTGAAATGCCAGAAACCGGTCCCCGGAAGCTTGTCTCCTTTCATGTGAAGAATTGGCTTGGTAGTTTGGTCTGCCCTGTTCCCATGAGGCACTGGGTCAGACTAATTTGCATATAGCCAGGTTCTGAACTGGGGTGATGCAGTGAGCTAAATAACGGTGATGGATCAAGCCCTGATCTCTTGACTGGGTAAGAGTGGTCTGCTTAATTCAGACACTCTGTTCATCACCACCCCCTTTTTGAATCGTTTTTGGCCACCACAAGTGTGGCAGGGTATACTCAGACATGAGTCCCTTGCTCACTGCACCACCAGGATTCAAGCAAGCCAGGCCGACGACGGCTGAAATGCTAGAAACCGGTCCCTGGAAGCTTGTCTCCTTTCCGGTGAAGAATTGGCTTGGTAGTTTGGTCTGCCCTGTTCCCATGAGGCACTGGGTCAGACTAATTTGCATATAGCCAGGTTCTGAACTGGGGTGATGCAGTGAGCTAAATAACGGTGATGGATCAAGCCCTGATCTCTTGACTGGGTAAGAGTGGTCTGCTTAATTCAGACACTCTGTTCATCACCACCCCCTTTTTGAATCGTTTTTGGCCACCACAAGTGTGGCAGGGTATACTCAGACATGAGTCCCTTGCTCACTGCACCACCAGGATTCAAGCAAGCCGGGCCGACGACGGCTGAAATGCCAGAAACCGGTCCCCGGAAGCTTGTCTCCTTTCCGGTGAAGAATTGGCTTGGTAGTTTGGTCTGCCCTGTTCCCATGAGGCACTGGGTCAGACTAATTTGCATATAGCCAGGTTCTGAACTTGAGTGATGCAGTGAGCTAAATAACGGTGATGGATCAAGCCCTGATCTCTTGACTGGGTAAGAGTGGTCTGCTTAATTCAGACACTCTGTTCATCTCCACCACCCCCTTTTTGAATCGTTTTTGGCCACCACAAGTGTGGCAGGGTATACTCAGACAGGAGTCCCTTGCTCACTGCACCACCAGGATTCAAGCAAGCCGGGCCGACGACGGCTGAAATGACAGAAACCGGTCCCCGGAAGCTTGTCTCCTTTCCGGTGAAGAATTGGCTTGGTAGTTTCGTCTGCCCTGTTCCCATGGGGCACTGGGTCAGACTAATTTTTATACAGCCAGGTTCTGATCTGGGGTGATGCAGTGAGCTAAATAACGGTGATGGATCAAGCCCTGATCGCTTGACTGGGTAAGAGTGGTCTGCTTAATTCAGACACTCTGTTCATCACCACCCCCTTTTTGAATCGTTTTTGGCCACCACAAGTGTGGCAGGGTATACTCAGACATGAGTCCCTTGCTCACTGCACCACCAGGATTCAAGCAAGCCGGGCCGACGACGGCTGAAATGCCAGAAACCGGTCCCCGGAAGCTTGTCTCCTTTCCGGTGAAGAATTGGCTTGGTAGTTTGGTCTGCCCTGTTCCCATGAGGCACTGGGTCAGACTAATTTTCATATAGCCAGGTTCTGAACTGGGGTGATGCAGTGAGCTAAATAACGGTGATGGATCAAGCCCTGATCTCTTGACTGGGTAAGAGTGGTCTGCTTAATTCAGACACTCTGTTCATCACCACCCCCTTTTTGAATCATTTTTGGCCACCACAAGTGTGGCAGGGTATACTCAGACATTAGTCCCTTGCTCACTGCACCACCAGGATTCAAGCAAGCCGGGCGGACGACGGCTGAAATGCCAGAAACCGGTCCCCGGAAGCTTGTCTCCTTTTCGGTGAAGAATTGGCTTGGTAGTTTGGTCTGCCCTGTTCCCATGAGGCACTGGGTCAGACTAATTTTCATATAGCCAGGTTCTGAACTGGGGTGATGCAGTGAGCTAAATAACGGTGATGGATCAAGCCCTGATCTCTTGACTGGGTAAGAGTGGTCTGCTTAATTCAGACACTCTGTTCATCACCACCCCCTTTTTGAATCATTTTTGGCCACCACAAGTGTGGCAGGGTATACTCAGACATTAGTCCCTTGCTCACTGCACCACCAGGATTCAAGCAAGCCGGGCGGACGACGGCTGAAATGCCAGAAACCGGTCCCCGGAAGCTTGTCTCCTTTTCGGTGAAGAATTGGCTTGGTAGTTTGGTATGCCCTCTTCCCATGAGGACTTGGGTCAGACTAATTTGCATATAGCCAGGTTCTGAACTGGGGTGATGCAGTGAGCTAAATAACGGTGATGGATCAAGCCCTGATCTCTTGACTGGGTAAGAGTGGTCTGCTTAATTCAAACACTCTGTTCATCACCACCCCCTTTTTGAATCGTTTTTGGCCACCACAAGTGTGGCAGGGTATACTCAGACATGAGTCCCTTGCTCACTGCACCACCAGGATTCAAGCAAGCCGGGCCGACGACGGCTGAAATGCCAGAAACCGGTCCCCGGAAGCTTGTCTCCTTTCCGGTGAAGAATTGGCTTGGTAGTTTGGTCTGCCCTGTTCCCATGAGGCACTGGGTCAGACTAATTTGCATATAGCCAGGTTCTGAACTGGGGTGATGCAGTGAGCTAAATAACGGTGATGGATCAAGCCCTGATCTCTTGACTGGGTAAGAGTGCTCTGCTTAATTCAGACACTGTGTTCATCACCACCCCATTTTTGAATCGTTTTTGGCCACCACAAGTGTGGCAGGGTATACTCAGACATGAGTCCCTTGCTCACTGCACCACCAGGATTCAAGCAAGCCGGGCCGACAACGGCTGAAATGCCAGAAACCGGTCCCCCGGAAGCTTGTCTCCTTTCCGGTGACGAATTGGCTTGGTAGTTTGGTCTGCCCTGTTCCCATGAGGCACTGGGTCAGACTAATTTCCATATAGCCAGGTTCTGAACTGGGGTGATGCAGTGAGCTAAATAACGGTGATGGATCAAGCCCTGATCTCTTGACTGGGTAAGAGTGTTCTGCTTAATTCAGACACTCTGTTCATCACCACCACCCCCTTTTTGAATCGTTTTTGGCCACCACAAGTGTGGCAGGGTATACTCAGACAGGAGTCCCTTGCTCACTGCACCTCCAGGATTCAAGCAAGCCGGGCCGACGACGGCTGAAATGACAGAAACCGGTCCCCGGAAGCTTGTCTCCTTTCCGGTGAAGAATTGGCTTGGTAGTTTCGTCTGCCCTGTTCCCTTGAGGCACTGGGTCAGACTAATTTGCATACAGCCAGGTTCTGATCTGGGGTGATGCAGTGAGCTAAATAACGGTGATGGATCAAGCCCTGATCTCTTGACTGGGTAAGAGTGGTCTGCTTAATTCAGACACTCTGTTCATCACCACCCCCTTTTTGAATCGTTTTTGGCCACCACAAGTGTGGCAGGGTATACTCAGACATGAGTCCCTTGCTCACTGCACCACCAGGATTCAAGCAAGCCGGGCCGACGACGGCTGAAATGCCAGAAACCGGTCCCCGGAAGCTTGTCTCCTTTCCGGTGAAGAATTGGCTTGGTAGTTTGGTCTGCCCTGTTCCCATGAGGCACTGGGTCAGACTAATTTGCATATAGCCAGGTTCTGAACTGGGGTGATGCAGTGAGCTAAATAACGGTGATGGATCAAGCCCTGATCTCTTGACTGGGTAAGAGTGGTCTGCTTAATTCAGACACTCTGTTCATCACTACCACCTTTTTGAATCATTTTTGGCCACCACAAGTGTGGCAGGGTATACTCAGACATGAGTCCCTTGCTCACTGCACCACCAGGATTCAAGCAAGCCGGGCCGAGGACGGCTGAAATGCCAGAAACCGGTCCCCGGAAGCTTGTCTCCTTTCCGGTGAAGAATTGGCTTGGTAGTTTGGTCTGCCCTGTTCCAATGAGGCACTGGGTCAGACCAATTTGCATATATCCAGGTTCTGAACTGGGGTGATGCAGTGAGCTAAATAACGGTGATGGATCAAGCCCTGATCTCTTGACTGGGTAAGAGTGGTCTGCTTAATTCAGACACTCTGTTCATCACCACCCCCTTTTTGAATCGTTTTTGGCCACCACAAGTGTGGCAGGGTATACTCAGACATGAGTCCCTTGCTCACTGCACGACCAGGATTCAAGCAAGCCGGGCCGACGACGGCTGAAATGCCAGAAACCGGTCCCCGGAGGCTCGTTTCCTTTCCGGTGAAGAATTGGCTTGGTAGTTTGGTCTGCCCTGTTCCCATGAGGCACTGGGTCCGACTAATTTGCATATAGCCAGGTTCTGAACTGGGGTGATGCAGTGAGCTAAATAACGGTGATGGATTAAGCCCTGATCTCTTGACTGGGTAAGAGTGGTCTGCTTAATTCAGACACTCTGTTCATCACCACCCCCTTTTTGAATGGTTTTTGGCCACCACAAGTGTGGCAGGGTATACTCAGACATGAGTCCCTTGCTCACTGCACCACCAGGATTCAAGCAAGCCGGGCCGACGACGGCTGAAATGCCAGAAACCGGTCACTGGAAGCTTGTCTCCTTTCCGGTGAAGAATTGGCTTGGTAGTTTGGTCTGCCCTGTTCCCATGAGGCACTGGGTCAGACTAATTTGCATATAGCCAGGTTCTGAACTGGGGTGATGCAGTGAGCTAAATAACGGTGATGGATCAAGCCCTGATCTCTTGATTGGGTAAGAGTGGTCTGCTTAATTCAGACACTCTGTTCATCACCACCCCCTTTTTGAATCATTTTTGGCCACCACAAGTGTGGCAGGGTATACTCAGACATTAGTCCCTTGCTCACTGCACCACCAGGATTCAAGCAAGCCGGGCGGACGACGGCTGAAATGCCAGAAACCGGTCCCCGGAAGCTTGTCTCCTTTCCGGTGAAGAATTGGCTTGGTAGTTTGGTCTGCCCTGTTCCCATGAGGCACTGGGTCAGACTAATTTGCATATAGCCAGGTTCTGAACTGGGGTGATGCAGTGAGCTAAATAACGGTGATGGATCAAGCCCTGATCTCTTGACTGGGTAAGAGTGGTCTGCTTAATTCAAACACTCTGTTCATCACCACCCCCTTTTTGAATCGTTTTTGGCCACCACAAGTGTGGCAGGGTATACTCAGACATGAGTCCCTTGCTCACTGCACCACCAGGATTCAAGCAAGCCGGGCCGACGACGGCTGAAATGCCAGAAACCGGTCCCCGGAAGCTTGTCTCCTTTCCGGTGAAGAATTGGCTTGGTAGTTTGGTCTGCCCTGTTCCCATGAGGCACTGGGTCAGACTAATTTGCATATAGCCAGGTTCTGAACTGGGGTGATGCAGTGAGCTAAATAACGGTGATGGATCGAGCCCTGATCTCTTGACTGGGTAAGAGTGCTCTGCTTAATTCAGACACTGTGTTCATCACCACCCCATTTTTGAATCGTTTTTGGCCACCACAAGTGTGGCAGGGTATACTCAGACATGAGTCCCTTGCTCACTGCACCACCAGGATTCAAGCAAGCCGGGCCGACAACGGCTGAAATGCCAGAAACCGGTCCCCGGAAGCTTGTCTCCTTTCCGGTGAAGAATTGGCTTGGTAGTTTGGTCTGCCCTGTTCCCATGAGGCACTGGGTCAGACTAATTTGCATGTAGCCAGGTTCTGAACTGGGGTGATGCAGTGAGCTAAATAACGGTGATGGATCAAGCCCTGATCTCTTGACTGGGTAAGAGTGCTCTGCTTAATTCAGACACTCTGTTCATCACCACCCCCTTTTTGAATCGTTTTTGGCCACCACTAGTGTGGCAGGGTATACTCAGACATGAGTCCCTTGCTCACTGCACCACAAGGATTCAAGCAAGCTGGGCCGACAACGGCTGAAATGCCAGAAACCGGTCCCCGGAAGCTTGTCTCCTTTCCGGTGAAGGATTGGCTTGGTAGTTTGGTCTGCCCTGTTCCCATGAGGCACTGGGTCAGACTAATTTGCATATAGCCAGGTTCTGATCTGGGGTGATGCAGTGAGCTAAATAACGGTGATGGATCAAGCCCTGATCTCTTGACTGGGTAAGAGTGGTCTGCTTAATTCAGACACTCTGTTCATCACCACCCCCTTTTTGAATCGTTATTCATTACACCCGGCACATGTTTTGCCCAGAACTGTACGTTTGATTTCATGCATCGCAACACAATCTCTTTCAACCATCGTAATATCCATTTGCAGCGTGCTGCCTGCTGATTAATGCACTCAACCACAGTCATGTTATTGGACCAAAATACCACAGAGCGGTCTCTGAAATCCCCCGGCCATGCCAACAGAGCCACCAAGATGGGGAAGAGTTCTAGAAAACCAATATTACTCGTCAGGCCGTTTGTTTGCCACCTCGCCGGCCATCTTTGTGCCGACCAGCGGTTTCCGAGGATCGCACCAAACCCCACGCTGCCCGCCGAGTCGGTCCATAAGCTGAGTTCCGCCGATGAGGCTGGGGGTTTGCTCCAGACCACTCGGCCGTTGAAGTCCGTCAGGAATGCCAGCCAAATGAGCATGTCCTGGCGAACCTCCGCCGACAGTTTTGTGCGGTGGTGCCCTTCCCTGAGGCCTACCATGGACTGGGCAATGGATCGAGAGAAAGGGCGAGCCATCAGTATCACTCTTAATGCAAAATTAAGCTGACCCACTGTCTGCTGTAATTGGTGCAATGTCACCTTCTCAGTCCCGAGACACTGCAACAAGGAAGCCCTAAATTTGGCGATCTTCTCCGCCGGCAGGCGGAAGCACCCCTCCATGGAGTCTAGTTCTATGCCCAGAAACTCCAGGGAGGTAGTCGGCCCCACTGTCTTACCTGGCGCCAATGGAACCCCGAAACCCCGCATGAGCACGCAGAAGTCCTGCAATGCCCGTGCACAGTCCCGAGCGCCCGCTGGGCCGAGAAAGAGGAAATCATCAAGATAATGCATCACATGTTGGTGCCCTGTGGCCTTTGTGAACACCCACTCCAGAAATGAGCTAAACATTTCAAAATAGGCACACGAAATTGAACAACCCATTGGCATGCACATATCCATGTAGTATTTCCCCTGAAACGTAAAACCCAACAAGCGCTGATCTTGGGGATGCACCGGAAGCAACCTGAATGCAGATTCAATGTCTGATTTTGCTAACAATGCGCCGGGACCTAGGCGATTCAACAGCACCACTGCGTCATCGAAAGATGCATACTTTACACTGCAAACCTCAGGGTCGATCGCCTCATTGACAGAAGCCCCCTTCGGTGCCGACATATTGTGAATGCGCCTGTACTCTCCCGGGTCCCTTTTTGGCACCACCCCTAATGGGGAGCACACAAAATCAGCCGATGGTGGGTCACCAAAAGGTCCTGCCACTCGCCCCAAGCTAACCTCCTTGGCGATCTTTTTGGCGGCAACCGTCGGGTTGTGCTGAACGGACAGTTGGTTCTTACAAGAAGCGGTCCCACGAAAATCACCCGCCGGGATCCTGAAGCCATATGAGAAGCCATCTCGCAGAATCCCGGCGGACGCATGATCAGGGTATCTTTTCAGCCAAGGGGTCAAAGCCAAGATATCTACGGGCAAAGATGTGTGCTTCCGGGGCACCGTATCAATCCTGCCTGGTACCCCCTTTGCCTCCTGTGCCATTGGCCCTGGATCGGCAGCTAGTTTCAGGGTGTGAGGTGTTACCACAACCAGAGCACGCGTGCCGGAACCTACACGTTCCTTGCAGCCTGTTACACGTTCCCTTATTGAAACCTCAACACACCCCTCGCTTATTTCCGTTCCCGCCCGAACTAGGCTGAGACTCCCCCCGTAGTTCTGACGAAAGGGCTGTGACTGCCTCTGTGGAAATGCCCTGGAGCCATTCGTGCTTGACACCGCACCACCCGCTGATCCTGGCAAGAGCTGCGCATGCCATGAAACCGTATCCAGACAATCCCAAGTCAATGCCTCGTTAAACTCTTTCGCTTTTCTAAAAGCCACATCATACCCTTTCCACTCCTCACCTCCATACTTCTCATGGAAGTTCGTGATCCTGCTCTGATAACAAGCCAAGTCACTCAACAGTTCTGGTGTACGTTCAGCGATAATAGCCACAAAGATAGAAACGGCCCTGATCCAGTTCATCATCGACTCCTCGACCCTGAATTCCGCCATTTTTGCCCGCCATACACTGGGGTGCCATAAATCCTTCTGGGTCTTGGCATATTCTACCTCTCAATGATCAGTCAACAGTGAAAACATATTAATGTATTTGTTGGCCCACACCATCTCTTTAGTAACCATGGGAACATGTTGTGCCAAACTTTCCCGCCTTGAGGGTACCGCGCCCTCCCCCATCATCGGTAACTATCTCTTACCGGCTTCCGCCGCACTTCCAGCCGTGTCCGTCGCCTTATCTTCGTTGTCTGTCGGGACCACTTTCGCCACCTGTGAGGAAATAGAAGGCACGTTCGCTGCCCCAGCATCCCTTGTCTGCCGTAATTGTTCAATAATTAGTCTAGCTTCTTCGGCCGGGTCTCCCACAGCCGCGGATCCCCCCCGCTCCCTTTTTCAACCATGGTAACACAGCCGCTAACTGAAGCGCTAATTCAGGAGGCATCTGATCGTTCTCCAGCGGTGTGATAACCACAGGGATAGGCAACCCCCTGTCCGGTATGGGTACCGGGCTGGCCGCTGGCGCTACTGGGATCGGTGGTACCTCCACCGGGACTGGGGCCTCGCTAGGACCCGCTTTCACCCGCCTCTTTTTCCCCTTATCCCCCCCTGGGGTAACGTTTGGCAAAGCCGGCCCTATGACTCTCTTAGGTCGCCCTGAGGGGGCAGCTTGCGCCTCCACTTGTTTCCTGAGGGCCGCCAAGCCGCGACCAAGCTGGTCTACTTTACCGAACTTTCGGTCCATCGCCGAAACCTGGTTCACCAATGTACGCAGCATACGTTCCATCTCGGAGCTCTTTCCAGACTTCTTGCCAGGCTTGTCAGCGTTCAACGTTAGCTCAGCCTGTCCTTCCGAAGTGACTCGAACTCCAGCTACGCCTTGATGACTGAAACAGAAAAACAACGATTACAAGTTCAAAAAACTGCAGCTTGTTCCCTTGAGGGCTCACGAGCGACGAGTGGTGCAGCCTTCAGAGCGCAGGAACAAGAGGACGCTTCCTTGAATTCCCGCGCCTTTTACCCAGCAGCGGGTAGGCGGGGCCGCCCCCTCATCACGCCCATCGGTACACGGACTTCCGGGCGGGTGTTTAGGACAACCCTTTTTGGGCGGTAGGGGCGTGCTCCGACCACTCCGCTATGGGCATACCGGCCGGGACACGCCCCCCCCGCCCGCAACGGTTTCCCGGGGGATCGGGGCACCCATCCATACGTTCGGTGTGACCAAGTGGTCTCCCCTTTCCAGACTCAGATTCTGGCGAACACAGTGGAAATCAAAGTAGACAGGGACGTAAATAACAACAACAGCAATCTGATAAACTTATCAGGTTAAAAAAGAAACAAATCAGTACTGAACTTCATGGACACTTTCTTTTAGATCATTTAAAGGCAGGCAGAATCCCTGCTGGATTACAGATACGTAATATTTCAGTCATTTTTACTGAAGATGCTACTTACAAGAAAGGGTACAGCTGGATAGGTACTAAATGCAGTAGAGATGTGATGGTAGCTCACAATAGAAACCGCACAATGGTTACCACAGGACCAATTGCGTGAAATAGCAGGTTTGGAACAGGAAATAAAAAAACAATCAATCTTTATCAGACGCAAAGCCACTTATGGCTAAAATTGAAAAAGAACATTTTGAATTTAAAGACTTTACAATTAACCAAAAAAGATGCAAATTTGAAAAAGACAAAAATAAAATCTTTTCACTAGAAAGTGAATATATCCGTATTTACAATCGGATTTTTATTCTCGCCCGGAATCAGGAAGATTCTTACCTGATTATTTTGCAAGGTCACAAAGTATTTTCATTTCCTTCTCGGACATGTCCTCCTCCTCAACAGGAGACTCAGATTCTGGCGAACACAGTGGAAATCAAAGTAGACAGGGACGTAATTAACAACAACAGCAACAACCTTTTTCTAGGAAGGAGACCAACAGCGAGCCAGAGGACGCAAGCGCTTTGTCAAACAGCCGTGGAAAATGAGGACGAGACGCCAATATTACAAAACATTGACGCCTCACCCATTTTTAATTAGTCTAGCAGACAACTATCTGAAATGCAAAATAAAGTCCTGAAGAAAGGATTGTCGTTTTTCCCCAACCAGAACCACTGATTTTGTTAGAATGAAAACTGAAACAATGGAATTTTGTTGTAAACTTAAGCCCAAGGCATTTTTCTCTCAAAATGAATATCCGTCAAGTTTAGAAACTACTGGATTAAGAAATAAATCAGACTCTTGCCCTCCCATCAACAAGACACCAAATGAGATCCTTTAATTTGAGCAAACGGTCCTGTCAGCAATAAGTGACATGGAAAGGAGAAACACCTTTGTGAAATACAACATGTCTAAAGGTGAAAGAGACGCCCTTACAGATTTACAAAATGACCCTTCAATAATAATAAAGCCTGCTGATAAAGGCGGAGCCTTCGTCATTTGGTCTCTATTGGAATATCAAAAAGAGGCTTTAAGACAGGTACAAAACACGGATCAATACAGGAGACTTTCATGTGATCCAACAAGAGAAATCCAGGGTGAAATAACGACACTTAGCATATTTAGAGCGCAATCTATATATCTGGGACCAGAAGAATCCAAATTCCTCATAAAACAACATCCTCGAATTCCTGTGTTATATCTGTTACCTAAAGTTCATAAGGACGAAAAACATCCACCGATTGGTTCGGGGTGCAAATCGGTCCTGGAATCGATCGCAAAATATGTTGATTTCTTCCTTAAGCCTTTCTTGGAACAAGTCCCTTCATATTTAAGAGACACCATGTGTTTTTTAAATGCACTTAAGGACATTGAGGTTATGGAGACAACACAGATGTGGTTACATTTGATGTTGTGTCTCTGTACACAGAAATTCCTTAAGATGGATTAGAGGCAATAGGATCTTTCCTTGACTTAAGACCCAAACCAGGACAAGTGCCGACTGATTTCATTATCAAGTTAGCTAAAATCTGTCTGAAGCGAAAATATTTAAAATTTGGTGAAAACTTTTATTACCAAGTTAAAGGAACTGCGATGGGATGTCCATTTGCACCAGAATTTGCTGTACTATACATGGCCAAATATGAAGAAAGGTTTGTCTTCAATAATAACTCATTTCAACACCAAACATCAGGGTGTGTAAGATATAGCGACAATATTTTATTTATATGGACTGGCACAGAGGAGACACTTAAGCAGTTTTACAGGTGGCTCAACGATCAGACACCAGATATTAAATTCAGTGTCCACCACAATGAGAATCACATCACATTCTTGGATGAAGAGGTATACACATTGGAAGGACGTCTTATAACAATACTTTACACAAAGCCAATGGATAGAAATAAGCACTACACCACAACAGCCCTCACCCTCGTAATTTAATAGATAATCTCCTGTACGGCCAGTTTTTAAGGATCTGTAGAAATTGCACTGAGAAGGATGAGTTTCAACGCCACACCAACAATCTGATCACCAAACTTAAAGCTCGTGGCTACCCCAAACGACTCCTAAAAAGATCAATAAAAAGAGCTTGGTGGACATCACAGGACAAATTACTAACCCAAAAAACAAATTCACAATTGGAGCAATTGGTGTGTGTATACACGTTCTGCATAAAATCTAATACATTTTTAAAAATCATCAACCAGAATTGGCATTTGACTTCCAACTGGGACAATTTTTTTAAGAAACCATTGTCTGCTTTCAGAAAGGAGAAAAGTATGGGGAATCAATTAGTAAGTGCTTCCCTTCTGAAACCATCATCCAAGACGGACATGCGCCAGTGCTTGAATTTACCTCCAATCCAAGGACATAATAAATGTGGGACTTGTGTCTGCAGCAGCCAGACAACTGAAGGCAATTTGTTCTCCGATGAGTCGCAGAACTGGAAACAAATTGTAAATCAAAACATTTTGTGTACGGAATCATCTGCCCATGAAAAAACTCTACATTGAGAAAACCAACCAAGAGATACACCATCGTATTTCTCAAGATAAATCGTGGATTCGGAAACGTATAATTACAGCACCTTTGGTGACACATTGGTTGGAAAATAACCACACAGAAACTAATTTAAAATGGACAGTGATTTTGTCCATTGAAACTCAATACAGAGGAGGCGACTTGATCCGGAAATTGAGCCAGCGAGAGGCGTTCCTTTATTGTCAAATTCAACTGTGTAACTAATGGCCTCAACAAACTGACAGAGTCACAAAACCTATGAGCTTCACTTACCCTACTGCTCGACAGGATTCATATACCTGACCTCAAGTATGGAGGCTATTATGCTTTACCACATTCGAGTTTGAAATCTCCCCTGTGAGCAGACCAGTAAAGATGCACTATAAAAACATTGACGACTGGATTGATCCCTAGCGATTAGATTTATTTCACTAACTATCTACTTTCCTTCTCTTTTTGCTTTTTGAATAACTGGCTTTGGCTCATATATCACTCAAGGAATCATAGGAATCATCAGACAGGTGCAAGTTTTACAAGAATTGCTTAGAGCACTATCAATATGATATGACTTGAAGTACCGTTCTTTGATGGATCTCAATTTATTTTGTACTTTCAGTTTCTTCATTTTCACCCAAACCAGAGACAATGTTTTATGTTCTGTACAAACTGAGACAAATAGTACAAGTATTTCCTGTGCATACACAGACAAAGGCTATTTTTGGGGGCGGTCTCATTCGCACTGACTCATGGTAATTAAGTGTAAATTGTGAATAACGTTTAGTTCATATAAGTGAGACGCAGTCCAGAATATTAATAGAGTGGCACCTTGCCCCAATCGATCACGACAACTTGAAAGAATGTCAACAGGCTACAGAGACTTGTCCCGTTTGCAGTAGATGGCATAACAAAGTACTGGATCCAAGAGATAGAAGGAATCTATGACATCAATAAAGTTGTTCCTTGTTCGAAAAAGTATAAATCACTTAAACCGGAAACAATTTAAAACAATCTGCCGATGAACCCGCCGTGACTCGCGACCTTAACTTTCTCGGAGTCATATGGGCACATGCGAATACAGTGGATAGAAGTATGTGGCTCCTTCCTACCTCATAACTCTGATGTATTACCATTCCGTTGGACTATTTCCTGTGGCACACGAACACAACATGCTTTTAATTGCATGCTTAAAGTGAACAAAGTCTTTCTTCTGATTCCTAAATTAGTCCGCTTGAATTTGCAAGTATCTATCCCAGACACTGGGCAACATAATATACCCACATTTGAAAAGGCATGTCTACGAACTAAGCGTTACAATGTAGCTTTGTTTTTTTGTAAATGTTTCAGTTTGAAATGTATGTGTTTTACTCATACATCTGCTTCCTTCGATCAGTTGACCGTTTGTCATATCGCGCTTGAGACCGAGCCAGCCAAATTCTCTTTAAGACACTGGTTTTGTCTTAAAAAAAGCAAGTTGGTCACCAAAGGAGTAAATGGGTTAATGATTGTGGTAAAATCATCTTTTAAGAGAGCCGCTGCCTACAAATTCCTAAAATTTTTCTTGTGCTGTTTTAGACATAAAAGTCTCCTGTTTGGAGACACTTAAAAATAAGCTAGTTGGTCAAAATAGGAGAACATGTGAAAGTATTGATCTGATACTCTGGTCTTCTGGCTTACTCAACAGAGAGAAAGTGGAAAATTAGAACAAGAAAAGGCGAGCCCGAGGTTGCATTTCCCATTTTACAAGTAAGCATTAATTCAGTCAACACATTTTTTTTTGTTTGTTTTCACTTGGGTTGACATGACGTTAGTCTAAACAGGTTGTTTTGAACATTGTATTATAGTGGTGCCCGCGGTGGCAAGTGTCACTGGATGGTGAACAAGTGGATAGAAACAAGGAAAAGTAAACCTGGTTTAAAGAGACTGAGGTAAATGAATTGGGAGGAATAGGGTCTAAGTGGACAACGTGTGAACGTGATCATCATTTTTGAAATTACAGTAATTTTTCTTTCTTTATATTTTCAGCTCTCTATTTGTTCTATGGCCTGAGGAGAATCCGGCAAGTAATTTAAGTAGGTTCGAAACGCATCAAATGTTTTATTGTTGATCAAATAGGTGCCTTTTGTGGATGAAATACCACTGGTGCTCACCAAACAGCTGTACTTTGTAATTGGTATGTACACAAAGTGAGCAGAGTAGGATCATCATTTGGCCTTGGCCTCTGAAACAAACTGAAAAACGATCAATATAGAGAACTGTCAGGGGTAATGTGGGTTTAAGAAACTGTGGATAAAAAAGTATACAGAACCAGAGCGTAAAATGTGTTCTATGTTTTAGTAATGTAATATGATTTGTTTGTAAATTGACAATATTTTTTGTTATTAAACGATTTATGTTATGTTCTCAGTGTATGTTTAATATGTCTAAAGGTCTATGTCATAAAATTAAAAAATAATATTGTTTCTAAAAAAACTATTTAAAGAGAAGATAATTCTAAAGTGATCAAAATAAAAAGTTTTCAGATCAGATTGATTAGGTCTTTTGATCTTGGGACGAAAGGATGAATGAATGAGTATCAGTATTGGCATTCTTCTTGGTGGTTTCACACTTACAGGCTAGGCACACCCCTAATGTGGGCCACCTGAAGTGGACAGTCGAAGAAGGTGAGGAAGATAGGATCCTACTACATGGTTACCCCCACTTTTTGCCTGGTGCTGTGATGGTTTCTGACTAGTCTGACTGGGATCCTGCTAATCAGGACCCCAGTCTCTGTGCTTTCTCCCTTAAATTGGCTATGGTGAGTACTTGGGTACATCCCCGATTGGCCATTGGTGTACCATTATAACTCCCTAGTATATGGTACTGTGGTTCCCAGGTCATGGGTACACCAGGGGTCGCGCTTGGCTGCAGCATGTATTATGCCACCCATGAGAGACCACTTAAATTGTGACTAGGGGTCGACCATTGCAGACTGTGTTAGCTGGTGCTAGCACAACTTACGACAGATATAGGTTTCCCTATATCCGAGGTCACTCACTTAAAACTTATAAGTCACCCTTAGGGCAGACCTTTCAGTGCTGAAGGCAGGGTGCTCGGTCTAAGTGTGAAGGTGCCCCTGCATGAGCCGGACACCCCTACGACCTTTGAAGTCCATTCTCCCAGGTTGTAAGTGCATCAGCCATTAAGGTACATAAAGTGGCCCTGAGTCATTACGCAATGACAATCTCTAAACCGGCTGTAACAAACCCGGTCATGTTTGGTATCATACATGTTGGAATCATACCTCCACACCGTAAATAGTGTGGGAGGTATGATTCCATGCACTATAAAGCTCCTCTGAGAGGCCCTCAGTGCTCCCAGTACCAGTTTTTTAGACCCGGACAGCACAACATGGCTGCTGCCAACCAGAGACATGATTCTGCCCTCCTGGTGCTGAGCCAAGCTCGAGCAGGGAAAGGGAGAACAATAGGTATCCTATCACAAGGAGGTGTGACCACCTCCCAGACAGGGTTTAGTGTATTGGGGACGGGTGGGAGCGCTTGCCAGCACAACTGTCTGCTTGAGGGGAACATTTGGTGCCCTCCCTGCTTAGTTCAGTTCCAACCAGCTCAGGGAGCTGTCGACTCCCGCTCTAGCTCTAAACTGGACAAAGAACATGGGAGTATCCTCCCCACTGTCCGACTCCTCCCCTGGGAGGCAACCCTGAATCTTCTCAACCCTTTCCTTAAGGTACTTAAGGGCCCACCTGTTGGTGGGTCCGTATATTTGTCGTGGGACAAGATTCATATCAAGACACCACTTCTTCGACTGTCTGGGCACTCTGGACTTCGCTCTGGGTATCAAGACTGCAACTGGTAGGACTCCTGCTGCTCCTGGTCTCGTCCCCCTACTCGTCTGCTGCAACGTTCGTGCCTGTGCTCAATGCAGGAACCTTCCAAGACCTGTGGGCATCCAAGACACCTGAAGGAATCTCCCTTGAAATGGGGTAGTCACTTCCCTGCATCTGCAGGCACTGCAATCAAGTTGACTGATCTGCTGATCCAGTGCTCCCACAGACTCCGAAAGGCTCAGCAAAACAGGTGGTGGTTCTTCACATCCCTCAAAGCCTGTGCTGTCTGCTCACAGAGTTTAAGGCCAGTATCCCTTGGAGCCACAGGATCCGGACCCCTGTGCACTGCGTTGACTTGCCTTTGCTAAGACTTGTTGGCTCTCTTCCTCAGAGATCTTCGGGCTCCAAATAGCCTCCACCTCAAGCATGTCCTGTGACCAAGATCTTCTTACTAATCACATCCCTGACACCGTTGGCCTGCATCTTTGGTTAGCTGCTCGAGATCCTCTCGCGACTCCATTAACGCCGGCCTGTGGATCCATTTGAGGGTCTTCTTTGATTTCAGCTGGCCCCCCTGATTGTTTGGGGCCTGCTCGGACTCCTCTTCTTGTGGTGAGTCACCTGGACTTTTGCTGGTCCCGACACTGCACCTTCTTTGCTTTCCAGATTGTTTGCAGTTGCCAAGGCTTGTTAGTACTCCCAACAGACACCAACCCCTGAACTCTCGACATTCGACGTGGGACAGCTCATGAACGGCTCCTGGTCTTCCACAGTGTCGCATGGTCAGCACAGCTCCAGCTCCAAGGTCACTGTCAACTCTCCTGCACACTCAATATCAGTGGGCATTCGACTTCAGTGCACCTTGGTCACTCCAGAGTGGCATAGACTATGTCCCCTCTGCTTGCAGGTACTTCTTAACTTGAATCCACCAGACACTTTCCACTTCTTCACCAGCGACATCTTCCTGAAGTCCTCCATTGATTTCAACTGCGGCTTCTGATGCCACTTTGCACCTATGCATCCAGCTTCCCTGTTGTAGGTATCCTGGTTCCTATGGTATCCATAGGTGGGATGGCTCTCCAACCTTCTGTCTTTCATGGGGTTTCTTCAGGGTCCACTGGGAAGGGTCCTTCTTTAAAATTACAACTGCAACGTACCCATTGACTTGAATTGAGCACGACGTTGTGTTCCCACTCTGCACACAGCCTCTGTGGGGTTTCTGGTTATTTACCTTGGGAGGTTTCTTGGGTCCCCACCACTTCTGAATCTTCTGGGTATAGTCTTGACTTGGCCCATGGATCGCATTCCACTATTTTAGTATATGGTTTGGTTCCCCCCCCCCCCCCCCCCCCCCCCCCCTGGTGACCACTCTTTAATACGTGTTTCTTAGCAAAGTATTGTATGCATTCCGTATATCTCAGGATAGGAGATATTTGTATGTGTTAGTGAGTGCCTTATATTAAATAATTTTTTTATAAATACACTGTGTGTCAGCTCTGGAAAAACAAGCTGCTTTGCACTCCTTCTGGACTAAGCCTGAAGGCTGCTCTCCACAACTAACACTTAGAAAGCTTTCTAAGGTTGTCTAAGACCACTTAAATCACCACAAGGGTTGTCTAGATTAGTTCAGGGTGCCACACTTACAAATGTGAGCACCATATACTAAGCCAGCTTCTACCAGAAGGGTTACGCCAAATTGGGTTTGGTGAAAATAGGAACAATGAGTCAGAATTATGGCAACTCCTCACAGTAAGTGGTCATGTAGGGGGTGTAGACACCACAGGGGTAGGTAGCCCATTGCCTACTACCGTACACTCCTCTTAATGCCCATAAACTCAGGAATATGGGGTCCCTTCTGACACCAGACAGACAGATTTGTCTACCTGGGAACAGAATAAGGACAAAGAAGAGCTGACACCGCAAGAACAAAGGATTTGCTCCAAAATTAGTGCCAATCTTTACCTGGCTGCTGGTACCCTCGACAATTGCAGGTGTGAATCGTCCAGAAGCTGCACATCAACCCCAAACCCTTTGAGGACTATTTAGCACTTCAACAACCTTGCAGCATCTCCCTTGGAGTGGAGGAGCTCTCCCCCTGCATCTGCAGACACCAACCGCACTAGCCCAGTACACTGTTTTGCTGACCATCAGGCCTACCAAGGAAGCATCTCTCTAAGAGAATGTCACTGTGGTTCAAGGAGGCCAGCCCAGTCTCTCCAGCGAGTTTCAAGGCACAAGACTCTACAGGAGCCCACAAGTAATAATACCCTGGGTATCAAAGAATTTGCTGCAACCAAGGCTTGCTAAGCGTCCAGTCTGGACACAACCGTCACAAAATCCGCCCTGCCCAGGAGGGACTTCTGGACCGGTAGGGCTCACCCAGAGTGGCCCTACCTCCCTGTTTTCTTCCCCTCTCCTAGTCACCTAAGAACCGTGAGAGCCTCTAACTCACCCCGCCAGACAAAACACCTTTGCACTCAAGCTCGGATCTACAGAAACAGACTATACCTTCTCACACCAGAGACCCTCACGAGCCGAGCCCTCCTTCGGGTACTGCCAGGTTGGTCTCCACTTGCACCGTTTTTGTTTCAGGTACCCGTCAATTGACTAATACATAGGCTACCAACGTGACCAGCAGGTAAAACTGAACTGTTGGTGGTTCTTTGGACCTTGGCCCTTAAGCACTCAAGTCCTAAAAGGCACCTTCAACAACTGTTTGCAAGTATACGTATGCAGTGCATGTTTCTCCCATAGGATAACATTATTGCATTTGAGGCTCATATCTCAAAAAACGTTATTTGAGCATTTTACTGTAAAATCTAGATCTCTGAAGTACTTACCTGATTCCGAAGATCTTGGTGTCTAAAGTTATATAAAAATCTGTATTATTTTTCTAAATTGATCTCAAATTTCTTCTTGAGTGTGTGTTTCATTTATTGACTCTGTGCAACAAATGCTTAACACTTCCCTCTGATAAGCCTAAACTGCTCGACCACACTACCACAGATACAGCACTTGGGATTATTAAAGTAAGCCTGGTAAACCAATAAGGGTTGTCTGGACTTTTTGCATAGTGTGCCCCTATATTGGCCACTACATAAAAAGCCAGCTTCCTACAGTGTCGCTGTCTGGATGCGAAGAACTGGTATTTTGAGCTTTCTGCCTTTGCAAACAGGTCTATTTCTAGTGTTCCCCACCTTTTGAACACCTTCTCCTTCCCCGCATGATTCAACTCCTACTTGTGAGAAGTGAAGCTTGCATGCTTAGTTTGTCCGCTTCCACGTTGTCTATTCCGAGTAGAGGATTTTCTGTCATGGTTATCTGTCTCTGGATGGCCCGTCTCCAGATCTCCTGTGCTAGTCTTGAAAGGGCGAAGGATTTTGTTACCCCATACTTGTTGAGGTAGAACATTGTTGCTGTATTGTCTGTTTGAATTTGTATTGATTGTTCTACAAATGTTTCTGAAAGATATTTAACGCTAGGAACACTATCCTGTGGTTTCCTTGACCTTCTGATGTTGACCTTCCTCCTATAAGCAAATCCAACTTATACGTGAGGCGTCCGTGGTGATGGTCACTGTTGGGGATGGTAGCATAAAGTATAAAGGGTCTTTCTGCTGTTACATTAGTGTTGTTCCACCACATCATTTCCTTCTGAATTTTTAATGTGACAACCACTAGATCTTCCTGGCTTCCCATCGCATGTGACCATTGGTTCTGGATCGGTCTCACGTGTAGCTTGGCATGTGGTAATAATGGTATGCAGAAAGTCATAATTCCTATTAATGTCCCCACTGTTCTCACTGTCAGAGATTGACCTTCCAGTAACTGTTAACTTCTTGCGTTATAGCCAGGACTCTTTCTTGCAAGGAAACACCTTCGCTTGCACTGTGTTTATTTTCACCACCAGGAAGACCTTCTCCTGTTCTGGTGTGGGTGAAGACTTCTCCACACATGTATTTCCATTCGTCTCACATGCATGGCTAAAGCCTCCAAGTACTTTGTGAACACTGTAGGAGCTGATTTTATGCCGAATGGTAGAACTCTGAATTGGTAGTGCACATTCTCCACTTAGTAGCGTAGAAACTCCTTCTGCGTGTGATTCATTGGAATGTGCAGATAGGCGTCCTTTAAGTCTATGGTTGCGATGGCGTCCTTTAAGTCTATGGTTGCGATGGAATCCCTCTGCTGGGTTAAGGTATGTCCTCTTGGAGGGTCATAATTTTTAACTTTTGTGTTCTTATAAACTTTTTTAGGAAGGAGATGTCTATTATGGGCCGTAGCTACTTGTCTGGTTTTGGTACCAGAAACAATGTTAAGTAGATTCCCTTGCTATCCTTTAAGAGCATTTTTTTGATTAAATGTTTTTGTAGAAATTCTTTTACTACCCGTCTAAGACAGAATTTCTCTTTTTTCATATGGGTTTTAAGCTTTGGGGCACGACTTACTGGGTGTTGCCCCAGTTCTATACAATAACTGTGTTGGATAATATTAAGTATCCGCTTGTCTGATGTGTCCTCCCTCCACTCCTGGAGCAAGGCCCCTATTTTTTCCCCCAACAGTGTTTTGTGTGGGGCTCCTGATTTTGAGAGTCACTTGCTTGCCTCTGCCATTACTTTTGTAGGCTTCCCTTAGACTCTTGCTTGCCTGCGAAAGGTCTGTGGTGCCTAAATTACCAATGCTGTGCTGGTGTTTGTGTCTGACCTGTATGTTGGGAGGTTTGGTGTGTTGTGACAATTTGGAAACTTCTTATCCCAGATGGTCTTCTAATGGAAGAGATTATCTGTCTCTGCTGCCCTCTGTACTGTAGGGCTCACTTCGATTTTGCTGTCTCGTTAAACCTTTTTGAGTTGATGCAGTGGGTCATCTGCTGCACTACCGAACAGGTGTTCTCCGTTGAATGGGGTGTTTATGTTGACCTGAACCTAATTTTGAACCCAGAGAGTCACAGCCAAGCGTGTCGCCTTAGGGTTGTTTCTGTCACCAGTTGTCTAGCTGCTGTGTCCATGGCGTCAAGTGCTGACTATAGGCACGTGTTAACTATGTTCTTCCCTTCTTCTGCGAGGGTACCTGTCCTTTTCTGGTTTCGTTCCAGTATGTATTTAATTCGATTCACACAATTTAGAGGTAGGAATATGTACTATATTTTAGTAGTGGCATGTGCTCTGCGAGAAAAGACTGGCGTTACTCACTGATTGTGAAATGCTTTGTCATCGGGCTTGCTAGCGGACACCCCTGGGCAGACCAATGCTTGGGGGTGGAGCAAGGGGGAGGGGAAGACAATACAAACAAAAAATAGCAGGATCACCAAAGAATGTGCAGGTTGAGAAGGTTAAAACTAGCTCTGGTGTGTCTGTGGTATTATTTTATTCCTGGACCACCCAGCCAGGGTCAAAAACGTGAAGGATGGTGGTGAAAAGAGAACATTAGGATCAATTCACCCCACCTTACTGCAAAAGTGTTGACATGTTTCTGCCGATTAGACTGCGCCCTTAGTGTTGGGTCACTCCAGCATTCATCAAGACCATCGAGATCCCAATCAAAACACTCTCCAGTCCTATTTAGGATTTTAGTGGGTAATTCCCTTACAGCAAAGGGTTACGTAACTCACACTCTCGAGTAATCTGTGGAAAGAGGAGTCACTCCATCACCACCTCTTGCTGGAATAATCATTGCAAGAGCATGCAAAACGTATTTTACCTCACACACCACATGACCATCACACTGGGAGCATTATGGTCCTTTAATCAAACTTCTGCTCTCTCTGGTCGGACAGTTTGGCATGGTTAGTCCATGTATCCATTAAAAATCCAACCACCAATATATGACCTCCTCATATATTCAACATATGCCCTTCCAATACTAAGTGTGGTAATATAATCACAAGGCCCCTCTCATTCACCGAGTTCCATCAGTAAGTAGATTTGAAATAGAGAGGAAATAGGAACGGTTCCCTGTAGTCACACACTACATGAAAAATACGTAAAGTTTGTGGTAAACAGTTACTTATCTATATTTAATGAGTCATATATCTCTTAATCTGAGGGTCGTCGCCGATTTTAGTGAAGCCATACCACCTAACACTACCGAGATCGTAGTGATCTGGGGAACCTCCCACACTTGTCGGCGGTCATTGTACTATAAAAAATTTCCTTCTACGCGATGACAAACATGTGTGAGTTAGTCACATCCCTGAGTGTAATCTTGAAATGCCAGCGTGGTAAAAGTAAAACCATGTTTGAGCTCTGCTAATTTTCAATTATCAATGTTTTTCCCTCAGTTTCTAAAAGGTGCTGCGGTCGATGATCAAGTAGCCCCGTTCTGTAATGGGATTGTTAGCGACGTACTCAAAAGGCCTCCTGCACTTGTTAAACTACATGCGCCAAACCCTTAAAAATTGCGGCTGGCATGAACAAGCATTTGCAATGCAATGGTCTCGGCATCATTAAAGGTAGAGCTATTGGCATTGCTCATGACATTTCTTTTTTTTTCTTTAAATCAAAAATAAATGGCCATTGTCATTAACATTGCCAATACACAGCACTCTGCACTCAACAGCACACAATGCTCTGCACACCTGCTCTGCACACTCACTCTGCACACTCACTCTGCACTCACTGCTCTGCACACTCACTCTGCACACTCGCCACTCTGCACACTCGCCACTCTGCACACTCGCCACTCTGCACACTCGCCACTCTGCACACTCGCCACTCTGCACACTCGCCACTCTGCACACTCACCACTCTGCACTCACCACTCTGCACTCACCACTCTGCACTCACCACTCTGCACTCACCACTCTGCACTCACCACTCTGCACTCACCACTCTGCACTCACCACTCTGCACTCTGCACTCACCACTCACCACTCACCACTCTGCACTCTGCACTCACCACTCTGCACTCACCACTCTGCACTCACCACTCTGCACTCACCACTCACCACTCTGCACTCACCACTCTGCACTCACCACTCACCACTCTGCACTCACCACTCTGCACTCACCACTCTGCACTCACCACTCTGCACTCACCACTCTGCACTCACCACTCTGCACTCACCACTCTGCACTCTGCACTCACCACTCTGCACTCACCACTCTGCACTCACCACTCTGCACTCTGCACTCACCACTCTGCACTCACCACTCTGCACTCACCACTCACCATCTGTCTGCTCCATCACTGTAATAGAAGTAAAATATGATGCGAGCTCTTCGCCAACTGCTGGTCTGCGGGCAATATGGTCCCCTTCAAAGTCTTGAAGCGCCTGCACATGCGGAGGTGCCTGACAAGCTGCGGATCCAAGTTCAGTGGATGGCAATGCCAGGGTGCCATGCCAAGCTGCCATGTCGTGCAAGCAGATGGGCAGGATAAAGCTGTTTAGTGTAATTATTATTGTTGAAATTAGAGGCACGTGGGAGCAGTTATTTACAGCCATCGCCCAGGCTGGGTGCCAGTGTTCTGCATGCAGTGGGAAGTCCTTTCTGTGTTTATTCGAAATGCAGAAACAGAAGATCAAAGCAACTTTGGGTGAGATAGAAACTAATGGGCAAAGGAGGACTTGAGAACCCTAACACCATATATTTGTTGTGTTTCTTGCTGGCTGGTCTTCTGCATTCCAGTGCTTCAGCTGGCTGTTGTCCTTCCTTACCTGCAGTGGGAGCATGTGTTCTCATTGATCGACAGCTGAGGCATGGTGTCTGTCTGAGTCTCCAAAAGCCCTTGAAAGATTTGTTAATGCATGCCTTCTTGACTGGAGAGGCATAACTATCCCAGTATCGTGCACATGTCTCAAGGGGTACAATGGACGACACAATTACGTTTTCTAAACCAAGAGATAGCACCAGATTCGTTACCAAGCTCGCCGCCCCGGAAGTCAGGCACGGTCGCCTGTGACGGGGGCGGGGCCACGTTCACACCGGAAGAGGAGGCAGGCGGAGTCGTAGCGTCTCGCGGCCCGGGGCTCCTGTGAGCGGTGTAGAGCCCCGGGGCCGCGCCAGCAGGAGGTTGGGCGCCGCGTGCTGAGGTAAGGTAAGTTCTGGAGCGCGATTGCTGCACTTGTGTGTGTGTATGCTCGTGTGTGTGTATGTATGTGCGCGACGGTGACGGCGGGGGAGGGGGGTCTGGAGCGCGATTGGTGCACTTGTGTGTGTGTATGGTCGTGTGTGTGTGTATGTATGTGCGTGACGGCGGGGGAGGGGGAGGGGGGGCCTCGGTGCACTTGTGTGTGTGCGCGCGCGTGAGTATGAGTCAGGGGTGGTGTCTCTGTATGTATGTATGTGCGTGCGTGCATGGGCGCGTGTGTGTGTGTGTATGCGCATGCGTGTGTTGTGCTTGCGCTTCCCAGGAGACAGCGCCTGGCCACAGCGCGCGTTCCAGCTACAAATCGCCTGGAAGGATGCGCGTGACCTGGACTGTCTCCTGGGACTGCCACTCGCTGACATAAGATCTCGGCGGAGACGCGCTTACGCGCGTCTTTTAGCCGAGACCTAAAAATGGTTAGTACCACGCCCCGTCTCCTTACTTTGTCAAGGTGAGACTGCTGCTGGCATTGCCCTCCTCATGCCTTGAAGGTAGCGGTCTCTTCTCCATGGCAACTCCGTTTTACGGAGATTGTTATGGTCACGTGGGCGGTGTCCCACCATGGGATCGGGATGTGCTGACGTCTACGTCTGCCTACCTCACCTGCAAGCCCAAGGGGTCTGCACCAGTGGCGTAACGAAACTTGAGGGGCCTCCCCTGCAAACTGCATGGAGGGGGGCCCCCCTCCCATTCTCCGTGCCGGTCTAGAGCGCTCAGGCCAGCGACCCGCCATACTGCAGGGGATGCGGGGCTATTGTTAGGCCACTGTCACCAATACAACAGTTATAAGTAACATTGGATGGTGGAGTTAACAGTTGGGCTTAGTATACCCGCAGGTTATCATAGGTGGTGGTCTATTCATTACAGGGTCCCTGCCATCAGTAGACCAGGGAAGTTTGCCCAATTTTAGGTGGGTTTCCTGATGCAGACTCCTGTCATGATATACAACATCGGGTCCACTCATCGTTCAGTTTTGACAAAAGTGCATCTACTGCTCCTTCTCGTTTTCGTTTTGAAACATTAGACAATGCGACAATGCTGTATTTCAAAAGCAGATGTAACTACAAAGAGCACATTTTGATAATACATTTTTATTAGAAGACAATAGCAATCTTAAGAGGCATTGCATAGCTTCATACACACTCTGACCCCAATTCCATCACAATCTCTCTCTCTCTCTCTCTCTCTCTCTCTCTCTGTCAGTCAGTCTGTCTCTTTCAGTCAGTCAGTCAGTCAGTCTCTCTCTCGCTCTCTCTCAGTCAGTCTATCTCTCTCTGTCATTCAGTATCTCTCTGTCAGTCAGTCAGTCAGTCAGTCGGTCTCTCTGTCAGTCTCTCTCTCTCTGTCAGTCTCTCTATCTCTCTCTCTTTCTGTCAGTCAGTCTATCTCTGTTAGTCAGTCAGTCTCTCTCTTAGTCAGGCTCTCTCTCAGTTTTTCAGTCTCTCTCTCGGTCAGTCAATCTCTCTCAGTCAGTCAGTCTCTCTCTCTCTCTCAGTCAGTCTCTCTTTCTGTCAGTCAGCCTCTCTCTTAGTCAGGCTCTCTCTCAGTTTTTCAGTCTCTCTCTCGGTCAGTCAGTCTCTCTCAGTCAGTCAGTCAGTCAGTCAGTCTCTCTTTCTGTCAGTCAGTCTCTCCCTTTCTGTCAGTCAGTCTCTCAGACAGTCTCTCTCTCTGTCAGTTTCTCTCAGTCAGCCTGTCTCTCTCTCTCTCTGTCAGTCTCTCTCTCTCAGTTAGTCAGTCCCTCTCTCTCTCAGTCTCTCTGTCAGTCTCTCTCTCTCTCTTAGTCAGTCAGTCTCTCTCAGTCGTTCAGTATTCCAGACAGTCTCTCTCTCTCTCCCTCTGTCAGTCTTTCTCAGTCAGTCTCTCCCTCTCTCAGTCAGTGACTCTCTATGTCAGTCCCTCTCTCTGTCAGACAGTCTCTCTCTCTCTCTGTCAATCTCTCAGTCTCTCTGTCAGTCAGTCTCTGTCAGTCTCTCTCTCCTTGTCAGTCTCTCCCAGTCAGTCATTCTCTCTCTACCTCAGGCAGGCAGGCAGTCTCTCTCTCTCTCTCTCTCTCTCTCTCTCTCTCTCTCTCTCTCTCTCTGTCACTCTCTGTCAATCAGTCTCTCTCTGGCAGTCAGTCTCTCTCTCTCTGTCAGTCTCTTTCTCTCTGTCAATATCTCTCTCTCTCTGTCAGTCTCTCTCTCAGTCGGTCTCTCTCACAGTCAATCAGTCCCTCTCTGTCAGTCTCTGCCTCTCTCTGTCATTCTCTCTCTCTGATCAGTCAGTATCTCTCTACCTTAGTCAGTCAGGCAGTCTCTGTCAGTCTCTCTCTCTCAGTCAGTCTCTCAGCCAGTCAGTCAGTATTCAGTCTCTGAGTCAGTCAGTCAGTCTCACTGCTCTCTTCCACTCTCTCTCTCTCCACTCTTGCTCTCTACTCTGTCCACTCTATCTCCACTGGCTCACTCTCTCTCCACTGTCTCTCTCGCCACTCTCTCTCCACTGTCTCTCCACTCTCTTTCTCTGCTGTCTTTCCTCTCTCTCTCCACACTCTCTCTCTCCACGGTCTCTCTCCACTCTCACTCTATCTAACCTCTCCACTCTCTCTCTCTCCAACCTCTCCAATCTCTCTACTCTCTCTCCACTGTCTCTCTCCCCTTTGTCTCTCCACTCTCTCTCTCCACTCTCTCTATCTACTCTCTCTCCACTGTCTCTTTCTCCACTCTCTCTATCCAGACTCCACTCTCTCTCCACTCTCTCCACTCTCCCTCTCCACTGTCACCCTCCACTCTCTCTCTTTCTACTCTTTCTACTCTCTCCACTCTATCTCCACTATCTCTCTCTTTAGTGTCTCTCTCCACTTTGTCTCTCTCCACTGTCTCTCCACTCTCTCTCTCCACTGTCTCCCTCCACTCTCTCTCTCTCCACTTTCTCTCCACTCTCTCTCCCCACTCTCTCACCATTCTCTCTCCACTGTCTCCCTCCAATCTCTCTCTCCACTGTCTCTCTCCAATCTCTCTCTCCACTCTCTCTCTCTCTCTCCACTCTCTCTCTCTCTCTCCACTCTCTCTCTCTCTCCACTCTCTCTCTCCACTCTCTCTCTCTCCACTGTCTCTCTCCACTTTCTGTCTCTCCACTTACCTCTCTCTCTCTCTCCACTCTCCACTCTCTCTCTCTCGCTCTCTTGGGGGGCATGGTTAAATTACCGGCAAGGTACGCAGGCCATTATGTTGCACCCTCGTTCTGGTTAATTATAATGTTTAGAGGAACAACAGTTGTTGCGTAAATATGATAATTTTAGGACGTCAATCACCTTGACATAAACCATTGCTTGCTACATGAGAAAATAGATATTTCAATATATATATGACATTCAGGCATGTGATTCATTTTTAAACACTCACTTTTTGCAAAACCCTTTATAAATATAACTATCAAAAACAATGTTGAGTAACGGTGACTCAAAAGGCAGCATTGTTCTTATATAAATAACTTTTTGAAAGAACACTGTCGTCTGGAAACATTTTAAATTCGTAAGCACAATTCCATACCTCACAAATATCTATGTATTCTCTGCTGGAAAATCCCTGACGGGAAATCCATCTGGCTACCTACTAATGTTTTTACTCGGGTCTGTTACAGAGCGTAAGATTTAAAAGGGAGAACACTGGAAAGTACATCCCAATAACCAGTTGCAGGATTGCAGTGTTCCCCCAGGAACACAACAGGTGTCAAAAAACCAATATAGTAGCTACTACGTCTAGCAGAAAGTCTTTGCAATCGGCCAACGGGTATTTTCACTAGGGTTGTGAAGAGGCACCATCAGGGTTCAATCACTGCAGAGCAGAGAGCATGGAGGCCACAGGCTCTAAAACACACACAAATCAAGCTTGTATTAATTATTCTTCTCTGTCGAAAGTCACGTGCATGCGCTATATAGCTCAAGGTTAGGGGTGGTCAGGACACCAACTGTAAAACCTTTACCACACCAGGGTTTTTCAACTGCAGCTACCAGGGTATTTTGAAATGTTTTACTTATGCAGGACATTGTAATGCGTGTGCAGACCACTGTGGCCGCCCATCAAATACTAACGCCACACAATATTTGCTACATGAGCAAATAATAAACACAAGCGTTTGTTCACACTTCCTAAAGAGGCCAATCCCAGATTTTGAGGAGGCACAGTTAGGCTAAGCGGCCATGCAGACTTCAAGGCCACAGTGTACAAATTCCGATAGGGAACTGAAGGACACACTAAGCTAGAGCACTTACTATGAGGGCTACTTGCAATATTGCAACATATAAATGTCACGCTAGACTGGTTTTAGCATCCCCGATTTACACAGTACACATACCAGGGAATATATTCACGCCTATTTACCCCACATAGATCCTTCCTCCCGCGCTCCCCGAGGTACATATGCACCTTGTTTTGTGTCTGCAATGCTGTTATACCAAGATTGCATGCCTATGGATTCGGTGCATGGTGCGGAATTCATTGAAAAACTGTTACATGGACATTCTGCACATATAGATCGAACGATCTATCCATCCATCGCACATCCTAAGTTGCTTACATTTATTTGTTGACGTTTTTGTTCGTGCACTCAGTTTAAAATTGTCACTTGAGTATCACAAGTTTTATATATCTGGCGTTTTTACCCTTTCACCGACTTGCGCCCTGAAGGGGCGGAAAGGCTGTGTCTCAGCGCTATAATTCCACTTCCAAAGGAAATAAGAACCGGACTGAACCAGACCCCAGGCATCCAGAACAGTCAGCAACCTTCGCAATTCGCACTACAATTTTTTTTTTTTTAGAGTTTATAAAGCGCGAACTAGACCCGAGAAATGGGTACCAGAGCGCTTTACATGAGCAACAGTTTCCTTACAGATGGACAGACACGTTTTTGTTAGGCACGGGGAGATTACGTGATTTAGCCAGAATCACAGGATGTTGTGCGTGGATGCCAAGACTCGAACCCAGGTCCTCCGCTTCGAGATCGACCGCTCTAAGTTCCACTGACCGTCTCCATAAATGCAATAACTGAGTGCAGCCGCTATGGTCACACAGCAGTGATCTCCGGGTGTGTAAGGAGGCGCCGCTGCTTGGTAACACCACCGAGGTGTGAAGCGCGGCGACGACAAATAGAAGATTCAGGTGGAACTGAAGCCCACAGAAAAGCATCCTCGAACCGTTTATCTGCCATACCAGCACGGCAAAAGTACAACTTCGCTCTCTTGAGGCCAAGGTGAAGCTCTTTCCAATTTTTGAATTAAAAAAAGTTTCTAATAAATCCGTTCACGAAGGGCATACTAGCGCACACATGTATAAAACAAGCATTTGCAATGCAATAGGTCTCGCATTATGAAAGTTTGAGCTATTGGTCTTGTAAATGACAATTTTTTAATGTGTTGGTTTTGAAAATAGCTAAATTATTAGCTTTGTCATTTACAATGCCAATAGTTATAACTTTCGAAAATGTGACACCTATAGCATTTGCAATGCAACATGTTTTGTATTTATGTGTCTTAGATGTATTAATATTACAAATAACAATGGCTTTAAATTTTTTAAATAATTAATATTTCAAGAAAAGTTATTGTAATTTATAATGGCAATAGCTTAAACTTTTGTAAATAACTTTTGTGAAGATTATGTTCAGTGTATTTTATTGAAATGAAAATCCAAGAACAGAAGTGAAATATTAACATCTTTTTATGACATTTGTAATAAAGCTTGAAACATTGAGAGAACATATTTGAACCAGTTGTTGTTGAATGGTTGCACAGAGTGATGCTGTGATGGCGCGGCGGAGTGATGTTGTGGTGGCGCTGAGTGGTGCTGTGGTGGCGCGGAGTGGTGCTGAGTGATGCTGTGGTGGTGCTGAGTGATGCTGTGGTGGTGCTGAGTGGTGCCGTGGTGGTGCTGAGTGGTGCTGAGTGGTGCTGTGGTGGTGCTGAGTGGTGCTGTGGTGGTGCTGAGTGGTGGTGCTGAGTGATGCTGTGGTGGTGCTGAGTCATGCTGTGGTGGTGCTGAGTGGTGCTGTGGTGGTGCTGAGTGATAATGTGGTGGTGCTGAGTGATAATATGGTGGTGCTGAGGTGGTGCTGAGTGATGCTGTGGTGCTGCTGAGTGATGCTGTTGTGGTGCTGAGTGATGCTGTTGTGGTGCTGAGTGGTGCTGTGGTGGTATTGAGTGATAATGTGGTGGTGCTGAGTGATGCTGTGGTGGTGCTGAGTGGTGCTGTGGTGGTGCTGAGTGGTGCTGTGGTGGTGCTGAGTGGTGCTGAGTGGTGCTGTGGTGGTGCTGAGGGATGCTGTGGTGGTGCCGAGTGGTGCTGTGGTGATGCTGTGGTGGTGCTGAGTGATAATGTGGTGGTGCTGATTGATAATGTGGTTGTCCTGAGTGGTGCTGGGGTGGTGCTGAGTGATGCTGTGGTGGTACTGAGTGATGCTGTGGTGGTGCCGAGTGGTGCTGGGGTGGTGATGAGTGGTGCTGGGGTGGCGCTGAGTGGTGCTGTGGTGGTGCTGAGTGATGCTGTGGTGGCGCTGTGGTGTTGCTGAGTGGTGCTGTGGTGGTGCTGTTGTGGTGCTGAGTGGTGCTGAGTGATAATGTGGAGTCGCTGAGTGATAATGTGGTGGTGCTGAGTGGGGCTGTGGTGGTGCTGAGGGATGCTGCGGTGGTGCTGAGTGATGCTTTGGTGGTGCTGAGTGATGCTTTGGTGGTGCTGTGGTGGTGCTGAGTGATAATGTGGTGGTGCTGAGTGATAATGTGGTGGTGCTGAGTGGTGCTGTGGTGGTGCTGAGTGATGCTGTGGTGGTGCTGAGTGGTGCTGTGGTGGTGCTGAATGGTGCTGTGGTGGTGCTGAGTGGTGCTGAGTTATGCTGCGGTGATGCTGTGGTGGTGCTGAGTGATGCTGTGGTGGTGCTGAGTGGTGCTGTGGTGGTGCTGAGTGGTGCTGTGGTGGTGCTGAGTGGTGCTGAGTGGTGCTGAGTGGTGCTGTGGTGGTGCTGAGTGGTGCTGAGTGGAGGTGTGGTGGTGTTTAGTGGTGCTGCTGAGTGGTGCTGTGGTGCTGCTGAGTGGTGCTGCTGAGTGATGCTGTGGTGGTGCTGAGTGATGCTGTGGTGGTGCTGAGTGATGCTGTGGTGGTGCTGAGTGGTGCTGTGGTGGTGCTGAGTGGTGCTGTGGTGGTGCTGTGGTGGTGCTGAGTGGTGCTGTGGTGGTGCTGAGTGATGCGGTGGTGGTGCTGAGGGATGTTGTGGTGGTGCTGAGTGGTGCTGAGTGATAATGTGGTGGTGCTGAGTGGTGCTGTGGTGGTGTTCAGTGATGATGTGGTGGTGCTGAGTGGTGCTGTGGAGGTGCTGAGTGGTGCTGTGGTGGTGCTGAGTGGTGCTGCGGTGGTGCTGTTGTGGTGCTGAGTGATAATGTGGTGGTGCTGAGTGGTGCTGTGGTGGTGCTGAGTGGTGCTGTGGTGGTGCTGAGTGGTGCTGTGGTGGTGCTGAGTGGTGCTGTGGTGGTGCTGAGTGATGCTGTGGTTGTGCTGAGTGGTGCTGAGTTGTGCTGTGGTGATGCTGAGTTGTAATGTGGTGGTGCTGAGTGATGCTGTGGTGGTGCTGAGTGGTGCTGTGGTGGTGCTGAGTGGTGCTGTGGTGGTGCTGAGTGGTGCTGTGGTGGTGCTGAGTGATGCTGTGGTGGTGCTGAGTGGTTCTGTGGGGGTGCTGAGTGGTGCTGTGGTGGTGCTGAGTGATAATGTGGTGGTGCTGAGTGATAATGTGGTGGTGCTGAGTGGCGCTGTGGTGGTGCTGAGTGATGCTGTGGTGGTGCTGAGTGGTGCTGTGGTGGTGCTGAGTGGTGCTGTGGTGGTGCTGAGTGATACTGTGGTGGTGCTGAGTGGTGCTGAGTGGTGATGTGGTAGGGCTGAGTGAAGCTGTTGTGGCGCTGAGTGGTGCTGTGGTGGTGCTGAGTGGTGCTGTGGTGGTGCTGAGTGATGCTGTGGTGGTGCTGAGTGGTGCTGTGGTGGTGCAGAGTAGTGCTGTGGTGGTGCTGAGTGATGCTGTGGTGGTGCTGAGTGGTGCTGTTGTGTGCTGAGTGATAATGTGGTGGTGCTGAGTGGTGCTGTGGTGGTGCTGAGTGATAATGTGGTGGTGCTGAGTGATAATGTGGTGGTGCTGAGTGGTGCTGTGGTGGTGCTGAGTGGTGCTGTGGTGGTGCTGAGTGATGCTGTGGTGGTGCTGAGTGGTGCTGTGGTGGTGCTGAGTGGTGCTGCTGAGTGATGCTGTGGTGGTGCCGAGTGGTGCTGTGGTGGTGCCGAGTGGTGATGTGGTGGGGCTGAGTGAAGCTGTTGTGGTGCTGAGTGGTGCTGTGGTGGTGCTGAGTGGTGCTGAGTGATGCTGTGGTGGTGCTGAGTGATGCTGTGGTGGTGCTGAGTGGTGCTGTGGTGGTGCTGAGTGGTGCTGTGGTGGTGCTGAGTGATGCTGTGGTTGTGCTGAGTGGTGCTGAGTTGTGCTGTGGTGGTGCTGAGTTGTAATGTGGTGGTGCTGAGTGATGCTGTGGTGGTGCTGAGTGGTGCTGTGGTGGTGCTGAGTGGTGCTGTGGTGGTGCTGAGTGATGCTGTGGTGGTTCTGTGGTGGTGCTGAGTGGTTCTGTGGGGGTGCTGAGTGGTGCTGTGGTGGTGGTGCTGTGGTGGTGCTGAGTGATAATGTGGTGGTGCTGAGTGATAATGTGGTGGTGCTGAGTGGCGCTGTGGTGGTGCTGAGTGATGCTGTGGTGGTGCTGAGTGGTGCTGTGGTGGTGCTGAGTGGTGCTGTGGTGGTGCTGAGTGATGCTGTGGTGGTGCTGAGTGGTGCTGTGGTAGGGCTGAGTGAAGCTGTTGTGGCGCTGAGTGGTGCTGTGGTGGTGCTGAGTGGTGCTGTGGTGGTGCTGAGTGATGCTGTGGTGGTGGTGCTGAGTGGTGCTGTGGTGGTGCAGAGTGGTGCTGTGGTGGTGCTGAGTGATGCTGTGGTGGTGCTGAGTGGTGCTGTTGTGTGCTGAGTGATAATGTGGTGGTGCTGTGGTGGTGCTGAGTGATAATGTGGTGGTGCTGAGTGATAATGTGGTGGTGCTGAGTGGTGCTGTGGTGGTGCTGAGTGATGCTGTGGTGGTGCTGAGTGGTGCTGTGGTGGTGCTGAGGGGTGCTGCTGAGTGATGCTGTGGTGGTGCCGAGTGGTGCTGTGGTGGTGCCGAGTGGTGCTGTGGTGGAGCTGAGTGAAGCTGTTGTGGTGCTGAGTGGTGCTGTGGTGGTGCTGAGTGGTGCTGAGTGATGCTGTGGTGGTGCTGAGTGATGCTGTGGTGGTGCTGAGTGGTGCTGTGGTGGTGCTGAGTGGTGCTGTAGTGGTGCTGAGTGATGCTGTGGTGGTGCTGAGTGGTGCTGTTGTGTGCTGAGTGATAATGTGGTGGTGCTGAATGGTGCTGTGGTGGTGCTGAGTGGTGCTGAGTGGTGCTGTGGTGGTGCTGAGTGGTGCTGAGTGGTGCAGTGGTGTTGCTGAGTGGTGCTGTGGTGGTGCTGAGTGATGCTGTATTGGTGCTGTGTTGGCGCTGTATTGGTGCTGTGTTGGCGCTGTGGTGGTGCTGAGTGATGCTGTGGTTGTGCTGAGTGGTGCTCTAAACATGGAGTGCTGGCATCACAGTACTTAAGCAGAAGGTAGTGTGGAACAGTGTCAGAATAGCTCTGTGCATGCTCATACCTACTTATTTGGTGTTAATTATGACAAAGTAATTATAGATGTGTCCAAAACGTCTGATGGACAAGCTCCCTCCTGCATGAAAAAATTATTATAGCTATCCTGGAGTATTGTGTATCCCATAAGGATTGCGCAGCTGGCTCTATGATTCACACAGAAACAAGTACTGAAGGATTGGAGAGCAGGTACAATACACAAAAAGCCAGCTCTAGCAGGTGCTGCAAGTGGCGTCTTCTAAATGATTTTGTCTCAAACAAAAACCTGTCCAGCACATTTGAAAAGTTGGGAATGGCATTTTCGCCACGTGGTTGTAAGAAAACAGGGCAAAAATCGTGTGAATTGGTTTGATACGTTTATGGTGCAAATATATTTTGCTCCATTCTAATTACGCAAGCAGCAAAAATGGTACAGTAGAGTTTTCCTTAATTTCTGCCCCTGTATAACGTTTCTGTAATGCGGCCGGTGGCGTTTTCTTGGCAATGCATTTAAAAGCTCTGAAACAAAAGGTGAAAAGCGGCCGGGAAATGCTCTCGGCATTGGTGGGGGGCGCATTCCTTTGAAGTGTGAAGCAGGGGGTGGGAGAGCGGATCCCTTTGAAGTGAAGCTCTCGGCACGCTGGAGAAGCGTGAGCCTGGTGGGGGGGGCGGGTGCCACGAGTGGGAGGGAACGGGCCAAGCGCGCGCTCGAGAAGTCACGGATGAACAATTAACATGCATTGTACGAAATCCGGCTGGTTTAAGAGACTTTGGTTCAGTAGTAATAGGTTCGAGTATAACTCGACCTAAAAATGTATGGCAAAAGGCTTTCAAAACTAAAAAACGTGTTGAAATGTAAGCATTTTTTTTTGTGTTATTCTTTAAAGAATAAACATCCGCAACAGAGTGCGTGGAAAGGGCGCCCCTCTGGAGTAAAATCATGAATAAACACATTAAAAGGGCGAATCCGCTTCAACGCCAGTCACCGCATGATTCCTCAGGAATTAGGCAAAGCCTGTTGTCTCCGTGATCTAAAGCCCTGGACTTCGTGAATTACATCAGAGAGATGTGTTTGTAGATTAGAAAAACACTGAGTGTTTGCACATTCAGCACGCTATCTCCTCTGGTGTGCATTCCGGGCTCTGCCCCAGCCCTACCAGCAGCAGTGCAGACAACCCGCAGCAGCAGGGTCTCATCCCTATAGTCTCCCCCCTGCAGCCCACGCCCCCTTCACGCGCTCCGCTGCCCCCGGCCAGGACCAGGCCCCAGAGGCCCCTCCGCAGCCCCGGTCCGAGGATCGTAAACTGCTGTTATTCTTCGAAGTCGCCACGCTGCCGGGACTTCCTCAAAGCTCAGAGTTCACAGGTTTGAATGGACTCCGCGTGAGCTACTGAAGGCCTTTAAAGGAAAGGAGGGGACTCCAGCCGTACTCAGATATCCTCCGCTGGCCGAGTGCAGCACCTCGTAAAGCTCAGGCGCCCCCCCAAACCTCTCCGCAGCACGAATGAACCCTCAAGGCACCCAGGTTCCTTCTAATGCTCCTTCAGGGATGGCACCAACGCAGGGAAAGGACACATTTAAGGAGTGTTTATGGGAACAATCCTGTTGCATAACTTTAAATATAGGTGCTGAGCAGGGCACAGCCTTCCAACACCTCGACAACTTTTTTTTAAAATCGCTCCCAAGTCTTTGTGTTAAATGGGAATTTCTGCAGAAGTCGTTAAATTCTAAATCATGAATCCCCGAGCAGCGCCTCTCATCTGTAAGCAGAGCAACATAAATACAACTTGGCACACTGAGCTCAATTATTAAACAGACCTGAGGGCAGACACAAAGTAGTGTGCCTTCTAACGAGTGCTTACCTGAGGGCACCATTTTGCTGCCTTGTCCTTTCACATATGAGCATTGCCCTATGGAAAATGCTCTCTCTGGAGCCCCCACCCCCATCCTTTTTCTGGGCCTGGCGCGTTCTGACTGAAGAGAAACATTGTTTCTCTTCAGTTCTGGGTCAGCGCGAGAAGATCGGAGCAGGCTGCGCACAGCAATTGCTGCTTTAGAGCCTGTCTCTCTCACAGCTCTCTGCAAATGAGCTGAGGGGGCCGGGGCCTCCTTCATGTACTGGACCCTGTGGGACCCCCCCGCACTGCGGGGGCTGCGGGGGTGTTTATTACGCCCCTGGTCTTCACATCGCACCATTGGAGAGTGGTGCAAGTTTCTCAATGGTGTTTCTCTTTCCCTGCTATTATATCTGCTTCAGTAAGTGATCAAAGGTGGGATGGCGCCTGTATGCCGTACTACATTCTCCTCTTGTCCTCACTAATCCAGCGTATGAGTTATGCGGGGGCCTCCTTCTGTCTGCATTCATTACCTACTCATATAATGTAATGCAACTTAGTGCCTAAAGTAGGTGCATTAATCTACTGATTGTTCGGGCCCATACAGGTGGACAGGGTCGGATTAGGATCACAATTTGGCCCGGGCAATGACAAAAAAAGTGACCCACATTTGCGGGGCGGGGCCCACATTTTCGGGGCTTGCCCCACATTTGCAGGGCGTGCCCTTTCATGAAACACATAAGGAATGTAAATGGGAGGATATTGTTCTTGGGAAGGACAACGGGCCTAGGTGACAATGTCCTACAAGCTGAGCAACTGAAAAACAGCAAAACCCCTTTCTCCTAAAAAATGATTCCCCAGCCCCCCAGCGCAGGAGCACCTGAAAAACAGCGAGTCCCCTTGCTATTACAAAATTACTCCCCAGCCCTCCAGCACAGGAGCACCTGAAAAACAGTGAGGCCCCTTTCTCCTAAAAAATGATTCCCCAGCCCTCCAGCGCAGGAGCCCCTGAAAAACAGCTAGGCCCCTTTCTCCTAAAAAATTATTCCCCAGCCCGTCTGCGCAGGAGCACCTGAAAAACAGTGAGGTCCCAGCTATATGTAAATTACTCAGCCCTCCCCAGCCCTTCACTGCCTCGGGCAATGGCCTGGCAGGAGAGGGGATAAAGCAAAAAAAACAGCTTCTGGGCCATCCATGGGGGTGGGTGGGAGGCTAAGGTGAAGATGGTGCCAGTTCCCAACATTACCAGGCCCCTACAGCGAGACCCATTCTTCCTCGCCCACTATGCCCTGAATGAAGGGCTGTAGGCGAGGTGTTAAAGCAAACACTATTTCAGGGCTGCATGGGCCCCAGGGGGGACGAGATGAAAATCAACTGAGCAACACGTGGCCCCCTGGGAGGCTGATTCTGGCACAGAATCACCCCTCCCCAGCCCACCAGCAGCGTGATTGCTTGGCTTGGCAGGGCAGGGGGTGAAGGAGAGGCCACAGCTGATAATAGCCGAACGGCCGCACAGCCAGGGTACTTTCTTCTCCCTGGCCAGTGCTCTCTGTGGACTGGAAAAGGGGGGAAAACGGCCCACAGAGGGCACTGACACACCGGCCCTTCGGCCAATGCCTGAGTTCCTGCATTACCAATCCGTCCCTGCAGGTGGATAAACCAGGGTAACCAGATGGATCCCAGAGGGAAACTCGTAATCCAAAATACCGTTCCCCTATTTCTATATCATCAGAATGTATGTAAGGTGAACAGTAACGTCTAATCCCATCCCAGTAATCTTCTGGGAGAGTACACAGTTGTGTTATTGAACCACCCTCCTGGTGTGCATTGAGTGGTGATTTACATATTCTTCATATATGTCCAGACTCCCCCCTTGAAACTTTCGAAAGTGTCACCGATTCATAGAACTCCACAGGATATCGTTATTGAGACCAACCTCTATCAGTCCCCCAGTCAACCATTTCCTTCTCAGTGCATTCGGAGTTGGGTGTTGGTTTTATTACTGACTCAATAAAAATAGCGCAGTTAATAACCTGACTAAAGACATGGCTAAATGAAGAACTCTCCCTGAATCACTCTATTCTCAGGGATTGTCTTCATTTAGATAACGCAAACAAAATTAAGTGGTTATTGTATGTCAAGAAAGGTTTTCAGAATATTGGAAGGCCGGAGCTCTTTTTTGAGCCGGAAAAAATAACGGCTAAGGATGTATCCTTAACAAAATTGGCAATGCAACAAAGGTTGTCACTGGATAGAGAAGAGAATGAACTTAGAAAAATAACTGTCAGATCCCACCTTATGATTTCTAACCCTCCAGGCCCTGAGCCTTACTTGGTTTTGGTTAATAGACCCTACCATAGATTTCTTTTAACGCGTTTTCGTTTAAATTTGATTTATTTGAATCTAGGTCAATTAAATGCATGGTGTACTTCTGTTCCCCCCCGTGTTCCTGTGATAACTTCTCTAAGCAGGACACGATGCATTTTTTAATGTTTTGCGGCCATTACATGGAGCAAAGGAGGAAGTTTCTTATCCCCATTATCAAGGAAGCAGGATTCATTCAAGTGAGACCTGCTCTCCTATACTTGCAATTACTGAACAGCCCCAGGGTCATCGCTCATGTTGCAGGTTTTTTGGTGGGGGCTGTCAGGGAAAGAAAAAAGATTTTAAACCTCCATACCTGATTGTATTCATCACAATTTATGCTCATGTAATCTTGTATAGTACATACATTGCATAAGTACTGATCCTTTTAAAGTTTATTTATGTTTTTTAAATTCTTCTTTTTTATAGTTATGAAATTTAGTGAAATCTGGTGTATTTTTTAATCATGTAACTGTTATTTATATATTGTTCAATACTGTCTTTTTATGATATTGAATTATCGAATAAAGTATTTTGACTGACTGACTACGGAGTCTATACACCCATTTCTGCGCCCTAAGGAGAAGCAGTTTCTTGACATCTCGTGTAGAGTTGTAAATTGTAGGTTTGTACAATACTGTCCAGAAAATGTTATCCACAGAATGTTGTTTCTTTAGGTAATGTGTGGTGAATTTCGAGTTGGTTCTTTGTAACTGAATGTTGCTTCTGTGCTGCATGATGCGTATCTTCACTTTCTGTGTCGTCACGCCAATATATCAAGTAAATTATGTTTTCCGAGTTACTATGTGTGTGGATTTTTTGAACTCATGGAAAGACAGCCCCACGTCTATACTGTTCAAGTCCCTGGTCAGCTTGCACACATCACACAAGCCACACCTAGTGAGGCCTATCACAGGAGCGTTACCGCAAAGACCCTGAGCCCTGTTTAGCACCGTGGTGTAGGGTCATGTATGTACTAACAGGTCTTTGAAGTTGGCGCATCTTATGCAGGAGAACAAGGGTTTTGAGACATTAAGGGCGTTGGAGATCAAGATACGCTAGTTCTTTAATATGAGGCGTTTTATGTGATGTGAGGCTGTATTAAAGGTTGTGGCGCAGACTGAGTTTGTTACTGTGGGTTTTTCTACTTTTTCCAAGAGGTTTTCCCTGTTGACATTCATGCCTCTTTTTCTAGCCTATTTGCACTATTCTCTCAGGATATTGTCTTTCATGGAAATTTGTCAGAAGCGATGCTTCATCCACGAAGTCTGTTTAATCTGTACAGTTTCTTGGGAGACGGAAAAACTGTCCCAATGACCATGAATCTCAATAGGGAAAGTCTCTGCAAATATCTCAAAACTGCTTTACTTACCTTTTCTATAGGAAATGTCCCAGTGTGATATCGAGGCATATCACACTAAGTAGAAAGAGTAATCCATAGGTAATCCATAAGTAATCTAACAGTAATTTCTACTGCATTGAAAGATTTACAAACCTGGAACAAATGCATTTTCATTCAGCTTGCTTGTATTGTTCAACCTGCCTTTAAAGGATAATGTTACCTAGCCAGTAAGCATCTGTTCTTGGCATGTAGAGCTGTAGATTCTCATGCTTTGCATACTCCTGCCATCAAATGTTGGGTCCGGATGTTTGCAAGTTGTTTTTCTTCGAAGAAGTCTTTCCTAGTCACAAGGTAAGGTGACTCCTCCTTTCGGAGATAGTGCGCATGGGCATAGACTCCATTGTTAGATTGTTTTCCCGCAAGAGGGTACGAATGGAGTAAGCAAGTGTACTATAGAGATGTCCATAGGTATGAATGTATTAAGAACTGCAACAATTACAAGTATCCGAGTAGGTGCATGCGAATCTACAGCTCTACTTGCCAAGAACAGATGCCTACTGGGTAAGTAACATTATCCGTTCAAGGCATGTGAGCTGTAGATCACATGCTTTGCATAGACTATTGTGACGCGGGGGACCCGGACAACTTTATGCAGTTTACCATTCGGCCACCCCCTCTGAACGACGTCCTGTTACTGTCGCCCCTTTCTAAACAGCAACAGGAAAACTGGAGTAGAAACGAGGACGCTCCGCCCGGACTCGGGACTGAGGAACACTGCTTCTTTAAGTGGGCTGAACTCGATCCGAACCCGCCCAGGACTCAGAGGTAAAACCAAGCCCTGAACACACCCAGGTGTGTTTATCACCCGGAGGAGTAGGCGGTTGGAGAGACGTGGAGAAGAGCGACGGAGTGGAGAGAAGTACGGGAGCTGAGGAGCTGTGGAAAACCAGAGGAGAAACTAAAGCAGAGAGCAGTGACGGCGGAGGAGCCTGGAAAATCGAGGAGGAGGAGGCGGCTGGAGGCGAGCCGAGAGTGAGAGACGACGACTACAGCAGCAAGCCAGGAGGCCAACAGGAAGGCGCTTCGCCCAGCCACACTTCAAGGGAAGTGTGGCTTGCACAGGTACGATCTCACTTTGCGGGTTGGGTTAGACGTAAGTGGAACAAACCACCCTGAAAACTCACACGGCATCCTCTGCACTACCCCCCCCCCCCCTTATCTTCACTGTACCGGCACCGAGGGCTTTGTGGTGTGTTTCTGCACATGTGACCCTCACTCCCCTCCCTACTCACTGTATATATATACGTTAGGACTAAAACCTGCCCCATATCTCTTTTTCCAAGCTGGAAGGCGCCAGAGCAGAGGACGGACTACTAGTCCCAGAAGCCCTCGGGGAAGAAGAGGAACTGGATCGGAAAGACGCAGGGAGCAGCGTTCCGCCACAGAGGCTGCAGCTGAAATAACCCTTCCCTACTATCGCAAACTGATACATCGCAGACGTCTTCTAAAAATAAAGCCTGCGTTGCCCACAGTACCTGTCTCTGTGAGTCTATTCCCATCGCAAATCCCACAAGTGGTGGAGAATGTGGGCAAGCGTGTGACCATCTGGGACACAAAGATGAGGAACTACTACAAGCATTAATTAAAGGCCAAGAGCAACTAGGTTGGGCGGTGAAGCAGCAACTCGCTTCCGTCCAAGTCGACAGGGAGACGGTTCGAACCACCGTCTCCACAAGGATTGAAGGACTGCAGAAAGTCATGCATGAAACCCCTAGCATTCCCCCAAGAGAGAGTGGAAGGTCTCACCCCACCCCATCGGGCATCTCCCTACAAAAATATATAGCCGGAGAGGATCCTGATGCCTTTCTGGTCAACTTCGAGAGGGTCGCTCTGGCGTGTGGGTGGCCGGTAGAAAAGTGGCAGTTTTTCCTTGCACCCCCAATGACCGGCGAGGCCCAGGCCGCATACCAGGTGGCTAATAATACAGGACAAACCCCTTATGGCCAAATCAAAGCTATCATACTGGACCATTTGAGAGTCACGATAACTTGTACTTTGGTTAAAAATTACGATCTGACAAACCTGTGTGAATGCGTGTGTGTTGATTTTAAAAACCTCACCTTCCCACAGCTCCACTCACCCGCCCACAGCCTCTCAGCGGATCTTAGCGCTGCCGAGGACTCGCAGTGAAAACAAACATTGCCGCCATTTCCCGCCTCACTCTGAGGCCACGGCCCTTTTTACGAGGCCACGCCTCTCTACCGAGACCTCCTCTCTCTATAAAATATGTGCATGTACCGATCGCGCAGTGGGCGCGACGTTTGCGCGCCGAAGGCGCGCCTAAGGCATGCCGTCTGCGCCCATCCGCGCAAGCTCCGGGCTTAGGGCCAGCCATGCTGTCAGTCCCTTACCGGCCCCGAGAATCACGTGGACCAGCACACAGCTACTAGACCTAGGTAAGACATCCTGCTCGTCTCCCATCACTTGTAGCTTTCCTCTACCTTGCCCCTTCCGGCACAAATGTCCAAACTGTCCTTTCTCCCTCTGTCCCGACTGGACTCGTACCAGGAACAGTACACCAGCAACTAAGCAAACCCCCCCCCCCCCCACCCACACCTACTCCATGGGTTTGGTGAATTGTCGCTCTCTACCCAGCCACGCCAATGACATCTGGCTTTTACTGTCTACCTCATCCTGGGACGCACTGTTCCTAACAGAGACTTGGATTAAAGACTCCTTCAATCCTGATATCGCCCTAGCTCTACCCACTGACTACAATTTCACGGGACTCAGCCGTGAAGGCTCCAAAACAGGAGGAGGCATCGCGGTGATCCTAAAGAAGCACCTGAAAATCACCTCACGAAAAATCTCAAACATTAACCCCATTGAAGCTCTGTACTTTTCAATCACTGACTCCACAACTGCCGTTTGCTCAGGGATTCTGGTCTATAACCCCCCGAACACCCCACAACCCGCTGTCCTAGAGCTATTGGTTTTCACAGCAGATCTCTCCCTCAAACACCCCCACTTCATGGTACTGGGAGACTTCAACCACCACGTTGATGTAAGTAGCTGTAACCGCGCCTCCCAACTCCTCGAATCTATGCAAAACATCAATCTTACGCAAAAAGTAAAAGGCCCCCACTCATAAAGCAAGTCATACCCTCGACTTTATTTTCTCGAACAGCGAGAAACTCAAAATCCTCCCCTCCCTACCTCTACCATGGTCCGACCATTTTCTTATACCCTTCGAGATACCCCTGACTCTAATTACAAAACAGGAATCCTCCATCAGATCTCAGGGCAGAAAATGGCACAAACTTACACTTACTGCCCTAGAACCAAACTACCATAACAGTTTAATCCCTCTCCCGGACGACCTCAACGAAGCAGTGCGTACACTAAATAGCGGCCTTACGTCCGCTATCGAGAAAGAAGCACCTCTTCAAAGCCTCTCCTCCCATAGACAACAACCATCGGCCCCATGGTTCACGGAAGAACTACGGACACACAGAAGCATGTGCAAAAAGCTAGAACGACAATGGAGACAGAACTATGATACAGGAGCTAAGGCCCTCTATCGGCAAAGCCTTAAAGAGTTTCGCAAACTCAAACGCCAATCCATGAGCATATACTTTTCCGAAACAATTGCCAAAGCAAAAAACTCGACCAAGGCCCTATTCAACATAGTGAAAGAATTTACTCACCCCAGCGCACTCTCCACTCCAGTGCCCATGTCACAGACACTATGTGAAAACCTATTTAATTTCTTCGAAGAAAAAATTGCCAACATTGCGGCAGCGATCCTTCAGAAAGATTCCGATACCACCAAAGACCCAACCCCCAACAGCACTCATGCTTTTACCGCATTCCAACCACTCAGCAAAGAACTTGCTCTAAAGCTGTTTCAGGAATGTAAATCTGGTTCACCTCTGGACCCAGCCCCAGCTCTTATCATGAACGAAATTGCCCCCATCATCATTAACCCCCTACTAGACATCTGGAACTCCTCATTACTCACTGGGGTGGTTCCCTCTGCCTGGAAACACGCCATGTTAATTCCACTTAAAAAAAAAAAACGGCGTTGATCCTTCCTGTTTAAATAACTACCGACCAATTTCACTTCTACCCAAGCCCGCAAAAGTTCTGGAAAAGGCCGTCCAAAAACAACTGTCCCACTACCTGGAATCCAACTCCTTATTCCACGACACCCAATCAGGCTTTAGACCAGACTATAGTACTGAGTCGGCGCTACTCGAGGTATCCGAATCGATCCGCGAATGCACGGACAAGGGAGAGGAGGCCATGCTGGTCCTCCTCGACCTATCCGCTGCGTTTGATACCATCTCACACGACAAACTTCTGACTCGCCTGCAAGAAGTTGGTATCGGCGGGCCCCCCCTCGCATGGATAAAATCTTTTCTTACAAACAGAATACAGCAAGTGATGCTGGGACCTTTTCTCTCCTCCAAAAAACAGCTGATCTGGGGCGTCCCACAGGGCTCTGCCCTCAGCCCGCTCCTTTTTAATGTGTACCTCAAACCTCTGGCTAAAGTTGTTGAATCCTGTGGCGTCAAAGTAACCTTCTACGCTGACGACACCCAACTGGTGTTCTCCTTCAAAGACCACACTGAAAAATCTTTTAACAACTTTCGCCTCTGTATGCTCAACATCGCCGCCTAGATGTCCGCTAACAACCTAAAACTCAATACAGACAAGACCGAGGTCCTGTTCTTTAATCAAAAATCGCCTATACCCTCCAATCTCTGGTGGCCATCTAAACTCAACCCCCCCCCAGAACCAGTTCAAACCGCCCGCAACATTGGCTTTCAATTCAACACCTCCCTCTCCTGCAAAACTCAAATCAATAAAGTCACCTCAGCCTGTTTCGGGAAACTTCGAATGATAAAAAAAATCATCCCATACCTACCACTTGAGTCCCGTAAAACTGTAGTTCATGCCCTGATTACCTCTCATCTGGACTATGCCAACAGCCTATACGTAGGCGCCCCTACTTACCTCATCCACCAACTTCAAAAAGTCCAGAATGCTGCGGCCAGGCTAGTCTGCAATATCCCCTACCGTCATTCCATCTCACCCCACCTAATCAAACTACACTGGCTCCCAATAAAACTCTGTATTCAATTCAAGGCCTTAACACTGGCCTTCAGAGCGCTCAATGACCGAGGCCCAACCTATCTACATCGCAGAATGAGGTTTTCACAAGCACCAAGAAACCTGAGATCCAATCATCTTCACCTCATGATCTGCCCCCGCTTTCGCCTTACACGTACAGGAGGAAGGACCCTGGCAGTAGCCACTTCCAAACTGTGGAATCAGCTACCCACAGAGTTAAGATTCCTGACGTCCGAACCCCAATTCCGAAAAAAACTAAAGACCTGGGTATTCTCACAGATCTAAAGATCCCATTTTACTCCTTCTCGACCCTCTTGAGATTATGTCTTCAGCGCCGGGACACCTCCGTCGGAGGTAGCTGTGCGCTCTACAAAATTCTAAATAAATAATAAATAAATTTGGGTTTAGATGCAGAGGCGTACCGAGTCCGGTTTCGCAATGAGAGAGGGACTCCGGGAGAAAACCCCAAAACCTTATTCTTTAGATTGAAGATGGCGGCAGACAAATGGCTCACTCCAACACTGAGCACCAAGGAAGAAATAATGGAAAAGGCGTACTTGGAGCAGTACCTTGAAGCCCTGCCTTACCCAACTCAGAAAAGGCTAAGGCAGCACTCTAAACTAACCACCGCTCAGGCCATGGAGATGGCTTCTACTTTTGCCCGTGCACAACCCCGTATACACCCAGGCGAGGCAGACAGGGCAAACAAACCCAACCTCCGGTTGGAAAGGAAGCCACGACCACCCCCTGGCCTTCCCTTACCCCGACCGACGACAATAGAGGCCCCTGTGTTCAAAGGCCCACAGTGCTTCGACTATGGTGCATGGTGCCATATCGCTAGATTGTGCCCCCAGAAAAGGAACCAGAAGGAGGCAATGGATGTTGGATACTTGCCCAAAGCGATCATGTACACCGCAGAGCTTGGAGGGACATTTCACGTAAGTGTATGGGCGAATGGGGCCAAGGTCAGGGCACTTTTAGACTCGGGTTGCAAACAGTCTGTAGTGCAGGGGAGTTTTGTGAAGAACCAACAGATAATGCCAGACACCGTGGTATACATAAAATGCTTCCACGGAGACATAAAGAGTTACCCAGTAGCTTACATACCCGTAGAACTCGGGGAGGGGAAATCCCTAGTAGTTAAGGTTGGGGCACTCAACACTCTTCCCGAGGAATTGATCATAGGTACGGACAACCCCCACTTTCTCGATCTATTCTCAGGGACCTTACAGAAGGAGAAAGCCCCAGAGCCCATTCCCATCCCCGCCTTAACCTCCCCTGGCCCTTGGGTGGGCGACCGTAGCTTCAAATTCGCACAATCAAACGATGCCACCTTGTTTAATGCCTGGGAACAAGCACATGCAGACAAAGACAACCCGCTCCCAAGTATCCCCGGTTTGTGATAAAAGACGAACTGTTAAACCGGCAGGGTAATCCTGACGAACCCCTCCAACTAATAGTACCAGTATGTTTCAGAGAACAGGTCATGTTTTATGCACATACGCATCTGTTGGCCGGTCACACCGGCAGGGAGAAAACAACCCAGAACGTACTACGGAGTTTCCACTGGCCCGGCGACTATAAAGACATAAAAACCCATTGTCAGACTAGTGATATCTGCCAGCGAAAGAATACGCAGAGACCTCCAGGAGTACCCCTTCAACCCCTTCCTATAATAGGGACTCCTTTCGAGCGAGTGGCCATGGACCTCATAGGCCCCCTCCCCAAAAAGCGACGAGGGAACCAGTATGCTCTAGTCATTGTGGACTACGCCACAAGATTCCCAGAGGCTTTTCCGCTACGGGCACCCACCTCCAAGACCATCGCAGAAAAGTTCCTGGAGCTATTCTCAAGGGTGGGGTTTCCCAAAGAGGTCCTAACAGACCAAGGCACCCCTTTCATGTCCCGGGTAATGAGAGAAGTATGCCAGCTCTTGAACCTCCACCAGATGCGGACCTCCATATATCATCCCCAAACGGACGGACTGGTGGAGCGTTACAACGGAACCGTGAAGCTGACCTTAAAGAAAATGCTCACCGTGAACGGAAACGACTGGGACTTACTCCTTCCTTTGGCCCTATACGTAATTAGGGGTCAGAAACAGAGCAGTCTAGGCTGTTCTTCGTTTGAAATGCTTTACGGACGACAGCCCCGGAGCCTTCTGGAGATGACCAAGGAGGTCTGGGAGGCAGAACAGCTAGGGGAAACAAAGACATTGTTGGACTACAGTCAGAACCTGAAAAACAAGTTGGGGAAGATACGGGATCTGGCGTATTCCCGTCTGGAAGACAGCCAGAAGAAGCAGAGTATCTACTACAACAAGGGAAAAAATGGAGACAGCTCGCCGTAGACGATTGGGCACTTGTGTTGTTACCATCCACTACCAAGAAGTTCCACAATGAATGGCAAGGGCACTTCCGGGTGATAGAAACCATAGGAAAGACCACCTACAAACTACAGCTTTCGGGGAAGAAAACTCAGATCTTCCACATAAACTTGCTGAAGAAATGGCTGGGTGTTCCACCCATAAGCCACCATCTGGCCATTCCCACAGGACCCAAAGAGGACACCACCCTAGACGAGCTCGTGATCAACGAAGTCCTCTACCAGACTGAACAGGAAGGGTTACAGAGGATTCTACGTCCCTTCTCACGATTATTCTCCAACGTACCCGGGAAGACAAACTTAACCCAGCACCGAATAGAAACCCCAGTCGGGACCACGGTTAAGCAACGACCCTATAGGATACCCGCGGCCAAAAGAGAAGCCATACGCCAAGAAGTCCAGGAAATGCTCAGACCCGGAGTGATCCGCCCCTCACGTAGCGAATGGTCCTCACCGATCGTGATGGTACCCAAACTGGATGGAAGTAGCAGGTTCTGCATGGACTTCAGGGCCCTAAACGCGGTGTCCTCCTTTGACGCCTACCCAATACCAAGAATTGACGAGCTGATCGAAAAACTAGGGGAAGCTCAATACATCAGCACCCTAGACCTGACCAAGGGATATTGGCAGTTTCCCCTAAGAGAAAAAGACCGAAAGAAGACCACTTTCGCCACCCCAGACGGACTCTACAAATTCAATGTACTTCCCTTCGGGTTACATGGAGCGCCAGCCACTTTCCAGAGGTTGATGAATGAAGTACTAAGAGAACATCAAAGCTTCAGCTCAGCATATCTGGACGACATCATAATATTCAGCCCTTCCTGGGAGACCCACCTTCAACACCTCCAAACCATCCTACGACAACTGGAGAAAGCTGGGCTCCACGTAAACTCCAAGAAGTCCCGCATAGGGTACCAGAAAGTAAAGTATCTGGGATACATGCTTGGACACGGAGTTATAGAACCGCAGATCGAAAAGGTCAGAGCCATAGCGGACACACCTTTCCCCAAAACCCGTAAAGAGATGAGGGCGTTCTTGGGATTAGTCGGCTATTACCGCCGCTTCATACCATCATTTTCAGACATCGCTGCCCCCCTTACAGACACATTAAAGAAACAGTCGCCAGCCCCGGACTACCAGAAGCCCACCCCCGAGATGTGGAGGGCGTTCAAAACACTGAAAAAGGTTATCACAACTAATTAATTAATTAAAATTAATTGCAAGTTTATATAGCGCTAGGATCGACTCCCGGAGGAGTATCTCCACGCTTCGACCGCTGCGAAACCCTTCCTGGCTTCCCTGAGAGATGGTCCCTTAATGGGTATCTCCAGGGTGAGACCAGGCATCCCCGGCGGTCTGGTGGGGCCGTTAGTGCAGATGAGGCAAGCTTATGCCCAGAGTTGCCGAGTGTGATCGCTGATCAGAGTGGGCACCGAGGGGAGAGAATTATCGAGTCCGCTGACCTTGGTCCAGAAACCTGCCGCGTCGGGAATCGAACCCTGGTCCCGGGCCGTCCTCTGCTCTCGGGTCTGCCGCCTCTAACCAGTGAGCCACACTACTGCACTAGCCCCGTGTTGTCCTCCCCCGACTTCTCCAGACCATTTATACTACACACTGATGCCTCCGACTTTGGAATAGGGGCGGTACTATCCCAAAAGACTGGCGCAGGAGTTGAGCACCCCATCCTCTACATAAGCCGCAAACTGTTCCCAAGAGAGGTGAGGTACCCGACAATAGAAAAAGAGCGTCTCGCCATTAAGTGGGCCGTTGACAAACTGCGCTATTACCTGGAGGGACACCCATTCACCCTCTACACAGATCATGCCCCATTGCAGTGGATGGGCCGCAATATATCCAACAATCCGAGGGTTATGCGCTGGTTCCTTTCCCTCCAGCCATTCTCCTTTCAGGTATGTCACAGAAAAGGGAAAGACCATGTCAGTGCCGATTACTTGTCCCGATTCCCTCTCCCCGATCAGGAGAATCCTAGGGGGGAGGTGTGTGACGCGGGGGACCCGGACAACTTTATGCAGTTTACCGTCCGGCCACCCCCTCTGAATGACGTCCTGTTACTGTCGCCCCTTTCTAAACAGCAACAGGAAAACTGGAGTAGAAACGAGGACGCTTCGCCCGGACTCGGGTCTGAGGAACACTGCTTCTTTAAGTGGGCTGAACTCGATCCGAACCCCGCCCAGGACTCAGAGGTAAAACCCAGCCCTGAACACACCCAGGTGTGTTCATCATCCGGAGGAGTAGGCGGTTAGAGAGACGTGGAGAAGAGAGACGGAGCGGAGAGAAGTACGGGAGCTGAGGAGCTGTGGAAAACCGGAGGAGAAACTAAAGCAGAGAGCAGTGATGGCGGAGGAGTCCGGAACATTGAGGAGGAGGAGGCGGCTGGAGGCGAGCCGGGAGTGAGAGACGACGACTACAGCAGCAAGCCAGAAGGCCAACAGGAAGGCGCTTTGCCCAGCCACACTTCAACGGAAGCGTGGCTTGCACAGGTACGATCTCGCTTTGCGGGTTGGGTTGGACATAGGTGGAACAAACCACCCTGAAAACTCACACGGCATCCTCTGCACTACCCCCCCCCCCCCCTTTATCTGCACTGTACCAGCACCGAGGGCTTTGTGGTGTGTTTCTGCATATGAGACCCTCACTCCCCTCCCTACTCACTGTATATATATATATATATATATATATATATATATATATACGCTAGGACTAAAACCTGCCCCATATCTCTTTTTCCGAGCTGGAAGGCACCAGAGCAGAGGACTGAACTACTAGTCCCAGAAGCCCTCGGGAAAGAAGAGGAACTGGATCGGAAAGACGCAGGGAGCGGCGTTCCGCCACAGAGGCTACAGCTGAAATACCCCTTTCCCTACTATCGCAAACTGATACATCGCAGACGTCTTCTAAAAATAAAGCCTGCGTTGCCCACAGTACCTGTCTCTGTGAGTCTATTCCCATCGCAAAGCCCACAACTATACAGCAGTATTCTCCCAAAGCAGTGGCTAACCTGTAGATGTTGCAGTGGTTTGGAACAGTGTTTCAAGTACTACTTGGTCTACATTAGCTTGTTGACATGCTAACACATCTACACAATAGTGTTTGGTAAATGTGTGTGGTGTAGACCATGTTGCGGCCTTACATATGTCAGCTAGAGGGATGTTGCCTAAAAAGGCCACTGATGCTCCTATTTTGCGTGTGGAATACACCCTAGGGGGTATGGTTAAAGTTTTTTTAGCTTTAATATAGCAAGTTTGAATGCATTTCACAATCCTTCTGGCAATACCAGACTTTGAGATAGGATTGCCCTTGTGGGGAGGAGCAAATGCAACAAACATTTTTGTTTTGCGAAAGTCTTTTGTCCCATCTATGTAATACAATAAAGCTCCTTTAACATCAGGCGTGTAAATAGCGCGTTCTGCCACAGAATCAGGTTGAGGAAAGAAAACTGGTAACTCAACTGATTGGTTTACAGAAACCCAGCTTCCTACACCAGTAAGCAGGAAGAGTGTAGTGAGGTCATAGAATTAACTGCAGACATTGCTAAGTTAGCATTAGTTTGTTTATGATTGGCAGCCATCTTGCCGCTTTTGCGCTCATTACTACAGGGCTTTATTCTCTTGGATAAACTGCTGATGCATTTTTGCATGAGAACTGTCTAGAACTCCCAGTCTGCACAGCGTGTTCAAGGCTGAAAAATAATGTATGCTGTTGATTCACTTTGGTCAGTCCCGGGCCCATAGGCACAACATAGAACTGAGCTGCACTATTGAAAGTCGAGTGCTTTTAAATTGGCATTACATGCATGAAAAGACTCTTGGAGAGATTAATTCCAACAAAGAAGAGCTGTGCTTGTCCGGAGTTGTGATTCCTTGCATCTAAACTAAGATGTATGGGGTCCCCCTGACAAAGCCTAGAGGTATTCAATAATTATAATAAACTAGTTTGTAGCACGGGGAGGGTGGTAAGGCGCTGTAGTCCTGTTTCCACTATAATTATTAAATTATTGCCCCATTTGGGCTTTATGGAATTGTAACCATGCTGATTATATTGTTCTTATGCATTTTGCTGCTTGTATTGGCTAGTATACTGCATTGTAGAGCATGTTAGTTAAAATAAACATTTTAAACTATATTGTGTCTCTGTTTACTCACGTAGTGGACAAGTATGAGTGTTTGAACGAAAGAGTGTTCTTCTTCCCGCAGTTCCTGAGAGGGACGGAGTGACATGTTCTAGGATGTCTAATCATTGGTAGCTTCGTTGTAGTACGGAGAATGAATGAGACACTATAGCTAGTCGGATAGGGGTTCTGGGTACTGAGGTGGGTTTTCTGGTACACCAATACACACTGAGGTCCTGGTTTCCTGCGCATAGTTCTGTGTATGTGCAGAATCCCTGCAACATGGCGTACCTAACGTTTTGTCTGGTTCTTATTTTAGAAGCACTCGAGTAGTACTGGTGCTTGTCCGCAATACTCTCACTTCTGTTTTCTGGTAAACAGCTTTGTTTGAATTACTACCCTATATTGCACTGCCACGCATTAGGTTGTTCTCCTTTCCTGGTCCTTATGGTCGATATTGAGGCTCATAGCTGCGCACCACTCCATCGTCATTTGCAAGCATATGGCGTACCGAATGCGAGTGTCAACCTTATTTTTGTGGTGGGAGCTGATCCAGCTTACCACTTTGAGGTGTTTTATTCTTGGGTGACTTTCCCGGCAGTGAATGGAGATGATAACTTGTTCCATGTATACACTCACACTGCAACACCTAATGTTGATCAGCCTTATAGTCCTCTTGAGGTTCCGATTTCGGCATGGCCACGCCGTATTTGGTTTAATGGCGCCCTTCCCCACACAGTGACTCCAGTCCGTTTAGGCCCTTTATCAAGTCCCGTTGCCACTTGGCCAGTTTTGGCCGGGTACTGTCAAGGTTTTATTCCAAACTCCCAGGATCGGTGCGTTACTCAAATGGGTCCACCTCTCAATGGCTCCACCCTCTGATGCTATAACAGCGCAGAGGGTAGGAATGATTAAGCGAGGAAAGGAAAGGATGGGGACAGCGGGGAAGGAGACCTACAACACAAAAAACTAAATTAAAGGCCTGCTCTACTTCCTGTAATACATGTGTAAACTCATATCACTTATACTAAGTAATAACTACCTGTAAAGGAAAAAGAACGACCATTCTTGTCACCAAATCCTTGATGAAGGTATCGTATATATGAAGGCTCTTTATATGCAAACAAATGAGAAAATACACCTTATCATAAGTTTTCAACACACTAAGAGCATAGACAACTCACACACAATGTTCACTCACACTGTACCCACCACAATGGTTGTCAGTACTTGCATCACAGAGGCCCCTGCTAGGAAGAAAGATCACAAGAGCACTTAATGTATGTAGTAATACTCATCATCAGAAACAAAATAACGGCACTGGCAATAACCTCTCATGCCAAGCACTCTTCTTCTGTTTCAGCACAGCTAATGACATCCATTACAATTCCAGGGATAAAAGTACTTCTTAGGCGTAAACACAATGAATCTATACACGGTACACAATGGAGGTATAGCTTCCCTCCTCTACTATAAGGGCAGATGCTAGGAAATTCAGCACAGAGTTCCAATTCAGATCCTTGTGAAGTTTAAATGTTATGCCCCCAGAGCGGTGACAAAGTCCCCCTACCGCCCTTCATGTAAGCATCCCAAAGGTCAAGGATTCTCTGAGCGTGGGACTTCCTTGATCCGGCGTCCCTGCCGATTAGAATTTGCAGCACGGATCGCCGCCCTGCATGAATGGATTCTGGGTAGGCACGTCATCAGAGTGTGAGCGCACCTACCCGTAGCAGGATATCTGGGAAATGGAGCTTTCTGGGGGAGCGAGCGAACGCTGACACCGTGCTCGCCGCGCGCCCTACAGAAATCGTCCGCAGACACTAGGTGAGTGTGACAGGTACACACCACATCCACGTTATTCGGTAGTCCGAGTGGAAGAGCTTCGTGTATTGCATGGCTTCTTGATTGAGGTACACCGAGCACTCGTGCAATATGTTTCACGCAATCTCCAGGTGGGAGTACCTGGGGTTGCTGCGCAATCAGCTGGACCTGCCGGATGCCTATTAGTCCTGTCATGGTTAATTCGGTTATGGGCAAGCTTCCCAAAAATAAGGATGAATTACCTTACTGGCTTGCTGAGGAATTGGACCAGCTGGAAGTGGTATTTCCGAATACTACTCCTGTGGAAAACCACAGAATTTTAACTATTAGTTTGAAGAAAGACTTAATAAAGGAGGTAACTGATTGTGAAAATTGGGGTAAAGTGTTTGCAGCAGTGTGTGCGAAATGTTTTGGCACACCATCTATGACAGTGCTCCGTGATTAAGAGCATTCAGGATGAGCACGGACTGGAGGCGGCTGTGGAATTGGGGATGAAGGTGGTTGGAGTGTTCAACATAGTTGCTGATCTGATCCTTGCAAATGTCAAGGGAGATGCAGTCAAATTTCAAGTGTCTAATGCCTTAAGCCATGTCCCGGAAGGTGAGAAAACCTGCGATTTACCAAAAATCATTGCAAATGCCTATAAGCCGATTGGCCGCAATAGTTTGGATGTTAAGCCTTTTGCTAAAATGCCAGCACAACAGCAAACACAGACGGCACAGTCCGCAAAGGGCGATCGTCAATCTTTTCCAAAGAAAAATGGGAAAAATAAAAAACAGGGAAAGCAAAAGCAGAAACAGGGGTCACGTACCACGTCACCTGCACCTGAGTCTTCTGAGCGCACATATGATTTGTGCGACTGCGTGAGAATTACGTCTTCTGACAGATTTCAGGTTCCTGATCAGAGTTCTCCTCGTTTTTTACAGGACACATCAGGCTCACAGGATGGTGGCAGGGAACGCAAGGAGCACGGAAGAGGTCGAGGTGCCCCACAAGGACGTGAGCAACCTCGTCCAACTGACAGAAAAGGGAAACCGGACGATTTTCCTCTTCAGCGCCCACAATTTCAGAAAAAGAAAATTGCTGCTTTAACAGCAAGATATGCCATAGACGGTGAGGACACGGCTACAGAACCTAAAATGGGCAATAACGCTCCTAGACAGCGCAGCGGAGGTTACCATAGTGCGGCAAGCACTGCATCCATTTCTGGAGGCGACAGCAACTGAAACGTTCATCAAAGTTGAAACGGCTGACACCTGAGTGGCTCCCCTGACAGATTATATGACATAGTCCTTATGATTGAAGGTGACATACAACATGTAATTAAAGGGATCTTTTGGGAAAATCTGACTTCTTCTTATGACATTTTGTTAGCACAGACAGATTGGCCCCCGCATTTTGTACTTGCAGCTCAGAGAGGGGAGGAAGTAATACTCCCGAGTTTTCATGTAATGTCTCTAAGGACCACGCGGAGGCTTTTGCAGAGGAGTGGGCTTTGGTGCTTGCACCTGTGTTGCTCCATACTCAGGTGGGATGGGATAAAGATTCTCTCCCGCATGAGATACCATTATGGTCTATGCCACAGCCACAACCTCAGTATCCCATCCGTTGGGAGCTCCAGTTTCAGAAATTCTGGCTCAGTTAGAATATCAAGGAGTAATTGAGACATGTGTGTCACCGATAAATAATCCTCTGTTTACCGTAACCAAACCCGATGGGTCGTATAGCCAAGTTTTGGATTATCAGCATTTAAATTCTCATTGTCGTACCTGTGCGGTTTAGAATACCCATAGTTCTGCCCTAGTGGACAGTATAGTTCGTAAAAAATATACAACTACCCTTGATATTTCCAACAGCTTTTTCAGTCACAATTTGTCTCCTGAAAGTAGTCAATGGACCGCCTTTACCTCCCGCGGAAAACAAAAACAATTTCAGTGGTTGGCTATGGGCTACAAAAAACAGCCCAGGCGTATTCGCCGACCGTGTCGTCTCTTTGTTGGACGGCATTGACCCTGATGCGTACTCGTACACTGATGATATTTATCTCACGGACGACGAATTATGGCCGCATCATGTCGAGTAGATAGTACGGCTATAAGTTTAACTTTGCTAAATTACACATTGCAGAGTACAGTGTTGTTTTAGGGCTACAAGCTCAATAATGAAGGTTCGGCACCTCACTTCCTGGAGAAATGTGCACATTTGTGACCTCCTGAAGCCTGAAAAAAATACAGTCTTTACTGGGATTTTTAAACTTCGGTCAAACCTATATTCCTGAGAATGCCCAGGTTATCAAACAATTGTATGGTTTGATACAACCTACCTTTTCAAAAGCCTGCTGGCTTCCGGAACATTCTGCTATTCTGCAATCTTTGCAGTCTGATCTTCTTGAATCTAAATACTTGTTGACACTTGATAACCACACTAACCCACACAGTGACACAGTGTCTATTGCTTACAAGTCACATTTGTACACTTTGGCTGAGCTGCAGTTTTCCACTGTTAAATCTCGACGGCTGTCCAGATGACGATCCTGAAGGAGTGCTCCCTGGCATAAGGGAAGCGCATTTTGGTTGTGACACCATATCCTGCTCTAGAAGCGGTGACAAAAGCAAATGTACCAAACTCATAGGCTTTGCATCCGCGTTGGATACAATGGGCGACTTTGTTGACATCTTCGGATGTCACCTTCATATTCGACTCTTCCCTGCAAACACAGGAGTTTTTACAGTATGAATTTGTTCATCCTGCTACTATGTCTATGCGTCCGTTGGAGGAGTACCATTGTATCATTTACACTGACGGTTCAGTGCAACCAGCGACGGAGTCTAATCATTCTTATTCGTCAGCATGCGCAATTGTGGCTGGTGCAATAGTGAACGGAGAGTTCATGTCGAGTGTTGTGCACACTCAGGCACTAGGTCACTGTACCGCCCAATTAGCTGAGCTGCGCGCTCTGGTGCTTGCCCTTGAGTTTGCAGATCCAAATGTAACTGTGAGCGATTCTTACTATTCTGTTCAGTCTTTCAATGACCACTTACACTTTTGGTCTCAAAATGACTATGGTGATTCTAAAGGCAGCGCAATTAAGCCTAAAATGGAGTGTCTGTGACTGTTTCTATCTTACAGCAGCGTTTCTGGTGGCGTAGTTTATATAAACAAACCCGTAATTATGTACTTTCATGTGATATTTGCCAACAGATTAAGCTGTCTACGGTAACACGTCCACCACAAACACCGCTGTGTATATCTCATAGACCTTTTGGATGTATTTATTTAGATCACTGTGGTCCATTTTCTTCAGATACTGCCTATGAATTCATCTTCGTTGCAGTAGATTCATGCACACGTTTTCTTTGAGTGTGGCCACAAAGAAGTGCTGACGCTCGAACGGTCATCAGGGATTTGCGTGTCTTTGTGGGAATTTTTGCATGTGGCACTTTCCATTCTGACCAGGGTCCTGCGTTCGCCTCTAAGGCGTACAAGGAGGCCATGGGATCTTTGGGAGTTCAAGTCAAATTTTCGTCTCCATGCAGGCCTGAGGGTAATTCAGTTGCGGAGCAAATGAACAGTGACTTAAAGCAATCCTTGACAGCTAGGGTCCTAGGTACTGGTAGAAACTGGTTCACCCATTTGTATAGCGTACAACATGCACTAAATTATCTCCCTAGAAGATCTCTGGGTGGGCGGACCCCATACGAACTGCTCTTTGGAATGAAAATGTTAATGCCAGACCTTGATAGTCTAGACATTCCGGCCTCTGCCGCATCCTTTGACGTAGATAATCATTCTGCTGTATTACAGAAGATACAAGAGACCTGGGACAGTCTTGCAAAGGAACATTTGCCCTCAGGCACTGATGCAGCATGGCAGATTACAGTAGTCGGCTGGCTACCCAACTCGATGACCTGGTCCGAGAGAAGGTGGAGAACAATAAGGTGTTTGGACCCTCTTATTGTGCACTTGTCCCAGTGCTTGGCTTGAAGGGTACTGGTACAGTCATTTTACCACCACTTCCTGGTCGAAAACACAACAGAAATGTCTCTGTGGACAATGTCAAGATACAACATCTGGCCAATCCTGAATAGTACAACACCAGCATCTTTATGTATGACGATTTCCAGGAATCCAGTGTTGGACGCTTCTGACACCGCGTAGCCTGATACTGCCATAGAAATGGACTTGGTCAATAACCCTTTGCTAAACCTCCCTACTTACAGTCTAAATGAAGAAAATGAGTATACTCATCCTGCAACTGAATCGTCGCCTGGTTTGCAACCGGATGCCCTTCACCAGTCATGTTTCTCTTTTGACTCTGACTCTACGCTATCAGTAACTCCTTCCAAATTCTCAATTTTTGTGGCCTGGTTTAAACAAACTTATTTGATTCCACCTTGGACATACATTTGGTTAGTCCTTTATGCCATTTTTCTTTTCATGTCAATTGGATTAGTGATATTATTTTCCTTTTCATAAATGGTCACTACATACCTGAACGCTCTGCTGTGACACTGGTTGATAGAACTTTGGCCCCCCATTCATCTTCTCACATTATGAAAAGGGACCTGACTTCTGTCAACATCTCTGCCTGGCCAGTTGCGGATGGCATAGTTTGGGATGCAGTGAGTTTTCAGATACATGGTCCTATAGAGATAATTAACATGCCAATGTACTTCATGTTTCCATGGGTGATGTAGTGAAACACAATATACGATCTGATGACTGGGACGTACATGCTATACAATCTGTTTTCAGATTTGAAGTACTATGCTGCTTTTTATGCTGAAGATTTGTATTTGAATACTACAAATTATGCTGATTTGTTTTGCTACCGCATTATGGCCATAATTTCCTGCATAAAGCTAATACATTTAGAAATGTTTTTAACTTCATGCGCGCTAGCGGAATTCCGCTCCTGCTCTGAGTTTTTGTAAATCGCACTTTACGTGACGAGCTGGGCTAGTCATCAGCGTGCGAGGAGGCTACGCCATGACGAGCCCAGCTCGTCATCAGCGTGGAAGGGGTTAATTTCATACAGTAGGAACATTGCCCAGCTCTATTGGAGGGTAGCTCCAAAACATTTCAGAATTTTTTTCATATTTTACAGATTTTGATAAATCCAAACCAGAATCCTTTTATTTTAAATTAAATGTTTCGTCAAGTTCGAAAGTAATGCTCACACACACCAAATTAGTGTATTCCCAATCTTTTATTAATGATTTGTCAGTGTGTGGCTATGATCTGTGGAAGACCACAATGGATCTTAAATTTGTGTGGGGTTCCAGACCCTGGCAGGTACGAGGCAATGAAGCTTTACATCATTCGTGCCTCATTCCTACTCAAATTTTATTTTTGAATGATTCGGTCTATCAGACTACGTGTTTTGAATTGGCTACTTCAAAGCAAATGAATGACCCTGCCATTCCCACTTTGGCAGCATATCTGAACTGGACCAATCATACTGATTATTGACGACTTGCAGTCCCTGCTCCAAAATGTTACTTTTAATATTTCTGCCTTCGTAGGTTGGTTGGTCTGGCAAACAAGCTTGGATTCGTGCCAACTGCGTTTCAATGGCAAGGCCCCTGGCTATTCGCAGGATAGCGGTACAAAAGGGGGTGGTGATGGACGGAGCATCTGAATCAATCAAACACTCACACCCAGTCAAAAGATCTGGGTTTAATCCATCACCGTTCTTTAGCCCACTCTGCCACCCCAGTTCAGACATGGCTATATGCAAATCAGTCTGACCCTGTGCCTCATGGGAACAGTCCAGCCCGAACTGCCAAGCCATGTCTTCCCTGGACCGGAAACAAGCTTCCGAGGACCGGTTTCTGGCATTCCAGCCGTCTTCAGCCTGGCTTGCTTGAATCCAGTGGCAAAGTGAGCAAGGGACTCACGTCTGAGCATACCCTGCCACACTTATGGCGGCCAAAAGCGGTACAAAAGGGGGTGGTGATGGACGGAGCATCTGAATCAATCAAACACTCACACAAAGTCAAAAGATCTGGGTTTGATCCATCACCGTTCTTTAGTCCACTCTGCCACCCCAGTTCAGACATGGCTATATGCAAATCAGTCTGACCCTGTGCCTCATGGGAACAGTCCAGCCCGAACTGCCAAGCCATGTCTTCCCTGGACCGGAAACAAGCTTCCGAGGACCGGTTTCTGGCATTCCAGCCGTCTTCAGCCCGGCTTGCTTGAATCCAGTGGCAAAGTGAGCAAGGGACTCACGTCTGAGCATACCCTGCCACACTTATGGCGGCCAAAAGCGGTACAAAAGGGGGTGGTGATGGACGGAGCGTCTGAATCAATCAAACACTCACACCCAGTCAAAAGATCTGGGTTTAATCCATCACCGTTCTTTAGCCCACTCTGCCACCCCAGTTCAGACATGGCTATATGCAAATCAGTCTGACCCTGTGTCTCATGGGAACAGTCCAGCCCGAACTGCCAAGCCATGTCTTCCCTGGACCGGAAACAAGCTTCCGAGGACCGGTTTCTGGCATTCCAGCCGTCTTCAGCCGGCTTGCTTGAATCCAGTGGCAAAGTGAGCAAGGGACTCACGTCTGAGCATACCCTGCCACACTTATATATACGCAGGATAGGCCTGATCCCCAATTTTGTAATTCCCATTCGGTCACTACTTACTTAGTTGGTAAATTATGTCAAAATTGGTTACAACACTACACTGTCCTCTGTGAGACAACATTTATCATTATTATCAGGTGACATTGATTTGACAGATTTTATAAAAGGCGCTGCTGGTTCTAGATCAAAACTATTTATTTACGATTTATTTACGCAACCTATAATGAAATATGGAAACTGTCCCAAATTGAGGATGCTTCCCGATTGAGGGCCATAGACCAGGCTGATTTGGAAAAAGTCCTTGCTGTTGTGGATAATAGTATTAACACACTTTCCTCCCGCATTTATACATTGGACAGTATTGTTTCATCTGTTGTTGATAGTGTGCAAGATGATGTGTCTGTTTTGTATCATGGACAAAATCAATTGCGTTCAGTTATGCAGTTTGCATGGATGTTTATTTATTTATTTATTTAAGTAGCTTATACAGCGCGCAGCTACCCCCTGGGGGGTGTCCCGGCGCTAGAAACAGAGCCTCCGGGAAGGAGGAGAGGAACAAGTTTATTGCAGGACAGGGATCATAGTCTGGAGAACAGCCAGGTTTTTAATTTGGCACGGAAGATGGGTTCAGATGGACAGAACCTGAGATCGAGAGGGAGGGAGTTCCAAAGTTTGGCAGTGATTACGCTGAAACCTTTGCCGCCCATTCTGGAGCGTCGGAAGCGAGGTGCAATCAGGATGCGTAAGTTGTTAGATCTTAGTGATCTGGCGGATTGAGAGATAGACACTCGCTTTTTCAGGTAGTTAGGTCCATGGCCGTTGATAGCACGATAGGCAAGGGTGAGGATCTTAAATTGAATACGGCTTGCAATGGGAAGCCAGTGGAGCTCTATGCGGTAGGCGGCGACCGACTGGCGGTACGGGATATTACCGATCAGTCTGGCCGCCGCATTCTGAACGATCTGGAGCCGGTCGATCAGATATTGAGGAGCGCCAGCATATAAGCTGTTGGCGTAGTCTAGATGGGAAGTTATGAGGGCCTGGATGATGGTTCGGCGGGCGTCTAATGGGAGGTAAGGAAGGATCTTCTTGATCATGCGCAGCTTGGCAAAGCAGGCAGAGGTGACCTTGTTGACTTGGGCTTTGCAAGACAAAGAGTCATCGAATTGAAAACCCAAGTTGCGAGCCGATTGGACAGGGGTGGGGGCCGGGTCGAGTGCTGTGGGCCACCACCGGCTGGTGGAAATAGGAGTTTTCTGATTAAAAAACAGGACCTCTGTCTTGTCAGCATTCAGTCTTAGGTGATGGTTGGTCATCCAGTCGCAGATGTTGTTCAGACATTGGCGGAAGTTGACAAAGGTGGAGTCTGAGTGGTCTCTAAAGGAAAATATCAACTGAGTATCATCAGCATAAGAGACCACCCTGACTCCACAAGCCTCCACAGCTGTGGCCAAGGGTGCAAGATAGACATTAAAGAACAGGGGGCTCAGGGCAGAGCCCTGCGGGACACCACAAAGCAGGGGTTTGCCCTCTGATCTGAAGGCCCAAGCATCACCTTCTGAGATCTGCCGGTGAGAAAGGATTCAATCCAAGCGAGAGCGGAGCCTCCAATTCCGATCTGCTTTATACGGTTAAGTAGGATTTTGTGGGAGACCGTATCAAAAGCGGCGGATAGGTCGAGGAGGACTAGCAAGGCCTCCTCGCCTCTATCCACGCTTTCACGGATGGTGTCGGCTACTTCCAGGAGAGCAGTCTCAGTGCTATAGCCTGCTCTGAATCCGGATTGGGAGTTGTGCAGTAGGGAGTTGTTTTCCAGATACTCTGGATGTTGCAGACTCTTAAGATGGGGAAGGTTCCTTGGGATTATTTGAACGCTACATCATTATTTATGCTGTTTAACGTAACAGATAAACAGCGATTTATGTCCATGAAAGATGCTACATACACGCTTTTACACACTGAAAAATTGGATCCTTTGCCCTTTTCTATAGCTGAAACTGAAGCTGCTGTCTGGCTCATCCATGGGGTAATAACCATACCATTTCCTTTATTTCAATTTAGCTCCAGTTTGATGCATTACCCCTTAGGCCCCTTTGAACCCCTGGGCAGTGCTTTCCTTCATGAGATGTGGTCTTTACCATTCGCTTACAGATGTTTGTGGGATGAAAAATAAGTATATTTAACTGGGGAATCATGCGATTCGACTATAGGTCATTCGCTTGTGAGCAAAAATACAGTTGCACGGAGCCTGTAACTTAACAGCTACGAATCTCGCATCCATTCCGAAAGGTATTCCAGTGCCCAATATTACACCAACGTACACTCTGCTTGCAAACGGTAGTGATCTGCTTTTAAATAATGAGGAATGCTGCGGTATGCCTGCTGACATCCCTTACATTGTGACAGTCTCGCAACCTGTGAGTTTGCTGTAAAAATATACTGTTTCCACCCCCACATGGGAGACTCAATAACTTGGTCTGGCCTTCCATTCTGACCTTGAGAGCGGACTTCGATAAGTTGAGCAGAATTGGAGCATTGTTGTCACAAATAAAAGTTTCTCTCACATCTGCACGTGAGACATTCGTCCTTCATTTGGGCAATACTCGATCTGAGGTTCAAGCCCTTCTTAATACAGACCTCCCACTGCATTTCGGTGCTTTGATTCACACCATTTTTAACACATCTTGGCCCATTTTTTAAAGTTGTGGGCTCTGGCCTTGTGTCCACTTTCCTAACTATTTTTGGTGTAATACCGGCATTTCTTCGTCCTATTTTTTCCAGCGTCTTTGGTGGGTTGCCACTATTACGTGCCTTTGCTGCTGGAGTACTGCTATTAATTTGCCTGCTGCGCAATGGCTGCTTTTACGGTGGCGCTGCACAGCCAAGACCCACTGCAGATGCTGCATAGCCGTATGCTTGAATGCTATGGTACCCTGCCCCTGGCCAAACTCAGCGTAGCTTACAGATTGTCCTTTCGTTTTGCATATTACACTTGAGTGCAACCTGTTTTCACCTGCTTGGAATGCTCATTTGAATGGCCTTTGCCTCTCCAATACGGTGTCTCCTGCCCTGGATTTTGATCTGCTGATGAGTCCCTTAGTGTCCCATGAGCAAGAGTGTTCTGGTGTTGGGATTCACAGCTGCGCTTGGAGTTGGCACAGTGGGATATTAGTGCTGCGGCACAGGATTTCCTAAAATGAAGTTACATCGAGCACCTCGCAAGTTGTCCGCTGATGGTGCTGGAGGTACCACTCATTGAGGAACATGTTGAGTGGATGGTGTCTCTCTTTTCTGACGATAACAATAACTTCCTCCTGGAGGCTGTTGCAACTTATTGCTCATATACTTTGATGGATTAACCTGGCTGTCATCGATCATCTGCAGGATTTTTTAATTTTTGTTTCTTTTTTCTCTTTCCTCTTTTTGTTGATATTTTGAACATTTCAACTTTATTAAAAGACAAAAGATTTTTTTTCTCTCTCCCTCCTATCGGCCCGCAACTTACAGGCTAAATTCCAAATTGACTTTTTCTTCTGAAATCTCAATTCACTTAATAATCAATGCTCTAACTTCTTACTCTGAACTTGTTGAACTCCGTGTCCTCTATAAACCTATGTCCGATGGACTTAACGGGAGGGTGTAGTGAGGTCATAGAATTAACTGCAGACATTGCTAAGTTAGCATTAGCTTGTTTATGCTTGGCAGCCATCTTGCTGCTTTTGCGCACGTTACTACAGGGCTTTATTCTCGTGGATAAACTGCTGATGCATTTGTGCTTGAGAACTGTCTGCCATTCACACATTTAGCTGTACAACGTACTCCTAGTCTGCACAGCGTGTTCAAGGTCGAAAAACAATGTATGCTGTTGATTCACTTTGGTCAGTCCCACGCCCATAGACACAACATAGAACACAGTTTCACTACTGAAAGTCGAGTGCTTTTAATATGGCATTGCATGCATGAAAAGGCACTTGGAGAGATCCATTCCAACGAAGAAGAGCTGTGCTTGTCCTGACATGATATGATTCCTTGCATCTAAACTTAGAGGTATGTGGTCCCCCTGACAAAGCCTAGAGGTCTTCTATAATTATTATAAACTAGCTTGTAGCACGGGAGGGTGGTAAGGCGCTGTAGCCCTGTTTCCACTATCATTATAAATTGATTGCCCCTTTTGTGCTTAATGGAATTGTAACCATGCTGATTATATTGTTCTTATGCATTTTACTGCTTGTGTTTGCTAGTATACTGCATTGTAGAGCAGGTTAGTTAAAATAAACATTTTAAACTATATTGTGTCTCTGTTTACGTTGTGGACAAGTAGGAGTATTTGAACGAAAGAGTGTTCTTCCCGTGATTTCTGAGAGGGACAGAGTGACACGTTCAGGATGTCTAATCATTGATAGCTTCGCTGTAGTACGAAGAACGAATGAGACACTATAGCTAGTTGGATTGGGGTTCTGGGTACTGAGGTGGATTTTCTGGTACACCAATACACACGGAGGTCCTGATTTCCTGCACATAGTTCTGTGTATGTGCAGAATCCCTGCAACAAGAGGTCTGACAGCGAGGAAATCTGAGTTTGCTCTCCAAACCGCCAAGCCCCCGACTCTCCCGCCCCCCCCCAAAAACCCTGTCCAAGTGGGTAGGGAAATGACTCCTACCGAGCAGTCATAACAAAAATAAGACTCTTTGTGCAATGGTCGGCACTAGAGGGAGTTTTCGCCACAAATGGGGCCATCTTGGCCTGCTGTAGTTGCGGGCTGTTGGAGGTACAAGAGGAAGGTACTTTGGGAGCAGGTGTGATACAAACTGGACATTCTTGCACATTAATGAGTACCAAAGAACTGCCTTCGGTATAAAAACTTTTGCAAAGAACAAGGTTTGTGTCTCAGACTGCCTCGCTACACAGAGGGTGCTCTTAATGCCATCACCTGCTTATTGTATGTCTAACGTGTTCTGTGAAAGGCTGGAATTCAAGTCTGAGTTGTCCAGTTCCTAGGGTCCAGGCACCTGCAGGCCAACCATAGCAGGGTATCCACGAGCTGCAAGAGCATTTATTCTGGACTGGACTGGCAAAAGTTCCTTGATCCATGGAAAGACCCTGGCTGCAGCCAGGCCTGCATGGGAGGAGCTTCTCTGTGGGGAAATGTGATGGGACAAAGCCTTGTGTTGCATCCTTGGCAAAGTCCTGGAATGAAGAGGCTGTGATTGGGGAGGGCAAAGGCACAGGCTGAGGACAGCGCACCTAGCTGGTGAGCGAGGAAGGATGCTGCTGGCCCACAGCATGTGCTACTGGGGACTCATGGGGTTGGGCTTGGCCAGAGAACCAATCTGCTACTGCAGGGGCCGCTGTTGGAATGCCTGCTTCAGGCTGGCCTCTGTAGTCATGCCTGGTGGCAGCTGCCCCGTTTGTCTCATTCCCCCCTGTTGCTAATGCATCTGTATTTGGTGCTGTAGCCGCTGTTGTTGCTGAGCGTAGCTGAGGCCCCGTGGCTGCTGGAATTGGTTGTGGTACAGGATCCCAGGGCACAGTACCGTAGCATAATGAAACTTGAGGGGGGCCCCCTTTCGGACTCAGCCAGGAGCTCTCAGGCCAGTGTACTGTGCTGAGGGGTCAACCTGAAGTTCAGGGCCCCACAGCACTGCATGGTCTGTGGGGGCCTATGTTACGCCACTGCCTAGCACTTGTCCTTCTCCTTGCTACTGATGTTGTTGCTGCTGCATCTTCTGCTGCTGATGCATTAAAAGTTCAGAAAACTGTGGTGGCGTAGTAGCATGGTTCATGCTCAGAAGCTGGCCCTGGGGATACCTACCTGCCATGCTCTGCTGCGGCTGCTTGGGAATGTGGGTCGCTGTACTGCTGCCTACATTTTGTTTATTTATTTATTTATTAAATGTATAAAGCGCGACAGCTACTCGTGAGCGTTTACCGGCGCTGAAAGACAAATGCAGCAAAACCAACCCAAAAAAGAAAAAGTTATTGGTTAAAAAGCCAGGTTTTCACGGCTCTGCGAAAGCGGATGTGGCAGTTCTCCATCCGGATATCCAGGGGAAGTGAGTTCCAGAGTCTGGGTCCCAGGTTTGAGAAGGAACTACCGCCCATTCTCGAGAGTCTAAACTTAGGTACACAGAAAAGATGTTGAGACGAGAAAAGGAGTGAACGGGCAGGGGTATAAGGTGTGACAAGGGCCTGAAGATACAAGGGGGCTACTCCAGTCTTGATCTTGTGCATAAAGCCCAAAGCCTTGAACTTTACCCGATTATCAAAACTCATCCAATGGAGCTCCCTCAGGCGTTCAGTAATATGGTCTAGTTTCCGGCAACCACAGAGAAGCCGTGCAGCAGCGTTTTGGACCAATTGGAGACGGCGTATGACCGCCTTGGTGGACCCCAGATAGAGCACATTGCTGTAGTCCAGCCTAGAGGTCACCAAGGCACTCACCACGGATCTCTGGGTGTCAGAAGGTAGTATCCAAGAGATTTTTCTCAGCCACCATAAGATGGTGAAACAGGTGGCTGCTACTTTGTTGGCCTTTTCTTTCATAGATAAACCCCTATCAATAATCACCCCAAGATTTCGTACTCGTTCTGAGGGGTAGGTAAGGAACCCATGGCAGATGGCCAATGCCTCGGGCTCCAAAGGTCAGGTTTGTTTCCAAGGACCAGGACCTCGGTCTTTCCGCCATTTAATTTTAGCAAATTACGATTCATCCAGAAGGATATTTCGCTGAGACCTGTTTGCAGAGGGGAAGAGGAGGTAGAATCAGCTTGGGATAAGGAAAAAACAATTTGGAGTCATCTGCATAAGTGAATAAGTTCAAGCCAGAGCGTTGTGCAATGTGGGCCAAAGGAGTAACATAAAGATTAAAAAGAAGGGGGCAAGGATTGAACCCTGGGGCACACAGTGCGGGGAAAAGTAAGTATTAGAAGGAGACGTATGAGAAAAGATTTGGAAGGTCAGGAAAGATGTAAGCCAGTCCAGGGCTTTTCCGCCAATGCCAATGGAAGCCAGGTAACTGAGAAGGATACTGTGCGATACAGTATCAAGGGCTGCACTGAGGTTGAGTAGAATCAGTGCAGCCGTTTCACCTCGATCCAATAGCAGGCGAAGATTTTCTGTAACGCCAAGGAGGGTGGTTTCTGTAGAGAAACCGGGACGGAAACCGGACTGGGAAGGATGTAGAAGAGAGTTTGTTGCCACAAATTGTGACAAATGCAAATGGATATGCCTTTCTAGGATTTTGGAGAATGCCGGTAGTAACTAAATGGGGCGGAAATTAGAGGCAACATTTGGGTCCGCAGTGGGTTTTTTCAATAGCGGGGTGACCATTGCGTGCTTCCAGCAACTAGGGACAATAGCCGAGCTGAGTGAATGGTTAAGTAGAGTGCAGATCGTGGAGAGTTGGGGGACATCCAAGAAACGTAATATCGAAACGGGCAGAGGGTCAATCGGAGAGCCTGACCTGACCTTGCTCAGGATCTCCAGGAGGGTTGAAGGGCAGAGATCCGGCCAGGACAGAAGTGAAGCAGAGGGCAGCTCAGAGAAGTCAACGCCCTTCCCCGTAATAAGGGGTGAGTTCGTCAAGACATTGCTGTCCCCTCGGGCAGAGATGTCCTGGTGGATATTCTCGATTTTAGAGATGAAATACTGGGCAAGTTCATCGCATTTACTGCTGGATAGAGGGGGAAGTGCAGCAGTGGTCTGTGAACCAGCAAGGTCTCTAACCACGCCAAACAATACTTTAGATTTATTGATTGCTTCAGTGATTATTCTATTTACATGAATAGCCCTTGTATGGGCACACGCCTTGTGATATGCTTCAGCTCCATGTTGTAGATAGAACCGGCTAAGATGGAATAATCCCTTCTCCAAGCACGTTCCAATTTTTTACATCGGGATTTGTGAATGCGAAATGTCTCATTATACCAAGGGGCAGGTGACTGGTGAGTAGTAGTTTTCTTATGGACAGGAGGGAGGCAAATGTTAATGGATTCAAGGAGCCAAGAGTTCGCGGAGCTGGCCACAGCTTCCATGTCACCAAGACCTAATAGTTTAGTTGGCACGAGGTCGGCCAAAGCTTTGTTAAAAGCGACAATATCAAGCTTTTTCCAGTCTCTCTTCCTAATATTCATAGAAGGGTTGTGGTTAAGCAGTACTTCTTTACTCAACTGTGAACTTAATAAGATGGTGGTCAGACCAAAGAACCGGCAACGCCGGAAGGCAATCTAGCTGAGGAATGTTGGAAAAGATAGGGTCTAAAAAATGGCCACCCTTGTGGGTGGGGCCCTTGTTATGTAAGATGAGATTCATGGAAGCGAGGTCAGCAATAAGATTTCCGACCACGCTATCCTTAAGGTCCTCTAAATGAACATTCAAATCCCCAACAACTAGAAAATTACTGGACAATGTAAGAACTGATGCTATGTATTCTGAGAGTTGAACCTGCAAGAATTCACCGGGCCCGGGGGACAATACACTAACAATCCCGTGAGAGTGTTTTTAGGGTTGAGGGCAAGCTTAAAATGCACTGCCTCGCAGCTGCCTAAAGTGACCGGGTCAGATTGACATTGGTACTTTTTCTTAACTATAATTGCCACACCACCCCCTACTTTCTTAGGACGGTCACTCCTAACAATAGCATACTCAACAGGCAGAGCTTCGGCAACTTCTGGGCCAGAACTGTCATGAAGCCATGTTTCAGTGATGAAAAGTGCGTCCGGGGCTTCATCAGTTAAAAGGTCGAAAATCTCACGTTTGTGCTTAGGCAGTGACCGACAATTCAGGCTAAGAAACGTATAGCTCGGTGAGAAGGAATAGCAGTCCGAAGTGCTAGGCTGCTGCATAGCTGCGGGACATCTAAACAAAAAGGACAATGAGGGCAGCATTGTGGAAACTGTCCTAGCATATCAAAATTAGCAGCTGTGTGATCTCTCATGGGTCTCAAAGCTAGCAGTTGTTTAGCATCATAAATAAAGAAAGGCAGTGAAGTTAGACCAGGGGGTATGGCCCCTGGGCCCGTGTGGGAGCGGACGGGCGCAGACGGGCACGCCTTTGGCATGGGGTTCATTCCCTGTGGTCCCTGCATGGCTGTCCGCTGCAGCAGCCCCAGTGGCATAACTTGAGGCATGCTCTGTGGGTTCTGGTTGCCCACATACTTGGCAGCCCGCTGCTTGATGAAGCAAGCCAGAAGCTGAGGGTTGAAGTGCAGGATGCTGAGCACTTCTTGCTGCTGCATAGGGGAGCTGGGAGACCAGAGTATCCTCAAACGTCTGCAGGGCAGCTTGTAGCACAGAACAAAATGGTTACTTACCAGTAGTAGCCCCTTCCATGCTGGGCCGATTTTCCTCGTGTGCTAGGCTTTTAAAGAATCAATGGCTTTATGACGGCCCCCAGCCGTCATCAGCACACGAGCACTGTAATGCATGACGGATGGGGGCCGTCATCAGCATGGAAGGGGGTAGTAGTTTTGCAGCTTGAAGAACTTTCTGGATTCACATGCTGTGCATCATTCCGCCATCTAGTGGTTGGGTCTGGAATTGTCTTTTTTCCCCCTTGTTTTGGTCGTGGTCGATCTCCATTTGGTGCCAGATACGTCTCCTGTGTGACGTCAGATGGTATCCTGGAGGTCAACGTGTGTGGTGGCCATCTTCGGATTCTTTTTTCTGTTTTTATTATCTTTTTTTATCGTGAGATGGTTTGAGAAACACTGATGTAGTCCTTTGCTTCCCCACCTGTTTGTTTTCCTTATAGAGGAGGCCGGGTGGGTTGCATGTGAATCCAGAAAATTCTTCAAGCTGCAAAACTACTCCTACTGGTAAGTAACCATTTCGTTTTGCAGCGTGAATCCTTTTCTGGATTCACATGCTGTGCATCAGATTATGTAACGTTTCTCCCATGTCTGGGAGGCTGCGGTGAAAGGAAGACCTTGCAAACAGGTGTTGGAGCACCCTTTGTCCAATTTGAGCTTCCTTATTATTTGTATATCCACACAATAATGTTTTGTAAAGGTGTGTGGTGATGTCCATGTTGCTCCTGCGCAAATGGAATCAATGGGTACATTGGCCATAAAGACTAGAATTGCTCCTTTCTTTCTAGTGGAGTGAGCTGTTGGTTGCATTGTTAGTTCCTTTTTGACATTGGCGCACATAATTGGATGGCTTGTACTATTCATCTTGCAATAGTTGCTTTTGTGACAGCTGATCCTGTGTTGGTGTGTACGCAGGCGACAGACAATTGCTTTGTTTTCCTGATTTGTTCTGTTTTGTGCAATTAATACAGTAAAGCCCTCCTTACATCCAGGGTATGGAGGCTTCTCTCTCCTTTAGTTTTTGGGTTTTTGAAGAAAACCGGCAGGAGAATGTTTTGATTCAAGTGATACTTAGATACCACTTTTAGCAAGAACTGTGGGTTAGTTTTTAAGATTACTTTATCCTTGTGGATTTGTAAGTAGGGTTCTTTTATTGTTAATGCTTGTAGTACACTTACTCTTCGTAGTGATGTTATAGCAATGAGAGAGGTTGTCTTTAGAGTGATATGCTTGAGGTCCGCTGCATGCATGGCTCAAAGGGCTATGCCATCAGTTGAGAAAGTACTGTATTTAAGCTCCATGTGGATACTGGATCTGCTCTTGGTGCAGCAATCCTTTTTACCTTTTGATTACTGGTCTTGTAAAATAGCTTTTGCATGATTTTCCTCTTGTGTATGCCACTATGCATGCGGTGCAATTTAAGGCTGGAGAAGTTGATGTTGCTGTCTAAGAGGTAAGTAAGATATGTAATAATTGTTTTTTGTGTATTCATTGAACCAATTTTGTTGTTAGTGGTGCACCATGTGGGACATCACTTCCATTTTGCTGTATAGCATTTTCTTGTTGACTGTTTTCTTGCTTCTTTTCCATGGTTCGCAGAGGCAGATTGAGGTGCCCAAATTCTATGTACGCAGGCGCCAAGCTGCTAGCTGTAGCGTAGCTGGATCCGGGTGAAAAATCTGGCCTTGCTGCATTGTTAGCAGGTCTTTTTCTGCTTTGATCGTTCCCATTTCTCCACTGGATAGTTCTAGGAGGGTTGAGTACCCTGTTTGCTTTGGCCATTGAGGGGCAATGAGAATCATATTTGTTCCTGGATGTTTTGCGGTTGGTAACACTCTTTGCATCAGGGGTATTGGTGAAAAGGTGTAAGCACATGTCTGTAATCAATTGAGTGAAAGTGCATTTCCCTTTGATAGGTGGTGTGGAAACCTCGAGGCAAAGCATTGGCATTTCTTGTTCTGCATTGTTGTAAACAGATCTATCACTGGTGTACCCCAGATGTTAAATACACTGTACTGTCTCTTGTTTCAACTCCTATACGTGGGAGCAGTTGATTTGTCTGCTTAGTTGGTCCTCTCTAATGTTGTGTACTCCTGGTAGATGTACTGTCTGTAGGTTGATTTTTTAAAGTATCGTCCATTGCCAGATTTCCTGTGCAAGTTTGCTCAAGGGAAAATACCTTGTTCCGCCCTGTTTGTTTAGGTAGCACATTGTTGTCGTGTTGTCTGTTTGAATTAAAATGGTTTTCTCCTGAATAGGTTTCTGGAATGCCTTTAGTGCCAGAAAGACAGTTCATCTCCAGAAAGTGATGTGCTTTGAGGAGTCCTGTTCGCTCCATTGACCATGAACTTTCAGCTGGTTGAAATGTGCACCCCACCCGTTGAGGGATGCATCCGTGGTGAATGTCACAGATGGAGTTGGGTCCCTGAAAGGTCTCTCCTGTTCTATGTTGTTGGATGCCCACCATTGAATCTCTCTGGGTACCCTTTGTGTAACAACCACTAGTTCCTCCCAACTTCCTGTGGCTTGGGACCAGCTGAGCCATTCTTCAAATGGGTGCATGTGTAAGCGAGCGTGGGGGATAAGTGTGATACATGATGCCATCATGCCCATTAGTTTAATTACCTTCCTTACTGTCAGAGACTGACCCCTCTGGTAGAGGGCTATTTCATGCTGGATAGCTTGCATCCTGGCTTGTGTGGGGTAAGCCTTTGCGCTTGCTGTGTTCAGTCTTGCTCCCAGGAAAGTTTTTTTCTCCTTCTGGTGTTGTTGAAGATTTCTTGTGGTTTATTGAGAAACCCAGGTCTTCTAGTGTTTAGATTGTTTTTTTGGAACATGATTGTGACATGTTTGTTTTGAGTGTCCCCTTATGAGCCAGTCGCCTAGATAGGGGTAGACGTGGATTCTCTCTCATCTCAGGTGTGCCAGATGCGATCAGCTGAGGCTCAGAGCGCGGACCCTGATAAGTGGCAACCATCCGCATCTGGTAGGGCAGAAGAAGACCAGAGGGCTCATGTCGAGTCCCTAAACACCGGGGACGCAGACGGAATATGCCAGGAATGGTGAGGAGAACGATTGGTGGCTGAGACGAGGCCGGGCGCCTGACTCCAACATGGCGCCCGCCGAGTGAGAGACGGAGGGCTGCAGCAGGGACCGGAGAGGCAGCCATAGGACTCCTGTCGAGACCCTGGAAATCAGAGACAGCTGCAGGGCAACAGCAACCGGGGGGTGCAGTGGCGAAAGCGTCACTCAGACGCGGCGGCGAGGCGGAGCGCCTGACCTCAAAACGGTGCCCGCCGAGTGAACAGCAGTGATCGGCCCAGACTCCCATGAGGCGCTGGCCTGGGACGCCTGAGACAAGATTCCGAGAAGGAATGGGTAGTTCTCACTACATTTTAGATACCTACAAAGCATTCACAGAGGTCCAGAGAAAGCGATCCAGGACACTGCGTCTCCACCTGGAGGCTCCGTGCAGAGGAAGGAGGGAAAGAAAGAAAGAGAACTAACACAGGAGCTTCTGACGCATCACAAACCCAGGAGAAGAACCCTGGGCCACAGCGGAGGATGAAGATAACGGGAAGTACCTGGTAAGAGGAGACGCCGTGGCCCCTCTAGCAACATTGCATAGCCCTAGAACCCAGGTCGCACAAAGTGGGAATATGAAGAAGGCAGGCCTGCGACAGCTGAAAAACACAGCTGGAGGTCACAAGCGGGAGGTCTCTGGGACCACAGAGGAGCAGTGTGAAGACCAGACGCAAGAAGTGAGCCGAGCTGTGCCCAATGCCCGACCCTAATATGGCCGCCTCTGGGGACATCGAACACACCAATTTTCTAATCATGGCTGTGAGAAGTTGGCCCGATATGCAACGTTCGCTATTCTAGCGACCGCTATGTATCGTTCCAACGACCCTTATGGTGTTTGGTTGTAAGTCAACCTATAGACCAGCTATCCTAGTAGCGTGGATACGAGCAGTCTAAGGCTAAAGACTCGAGAGGGCGCGTTAAGCTAGCTGTTTACCACACATGTACCCCTTGAACATCCAGTGAAAGGACACCACACAAGTGTTATGAAAATAAACAGTATATTTATTAAGAATCACAACAGCCCTGTACTCTTTATGAGGACAGGGTACTAAGCACAAACCAAATCTCTTTAGCAAATACTTCAAGTGCACGTTTAAACAAGTGTCCGAGGACACGGAATGGTTAAGGCAAGTCGGAAGCGAGGGACTCGGGGCCCTAGAGTAAGGAGGCTATGCAGGCACCGAAATGCCGAGTTACCTAGCCACGAGGGCTGCGGCTGCACAAGTCTTACAGGCGTTGGGGTCTTCGCTGACGAGCCAGGAGCCGGAAGAAAAGGAGTTGCTGGCCGGCGACCAGTGATGAATAGTTCGTAGAGATCCAAGCCTGGATCGGAGATTGATGAAACCTGAAAGCAGAGGGGACCAAGTTCGTACTACTAGCCAGTAGTCAGAGGGTACCGGGAAGGCACCGGTTGGCCGTCACCTCGACCAGGTGAGTGGGCGCCGCTAGGCTCTGCAGTCTCACGGACCAGGAGGCGTTGTCGGCGACCACGGTGGAGGTGCGAGCTGTCCCACGAAGGATGGCGCTGTCGGCGTCTTGAGTGGACCAGGAGGGTCCGGGGTGCTTCTCTAAAAGATGGAAGCAAGGGCCAGTCTGGAGCAACCAGACCGGCAGTGATGATTCTCGGATGTCGTCACAGAAGGACACAAGCCAGCGGCTAGTGACCAGACAACGTGCTGAGCAGCGAGCAGAAGGGCCCCACGCAGATCGTGGAGATGCTGGGAGACTGCACTTCGGTGCTGGAGCGGCTCAGGGTCGGGGCTTCTCGGACCCCAGAGCACTCACCAGAGAGTTACCTCGTTGGTCGTGCTGGTTTTTAAGAGCGTGCAGGTTCTGATGATGGCCGGTCCCTCGAGGTCTCGTCGCACCCACAGATCACAGTTGAGCTGATGACGTGGGTAGAGGTCAGAGGTGCCAGGGAAGCCGGTTCTCGTCGAGCTGGGCCGTCGGATTCCTTGAGGAAGGACTTACAGCAAACCGCAGAGTTCTTAGATGGTGCCCGCTGATGCAGGGTGACTACTCCTTAGCCACAAGGGAGAAATCTTGAGAAGAGTCTTGAAGTCCTTTCGTAGAAAGTATTCTTGATTCAAAGATGATCTAATTTGGAAGGGTCCCCGCTCCGGCCTTTATCCTAAAGAAAGGGGCGGGTACATGACTAGGTCCTGCCCTAAGGGTGGGACCGGGAAGGGGGGTAGTTACACCCCTCTCCCCTGCCGGACTTTCCCCAGGCCAGGGCTGTCGCCCCTGGAACTGGTTCTAACCGGCAGATGCGTAGTGAGCACCGGGGTGCCACTCCGCAGTCACCTTCTCGCAAAAGCCCTACCTACCCAGAATACACAAACCCTGTCTGGGACGGTGCGAACACCGCCCTCGACAGGAAACCCTTTGTCCAAGCGCTCCTCGCTGGAAGGACTCCCAGCAGCAGGAGGTCAGACTCGTGTCTGTGGTGGCAGCATCCATTTTGTGGAGCTGAGGCTTTCGTTAACTTTAACCGGGGTTCACAGTTACGTACATGTCGTGTCCCTCTAGAAGGGCGGAATGCTAACCTCGTCGCCAGGGTTGGTGAGAGGGCAGCACCCCGATTCGTATGACACCTTACTCGACATGTCTTGATGACGCGACACCGAAGTTACCGATGTGGTACGCGTTATCATGGAACAGCCATTGGGTCTTTTCCCCGCAAGCTGCAACCGGCTCGGCTCGGGCCAGAACACAGTTCGCACGAGCCCACGCACTCTGCCTTCAGGATTGTCAAGGCCTGCCATAGGAGTGACTGATAGGAACTCGGGTGTCCATTGTATGGTTAGATATAGAGCTACTATACCTAAAGCAAAGTGTGATTACACGACTTCGCCCCAGCTGTCATGCAGCCAGTTGTGTCAAATTTAGGAGGCCAGCCAGGGGTGGCATAATACATGCTGCAGCCCGTGACGGCCCTGGGTACACCTATGCCCTGAGTTACAGGGTCTGATAAGGTGGCCCAGTACCAATTGGAAATGCACCTAAGGTACATGGAATCCATTTTAAAGAGAGAGCAGTAGGCCTGGGGTCCTGATTGGCAGGATCCCAGGTCGACTATGTCAAAAACCAGCTAAAACACAGGGCAAAAAGTTGGGGGCAACCATAGTCAGGAGGTACCTTCCTACACAACCCCCCCCCCCAAACGAAAGGAGATAAGGCTATCCTTGTCCAGGTAAGCCTCTATTACCTAAGTGGCCATATAAGGAAGGACCAGCTCTGGCTTGGTTTCCCCCTGTGTCATGGTCCACTAGGCAACCCCTCACCCTAAGGGTATCTGAGGGTCTCCACCATAGGGAATCTCTGTCTCTGGTGTGTCTTGGGAAAGAAGAAGGCTTATTGCTGGGATGGAGTACTGAAGTGAGGCTCCTCTACCTTTGGGCTCAACTTCCTCCAATCACCATTCATCCTGTGTGCCTTTCTTTCTTTAGCTGAGATGCACTGAGCTCTCAGGGTCAGCCTCTGGCTACCTAAAGCTGGAGGCTGAGTCCCTCTGTTTGGCTTACTGGAGGGACAGGTCAGGTCTGGGGTTTTTAGGCCCCATGGTTGGCTGTGCCCAACAGTGTCCAGCTGTGGGAGTTCCCTAACTATTTTTAAGGGGGATCCCTCAGGAGTCTGTTTCATTTTCACTTGGCTAGGTTTACCAGCTTCAGTGATCCTAATCTTCTGATTAAGGGGTTCTTTTGGACAGGGGGCCCTTTGGGGTCCACCACTGGCCTCCCTGTCCTCTTCAGCCCTGGGCTGACTGAGGCAGGGTAGAGAGGTGCAGGTTACCTGCTCCAGACTGGGTCCCACCTGGGAAGGGTCCACTGCCATCAGGGGCTCTGCCAGGCTAGGCCTGACTACCTCTGGGGCAGTTCCTTCAACAGGGGTAGAGTCAGTTCCCTGAGGAGGCTGGCTCTCACCTAGTGTCTGGGAGGGGGAAGACTCTTCTTCCTCCTCTATGTTCTCTGTTTGAGTGGAGTGATCCATTGTTTCAGGCTTCACAACCTCACTATCTGTTTGAGTAGAGGCCGAGACCATTTCAACCTTGCCAACCTTTTCAGGAGGGCACTCAGTCTGTGTTTGGGCTGTGACTGTCACAGCCCTCCTATCCTTTTCTGGAAAGTCTGTCTGAGCCTGGGCAGTGGCTACCACTGCCCTTCCAACCTTTTCAGGGAGGACTGGTGCTTGGACTGGGGCTGTAGTTATTACTGCCCCACTAACCTGTCTGGATAGGCCTATCATTCTGGAGTGAGTTTCTTGCTCCACCTCAGCCCATGCTGAGAGTTCCAGGTCATTCCCCAGTAAGCAATCTACAGGTAGGTTATCTGTCACTGCCACTCTCATGGGCCCTGTGACGTTACCCCAGCTGAGCTTGACTACTGCCATGGGATGCCTTCTCTTCACTCCATGAATGTCTGTCACCTGATAAGTAAAACCAGGGGTCAGTTGAGCAGAGGGGACCAGATGGTCACTCACCATGGTGAGGCTGGCCCCTGTGTCTCTGAATGCTTCAACTTTCTGACCATTCACTAAAACTTCTTGTCTATACTTTCCCAAAATGTGGGGTCCAGTAGTGAAGTTGGCAAACCCCATGCCAGTCTCACAGACAAGAGTGTGGTCAGGGAACCTGGCTAGGCCATAGTCCTCCTGATTGCCCAAAGTAATGCCCACCACATTCTTGGGGGCACTCCCACCACCTGGGGGATTACCACTAGTGGTAACAGGAGGTCTGGGAGTGTTACTTGGGGGTATGTTCTCCTTATTGCTATTTTTAGGGCACTTGGCATCACTTTTGTAATGGCCCACCTGTTTACAGGTATGGCAATAAGGTTTCTTCTGTTCTGAAGGAGTGTTCTGGGACCCACCACCCTTGTTGGAGTTTTGGGGCCCTTGGGAAGTCTTCTCTGTGGATTTATCCCCACCCTTCTCTTGAGGCTTGGTTGATTCCTTTTTCTGGTCACCACCCTGGTTTTTAGGCCTAACCCTGATTCTGACCCATTTGTCTGCCCTCTTACCCAATTCCTGTGGAGAGGTCAGATCAGAGTCTACCAGGTGCTGGTGTAATAACTGGTTCTGACAATTATTTAAGATTTGCTCCCTTATAATTAGATTATACAATCCTTTAAAATCAGTAACCTTACTACCCAGTAACCAGCCTTCAAAAGCCTTAGTGGCACAATCAACAAAGTCAGTCCAATCTTGAGACTGCGTTTTCTGGGTATCCCTGAACAGCACCCTGTACTGCTCAGTGGTTAGGCCAAACCCTTCAACCAGTGTATTCTTCAAGACTTGGTAATTGTTCGCATCCTCCACCCTTGTGGTGAGGAGCTTGTCTCTTCCTTTTCCTTCAAAGGAGAGCCACAAGATAGCTGCCCACTGACTCTGGGGTACACCTTGCACAGTGCAGGCCCTCTCCAAAGCAGTAATCCATTTGTGGATGTCGTCCCCTTGTTTAAAGGGGGGCACTATCTTACCAAGGTGTTTTGTATCAAAACTCCTTTCCCTATTGCTAGGTATAATGCTGCCACCAGTGGGGACTACCCCACTTAACTGTTGCTCTCTAGCAAAGGCAAGCCTTTCTTTGGCCAGGGCAAGTTCTTCCCTTTCAATCCTCAGATTAGCTGCCCTTTCCTTAGCTTCGTACACTCTCCTCTGAGGGGACGTCATCCCTCTTTGAGAAGAGTTGTGAGAGCCATTGGTTTGAAGGGATCTGCCAGAGCCTCTTGACAGAGATCTGGCTCGTCCGTTCCCAATGTTAAGCGGACCTGTCAGTAGCGCCGGGGGTCCCCCAGTACCACTATCATGTTTGCTTAAGTTGGACCGTGTTAGTCTGACGACTTCTACCTGTCCCTTATCTGCCTCGTCCCCAGAGAGATCCTCATCCTCATCCTCCTCATCATCTTCGTTCTCAGTTGCGAGGTGGATGAGGTCAGGATCGTCTCGGGTTCCCTCGAGGGGAGGCATGTCTCCTTCTGGATTAGAAGAGCTACGAAGTTTCTCAGCTCTTCTGGCATCATAAGTCTCCAAGAGACCAATCAGAAAGGACGTTGTGGGGTTAGACCCCTGCTGAATCTTCCTGGAGTGACACAGCCGTCTTAACTCCTTGAAGCTCAGCACAGTATATCCTGAAGGGATGACCTGTGGAGGGTCAACTGACACAAGGGGAGACCCAGAGTCTCCTCCCTTGTCCGGCATACTGTTTCTAGTGTGGTGTAAGTGATGCACCTACCTACACTATGTGTTTACCTACTGTTCCCTTGCTAAGAGTTGTAGCCAAGGTGTGCTAAGCCTTGAGGAGCTACAACAGCTGGTTCAGTAGAACTCAGAGTATTCTAAGCTTTAGTTATATGTACTAACAGTACTTGTGCGATCTTTCAACAAGATATTCTTAGGATACGTGTGGTAAAACAACAGCAAGCTCAAATCCCAACCGCTGCTCACCAATGTGAGAAGTTGGCCCGATATGCAACGTTCGCTATTCTAGCGACCGCTATGTATCGTTCCAACGACCCTTATGGTGTTTGGTTGTAAGTCAACCTATAGACCAGCTATCCTAGTAGCGTGGATACGAGCAGTCTAAGGCTAAAGACTCGAGAGGGCGCGTTAAGCTAGCTGTTTACCACACATGTACCCCTTGAACATCCAGTGAAAGGACACCACACAAGTGTTATGAAAATAAACAGTATATTTATTAAGAATCACAACAGCCCTGTACTCTTTATGAGGACAGGGTACTAAGCACAAACCAAATCTCTTTAGCAAATACTTCAAGTGCACGTTTAAACAAGTGTCCGAGGACACGGAATGGTTAAGGCAAGTCGGAAGCGAGGGACTCGGGGCCCTAGAGTAAGGAGGCTATGCAGGCACCGAAATGCCGAGTTACCTAGCCACGAGGGCTGCGGCTGCACAAGTCTTACAGGCGTCGGGGTCTTCGCTGACGAGCCAGGAGCCGGAAGAAAAGGAGTTGCTGGCCGGCGACCAGTGATGAATAGTTCGTAGAGATCCAAGCCTGGATCGGAGATTGATGAAACCTGAAAGCAGAGGGGACCAAGTTCGTACTACTAGCCAGTAGTCAGAGGGTACCGGGAAGGCACCGGTTGGCCGTCACCTCGACCAGGTGAGTGGGCGCCGCTAGGCTCTGCAGTCTCACGGACCAGGAGGCGTTGTCGGCGACCACGGTGGAGGTGCGAGCTGTCCCACGAAGGATGGCGCTGTCGGCGTCTTGAGTGGACCAGGAGGGTCCGGGGTGCTTCTCTAAAAGATGGAAGCAAGGGCCAGTCTGGAGCAACCAGACCGGCAGTGATGATTCTCGGATGTCGTCACAGAAGGACACAAGCCAGCGGCTAGTGACCAGACAACGTGCTGAGCAGCGAGCAGAAGGGCCCCACGCAGATCGTGGAGATGCTGGGAGACTGCACTTCGAGGCTGGAGCGGCTCAGGGTCGGGGCTTCTCGGACCCCAGAGCACTCACCAGAGAGTTACCTCGTTGGTCGTGCTGGTTTTTAAGAGCGTGCAGGTTCTGATGATGGCCGGTCCCTCGAGGTCTCGTCGCACCCACAGATCACAGCTGAGCTGATGACGTGGGTAGAGGTCAGAGGTGCCAGGGAAGCCGGTTCTCGTCGAGCTGGGCCGTCGGATTCCTTGAGGAAGGACTTACAGCAAACCGCAGAGTTCTTAGATGGTGCCCGCTGATGCAGGGTGACTACTCCTTAGCCACAAGGGAGAAATCTTGAGAAGAGTCTTGAAGTCCTTTCGTAGAAAGTATTCTTGATTCAAAGATGATCTAATTTGGAAGGGTCCCCGCTCCGGCCTTTATCCTTAAGAAAGGGGCGGGTACATGACTAGGTCCTGCCCTAAGGGTGGGACCGGGAAGGGGGGTAGTTACACCCCTCTCCCCTGCCGGACTTTCCCCAGGCCAGGGCTGTCGCCCCTGGAACTGGTTCTAACCGGCAGATGCGTAGTGAGCACCGGGGTGCCACTCCGCAGTCACCTTCTCGCAAAAGCCCTACCTACCCAGAATACACAAACCCTGTCTGGGACGGTGCGAACACCGCCCTCGACAGGAAACCCTTTGTCAAGCGCTCCTCGCTGGAAGGACTCCCAGCAGCAGGAGGTCAGACTCGTGTCTGTGGTGGCAGCATCCATTTTGTGGAGCTGAGGCTTTCGTTAACTTTAACCGGGGTTCACAGTTACGTACATGTCGTGTCCCTCTAGAAGGGCGGAATGCTAACCTCGTCGCCAGGGTTGGTGAGAGGGCAGCACCCCGATTCGTATGACACCTTACTCGACATGTCTTGATGACGCGACACCGAAGTTACCGATGTGGTACGCGTTATCATGGAACAGCCATTGGGTCTTTTCCCCGCAAGCTGCAACCGGCTCGGCTCGGGCCAGAACACAGTTCGCACGAGCCCACGCACTCTGCCTTCAGGATTGTCAAGGCCTGCCATAGGAGTGACTGATAGGAACTCGGGTGTCCATTGTATGGTTAGATATAGAGCTACTATACCTAAAGCAAAGTGTGATTACACGACTTCGCCCCAGCTGTCATGCAGCCAGTTGTGTCAAATTTAGGAGGCCAGCCAGGGGTGGCATAATACATGCTGCAGCCCGTGACGGCCCTGGGTACACCTATGCCCTGAGTTACAGGGTCTGATAAGGTGGCCCAGTACCAATTGGAAATGCACCTAAGGTACATGGAATCCATTTTAAAGAGAGAGCAGTAGGCCTGGGGTCCTGATTGGCAGGATCCCAGGTCGACTATGTCAAAAACCAGCTAAAACACAGGGCAAAAAGTTGGGGGCAACCATAGTCAGGAGGTACCTTCCTACAATGGCTACAATGAGTGGGTCCCTTTCCAAAGCACTCCTTCTCCCCTTGTTGGGGAGGGATCCAGCATTTATGCCCTGGAGTCTCAGAGACCCCCTTGAGAGAGGCCACAGCGACAAGCGAGTCTAACACAGTGGAGACCTGGGTTTTTATCCCATTACCGCTGGGAGCACAGCACCGTACACCGTGACCGGTGCGCTCGATGGAACTATGGAACATTTGGAGTATGCCCCCCTAGGCAGACACTGTAACCTTTCTGTATGCACTGCGGTGCCCGGGAAACCTTTGACCGATGACCAGTGGAGCTGTCCCACGCAGCTATAGAGGAGTTTGGCTCTGGTTCACCCCTTGGCCATTACCTTTTAAGCCGGACATCGGATACAGTTTTTCCTCATCTCCCCGTTGTGCCTCCTACACCCTCCCCCTCCTCTTCCCTCCATTATTCTCAGTCTACCTCCCCTATCGCTTACCTCTCTCACCTAATCTTCTCTCCCCTTGCCTATTTTTTCTGCTCATGATTATGCTATGCTTTTGTAATTCCTTTAGCTACACTCCAGTAACTGATCTAACTTTGTAACCAAGTTCTAAAACAAGATTTCTTTCTCATGTAAAGCGCTCTGATACCACCGGGTCTAGCAAGCGCTATATAAAACTCAATAAATAAATAAAAATAAATAAACTTCGGTTAGACACTTTGTGAACACCTGTGGAGCGGATTTTATTCCAAAAGGAGCACCTTTCGATACAATATTACGTGTGGCAATAGAGGATCGGCAGCCGTGGTGTTATATGGCTGCCGATCCTCTATTGCCACGCGTATTATTTGTTACAGACTTATCATGGTCTTGACCTGAAACTGTTGAAGGTGCGAGGGCAGTTACTCCAACAGCAGGAGAAGAGGGCTTTCATAAATATTGACACTGGGTCATTACACTGCAATAGATTCCGACCTGTGAGGTACGAATTTAAATTGGATAGAGAATCACTACAGTAAGATTGGTCCTACATGTCACCCAGTCTATATACGCTTTAGGCAGCCTGTGTGATTACACTTTCACAGAACGCCTGTCACTTGAGGTGGACTACTACGGCTTTTTGTTCACCCTAGTGTCAACTCATAGGTTGGCCAACACCGTACGATCGCTACACAGGGAGATTCTAATACATTCCATGCCTTGAAAAAGTCTCAGGATTGAGACGAAACACGTGTCGGCGTTGTGAGCTGAGGAGTATTTGTGTATTGTGAATTTTGGAATAAAGAATTTGAAGATTACTACCTGCCTTGGATCTCTATATCTACAAAATGTGTAATTGTTGAAATGGACATTGTGATAGTTGGCCTATGCCTCTTTATTTAATAGGTGACACTCTGAGCCACCTTGTGGAGATCTAGTACTGCCTATAATTACTGTGATCCTTTCCCATTGTCTGTGGAAAAAGGATATTCTTCCCCCCACTGGTGTCTTGTGTGGGTCCTTTTTTGTGAATAAGTCAGTTTGACCCATTTCCTCTTCCTCTAGAGGATTAGCCTCCTCCATGAAAGAGCTGCTTTTGTTGTTGTTGCCAACCATGGTAGCTCAACTGTTGACCCATCTGTTGATTTGGGTTCTGTCCCTGAGATTGTTGTGGCATCTGCTGTCTTTGACCAAAGGTGCCTCTCCCTGTGGGCTTTCTGCCATTATAAACCTCCTCTTTTAAAAGAACCTCTTTGCTGCTGGCCCCTTATTGCCATTGCTGTTTCGTTGTTCTTTTTTATTTGCTGAAGGGATTCATTCACTTCTTTGCCAAACAGAGCTTCTACGTTGAAAGGTCTGTTAAAGATTGATGTTTAAAACCTGTAATTCTGAGCCAGGCATGTCTTCGGAGGATGGTTCCTTTGCACATTTGCATACTAGCAGTATCTGCTGCATCTAAAGCTGACTTTAGGCAGGCGTTGGCCATGTTCTTTCCTTCCTGGACAATAGATCCTGCCCTCTTTTTGTCCTCCTCGGGGAGTTTGTTCAGCAACTCTTCTATCTCATCCCACTGTTGGTGGCCATATCTATTTAGTAGGGCATTGGAGTTAGCCATGCACCACTGTGTTGCTGCCTCTTTTTCCATTTCTTCTCCCCACCATATCCATCCTCTTACTTTCTTTTTCTGGTGTAGGCCCGGTATTGGAGACAGCATTTGCTCTCCTCCTAGCTGTGGTGACAATAATGGAGTCCAGGGCTGTACTTCACTGAATGTATTTTGGATCCTTTGTGGAAGGCTTATACTTTTTCTCCACTCTGGTTCATTGAAGGCCTTGATCCAAAATACTGGGAAGCGTAGGCAAGTACTGTGTTCCTTTTGTTGTAGGTGCCAGGGATTCTAGTCAGAAAAATGTGTCCCCTTTTTCTTCCTTTACGGGTACACTAAATTGATTTGCTGGCCTCTTTACAATGCCATTAGAGAAAGCTATGTCATCTGGGGGTGAAGCTTTCGAAGGGTAGCTGCAAATCTCTTCTTCTAGGCTTTCGGTGTCGAGGTCATTCCATGTATCCTCCATCCTCGAAGGTTTCAGAGTTTCTCTTCTTCAGGTATGTCTCTGTATTCTTCGGGATCTTCGCGTCGAGGTTCTGGGGTTGGAGAGGATTCGAAAATATCTTCTTCTCTCTCGGCGTCTTCTGCCTCTTCGGCATCGACGTTCTTTGGTTCGGTAACCGGTGTCTTAGGGATTCGAAAATCTCAATGAGGCTTCAAAGTCCTTTTTAGGGCTCGCCCTCTGCTCGCGCAGGCAAGAGCCCTTTTGTCCGGGGTTTGAAAACTTACCCTGGAATCACACACGCTCATGCGTGTTCTTTTCCTTTTGGGTTCCTCTATTGGGCTTTGTTTGCATGTTTTTTAAAAACAGAGCACGCATTAGGCTGAAGGTGGGTGCATTGCTCCGCCCATGGCCTACTGGTGTCTGTTACGTGCACCTAAGCCCATATGTTTTCAATTATCGTGAGCAGAAACGGGCGCAATAATTGAAAATATATGGCTCGCAGTGGGGCGCCCACCACTCGCGGACATGTTATTTTTTTTTCACTACAGCGATCGCTTTCGCGATCACTTTCAGTGCCGCTTGCTTCCCTTACAATGGGGAAGGGAAATGCAACCACTGTTTTTCACATTTGCGACAAGACGGCAAAATTAATTTGCATCGCCTGAAATGTTGCTGTCTTAAAGCGGAGCCCCTTTCAGGCTGAGCATTAGCTCAGTCTCCGCACATCAGGGGGATCAAGACCCAACAATCTGATACATCTCTGCCCCGCAAAGCGGAATATGCTACTTACCAGAATGCATCTGTTCTTGGCATGTAGGGCTGCTGACATTCATATCTTGTGCATAGATCGCTGCCTATTGTTGGGTCCGGATGATTGCATTTGTTGTCTTGGAAGAGTCTTCGAAGTATCACGAGATGGGTGACTCCTCCCCTGGACTACAGTGCGCATGGGCATCTTCTCCATCCTCAGATTGTTTTTCGCCATTGTGGCAAAGATAGTAATGCAAATGCTACTTACCAGTATGCATCTGTTCTTGGCATGTAGGGCTGCTGACATTCATATCTGTGCATAGTCCGCCACCTAGTGTTGGGTCCGGATGATTGCACATTGTTGTCCTGGAAGAGTCTTCGAAGTATCACGAGATAGGTGGCTCCTCCCCTGGACTACAGTGCGCATGGGCATCGCCTCCATCCCCAGATTGTTTTTAGCCATAGGCAGAGATGGAGTGAAGAAGTGAGTGATGACCATGCTATGAGCATATGTTTGTATATGAATACATACTGCAGCTGCTACAGGCGCCGGGGAGGAGGGTGGGCGATATGAATGTCAGCAGCCCTACATGCCAAGAACAGATGCATACTGGTAAGTAGCATTTGCAGTTCGAGGCATGTGGGCTGCTGAATTCATATCTGTGCATAGAATACATAGCAGTCCCTCCATTAGCGGCGGCCGCCCGTGCCAGCTGCAGCAGTCTGAAAAAGCGTTTTTAGAACAGCCTGACCAACAGCTGCCTGTTGTTTTGAATGCACGTCTACACAGTAGTGCTTGGTGAAAGTATGAGTGGTAGACCATGTGGCTGCTCTACAGATGTCTTCTAAGGGAATGTTACCTAAGAACGCCATAGAGGCCCCCAACTTCCTAGTGGAGTGGGCCCTCGGTGGTATAGTGAGAGTGCGCTTTGCTTTAGCGTAGCAGATCTGAATGCACTTTACTATCCATCTAGCTATTCCTGCTTTGGAGATTGCGTTTCCCTTGTGTTGAGTGGCAAAAGCAACAAAAAGTTGTTTGGTTTTGCGGAAATCTTTTGTCCTGTCCACATAATACATCAAGGCCCTCTTCACATCAAGAGTGTGGAGCATCCGCTCCGCCAGCGTCTCTGGGTTTTGGAAGAACACCGGCAATTCAATAGTTTGGTTCATGTGGAACTGTGAGACCACTTTGGGCAAGAATTTAGGGTTAGTGCGGAGCACCACCCTGTTGGCATGTACCTGGAAGAAAGGTTCTTGGATGGTGAGCGCCTGCAGTTCGCTAACCCTCCGTAGCGATGTGATTGCTACTAAGAAAGCCACCTTCCAGGTCAGAAACTGCAGTTCGCAAGAGTGTAGTGGCTCAAAGGGGGGACCCATCAGCCTTGTAAGAACCACATTGAGGTTCCATTCAGGAGCTGGTGGAGTCCTCGGTGGAATGACTCTCTTGAGTCCTTCCAGAAAAGCTTTGATAGCAGGGACCTTAAAGAGTGACAGGTGTTGCCTATTTTGGAGGTATGCTGCCATAGCCGACAGGTGAATGCGGATGGAAGAGTAAGCTAGATTACACCGATACAGGTGAAAGAGGTAACATATGATGTTTTGAATGGAAGCGTCTAGCGGGTCAATGCTGTGCTCCACGCAGTAGACGACAAACCTCTTCCATTTAGCCGCATAGCAAGCTCTAGTAGTGGGCTTTCTCGCTTCCCGAATGATGTCCATGCAATCGGGAGGAAGATTGAGGTAGCCAAACTCTAGGACTTCAGGAGCCAGATTGCCAGGTTGAGCTGTTGCGGATCTGGGTGCTGAATGTCGCCATGGCTCTGCGTCAGAAGGCTGGGAGTGAGATGAAGCCTCCGATGCGGTACCACGGAGAGTTCCAGAAACGTGGTGTACCATGGTTGGCGAGCCCACGTTGGAGCAACCAGGATGAGAGTCATCGAGTGCTGCCTGAGCTTGCGCGCCACCAGCGGTATCAGAGGTGCTGGGGGAAAAGCGTACGCAAATCTGCCTGACCAGTTCATCCACATCGCATTGCCCTGTGATTGGGGGTGTGGGAACCTGGCGGCGAAGCTTTGGCATTTTGCGTTCTCCTTTGTGGCGAACAGGTCTATCTCTGGATGACCCCACCTTTGGAAGTACGGTTGGAGTACTGATGGATGTAACTCCCACTCGTGCATCTGATGGCTGTGTCTGCTGAGCAGATCCGCCATCTGGTTGTCCTTGCCTGGGAGATGTTCTGCCATGAGGAAGATGTTCCTCTGAATGGCCCACTTCCACATGCTCTGAGCCAGATGAGACAACTGTGGAGAGTGTGTTCCCCCCTGCTTCTGGATGTAGTACATGGCCGTCATGTTGTCCGTCCGGATCAACACGACCTTGTTGCACAGATGTACTTTGAACGCCTTTAAGGCCATGAAGATTGCCATCAGTTCCAACACATTGATGTGCATCTTCCTTTGCTGAAGTGTCCATAGCCCCTGCACTGTGTAATGGAGTACATGAGCTCCCCATCCCTGGAGAGAGGCGTCCGTTGTCAGGATGATCTGTGGGACAGGCTCTTGGAATGGTCGGCCCTTGCAAAGGTTTTGTGGATTCCACCAATGCAGAGAGTTGTACGCCCGACCGCTCACCAACACTAGGTCTGTCAGTTGCCCATGAGCCTGAGTCCACTGACGTGCCAGGCACTCCTGAAGCGGACGCATATGTAGTCTCGCGTGCGGGACAATGGAGATGCAGGAGGCCATCATGCCTATCAACTGCATGAACACCCTCGCTGGAAGCGAGGTCTGGGGTCTGAATCTTTGGATCAGCGCCTGGATACCGGCGATTCTCACTGAACTCGGCTGCGCAGTGGCCGCCAGAGTGTTGATTGTCGCGCCCAGATACTGTCGCACGTGGGCGGGCTGGAGATGGGACTTTGGGTAGTTCAGAGAGAATCCCAGATCGTGCAGGAGGTGAATGGTGCGTGACACGTGGTCTACGCACTGCTGTTCCGTCTTTGCCTGAATAAGCCAGTCGTCTAGGTATGGAAAGACATGGACGTGCTGGCGACGGAGATGCGCTGCTACAGTCGCTAGGCATTTGGTGAAAACTCTTGGTGCCGTGGTGACCCCGAACGGCAGGACTCTGAACTGGTAATGCTGGTCTAAGATCTTGAATCTGAGATACTTCCTGTGTGAAGGATGCAGGGGAATATGAAAATAGGCATCCTTCAGATCCAGCGTTGCTAGGAAGTCCCCCCGTTGAAGCAGGGGAAGCACCTGTTGCAATGTGAGCATATGGAAGTGCTCTGAGTTGATGTACCAGTTCAGGGGCCTGAGGTCCAGGATCGGCCTGAGTGATCCGTCCTTTTTGGGAATTAGAAAATACAGGGAGTAAACCCCTGTTCCTTGTTCTTGCAATGGAACGAGCTCTATCGCCCCTTTTTGCAGCATGATTAGTACTTCTTGCTGCAACAAGGTCAAGTGCTCGTCGGACATAGCACGGCCTCTTGGCGGTATGTCCGGTGGAATGGACGTAAGTTCTAGACAGTACCCGTACTGGATAAGAGACCTCACCCACCTGTCCGTGGTGATGGACCTCCACGCCGGCAGGAACTGCTGTAGTCTCCCCCCGACAGGTGTTGTGTGATCGGGGGGAAGTGACAAGACGTCACTGCTTGTTGGAGGCGGTGGACCTGGAGGCATTGTTTCCACGTCCTCTGCCCTTGATATTATTGCCTCTGTAGCCACCCCTGCCCTTGTTGTTGTTATACGAGGACTGGGTGTTACCCTTGTAGTATTGCGTGGTCTGGGGTGCCTGGCCTCTTGAGGTGCCTCTTGAATTGGAGCGGCGAAAAGAACCACCCCGAAACTGCTGACTTTGTAAAGCCCCCATAGACTTGGCAGTTTCGGTATCTTTCTTCATTTTTTCTAGGGAGGCATCCACCTCAGGGCCGAACAGATGGTCAGGATTCACCGTCTGACCCAGTAATGTGGTTTGTATGTCGGGCTTGAACCCAGAAATTCGAAGCCAGGCATGGCGTCTGAGTAGCACGCTTGTATTGATAGCCCTGGAGGCAGTGTCTGCTACATCTAGGGCACATTTGATGGATGCATTAGTAATGAGTTTACCCTCCTGAATGAGCATCTCCCCCGCTTCCTTGTATTGGTCAGGCAAGTGTTGTAGGATGGCCTCTAATGTGTCATAGTGGGCCCTATCATAACGTGCAAGCAGGGCTTGGGTGTTAGAGATCCTCCAGATGTTTGCTGCCTGTGCAGCAATGCGTTTGCCTGATGCCTCAAAGATCTTTGACTCTTTGTCTGGGGGAGGAGCATCACCAGTAGTCTGCGAATTCGCCCTCTTCCGAGCGTTGGACACCACCAGGGAGTCCAATGGCAAATGTCCCTTAATATACGTGGGATCCGTGGGCGCCGCCTTATACTTCCTGTCGATGCGAGGATTGACCACCCGTGCCCGGGTGGGCTCCTTGAATACCTCCTGTGCATGCTTCAGCACCCCTTTGAGCATAGGTAGCGTCTTGACTTGCTTTTCGGCTACCGAGAAGGTGTCGACCAAGAAGTCCGCATCCACAGGGTCTGAGTGCAGTTCGACGTCATGGTTCGCTGCAGCTCTCTCTATTAATGCATTAAACGCCGCCGAGTCCTCCGTCGGGGACGTCTTCGTGGCGAAAAGTTGAGTGTCCTGACCTGACTGCAGGTCGTCCGTGTCGCCACCTGCCGTCCAGGGCACCTGCTCCTCGTCCGGATCCGAGTACGCAGGATAGTTGTACTCGTCGTCCTCCACGTCCACCTCAGGCACTGGGGAATGGGCCGGCGAGCGCTCCACGGCTTGTGGAGAGAGAGGTTCCATCAGAGCCGAAGAGTCCGCAGAGTACCTTTTGCTCTTAAGTGGAATTCTAAAGGGTTCCAATGGCGGCTCCGACGTAATCTTACGTTTGAGGAGCGACAATTTTCCGGTGTTGGCGTCGATTGTCACCTCCCGACGTTCCTCCACCGCGAGCGGTTGGAGCCGAAGCTTCGATACCACCAAGGCAGCTTTCGGCGTCAATACTTCCTGAGAATGTCCGCTCTGCTTAGGCGCGAAGGCCTTCGGCGCCGACTTGGGAGGAAGGGTAAAACGGATGGGCGTTTGTTCCTTGGCAGACTTCGGCGTGGGCCTAGGCACGACAGTGTCCTGGCTGGGAACCACAGTGGACTGTTGGATCCGCTTCAAGGATTCTCCCACCTTAGTAAGGGATGCCGAGGGCTGAACTGTCTCGAGCGACTCTTCGTCTCTGAGAGCCCGGTCGCCGGCAGGCCTCTTCTTCGGTGCCGACGCCCCCTGGCCTGTCGCACCGTCGGCGTGACGCTTCTTCGAAGCCGTCTTCGGGTCCGCGACCCCTCTCGGTGCCGACGCAGCCGCGTCGGAAGTCTTCACCTTCGGTGCCGACCCAGAAGACTTCGGGTCGGCCATTTTGGCGCGGCTTTTGTGGTCGGCCATCTTGGCGTGGCTCTTCGAGTCGGCCATTTTGGGTTTCGTGGAAGTTGACGCCTCCAGAACCTTCTTTACCAACGCCAGTTTCGGTTTCGGTTTCGCATCCGAGGGTGCGGGACCGGTTGGCTTCACTTTCGTTTTCTTGCCAGAAATGTCCGTGACCGGGCCCGGAGGCGGGGACGTAGGACTCCTAGGAAGATCTCGGGTAAGGCCCGAAGGCGATCCCTCGACCTGGGCCGTATGACGGGGGGAAACCCCGGAGTCTGTTTGGGGATGCTCTTCCTCTGAGCTATCTCCCATCGCGGCACAAATCAGTTCGTCGTCCCCTACCTCACCGGAGACTTCGTCGCAGGCCTCCTCGTCCGCGTCGTAGGCCTCTTCCTCGGACGCGGGGCCAGAGTCCGACTCTTGTACGCCGCCCTCCTCCTCGATCGATTCCTGAAAGATGTCATCAGGTGAGGGTGCCGAAGCCGACAACTGTGCCTGGAGTCGATTAGCCCGGCGAATCTTCAAAGTTTTCTTACTTCTAAACTTTGAACAAGCCATGCAGGTGTCTTCACGGTGATCCGGTGACAAGCATGTGTTGCACACAGGGTGCACGTCGAGGTGCGAATATTTCGAGTGACATAGCGGACACTTCTTGAATGGAGTCCGCTCCATCGCAAATGCGTTAGTGTAGGCCCGTCCGCGTCGAAGCACGTGGAAGGGCAGTTAGGAGATTGGAGCTGAGAGTCAGTAAGAAAACCCGAACGCAACTATACCGACGCCCAGCCTAAAGACCTTTTGGTCTCAAGTAAAATCGAACAACTATCGGTTCCGAAGGAGGGAACCGAAAACACATCCGAACCCTATGGCGGAAAAAAACAATCTGGGGATGGAGGCGATGCCCATGCGCACTGTAGTCCAGGGGAGGAGCCACCTATCTCGTGATACTTCGAAGACTCTTCCAGGACAACAATGTGCAATCATCCGGACCCAACACTAGGTGGCGGACTATGCACAGATATGAATTCAGCAGCCCACATGCCTCGAACAGTAAGAGATGGCCATGCCAGAGATAATGCTGCAGCTGCTACAGGCACTGGGGAGGAGGGCGGGCGATATGAATGTCAGGAGCCCTACATGTCAAGAACAGATGCATACTGGTAAGTAGCATATTCCGTTTGAGGCATGTGGGCTGCTGAATTCATATCTTGTGCATAGACTGTATAGCAGTATCTCCTCTAGCGATGGCTACCTGTGCCAGCTGCAGCAGTTTGAAAAAGAGTTTTGAGGACAGCCTGGCCTACAGCAGCTTGCTGTTTTGTTTGCACATCTACACAGTAGTGTTTTGTGAAAGTGTGTATGGTGGTCCATGTGGCTGCCTTACAGATATCTTCAAGAGGAATATTTCCTAGGAAAGCCATGGATGCCCCCATTTTCCCTGTGGAGTGTGCTCTTGGGGGGACGGTTAAAGTGCGTTTTGCCTTTTGATAGCATATTTGAATGCATTTAACTATCCATCTGGCTATTCCTGATTTTGAAATTGGATTCCTATTGTGTTGTGGTGCAAAGGCAACAAACAGTTGTTTTGTTTTCTTAAAGAATTTATTTCTGTCTATATAATAAAGGAGAGCTCTCTTTAGGTCTAGTGTGTGCAGGGCTCTCTCAGCTACTGACTGTAGATTTTGAAAGAACACTGATAGTTCTATTGATTGATTGATATGTAAATTGGATACAACCTTAGGCATGAATTTAGGGTTTGTTCTAAGAACCACCCTGTTGGCATGTACCTGAATGAAAGGTTCTTCAATTGTTAGTGCTTGTAATTCACTCACTCTTCTGAGTGAGGTGATGGCCACCAAGAATGCAACTTTCCACGTTAGGAATTGTAGTTCGCATGAATGTAAAGGTTCGAAAGGAGGGCTCATGAGTCTGGCAAGTACTATATTGAGATTCCAGACTGGGGAAGGGGGGTGCCTAGGAGGAATCACCCTTTTCAAACCCTCCATGAAGGCTTTGATTGCTGGTATCCTAAACAGTGAAAGGTGTTGCCTATTTTGAAGGTATACTGCTATGGCAGCGAGGTGTAGTCTTATTGAGGAGTATGCTAAGTTACATCTTTGTGGATGCAGCAGGTAACATATAATGTTTTGTATTGAAGCGTCTAAGGGGTTGATTTGGTTATTGTTGCAGTAAATAACAAATCTCTTCCATTTAGATGCATAGCACACTCATGTGGTTGGTCTTCTTGTCTCCCTAATGATGTTCATGCAATCCGGGGGCAAGTTAAGGTATCCAAACTCTAAGACCTCAGGAAACAGATCGCTAGGTTCATTTGATTGGGATCTGGGTGTCTTATTTCTCCATGGTTCTGAGTTAGAAGATGAGGTGCCAGGCGCAGTCTTTGATGGGGAACTATTGAGAGTTCCAGGAACGTTGTGTACCATAGTTGTCTCGCCCATGTGGGAGAAACTAGGATTAGTGTGAGGGAGTGTTGCCGCAGTTTGCGTGCCACCAGCGGGATCAGTGGTGCTGGGGGAAAAGCGTACGCAAATCTGCCTGAACAGTTCATCCATATCGCATTGCCCTTTGACAATGGATGTGGGAACCTGGCAGCAAAGTATTGGCATTTCGAGTTTTCTTTTGTGGCAAACAGGTCTATTTCTGGGTGACCCCACTCCTCGAAGAATGGTTGGAGAACCTGGTGGTGAATTTCCCATTAGTGTAGTTGTTGGCTGTGCCTGCTGAGCAGGTCGGCAACCTGATTGTCCTTCCCTGGAAGGTGTTCTGCTAGGAGAAAAATGTGTTTTGGAATCGCCCACTTCCATATGCTTTGTGCCAGATGGGACAGCTGTGGAGAGTGCGTTCCTCCCTGTTTCTGGATATAGTACATTGCGGTCATGTTGTCCGTCCGGATCAACACCGTCTTGCTGTACAAGTATTTCTGAAATGCTTTTAGGGCTAGGAATATTGCTAGCAATTCCAGTTGGTTGATATGCAGCCTTTTCTGTTTATTTGTCCAGCGCCCTTGTACTGTGTATTGAAGGAGATGGGCTCCCCAGCATGTCAGTGATGCGTCCGCTGTTAGTACAAGTTATGGAACCGGCTCTTGGAACAGTCGACCCTTGGAAAGGTTTTGTGGGTTCCATCACTGTAGAGAGTTGTGAGTGCGACTGTCGACCAACACTAGGTCTTTTAGTTGTCCTTGAGCCTGGTTCCATTGCCGTGCTAGGCATTTCTGTAATGGGCGCATCTGAAGTCTGGCATGGGGGACAATGAATATGCAGGAGGCCATCATGCCTATGAGCTGCATGAAGACTTTAGCTGGCAAAGAGTGTTTTGGCAGGAATTTGCGAATGAGTGTCTGCATACTGGCTATCCTTGCTGAATTTGGATATGCCTTTGCCACTGAGGTGTTTATGGTGGCTCCCAGGTACTGCTGTGTATGGGATGGTTGCAGCTGTGATTTTGCGTAGTTGATTGAGAAGCCTAAGCTGTGTAGCAACTGGATTGTCTGAGACGTGTGTGCTGCACATTGTTGGTACGATTTTGCTTGTATTAGCCAATCGTCCAGGTAAGGGTACACATGGACGTGCTGCCTCCTGAGATGTGCTGCCACTGTCGCTAAGCATTTCGTAAACACTCTTGGAGCCGTGGTAACCCCGAAGGGCAAAACCTTGGATTGGTAGTGTTGACTTTCTATTGAGAACCTGAGGTGTTTTCTGTGGGCTGGATGGATGGGTATGTGGAAATACGCGTCTTTGAGGTCCAGTGTTGCTAGGAAATCTCCTTGTTGTAGCAACGGGAGCACTTGTAGTGTTATCATATGAGCCGTCCTTCTTGGGGATAAGGAAATATAGGGAGTACACTCCTGTCCCTTGCTGTTGGAAAGGGACTTGCTCTATGGCCCCCATTTCTAGCATGCAGTTCACCTCTTGTTGTAGCAGTGTGATGTGTTCTCTGGACATTGGACGATGTCTGGGTGGTATGTTTGGTGGTGTAGAAGTCAGTTCTAGGCAGTAGCCAGACTGGATAATGTCTCTCACCCACCTGTCTGTGGTAATTGCGTTCCAGACAGGTAGGAACTGTTGGAGTCTGCCTCCGACCAGTGTTAAGTGGTCTGGAGGTAGCGTAATGGAGTCACTATTTTGAAGCAGTGGAGGCTCTGGTGTTATTGCCTCCACGTCCTCTCCCCTTGGTATTGTTACCTCTGTAACCTCCTCTGGTTGTGTTCTTGTTAAAGGAACCCTGTGTGTTACTTTTGTTTGAGGCCGTTGTTTGTGAGGTATTTCCTTGTGTAGTCGCTCTGTACGAGGAGAGACGAAAGGAGCCTCTATGTTGCTGAAATTGCAATGCCCCCATTGATTTTGCCGTCTCTGTGTCCTTTTTCATTGTATCCAAAATGCTGTCGACCTCTGGGCCAAATAGAAAATCCTGATTAACAGGCTGGTTAAGAATGGTGGACTGCACCTCATTTTTAAAACCAGAAATACGCAGCCATGCATATCTGCGGAGTAGGACGCTAGTGTTGATTGACCTAGCTGCAGTGTCTGCTGCGTCAAGCGCGCATTTGATGGAGACGTTTGTTATGAATTTTCCCTCCTGTATGAGATATTGGGCTTGTGATTTGAAAGGCTCAGGTAGGTGTTGCATTAGGGTTTCTAGCTGGTCGTAATGCGCCCTGTCGTAATGAGCCAGTAGGGCTTGTGTATTAGCAAACCTCCACGAGTTGGAGGCTTGTGCTGCTACCCTTTTCCCTGATGCCTCCAGTATTTTTGACTCCTTGTCAGGGGGAGGTGCTTCCCCAGTGGTTTGGGAGTTGGCTCTTTTACGTGCGTTGGCCACTACCAGGGAATCAAGGGGTAACTGCCCTTTGATGTAAGTAGGGTCTGTAGGAGCTGCCCTAAACTTTTTTTCAATTCTGGGGTTGATTACCCGTGCCCTGGCTGTATCCTTAAATATGTCAGGTGCATGTTTTAGAACTCCCTTTAACATGGGAAGTGTTTTGACACTTTTTTCTGATGTAGGGAAGGCGTCAAACAAGAAGTCTTCCTCAACAGGGTAGTTATGCATATCCACGTTGTGGAACTGTGCAGCCCTGTCTATGAGTTGATTAAAAACTACGGTGTCATCAGTAGGTGACGGCTTAGTAGGATAAGAGGATATATCAGGGATGGGATGGGTGTTGTAAGGGTCAGTTGGCTCTTCCCATGGTTCCTCTTGTGGTTCAGGATCCTGTGGGAAGTCATATTGAGGCTGTGGCTCATCCCCTGTGTTACCTTCATTGTACCCGTGTTGAGAAGGAGAGTAGGGATTAAAAGGAGTAGTAGGCATGACAAGTTGAAAAGGAATGAAGGGTCTAGAGGGAGAAGTCCCAAAGTCCTTTTTAGGTTTTGCCTGGCGAAAAGATGCGCTCTGCGCATCTTTTTCGCGCAGGCGAAAACCTAATGAGTATTGTAGTGTACTTTGGAACGGCCCCCCTCATTTATTGGCTAGCTCCATAAATGGAGCCTAGCCATTGGACGATGGGCCTGTCCGTCAATGCCGGACCAGATTCGGGGGCGTTCCCGAGATTTTTTGGCTTTTGGCGACGTCACGCGACGTCAGCCAAAAGCCGGGAACGCCCCCGAATCTGGTCCGGCTTTGCCGGCACCTGCCTTCCTGCTCCTGATTGGTGAAGCTGCGTGGACGTCACTGCTGGTCTGCGAGGGAGCCCACTCCTCGGGAAACTTCGCCGCCCGCCTGCCTGAGCTAGAGACGGGCCGCCGCGCTGCCCGCGGCGACCCGGAAGTGACTAGCCGGCCGGCCAATCCTAGCGCGGCCGGCCGTAAGTGCCCGTCCCCCGGGGGAAGAAGGAAGACGGCAAGAAGTATGGCGGCCCACGCGGGGCTCCCGTGGCCTGGAGGGAGCCCCGGGAGATGCGGAGGACGTTGCCGGTCTCCCATGCCGAAGAGGGAGACCGGAGAAGTGCCCAAGAGATTGCCGCCGTCGACGTTGCCGGTCTCCCATGCCGAAGAGGGAGACCGGAGAAGTGCCGCCGTCGCAAGGTGCAGGTGAGTCGATTTGTTTTTTTATTTGGGGCTAGGAGAGGGTCCCTCCCGCTACCCGTGGCAGCAGTGGGTGTGGGGGGCACGCAGGAGTGTTGAGGTACGCCCCTGTGGGTGTGGTGAGGTGCCGCTCTCCTGGGTGGGGAGGGAGGTCTGACTCTCTTATGTCCCTGGGGGCTCGGCTCTAGCCGGGCATAGACAGGAGACGCTGACGGTTTTCAGACCCTCTGCCCCATCGGGCACACTGCGTGGTGGTGGTTGGGGGACTGCAGAGCGCTCACTACCGGCAGCCGCAGAGGTGTGGAGAGTCCCGTGTTGTGTGTGCCCCTCTGTTTCTCGTGCTCCCACTGACAGTCCCGCACTGTTTCCGTGCCCGCCGCTTTCCGTGCCTTCCCTCCTCGTCCCGCTCTGCTGCGGGGCCGTGCGAGGCTGCTGCCGCTCTCCTGGGTGGGGAGGGAGGTCTGACTCTCTTATGTCCCTGGGGGCTCGGCTCTAGCCGGGCATAGACAGGAGACGCTGACGGTTTTCAGACCCTCTGCCCCATTGGGCACACTGCGTGTTGGTGGTTGGGGGACTGCAGAGCGCTCACTACCGGCAGCCGCAGAGGTGTGGAGAGTCCCGTGTTGTGTGTGTCCCCCTGTTTCTCGTGATCCCACTGACAGTCCCGCGCTGTTTCCGTGCCCGCCGCTTTCCGTGCCTTCCCTCCTCGTCCCGCTCTGCTGCTAATGAATTAAAAGTGAGTATTTCCAAAGAGAAAATGTATTTAGCGTGAGAGAATATCAAACAATTTAAAACGTCAAAGAGAGTCGTTTTCATCAGTTTCCACATTCTTAGTACTAGGTCTGGTGGTGATTTGATCCTGTGATTTCCTGGAGTGAGCATGCGTGACTTGCCTTGGAGCAGTAGATGTATTTTAATTGTGAGTTATGTAATATGTACGTGGGGTTGGAGTGGCTGCGAGTGACTTGTATTTATATAGCGCTTACTACTCCCGGCGAGGCGCTGATGTAAAATACACGTCCACATCTACCCTAGCAGGAGGCGAGATGATTACAGCGACTGCTTCCCAGAGTTGTCAATCACGCCATAATGTTTATAGAAGTGAAAAGTCAATGTGCAGTTGTTTAATTTGACACGACTCGGGTTCAGAAAGTGCAGTTGCTGGAGGGGACAGATAAGTAGCTGTGCTCCATGTCAGCCTGTCTCGCTCCACCTGCTTCACTAAACGCTTTCCTGATGAGAGAGAGAGAGAGAGATTTGTTTAAATACCAGGATAATTGCCGGCAGCAGCACCCTTGCCGTGTAATGCCTTGTACTACATCTGTGTTAGCAGTCGCCTCAGGCTGTTGTTTTTTTTGTTGCAGGGGACGGGATTTGTAGGTTCATGCCCATTACGCCGTATTGCTTTTCAAAGGCAACTGTTGCAGAGCCAAGTGGGCTGTTGAAAATTGTGTTTTCTCCACCTCTGGAACAGTAAAAAAAAAAAATCTTTAGATCTAGTCTTAAACGTTTCTCGCTGCATTCCCCTTTCCGCTTCCTTGTTTTTCATACCCCCAGCATTCCACTGTTGGAAGCCAGATTTTACATTTAGCTTCTTGGTTTTCTTTATCTTTGTGTTATAAGATCGACTCTTGAAATGTTATCAATCTTGCAAACACATTTTCAGTAGAGCATGTTATGCTCACATTTTTGCATTTACGTTCAGAAAGTATACTGTTTGATTTTTACATGCATAACTGCAAAAACAAAATTCCATTGGTGTATTTATTACATTCGGTGAAGAATGTTATGATTGCTTTCACTATCCTTATAGTATTTAGTTATTGGAAAAATGAAAGATGTAACTTACCTTTTTATAAGTTACTTTTTGAGGCAGGCAACAACCACAGTAGATTGAGAACTTTCCTTCGGCCATTACGAATGTTGGCATTGATTTTATATAGTGTGGACATGGCCTGGAGGCATCAGAGCACTTTACAAGAAAACAGTCCCCAAACAGTCGTATGAGCACATTACAGATACAACCTAGGAAGGATTACAAGCAGGTGATCTACAGTACGTGGGTTATAGGCGGTATGCGACTACAGTTCCAAACAATCCATACAGGAGTAAATGTGGGATCCAATAATGGAAAAAATTGAAGGAATATATTTTTTAGAGCTACCGGACAGGCTTCAGACACAGAGAATTGCCTGGGATCCAAGCACTGCTTCCCTGGTCTTATAGGGACTGGTTACAGTTATGAAGTACGGGCGTTGGTTTCAAGGATCCCTGTGCTGTTTTCCCAGGTCAGCTGTTTGCTGCACTCTCCCAGCCTGCCCTCTCGCAGCCTTCCCTCTCGCAGCCTGCCCTCTCGCGGCCTGCCCTCTCGCGGCCTGCCCTCTCGCGGCCTGCCCTCTCGCGGCCTGCCCTCTCGCGGCCTGCCCTCTCTCGGCCTGCCCTCTCTCGGCCTGCCCTCTCGCGGCCTGCCCTCTCGCGGCCTGCCCACTCCCAGCCTGTTCTCTCCCAGCCTGTCCCCTCCCTGCCTTTTCCCAGCCTGTCCTCTCGCAGCCTGCCCACTCCCAGCCTGTTCTCTCCCTGCCCTTTCCCAGCCTGTCCACTTCCAGCCTGCCCTTTCCCAGCCTGTCCTCTCCCAGCCTGTCCTCTCCCAGCTTGTCCACTTCCAGCCTGCCCTCTCCCAACCTGCCCTCTCCCAGCCTGTCCCCTCCCTGCCCTCTCCCAGCCTGCCCTCTCCCAGCTTGTCCCCTCCCTCTCCCAGCCTGTCTCCTCCCTGCCCTCTCCCAGCCTGTCCTCTCCCTGCCTGTTGTCGTGTCCCGGCGGCAGCAGGCACGAGCGTGCACTGCGTCCCCGAAGTAACAGCCCTAAAGTAAGCAAGAAGTACGCCCCCCCTCCCACATATCCCTGTTAGGTAGTGGAAACTGTCCAAACTGGGGTGCAGACAGCCCCTCTCACCTTTCGGCCTGGTACCACTGCACCAACCGCACTACTTCCCTACTGACCGTTCTCCACTTCAGCCCCGTCTAAATTACAATTCATGCTTGTGACCCTTTTGCCTGCTTGTGCTTGTTTTCATGACCCGGTTGCCTGCTTGTGCCTCCGTGTGCCCATGTTGCCTGCTTGTGCCTCCGTGTGCCCCTGTTGCCTGCTTGTGCCTCCGTGTGCCCCTGTTGCCTGCTTGTGCCTCCGTGTGCCCCTGTTGCCTGCTTGTGCCTCCGTGTGCCCCTGTTGCCTGCTGGTGCCTCCGTGTGCCCCTGTTGCCTGCTGGTGCCTCCGTGTGCCCCTGTTGCTTGCTGGTGCCTCCTTGTGCCCCTGTCGCCTGCTTGTGCCTCAGTTTTCGTGCCCCTGTTGCCTGCTTGTGCCTGTTTTCGTGCCCCTGTTGCCTGCTTGTGCTTCCGTGTGCCCCTGTTGCCTGCTTGTGCCTCCGTGTGCCCCTATTGCCTGCTTGTGCCTCCGTGTGCCCCTGTTGCCTGCTTGTGCCTCCGTGTGCCCCTGTTGCCTGCTTGTGCCTCTGTGTGCCCGTTGCCTGCTTGTGCCTCCGTTTTCGTGCCCCTGTTGCCTGCTTGTGCCCCCGTTTTCGTGCCCCTGTTGCCTGCTTGTGCCTCCGTTTTCGTGCCCCTGTTGCGTGTGCCCCTGTTGCCTGCTTGTGCCTCTGTGTGCCCCTGTTGTCTGCTTGTGCCTCTGTGTGCCCCTGTTGTCTGCTTGTGCCTCTGTGTGCCCCTGTTGCCTGCTTGTGCCTCTGTGTGCCCCTGTTGCCTGCTTGTGCCTCTGTGTGCCCCTGTTGCCTGCTTGTGCCTCTGTGTGCCCCTGTTGCCTGCTTGTGCCTCCGTGTGCCCCTGTTGCCTGCTTGTGCTGTGTTGGTGTGTGTGGAGGGCTCTGTGTGGCTGTGTGTGTAGGAAGCTTTGTGTGGCTGTGTGTGTGGAGGGCTCTGTGTGGCTGTGTGTGTGGGGGGCTCTGTGTGGCTGTGTGTGTGGGGGGCTCTGTGTGGCTGTGTGTGTGGGGGGCTCTGTGTGGCTGTGTGTGTGGGGGGCTCTGTGTGGCTGTGTGTGCGGGGCTCTGTGTGGGGGGCTCTGTGTGTGTTTGTGTGTGTCATTTGCGATAGATAAAGCTAGTGGCATTGTAAATGACAATGCCATTTATTTATGTTAAAAAAAACATAAATAAAAATAATGTCAAGAGCAATGCCAATAGCTCTAACTTTAACAAAGGCAAAACCATTGCATTGTAAATGCTTGTTCTTTAATGGAATAGGGGACTGAGATTCAAATTCCAAAGGCCTCTTTTTCCTATGCAGGATGGTAACTTTACCAGTCTCTGGATTGATGTATATTTTCGCTTGGTCGTCAGATGGATCTGGGTGGAAGAGTTCTTCCTCAACAGTCCTGGGTTGAGTGTTCGACTTTGGTTTGTCGACGACTTTTGGCTTAGTAGCTTATTTGGAGGAGTGTCTTTTCCGGAGTCCATGTCCCTTTTTGGATCGACAGGTGACTTCGGCTTTTTTGGATGAGTGTCCTTACCCGAGTCGATTGTATTCTTTGGATCGACTGGTGTTTTCGGAGCCGGTGTCTACGAGTCGATAGGTTTTTCTGGCCTTGACGCGGGTTTAGGTACGGCGCCTTTTGCCGGGTCGACGGATTTTGGTGCCGAAGGCTTGTTCGGGTCGGCGACCTTTTTTGGTTCGGCGTCCTTCGGTTGTGTGCCTTTGTTCGGTTCGACAACCACTTTTGTCTTGACAAGTTTGGGCTGTGCGGTCTTCTTGGGGTCGACAGTCTTTTTCGGATCGACGCCCTTCGGGTCGACGACCTTCTTCGGCTCTGAACCTTCTTCGGGACGATGTTACTGGACCCTGGTGTTTCGGAAGGTTTCGGTTTCGGAGCAGAGCCGGATGGCGGGGCAAGCAAAACTTTTTTCTGATCTTGGCTAAGGCACTTTGGCGATTCCTTGACCGGAGCCGTTGGTAACGGGGTAGATGGTGTCGGGGGCAGGGTACTCACAGTTTGCCCCGGTGGAATGTCGTCATCGGAGTCCGAGAAGTCCTCGACGGTGACGATCTCTAGGTCAGAGTCGGCGCTTCTTGTAGATCCTGGTCATCATAGAAGATGTTGTCCGGGTCCGGTGCCTGTCGCTGCATTTCTTGCCGGGCGGCACGTCAGTTTCGAATAGTTTTCTTCGATCGAAACTGTGCGCAGGCTGGACAGCTTTCCTTCTTATGGTCTGGGGAAAGGCACTTGTTGCATACTGAGTGCTTATCAGTATGTGGGAACTTGGATTGGCATTGTGGGCACCTTTTAAACAGGCTTCTTTCCATCGACGGTCGGCTCACGTGGAGTCGAAAAAAGGCCCAACGGCCTGCGTCTACGACCGCTTGGAGATGGAAGGCTGGATCGAGTAGAGAGGTACCGAGCGAGAACAATACCGTCGAATAGAAGTTTTGGCCTTTAGAAAAGTTTGTTTAGGAGTTTGCATCCGAACCCAATGGCGGAAAAAAACAATATGAGGATGGAGAAGATGCCCATGTGCACTGTAGTCCAGGGGAGGAGTCACCCATCTCGTGATACTTCGAAGACTCTTCCAAGACAACAAGTGCAATCATCCGGACCAAACACTAGGCGGCGATCTATGCACAAGATATGAATTCAGCAGCCCACATGCCTCGAACTACATTTACAATATTTTGAGTGCCCACTCATTGTTTTAATTACCACTTCTCATTGTCAGGGTTGAATTATATCGTAATCACACAGGAGCAGAATAATGCCTATTCCCAACTCTCCTCTAGCTACTTCTCTTCTAGGTACTTATTACTAACCCTCGCAGACAAGTAACAAGGGGGGAAAGGGGAGTGGGAGAGAGAGAAGAGACTGCCCGTATTCTTCTTGGAAATTCTCTGCCTTTTCTTCTTCTTCTTTTATTGGCTGTAAACAGTTAATTTTCACTTTAACATTTATTTCTTACGATAACTCTAACCTTCTTTATTTACATTAAGTTTCACATGTATTATCTTACCAGAAGACTTCCTTGGGCTTGCATCTCTTCTGTTGAATGTGTAGTGGTTGTTATTTATTTGTTAATGATGCGTTTTTTCTTTTCTCGTTCTCAGGAATTGACTGACTTCTGCATCTACTTGTGAGGGAGTAAACCAGGTAAGTATTCATACACAGTGACTGCTTCTTAAGACCTTCTAATTTCCTAAACTACTTACTTCTATTCACTAGTTTGTCCTTAAATCTTCTTTCTTCATACTGGTGAGTTGGTGTTTAACTGGTTCTTAAGGTAACTCAAAGCATGAAGACAATAACGAATTCTTCCTTTATCAGGCACTTTAAAGTAATGACCTTTAACCTTTTTATTACGTACAACTTCTAAAGGTCTGCTCTATTTTCACACTACAGGAAGCGCGAAGCTGTAAACACGCTTTTACCAATTATAGACTCATTGGGTCAGCTTAGAAATTAAACTCCTTCGTAAACGCTCAAGTCTTGACAACTCAAAAATAGGCACACTGCGCACCTGCCAAAACGATAACTCAACTCAATTTAACCTGCGCACTGAACCGAATACTTTAATCACAAGCGCAGTACAAGCAAGGCGAACACTATACTACGCCCTGTCTTGAACCTCGGTCAGAAACTCTCTTGAGGTACCAACTAGGAACGCTACTCAAATATCATGCGCACTGAACTCCGTGACACATGCGCACTAGGAAGAAACCTTAAACAGTAAGTATTTGAACATGCGGTCACAAGCTCCCATGTAAGATTCAAAGGAACACTAACCTGTAGTACTCTCAACTGGATGCCCGACGTTGAAGGACCGTCACCCAAAAGACGGCACCTGACTAGCTAGATGGGACAAATTCAAGGTAGGTCCTAACCGGGAAAAACTCTCGGTGAAGTGCGCCACAGAACGTTGGAGTGCACTCCACCTGAGCTTCAAACTCGAGAGGCAAAACATCTAGACCGCTAAACCACAAGTGTGCTGGCGGCCATCTTGGATGACCAGCGTCGCCAGCACACTCGCCAACTTCAGGCGAGACGAGCCCTAGGGTTGTTAGGCTGTAGAAAGGGGGCAGATATAGTGGCCACCACAGGGCTACGAGGAGGAAACCTCCTGTGAGCCCTGACACTCATGCCTTGAAAGAGAGCGCACCATGAATGTTGGCATGCATACAAATACAAATGACCAGTGCATTGCAATGCCATGTAAAATACATTACAAAATACAGAGACCTTCCGAAGCCTCAGTTAATGTAAGGATGTCCAATTGCATTGCTTAGTGTTGGATAGGTCTGATGTTCCACATTCTTAAGTTTGAACAGTGTTTATTTATCCTCCAGATTTCAGAACATGGATTAAAATAAATAGCAATAGTGTAAAAGCAAAGGTCAGATTAGAATTTACATGTGGGCCAGTGCTTTTCGAAAACATTTTATTTTGACTTTCCTGCCAGAGTTGTCTTGCTAGGTCTGTACTTATGAGACCTAGACATAATGCAGCAAGCTATGTTCATAACTGTTATTCTTTGTCTTGACCTGTTGCCCTTAGGACACTGCTCACGTTCCCGCTGTTCTGGGCTTTATTTGGGTTGTCCCGTCTTCTTTGTGAAATATGATTGTTGGGAACTGGCCACTAAACCGCAGGAGAGAAATAGCAAAAGGTTCCTGAAAAGCCCAACAAATGTTTAACAGGCGACTATAAAATGTGTTATTTCAATCGTTTTCAAATTAAACTCTGAGAATCGCAGTCTATACTTTCAGCTGTCCCTTTCATTATTAAAAGCCTTACATAAAGTTTATTCTCATGCTTCATCAGGTTGTTTTACCGAATGCCTAAAAAACAAGCATTTGCAATGCAATAGGTCTCGTATTATTAAAGTTTGAGCTATTGGTGTTGCATTCTTTAGCAATGCCAATAGCTCAAACTTTAATAATGCGAGACCTATTGCATTGCAAATGCTTGTTCATTTGTAGGAGAGTTGCCATTTCCTCCTCGAGTCTTCTCCTTTTTCTTCCGGCCTCGAGGGCCCTCTCTGTTTTGAGTCCAGAGATTTTCTTTTCTTCCTGGCGTTGACGTTAGTTTTCCGCAGTGTTGTGCCCTTTTCTGCGGGTTCGTTGTAGACTCTTGGCTTCGGCACTTTCAGGGATTTTCCCTCGGCGGCAACCTTCGGTTGGGTTCCATGGGTTCTTTTATTCGCGGGCTGACCCTCAATCGCCTTCTTGCTCTGTGTCGGGGCTGCCTTGGGTGCTTTATGTTCGTGGCCCCTCGGTTCCGACAGATCTTTATGGTGTCTTACCATCTCGGTCTTCTTTTTCAACTCCTTCGCCTTCTCTGCCTGGACTTTTTCAGAGTTACCTTCTAGGATCTCGATGTCCAATCCTTCGTGTGTTGACTCTGGTCTCCCAGGGAAGTTTTCTTTGTTGTCTGCAACATTGTGGTGTACTGGGCCTGTCTTTGGTTTCGGCGTGTCTAGAGTGTCTTCGCCAGGAACGCTGCGCAGGCCTCATAGTCCTTGTCCCGATGATTTTCGGGCAGGCAGAGATTGCAGACGTCGTGTGGGTTGCGTTGGGCGTACTTGCGGTGGCACTTGGGGCAGAACTTGAAAGGGGTATTCTTCATGAACCCTACCTCGCCATTTGTGGACCGGAGTGGTCCTCTGGTGTTCAAACGGAAGCTCTGCTCCTGCCTTTGGGGGAAAAAACAAAACTTGCTTTGAAGCTTCCCGTCTTGCTTCCAGACCCAATGGCGGAAAAAAGAATCTGAAGATGGCCACCAGGCACGTCGACCTCCAGGATACCGTCTGACATCACACAGGGGACGTACCTGGCACCAAATGGTGGTCGACCGCGAACAAAACAAGAGAAAGAAAGAAAAAGAATTCCGGACCCAACCACTAGATGGCAGAATGATGCACAGCATGTGAATTCAGAAGAGGATTCATGTTGCAAAACTAAAATTTGGATAACCAGTCCCAGGACCCATACCTTGCTGTGGGGACATGTTCATCGGCTGCCCCTGAGGGGCACCATCATGGAAAATCGTTACATGCCCTGTGGCATCTGCTGGGGCTGCGATAGCCCTCCCACCACCCATTGCGCCTACTGTTCTGGCTGTTGCTGCATCATTGCCTGTGCGGTCATCCTTGGTCGACATGCACAGGCCGGCCGGGGTGGCTGTGCCGGATTCATGCCAACTGGCGCCATGGTGTTCATGTTTGATATCTGGGGCTGCATTACATACAAGGCGCAATTTCATTGTTTGGCTGGGCACACCTTTTAAAATGCACCCTATTCTGATTAATTTGCTGCCCCTTGGGCAGCCGCAAACTTGCGCTTCCATGAGGCCAGCGCATTCGGGGAAAAAAAGGAGCAGCTGCTTTACAGCCGGTCCGTGTTTTCACGAGGCAAGCAGCAACCAGCCTACACTTAGATTAGAGATCCCCTTAGCAGGTGGGTGCAATCAGTGACTGCACCCGCCTGCAAGTGGGTGACTGGGAGGTCGATGGGACCGCCTTTCCCCTTCCAGAGGGCTGCTCTCAGGGAGCACAATTACAGTGCAATACCTTGTAGGTGGCGCACTATGAGTGCACCACTGAGAGCTTCTTTGGCTCTGCACCCACGTCTGTTTTACGGAGAGGACGTAGGGGGCAAAGGGATTACTCCATTTCATGGGGCACGCCACCACGCAAATGAGCAAACGCTCCTTGAAGATGGCGCTTGCGCTTTATGTGCGCCACTGCTATGGTTAATACAGAAGGGGCTGCACAAGCATCTGCGGCCCCTTCTGTAATACCAAAGAGCCCCGTAAGCGTGCAAAGCGGTAGCTAACACCAATTGCGCTCCTCGGGCACTTTCTGTAATGCCCCCATTGTGCACGTTCATATTGGGCATTGGTATATTTGTCCATGTGCCATCTGCCTCTGGGTCTCTGACGATCATTGGATCTGGAGTGCCATCTCCACAACATCAGGCAGTGGGCCCTGTACTTTCGAGACATGTTGAGGCGTAGGTGGAGCTAGATGCTCACCAGCCTTACCTTGGGATACAGTCCTCTGCATAGCATGGTATTAGGCAGGGTGGCTGCGATACTGGCAGGGTTGGGGAGGAGGCTGGCTGCAGAGTCTGTGGCACTGTAGGCTGCTGGCTCATGGGAGCTGTAGCTACTGTCATGTAGTTTCCACTAATAAGTAGGAACTGCACGTTTGTGGACTACATAAACTTTGGGGATAGTGCCAGGCTGATTCTATGAACCCCGCAGGACATGTTGTCCAATTGCTAGCACACAGTGCCACTGTACACCCCCCCCAAACCTAGACAGGGAGCAAATTGTTTCTGGCAACCACTGAACATGACAACCCTGACCCCTCATCGTAGTAACAGATCTAGACCCTTTCGCTCAGTCACTCGTGCACTTTCAAAATATACAATGAATACTCAGGGAAGTTCTTCAATATTTATTGAACCAATGTTATCCTTGTATAAAGTACATGTGCTGCAATACTCAATAGGCAGAAGCATATGAAAGTGATTACAAGCAGCAAAATAGCAAGCAGCAAAATAGTGAACAGCAGAAATAGTTCCACCATAGTGCTGAGACAATATATATATATATATATATTGTGTGTATATATATATATATATACACACACACATTATATAAGGCATAGGAAACGGTATTTGATATTTGTGTACTCCCACTATGCTGTCCCTAACCTAAATGTCTAGGGCAAGTGTATGTGTAACACCAAGAATCTTCTTACTGGATGATCCACCCCATTACCTGGTGGGAGTGAATGGAGGAACCTGTCTTGGTGATGAACTGGACACCCCTCATGGAGAAGTTCGGTAGCTTTTAGGTTAAGCATCAGCCTGCAGGGACCTCACAATGTCAGCAGGAGTCTCTCCTCTGCCTGACTACCAGAAATTGCTTGTTTATTTATAATAAAAAGCATCACTGCAGGATACGTACAAACCAGCATTTGTTATGGCCTTGCAGATAGTCATGTCGCCTCGTGAATGAAAAATAGATCAACATTTGTATATGGAGTGCGAGGCCTTGTACGTAGTGTTCAAGAAGTCATGATAATGTTAGGTGAAGCTAATTGTGTATGCAAAGCAGTTTCAGAGCAACTAACACAACATTGCCACACATACAGCTATGTGCAAAAAATGCCAAAGGTTACTGTGAAAGAAGGCAATGTAAGGAAAACGTGCAGCGTTATTGTATGGGCCTAACTAAGACACAACAGTCTAGCGGATGTGGGGAATGGCAAGCTCTGTTGTGGATGCTGCCCAAGGAGGCCTGTCCTCTACATGTTGGCCATTCTCCGGCGGAGCATCTGAGCCTGCTGCAGACGCTGCAGTAGCTGTTGCTGCTGAAGCTTGTGTTTGATGCTTAAGCAGAAGGGCACAGGGCACCTGTCCACCTTGCAGTGCTTGGCGTGAAAGCAGCAAAGTGCCATTAATTCTTTGCAGATGGGGCAGCTAAGATTTGCCTTCAGCTTGCAGTCTTTGGTGTGCTGTATCACACGCTTCATCTTTTGACAGGACAGCAGTGAACAATTGTCATTGCTGCACTTACAGGCATGCACCAGTGATTGTATGCAGCGCTGGATGCTGCTGCGGCGGAAGTCGTCCGGGGCCTGTGCTGCATTCGCCTGCTGGTTGTTGTTTTCATCATCCAGGGAAAGGCCGAGCTTTTCCATCTTGTGCTCGTGAATCTTAGTTTTGTAGCAGGTGATGCACAGATCATAGTCCTGTAAGAAACAACAGGTATGTGAGCAGGGTAGTAGCAATGCTTGCAAACAAAAGGGGACGTTATGAACAAGTTACTTACGTTAGGTAATGCATTATTTGGTAGAGACTATCTAGCTACAGATTCCTTACTTTTGAATTTCCCAAGCATCAAGCTGGATCCAGAAACTTTTGCTGAGCAATACCCCTTGCGCGCATTCGGCTACGTGTGAAATCGTCATTAGCGTCGGTTATGATGTTGCGGTACCTATATAGGCTCCATCCAGGCGCGTGGATGTCAGTACTTTTTGTTTTTTCCACACCTGAAGCACGGAGCTACAAAGTAAGTGACGTACTCATGTGCAAAACTAGGGCCCTAAACCCTAGCTCTACAATATTAGTCTGCAAAGCAGGGAGGCATGGGTGGGGCTGTTAGGAATCTGCAGCCAGATAGAGCCTCTACCAGATAATGAGTTACCGAAGGTAAGTAACTTGTTCATCTGATAGAGACTTCTAGCTGCATATTCCTTACCTTTGAATTAGATACCCAAACCATACCATACCATCCAGGCGGTGGGTTGCGGCCCAACTCCTACACTAGGAAGTATTGCAGGACCGAACAGGCAAAATGCCCATCCCTGCAGACCTGACTGTCCAGGCAGTAGTGTTTGGCAAAATTGTGCAAAGATGCCCACGTTGCTGCCTGACAGTTGTCCAGGACTAGGACACCCCAAGCTAAGGCCCTAGTCGCAGCCTTTCCACTGGTGGAATAGGCCCTCAATCCCGCAGGAGGCTGCTTCTTTGCCAGGGCATAGCAGATCTTGATGTAGAGAACAACCCAGCGAGATATGGCCCTTTTCTGCACTGCCCTTCCCTCTTAGCTCCCACGTACTGCACTAAGAGTTGGTCCTCTACCAAGGACTCTTTTCTGCGGTCAAGGTAGAACGACAATGCTCTTATTGGGTCCAGTCAGTGGAGACGCTCCTCTTTAGAGAGAAGCGGGAGAGCAAAGAAGGTGGGCAACGTGATGGATTGACCCAGAGGGAATGGGGTCACGACATTTGGTAAAAAAGAAGCCAGGGTGTACTACTGTGTCTGGATAGGGAGGTGTGCAACATAAAGCCTGCAACACACTCACCTTCCGGGCAGATGTAATTGCCACCAAAAAGGCTGTTTTGATGGTCAACAGCCAGAGTGGACAGTTATGTAAAGGCTCGAAGAGAGCACACATTATGTAGGTGAGGACCAAATTAAGGTCCCACTGTGGCATAACAAAGGGCATGGGTGGAAACAAGTGAGCCAACCCATTTGGAAACCTATGAACAATTGAAGGCTTAAAGAGAGAGGGCTGGTCTGGCAGCAACACCCTTGTGGGGCCCCAAAGCAGAGCCAGCTGGGTAAGGGTTAGAATTAACAAAAAGACAGTGGAAAGAAGCGGAAAGAGGGTCAATAGACTTTCTGTACAGTATAAGGAAAATGCTACTTACCAGTATGCATCTGTTCTTGGCATGTAGAACTGCAGATTCGTACACTTAGCATTAGATCGCCACCTGGTGCTGGGCTCGGATGATTACAGGTTGTTGTCTTCTTGGAGAAGTCTTTGTAGTCACAAAATAGGTGACTCCTCCCTTGGACAATACTGCGCATGGGCATCGGCTCCATCCTTAGATTGTTTTTCGCCATTTTGGGAAATGATGGAGTTAGTAAAGATACAGTAAAAAAAAAGGATGTCCATGCGTGTGCATCTAAGTAAGATGAGGACTGGAATGGATACAGGTCTGGGGAGGCGGGAGGGCGTGTACGAATCTGTAGCTCTACATGCTAAGAACAGATGCATACTTATAAGTAGCATTTTCCGTTCAAGGCATATGAGCTGCAGATCGTACACTTCGCATCGATTGTACAGCAGTGTCTCCCCTAACGGTGGTCACCTGTATCCATTGCAGTAGTCTGAAATAATGTTCTAAGGACAGCCTGGTCTACTGCAGCTTGCTGCTTGGCTTGCACATCAACACAATAGTGTTAGTGAAGGTGTGTGGTGTAGACCATGTTGCTGCCTTGCATATGTCCTCTAATGGTATATTTCCTAAGAAAGCCATAGAGGCTCCTAGTTTGCGACTGGAGTGTGCTCTAGGAGGAACTGTTAGTGTGTGTTTAGCTTTTTGATAGCATATCTGTATGCACTTAACAATCCGCCTGGCAATCTCACCCTTAGAGATAGGGTTGCCTATGTGTGGAGGAGAGAAAGATACAAACAATTGTTTTGTCTTTCTAAAGGATTTAGTTCTACCTCCGTAGTATAGCAGAGCTCTTTTAACATCTAACGTGTGTAAGGCCTTTTCTGCTACCGAGTCTGGGTTTTGGAAAAACACAGGTAACTCTACAGATTGGTTCAAATGAAAAGGTGTGATCACCTTTGGAAGAAATTTTGGATTAGATCTGAGAACCACTTTATTAGTATGTATTTGAAAAAATGGTTCTTGTATAGTGAACGATTGTATTTCACTTACTCTTCTGAGAGAGGTGATGGCAACCAGGAAAGCAGTTTTCCATGTGAGAAATTGCAGTTCACATTTATGCAGAGGCTCAAAAGGGGGTCCCATGAGTCTCGTCAGGACCAAATGTAGGTTCCATACAGGAGAAGGTGGCAGCCTGGGAGGGATTATTCTTTTTAATCCTTACATAAATGCTTTGATTGCAGGTACCCTAAAAAGAGACAAAGGTTGTCTGTTTTGTAAATAGGCTGCAATTGCTGCAAGATGTAGGCGTATGGAAGAGTATGCCAAATTAGACCTTTGTAGATGTAACAGGTAACAAATGATATTTTGGATGGAAGCATCCAGTGGATCAATGTGATTATGTTTGCAATATATTGCAAATCTTTTCCATTTGGCGGCATAACACGCTCTTTTAGTGGGTCTTCTCGCCTCTTTAATGATATTCATGCAGTCTGGTAGTAGGTTAAAATAACCAAACTCTAAGACTTCAGGAGCCAGATCGCCAAATTCAGTTGGTTCGGGTCTGGGTGTCTGATTTCTCCATGGTTATGTGTTAACATCGAGGGTGTGAGCTGTAACTTTTGATGTGGAACCAGGGAGAGATCTAATAGCGTGGTGAACCACGGCTGGCGTGCCCATGTGGGAGCTACTAGAATGAGCTTGAGAGACTGTTGTTTGAGCTTGCGCACCACTAGTGGAATGAGGGGGAGAGGCGAAAAAGCGTACGCAAATCTGCCTGACCAGTTCATCCATATTGCATTGCCCTCTGACCTTGGGTGTGGGAACCTGGCGGCGAAGGCTGGGCATTTTGCATTTTCGTGGGTGGCAAACAGGTCTATGTGTGGGTGCCCCCACTGTTGGAAGAATGGTTGAAGAACTTGTGGATGCAGTTCCCATTCGTGAATCTGTTGTGACTGCCGACTCAACAGATCCGCTATCTGATTGTGAACTCCTGGAAGGTGTTCCGCTAACAGATATATGTCTTGAGGAACGGCCCATCTCCAAATGTTCTGTGCGAGCTGTGACAGTTGCAGAGAGTGTGTGTCCCCCCTGATTTTGTATATAGTACATTGCTGTCATATTGTCCGTCCGGATTAAGACAGCTTTGTTCTGTACTTGAAGTTGAAACATTTTGAGTGCTAAGAATATTGCTAGCAACTCTAGTTGGTTGATATGCAACAGCTTTTGTTCCTGTGAGGGATGCGTCTGTTGTGAGCACTATTTGTTGAACAGGCTCGAGGAACGGCCATCCTCTTGTCAAGTTTTTGGTGTTCCACCATTGCAGAGAGCGATGCGTACAGCTGTCTACCAACACCAGGTCTGTGAGCTGACCTTGAGCCTGATTCCACTGTCGTTCTAGAAACTCTTGTAATGGACGCATTTGCAGTCTTGCATGTGACACTATGAAGATGCAAGATGCCATCATGCCTATTAATCTCATAAACACTCTTGCTTGGAGAGACTGCTGGTGTTGAAAAGTTGAGACTAGGGCTTGAATGCTCTGTATCCTGGCTGGACTGGGATACGCTAGAGCTGTAGATGAGTTTATGGTAGCTCCTAGATACTGATGCATGTGCGAAGGCTCTAGGTGCGACTTTGTGTAGTTGATCATAAACCCTAAGTCGTGCAACAGTTGAATTGTCAGCTGAGTGTGCTGTACACATTGGTGGAATGATTTGGCTTTCATGAGCCAATCGTCCAGGTAAGGGAAGACGTGTATTTGTTGTCTTCTGAGATGTGCTGCTACTACTGCTAAGCACTTCGTGAAAACTCTTGGAGCTGTTGTGACACCAAATGGAAGGACCTTGAACTGATAGTGCTGACCTTGTATTACAAACCGTAGGTACTTCCTGTGAGCAGGATGTATTGTGATGTGAAAGTAGGCGTCCCTTAAGTCTAGTGTTGAAAGGAAATCACCTTGTTGCAGCAGTGGGAGCACTTGTTGCAGAGTGATCATATGAAAATGATCTGATTGTATGCAATGGTCGAGGGGCCTGAGGTCGAGAATTGGTCTCAGTGTGCCGTCCTTTTTGAGAATTAGAAAATACAGCGAGTAAACCCCCGTCCCCTGTTCCTCTAATGGGACTAGTTGAATAGCATCTTTAGTAGAAGTGCTAGGACTTCTTGTTGAAGCAGAGCCAGGAGATCTGTAGACATAGGACGCTGCCTGGGTGGAATGTTTGGGGGGGTTGCTGTACGTTCTAGGCAGTAGACATGTTGGATAATCTGTCTCACCAACCTGTCCGTTGTTATGGAGTTCCAGACAGGCAGGAACTGTGTTAATCTGCCCCCCACAGGAGTGGAATGCTGTTGGGGGAGCAGAGGGAAGTCACGGTTTAGTTGTGGAGGAGGAGCGATTGCTGTTACTGCGTCCTCTTCCCTTGTTATTATTGCCCCTGTATCCTCCTCCAAAATATCCCTTATTAGAGGAGGTTTGCGTTTGTGTTTTGAAAGATGTTGCTGTGTCTGCTCCAGTCTGCTTGGAGCCTCCTCTATAAAAAGAGCAACGAAAGAACCTCTATTTTGTGTGGACTGTAGGGCTCCCATTAACTTTGCCGTGTCCATTGCTTTTTTCATTTTCTCCAGTGTAGTGTCTACTTCTGGACCGAATAACTGGTTCTGGTTCAAAATTGTGGTTTGCACCTCTTGTTTGAACCCGGAAATGCGCAGCCATGCATGTCTCCTGAGTATCACGCTAGTGTTTACAGCTCTAGCAGCTGTATCTGCGACATCTAGTGCACATTTTATTGAGGCATTGAATATTAATTTGCCTTCTTGAATAAGCTCAGTTGCCTGATCCTTATACTGATCTGGGAGGTGCTGCATTAGTGTTTCTAATTGGTCGTAATGAGCCCTGTCGTAACGTGAGAGAAGGGCTTGTGTATTGGCAATGCACCATATATTTGTAGCTTGTGCAGCAATCCTTTTACCTGACGCATCAATAACTTTGGATTCCTTGTCAGGTGGCGGCGTTTCCCCAGAAGTCTGTGAATTCACCCTTTTTCTTGCATTGGACACTACTAAAGAGTCTAATGGAGGATGTCCCTTAATATAGGTTGGGTCAGAGGGTGCAGGCCTATATTTCTTTTCTATCCTTGGATTCAGCACCCTAGCACGCACAGGATCTTTGAATATTTCTGGAGCGTGCTTAATGACTCCTTTGATCATGGGAAGAATGTGAGTGGATCTGTGTGATGGTTCAAAAGTATCCAACAGAAAATCCTCCTCAATGTCATCAGAGTGCATTGTAACACTGTGGTAGATAGCAGCCCTGTGTAAGAGGTGATTAAAGCCAATGCTGTCCTCTGGAGGAGAGGGCTTTGATGGGTATAACTGCGGATCCGGGATATCAGGCACATTATGAGGTGGAAAGGTATGGACATCCTCATCTAAAGGATATGTATTTGGGTCTGTATTCGGATCCTCCCCACCACCTAGGTCATACTACTCATCAGTTTGTGGTGAATGTGAGGATGCAGGGGAGGCTACAGGAGAGTTTTGAGGTGAAATGTAAGGAGGAATAGGAGAGGAAGGAGATACAGGAGAGGGAGGGTGCGTAGGGGAAGTTGCACAGTCCTTCTTTTTGGCAGGAACCACAGGTGTAGGTGGCGTTTCTGCTGGTCTCTTCTGAAGAGGTATAGCACCCACATGTCCAGTCTTTGGATTTATGTAGATTTTCTTCTGTTTAGGGTCTGGTCTAAACAATTCTTCCTCCTCCTCCTCCTCTACAACCTTCTTCGGCGTCGATTTTTTCGTTTCGACAGAGGTTATTTTTGCGTTTTGCCTTGGGAGGTGTTACAGTATCCTGTGGCAAAGTTAAAGTGTTACTTTCGGTTTGACAGGCCTGTCCGAGGGCTTCGGGACCTCGGGATCCGGCCTTGCAGGTGTTGTCACCGGAACGGCAGTCTTCGGTGTGGAAGTTGACTTTCCATCTTTATCTTTAGAAGTCGGCGGCTTTGGAGCCGAAGCTTCTTTTGATTTCGGTACCGAAGGGTCTTTCGGTTTCGGTGCCGAAGAGTCTTTTTGTTTCAGTGCCGAAGACTCTTTTGGTTTTGGTGCCGAATAGTCTTTCGGTGCCTAAGAGTCTTTCGGTGCCGGTGCCGAAGAGTCTTTTAGTTTCGGTGCTGAAGAGTCTTTTGGCCTCGGTGCCGCTGGAAGTGGTGGGATCGGCACGTGTGGTTTTCTCGGTGCCGAAGCACCTGAAGGCGTGTTTGTCTTCCTCGGAGCCGAGCTCGACGTCTGGGCTTTAAGAGGGAGTGCTTAGTCTCGACTGTGCCCTTTGGGCGGAGAGCTGACCTTCGCCTTTGGCTGGGGCAGTGTAGGAGGTGCAGGGGCAGAGGTACTCACGGGTTGACGTGATAGAATCGAGACGTCCGAGTCCTCTGCTTCCGATATGATCTGGAGATCCGGCGAACAAGCGGAACCTCGTCGTCGAAGATATTGTCAGTCATAAGCTTTTATTCGATATGCAAGATATCTTATAAGCACACTTACAATACAATCATTTACAATGTACAAAAAGCATCACTTTAAGAAGTCAGTATAGAAACTCATTTAAAAAGGATAAAAGGACATAAGGTGCCCGATAATATTTTAGCTAAAAAAAAGGATTAAACCGCTACTGACAATCTCTTACAACGAATAAGCCAAAACTGTTTAAAAAATTTTGCTGTTCGGGGCGTGGCTTGCGCGCCGCTGTGGTATGGCGTGTTGCGCTTGAGCTCCGGGGTGAGTTGATCCCGTCGAGCGTTTCTCTCCGTCTCTTCGTGCCCTCTTGACCGGAAAAACCATACACCTACGGCGGAACATGTGCTGATCTCCACGACGCTGTTTTTCCGCGATTTAAATCATCGGAATTATGCGTTCTGCTTCAAACCTCGCAGGCGCTCGCATTCCTGAGGAGCGGCCGCCATTTTGCCGCGTATGACGTTCCTGTCATCTGTCTTCTGAGGCGCCGCCGCGGATACAATTTAACAGTCTTTCGTGTCTGTCTAAGGGTTTCTTCACACAACGGCTACAATGGTAACATTTATGCTTTTTTTCTAATGTTACTTCTTGCTGCTTGGCTGGGTTCGAAGCTGCTCACAGTTTTTGTTCTCTCTTAACTGATTCATTGAGATGCTCATGTCGCTATATTGAGGTGTATTCCTGTTTATTTATGCTCATATTTCAACCGCTAGATTAGCGTAGCGTGTTTTGAGCGTGAATTGCCTCTTTTTTCACTGTTTTCTGACTATTTTGCGCAACTCTGGTGCTATACTCTATCCCAGGGGCATTTTTGTTAGTCTTCTGCTACAACACTGTCATTATGAGTCGCTCCTTGAACAGCAAAGACTCTAAGGACCCGGGCACATCTTTGAAGCGACTTAAGTCAGTCTCTCCGACTCCTGAATCGCCTCAGGCGGACAATACTTCCACATTGGACACCATATTGGCGCGCCTCAATGAGGTTCATGATATTGCGCAGTCAACCAAAACTAACACTGACTTACTACAAGTGGAAGTGTCTGCTATCAGGAATGATTTTAAAGCCCTTTCTCTACGTGTATCAGCGACAGAAACTCGGATAAGTTCCGCAGAGGATGGTATGCAAAAGCAATCAAGGTCCCTCTCTCAAATGGAGCGGTCTATGGCGGCGATGCGCAGAGACCTCACGGAGCAGGAGGACCGTAATAGGAGATCTAATCTGCGTATTTTTGGCCTTCCGGAGGACTCAGAGAAATCATCCTCCTCCATGATTGAGTTCTTATCTCATTGGATTCCTGATACACTTCAATTATCTTTCCACAGAGACTTTGAGATTGAAAGAGCACACCGTGTTCCAACGTTCCGTTCTAAGGCAGCCACCCAGCCAAGAGCAATCATTTTTAAGCCCTTACGACATCAACACACTGAGCTGATTTTGTCTCATATGCGCAAGATTAAACAACTCAACTGGGAGGGTCATCGCATATCCATTTCCCAAGACTTTGCCAGAGACACGGTCATAAGACGGAAAGGTTTCTTGAATCTTCGAAAACGTCTCACTGACTTGGGCATTCCTTTTTCCTTTTCTGGTCCATCCAAGTTTCGCATTACATATAAAGGGCGTTCCAGAATCTTCGATGAACCGGCAGACTTGACAACGTTCTTGGACAACCAGGAGGAGATAGAGATGGAGATTCAAAGAGCAACGACGCAGACTCCTGGGGCCTCAGGGACCTGATTTGTTGTTCTCTTTACTTCTGGTTATGTCTTTTTCTGGATGGTTACCTTCTCTTTTTTCTCCAGCCATGTTTTCATGTTGATCTACACCTCCGCTATTGTATGTCCTATCTCTGTTCTTCTTTCTATACTACTCTGATAGATCTCCTTCTTTCTAGTATCCGACCTCTCCTTCTTTTTTCTCTTCATTCTCCTTCGAGAAACTTCTTGTAGATCCTTTCAATTTTCTCTTCTTCTTTCTTTTACCCGTCTTCTCTGATTTCGTGCGTATTTGTATCTCTTTTTCAACTCCTTCTTTCTTGCTCCTATCTATTTTTATTACGGTGTATTTCACTTATATTGTTGCTGTTTCTACTTACTAGTTACCTGCACTTTTTATAGTTATTAGTTGCAGATTTATTGTCTATAATTCAAGTATTATTACTTCTTTCAATAGCATCTTGTATTATATTTGCATTACACTATGTAGCATTGTAGTATCGTGGTGTAGACTTCTCCTTTTTCTTTCTGCTCTTTTTCATCTTCCCTCTCGGTTTCTTCCTCGTTTCTACGTGCTGTTCTCATACACCTTTTTTTCTTTCCTCTTATGTACCTCCATTTTATAGTATAGTTATAATTAGGTGTTTTTGTATGATTCATATGCGATTTCAGTACATATTTGTTCCTCTAGTCACAAAATGATGTATGTTTTTTTAAGATGTTTCGTACAAAATTAAGCTTTTCCTACGTTTTATAGTATTGTTATTTAAGTCATGCTCTTGCGCTTGCTGGGGTACTGTTAATATACTCTGAGTGGTATTTTTCTTCTATTAGCAATATAGTATCTCATTATAAAATGTATTTCTATGTGTATGGTTTATCTATTGCTTTTTAGCTCACTGACAGTTGTTTTTTTTCATAATGGGCTATTCTTCTTTACCAATTTTTGCTCCTAGTACGGGTCTTCGACTCGCCTTTTCCACGTTCTCCCTTGCATGATATGGGTCTCTTTTAGACCTCCCCCTCTGCCTCGTTTCTCTCTCTTTTCTAATCTTTCTTCTCTCCTTCTGGCTTTTCTCTTTTCATGGTTCTCCCACATGGTTGCTCCCGTAACATCTATTTTATTTTGTGGTTGGTCTACTATATTTTTGTACTTCGTCCTTTCTCTGTTATCATTGTTGTCTTCGTGTGTATCCCCTTCAGTTATATGCCAGGTTTAAATGTATTATCCCTTAATGTTAAGGGTTTAAATCATCCGGTCAAACGGTCTAAAATCTTAGATTATTGTAAATCTCTCTCAGCGGACTTAGTATTATTTCAAGAATCTAAGATCACTAGTAGAGAAGCGTTATTCTTGAAGAAAGAATGGGTGTCGGATGTGTCTTGTTCGGATGCATCTGGTAAACGCAATGGTGTGGTTACGTTGGTTTCGAGAAATTCGGGTTTATCGATTCTCTCTTCTGAGCATGACTCTGATGGTCGATGGCTCTTATCTAAACTATCAGATGGACAACATGATCTGTTTGTTATGAATATCTATGCTCCGAATATTGATAACCCTGCTTTTTGGAAATCCATTTCTAAAAAATTGCATGATACCCCACATGCGGGTAATCTTATTGTTGGTGGGGATTTTAACTTACCTATGGATCCTTTATTGGACAGAAATTCCGCATTTCAGTTTCGTCCGCCTAAAGCACACAAACAGATGCTTAACATGTGTTCCATTGCTAAATTGCATGATATTTGGCGTCTCCATAATCCCACTGGTAGTGACTTTTCTTTCTTTTCCTCCCCTCATTCCTCATTCTCGCGCATTGATTATCTCCTAGTCCACTCTTCTCTTGTCGCAGCTTCTACTTCCCCGCTTATACATCCCATTGTCATCTCCGACCATGCTGCGGTCACTTTTACGCTATCGTCCTTTGCTCCGAAACCACGTGGTCGTTCCTGGAGACTTAATACGGAGGTGTTATATGACTCTACCCAAGTGGAAGAATTTTCCAAAGATATAAACACTTTTTTCCGTGAAAATGAGGTTTCTGTATCTTCTCCAATAATTCTTTGGGACTCTTTTAAATGTACTTTCCGAGGCCAAGTTATTGCATGCATGTCCAAACGCAATTTAGCGATTAAAAAAGAACTTACTGATTTATCATCTGAAATCAAGACTCTGGAGGCTTCCTTTAGACATACTAAAGATCTGACTATCCTACAACAAATTAAGCTTCTAAAATACAAATATAATACAATTGTCACTAAAAGAGCTCATATTGGTTTCCAAGCACAAAAGCCCAAAAAATTACTCTTAAAGAATCGGGCTGGCAAACTTTTGGCTGCTACTTTAAAATTCCAAGACTCCTCCTCTAAATCCTCTCAGATCTCTTCTATTAAAGATCATAATGGCTCTAAAAAATTCCAAACTGAGGAAATTCTTGAAGTTTTTCGTGATTTTTATAACAAATTGTATACCCCCTCTAACCAAGCCTCTTTTGATAAATGCCAAGATTTTTTAAAATCAATTCCGATTCAATCAGTATCAGAGGAAGATCGCTCCACTCTAAATGAACCTATTTCACCTGAGGAAATAGTTTCTGCCATCAAGGCCACCCGTTCGGGGAAAGCTCTGGGCCCTGATGGTTATCCGATCTTATTTTATAAAACCTTTCTCCCGTTGCTTGTTCCTAAGTTGCAGGCTGTCTTTGACGCTTTTGTTCGTAATGGTTCTGTCTCTGGTACGGCTGCCGAAGCCACCATAGTGGTGATCCCAAAAGAGGGGAAGGACCATTCGGACCCTAAGAATTTCCGCCCTATTTCGCTTCTCAATATGGAAGCGAAGATTTTTGCTAAAATCTTGGCTAAACGTCTAGAATCCTTTATTCCCAACTTAGTCCATCCCTCCCAAACTGGTTTTGTTAAAGGTAGGCTAGCAAGAGATAATATTCGCATTTTCTGCCATATTATTGGGGCGGCCAAGCGATCCCAATTACCTGCCGCGGCCTTGGCCCTCGATGCGGAGAAGGCCTTCGATAAGGTTTCTTGGCCTTTTCTTCGAGCTGTCTTACATGCACATAACCTTGGGGAATCATTTATTAACATGGTAATGTCTTTGTATTCCCAACCTAAAGCTAATATTAGAGTTAATGGTTCTACATCCTCTTTTTTTAATCTTTGCCAGGGCACGAGACAAGGATGTCCCTTATCCCCTCTCTTGTTTTTGTTATCTATCGATCCTCTCCTTCGGCTGATTGATTTACACCCCGATATCAAAGGGTTCTCTTTTGGCCCTCATTGTCTTAAAACTGCAGCCTACGCTGACGATGTTCTCATTTTCTCGGACGATATCGCGTTAGCCATTCCTGCTATCTCTGACACCATTTCTTTGTTTTCTAAAGTTTCGGGATATACCCTAAATAAAGACAAGACAGAAATGTTCCCTTTAAATGCCTATTGCTTTCCTGCGCATATGGGTTCGGCTGGCTTTAAATGGCAAGCTACCCATCTCAAATATCTAGGCATTTATTTCTGTTCGACACTACATACCACGGTTACGTATAATGAGTCTCAAACTCTGGCTAAAGTTCGTCGTCTTCTGGACACATGGTCTCCAAAACATATTTCATGGTGGGGGCGCCTACAAACCCTTAAAATGATGATCACGCCGATTATCAATTTTGTCTCTTCCATGATTCCGATTAAATTATCTGACTCTTTTTTTCGGGAAATCGATGGTATCACCTCCAAATTTTTATGGAGCGGAAAACGGGCTCGGTTAGCATACAAATATTTACGTAGACCCTGTGATATGGGAGGTTGCAACTTCCCGGATTGGGAAAAATACCAGACTGCTTTTTTGGCCTCTCAAGGTGCCCTATGGTTTTCTCCCCCAACCCGTCATATTCCTCTATGGCTACGCATTGAACAGGATTTAGCTGCTCCCTTACCACTTGCCTCTTTTTGTACTACTTCCACTCTACATATTCTGTTCTCCCGATCTATCATTATTGATACAATTGTCGCAATTAAGAAAGTGGACAGGAAGATGGCATTTCCTCTGCACAAAACTAGATGGTCTTCCATTTGGCGTAATTCCAAAATTAAAATCAATATCACTCCCACTCTCATGTCGTATTGGGCGATGAAGGGTGTCTCTCTTGTACAACATCTGTATAATGATTCTGGTGAGCCCTTACCTTTCTCTACCTTAGCGCTCAAATACTCTCTAACAAATCTAGACTTCTATACTTTTCTTAAAATCAAGGTTGCGATCTCGAAAACTCGTCTTCACCCCTCCTCGTCCACCATCTCACTGTTTTCTATCTGGCTCAAAGCGGGTCATGTTGCTTCCCACATATATAGGTTTCTATCCTCTACTTCGCTTCCTGATCAGACGGTTGCACAGCAAAAATGGTCGCGTCATTTTGATCACAATATTACGGATCATATCTCCTCCGAAGCTTGGCAATCCATTGGCAAACTAGCGTTACGTAACAAAATAGCTCCTTCCTTAATACAGTCCAAGTTTTTCTCGATCAATCTACTCCACTGGACTCCGGTACGTCTTCACTCTCTCAACCTTAAAGAGGATGACCTCTGTTGGAGTTGTGGCGTTGAGGCAGGTGATTTTCCACATATGTTCTATAACTGTTCCTTACTTAAATCTTTCTGGGACCTTATTCAGCAACATTTGTCTCTTATCTTTGACGTTGAGCTCCAGCTCTCTTTTCCTTTAGTTATTTTAGGCCCCTGGGCGGCTCCTACGCCTCTTCCCCTTGATCCATTACAATTACAACTGTTAGACCTTCTTTTATCTGTAGCGATCAAAGTTATCCTTATGGATTGGAAGTCTTTCTCGTCTGTCTCCTATCATACTTGGTGGGCATGGGTTTCCTTCTTACGCAGTGCTCACACCTCAGTAGATCTAGCACACCTGTCACCTTCCATCTCTAGTGGGGTTTGGGCAACTCTGGATGAATATATGGAACTTTCTGCGAATGGTGTAGTCCCTCAATTTCCTGCTGTTATGTCTACCTAATTTTTGTCTGGTAGTTGCGTTACATTGGGTTGTTCCTGTGGGATTCCTTCTTTCTTTCTTCCTCTTTCCTGTCCTCTCATCCCGTTCCTTCTTTCTGCTGCTTTTTTCCTTGCTCTCCTTCCTTCTTCCTGTTGTTCCTATTACCTTCCCCTGCCCCTATCCTCATCTTAGGGACTGATACGTTCTACGTTCTGAACAATGTATCCCTCTATTGGCTCAATTCATTACCTTCATTTTAGGTGCCTGTTCTCCAATTTTACTTACATTGAGCTTCGTTAATGATCAGATATTACCCATGGTTTCATGTTTTTTCTCATATTGGAATGTATCGCCTCTTTGTATTTTGTTGGATATTATTTGGATCATTATTTCTCTCAATAAAATCCTCTTGAAATGAAAAAAAAAAAAATTTTTTGCTGTTCCACATACAATTGGGGGGGATGTGTCCGTAGTTAGGATGCGCAAAGCTACTAAGTGGCTACGTGTACCCATGTTTCGGCAAAGAGGTTTCAACCAAAAACTCCTGGGCCTTGCATAGTCCGGGCATTCAAACAGGACATGCGCGATGGACTCTATCCTACTCGGGCAACAAGCACAATTGGGGGACGTACGGGCCGCTGATTTCCAATTTGATACCACAGCACCAAGCGGGAGGGATCCAACTCTAAATTTAAAATAAAGGGCTCGGTCAAAGGGGAGGGTAATTAGATCCAGGTAGGGCTCAAATACCACAATATCTTTGAATAGTAAGAAGGCGGCAGTAGACTTACAATGATTCGAGTTTGTAATTTGGTGCTCCGCAGTCCATTTCCAGAAAAGGGCCGTAACAACTTCTTTCGGAGGGGCTGAACGTGATGCCCAACAGTCCCCCAGTCCGATCTTCTCCAGAAGCTTTTTAGTTTCTCTTAACCATCTTATTTTAGCCCAGCCCCCCAGGCTCATTATTTCCCCCAGGCCATCAGCGTAGGATTTTAACTCTTCACCCCTCCAAATTCGTGTCCATAAAAGGAGAGGGCGAAGCTGGGTTTGATCTTTGATGTTTTTACAGCCTGTATCCAACAACACTGGTACAGATGGAGTGCTCAGTGGGATGGAAATAATGGATTTTAGTAGCTTGCTATCCGCTGTCGCCAGGGCGTCCAATCGGCAGTGGCCCCACAGTTCTGCCCCATACAAGGCTGATGTCACTACCTTGGCCTTGTAGATATCGATTACTGGGGTAAGTGATCTCCTAGGTGAGGCCCGGAACTCCCTCATGAGAGCTCCTCCTACTCTCTTGTGGTTAAGGACCATTTTGTCGATGTGGTTTGCCCAAGACATTTTATCCGTTATCCGAATACCAAGGTAATCGAATTCGGACACTTTGTCTAAGGCAACAGAATTAAGCGTAGGTGGGCGGCCCAGTTTCCTTGGTGGATTTAGGACTAAGTATTTAGTTTTGTCCACGTTAATTATTAAACCTTTTGCAGCACAAAACTCCTGGAAACACGTTAGCAATTTCTGGAGGCCTTGGGGAGTCTTTGAGATCAAAAGCGTGTCGTCCGCAAAAAGCAGGGTGGGGATCCGGACTCCTCCGAGACAGGGGCGTCGGCTGGTTCTTGTTGGAGATGTTCTACCACCCCATTCACATATAGTGAAAATAGGGTGGGCGCCAAGACGCAGCCCTGTCTTACGCCCCTGGACACCGGTATTTTCTCAGTGAGCTCCCCGTTTTTACCCCAGCGGACCTGTGCAAAGGTATGGGCATGGAGGCTAATGAGAAGGGACAAGATGTAAGGGGGTAATCCCAACTCATAAAGCACCCTCCATAGCTCTTCCCGGGGGACTAGGTCAAAGGCAGTCTTCAGGTCTATAAAGGCCAAATAAAGACTACCCTTGCCCAGTTCCACCACCTTCCACCCCAGGAGTGCTAACCTAAACACCTGCTCTATTGTCCCCATTCCAGCCCGAAAACCTGCCTGAAAGTCCGATAGGATTTTATTCTCCTCCACCCAATGGAGGATCCTTCCGAGGATAGCTTTACCAGCTATCTTTTGGGTGGAGTCTATCAGACTTATGGGGCGGTAGTTCCCCGGGGTTTCCCTACACCCTTTTTTATAAATCGGGACCACCACCGCCCCTTTCCAGGATTCTGGCACTGCCCCTCCCATCATGATGTCGTTAAGCAGAGCAGCAATAACCCTTCCCCACTCCACTGGGTATGCCCTCATAAGATCCCCCGGGAGGCCGTCTGGGCCCGCTGCCTTACGGGGTGCTACCCACCCTATAACCTTTTCAATCTCTAAGGGAGTGAAGAGATCATAGGCGTGAGGTTCAATTGCTAGTGTGAGGTTCAACCCAACATTCAGTTCCCCATCTGGAGGGAGGTATAAAGCCCCAAAATGTTTTACCCAGTTTAGAGGCGGGATGTTGCAGGGTCTCATAGCTGCATCGGGTTCCTTCCGTGTACCTATAAGATTCCAAAAAGCCCTTGAATCCCTACTTTTACTAGCTTTGAGCAGGTCTTCCCAGAATTTGTCTTCCCACTCCCTCCTAGCAGTTTTGAGGGATTTATTGTAGGCCTTCCTTGCTTCCTGTATGACACTGCGGGATTTGTGCTTTACTGCCTCAACTAGCTTTGCCTTGTGTACCCTACATGTTTGGGTATACCAACCATCATCTAGTTTTTTAAATCCTTTGTTACCCGACTTACTAGAGTGTGAGGTAAACACATTAGTCAAGGCCTCTACCAAGGAGACAAAGAGCCCACTCACTCTACCCACCCCTTCTGGGGAGGACCCAAGGGTTGTCACCGCATGATTTAAGAGGGTTGAAATTTCCCCTACCCTTGCCTCAGAGAGGACCAATTTCGCCCATTTTATTCGTCTGCCACAGAGTGAGACTTCAGACTCATCCGGGGGTGCGGCTACCGGGTTGATGTTGTCCTTCCTTACGGGACGCCACCACTGGTCCATGCTTAAAGAGAGTGAGATGTGGTCGCTTTCAGTCGTAGGGACCACCAGCATGTCCCTTACATAGGTCCATAGATATACATCTATTAACAAATAATCTATCCTAGAGGTGTGTCCTGGTCTGTTGTACGTATGGGCACCCCCCCTATCCGAGGTTGTCCTCCCATTGGCTGCCCTTAAATTAAATTCAAGGCTCAGGGAATATAACTGGAGCGCCACTTCTGTCCACCTCCTGATCGATGGGATTTCCAATACGGGGATCCCCAGCCTAGTATCCTCCTCGTCTTGGTCAAGGGCAACGTCCGAGCCCAAAGGCTCGAACGTGCAGTTCATGTCGCCCGCAACCAATGTGCGCATCTTGTATGGGGTGTTCTTTAACAAGGTCTCAAGGAGAGATATTACAGGAGACTTTCTCCCACCCGTAGTCCCACGGGCATAAACATTATAGACATTTAAAACCAGTCTTCCCCTTTGATCTATTAGGGTGATATTTTGGATGTCCGGGCAGCCTGTGGGAAACTCTTCTACTCTACAGTCTAGAGAGGCTGCAACCCAAATGAGAAGGCCGCCCAAGGGTCGCCCTCTCCCCGTTTCCGAAACTCGTGCAGGGAAGGAATAGGAAGAGAATCCCACCCTATGGACCGGCACCAGGCTCCATGTCTCTTGGAAAATACACAGGGAGTGCTCATCAACCCAAGCAGTAAAGTCTGGTAGAGCCAGTTTTCTTGCAATCCCTGCGACATTCCAGCTGAAAACCTTAAATACTAGGTCCGTCACAGCTGGAATGTCGCTTGGTGCAAGAATATCCCTGTCTGTGGTCCTCATCAAGGGTGCCTGGGGGGAGCAAGGATCTTGGGGGGTAACTTTAGAGGCTACCATCCCGCTAGCAAGGTTAGTTTGGGTGGGTGATACTCCGATTGGATCTACTCTACTCCCAATTTCCAGTCAGTAGGGCCCTGGTGTCCACAAATGATTTACCCTTATGCCCCCCGTAGCCCCTGCCCAGTGTGTCTCCCAGTTTTGACGGAAATCAGGGGAGTTTAGCCTTTCTCCAGTTAAGCTAACAATTTGCCTGGGGTAGAAATAAGATAGATCTACCACTTTAACCCCTGGGGCCCCCATATTTTTAATAGGAGTACAGATAGAGGGCACTACTCTAGGGTCTTGAAAATTTATAATTATGCAATCCCCTTCCTGAGTTTTTTTCCCGGCCCTACCCACCCAACTCTACGGACACTTAGAATGATCCCATCCACACCCAACGGAATTGGCTTGTTTGCCTTCAGCCAATGGATGCACTTATTCTTGAGTGATTGGTGGTTTTCCAACTGGCCTTCCTTTAGCGGGGGAACATTTACCATAACAGCAACAAAAGGATGACAGTCTGGCGGGAGGTTTACTGGAGGGATCCGACGTACTGGATTACTAGTGACCGATAAGGTGGTAGCTGGGACTGTAGGTTGGGATACAGGTCTAGAGGCTTTCCCTGTCACTAGTCCTTGGGATTTGTTGCATGTGCCTGACGATTGACTAACATTCGCTTTACCGCTAGCTATCTGTGGCTGCTTTTGTGGGAGAGGCTTAGGCTTGTTTATAGCAGGCTCTAAGTGTGCTGGTGGCCCCTTGTGTTTTGGCCCTGCTTTGGGAGGGGGAGAAGATTTAGGAGCTGGAGTTAATGCACTATTAGAGTCAACCTTGTTTCGACAGTTTGGGGGCTTAGGGTCTCTCTGGGATGGTGGTTCGTTCCCCTTTGCGCCCATGTCCTGATTTTCACTCACTCTGGTTAGTTGTTTAAATGTAGTTTTGAGTGAGTGGAACCCGTCAAGGGTTGATTGCTCTAATTTATCTATCCTCGCCCCTAGACCCTTAACCTGTATTAGTAGGGGCCTCAAGAGACTATTTACCTTCTCGAAGATGTTTTCAATAGTTACAGAGTCAGTGAGCTCAGAAACCTTGGCGGTGTTATCGTCTGTGCGTGGCCCCTTGGGAGAGATCACAACATCCCCTTCTATGTCGACTTCATTCTCTGAAGACCGGCCCCTTATATTTCTCATACCAGGTCCAGAGTGCTTTCTTACTCTTTGGTAAAGAGCGGCCTGTCTCACTAGCCTACCCTTTTTGCGTTTTCTTGCCTTTTTACTTATGAGCCTATTCTCCTGCCTGATTTCAGGAGTTTGAGTGTTTGGGGACACCCCATCTGTCACCCCATCTGGTATAACTATGATGGGGGTGGGCGGTTTTGGAGATAGAGGATCACTGATGGCTTCATTTAGGGGTTTAGGTGATACTGGTGAAGACAATTTACTAAGACCACCGTCTTCCACAGTAGCAATAGGGAGAAGCGCGGCCAGATTTTCCAGCCTATCTATATTTTGCCCTATTTCAACCAACTGGGGAGGGTCTATAGAGTCACCAGAAACACCAGGTGGGGGAGCAGAGTAGACCCGCTCACTGGCCGGTGTAAGCGACTGGGCAGCAACCCCCAAGGATGAACGTCTTGAAGGGAGGTAGGCCTCGGATAGACGCCGCTCAGACATAGCAATCTCCTTTTCAATCACCGCCGCCACCCTGGTAATGAAGCGGTCCATAGTTCCAATAACAGGGCTCCCGGCAATGGACCCCCTTTCACCTTCACTCCTAAGGAGTTTTCCAGAACGGGTAGACATGATTGTAGGGAACACCACAGGGTTTCACACAGGCCGTATGTACTCACTACTGATGAGAATGAAAGGGATGTGGCCCAGCCCAGCCTTGTCAGCCCCTGACTGCCACAGACTGCCCGCCCTTTGCTCGGGCTTTGCTCGGCGTCCCGCCAAGCGTCGGGCTGTTCGTAAAATAGGGGGCGTTGCAGGCGGGGGCGTGTCTGGAGGTGGGCGCGTCCGCCTGTGCAGCTGGGGAAGCAGGGACTCCTGGTCTTCCGAGTCCCTGCTTAGCGCCGGCGTGGTGATTCTTCCAGGCGCCTCCCAGTGTCCAGTGACCTCGCCTCTCCCTCTTCCCAAGCCGCGAAGCGGCACCCGCGGAGCGGGTGCGGCGAGAGGCAGCGGCAGCGCAGGACAGCCCAGCAAGAGTCCGACCCGAGAACACAGGGTCAAGCGGCAACCTCCACAGCTTTCAGGTGAAGATATTGTCTGGCGCTGGGGCTGATCTCCTCATTTCGTGCCGACGGGCCCTCCAAGGTCAAAAGCCATCAACTGCCGCTGCTCAATCTCCACGAATAGAGGAGCAGAGTTGACAGGCTCGGGAGGAGAACCCTTCCCTGCTGCTGCGACAGAAGATCCTCCCGAAGGGGCAGCCTGATCGGAGGATTTTCAGAAGCTCTTGATACCAGACTCTTCTCGCCCAGTCTGGAGCCACAAGAATGACTTGGGCCCGGTCGCTCCTGATCTTCTTCAGAACCCTGGACAGGAGTGTTATCGGTGGAAATGCGTACAGCAGGCCTCCGCTCCACTCGCGAAGAAAGGTGTCACTGTGCGATAGCCACCTGCGAAACTTCGGTACACAGTACTGCTGACACAGCGCGTTCTCTTCGGAGGCGAACAAATCTAACCATGGCTCCCCCCACTGCTGAAAGAGCTTGCAACACTTCCAATTGGAGACATCATTCGTGATTCGCTAGGCATCAACAACTGAGTTTGTCCGTCCTGGCGTTCAGAGAACCTGCTAGGTGTAGAACCAACAGGGTTATGCTCTGCTGATCCAGCTATGTTCTGAGACGCAGGGCCTCCCGACAAAGGGCCCAAGACCCCACCCCGCCCTGTTTGTAGCAGTACCACATGGCGGTTGTGTTGTCCATGAACACCTGCACTAACTTCCCCTTGACAGAGGGAAGAAATTCTTTCAATGCCAATCAAATTGCTCAGAGCTCCAACAAATGTATGTGGAGCCCCGAATCCGCTGGAGACTAGTGTCCGTTGATCTCCAACTCTCCCAGATGGCCTCACCATCCCAGAAGTGAGGCGTCTGTGAGATCCCAATCATGGTTCATCAACTACCACTTCAGACCTTTGGCAGTTTCTTCTGAGATCTGAACCACATCGGTGAGATTTCCCTGATGCTATGCCCACTGGAACTTCAAGTCCCACTGAAGAACCGCATATGCCGGGAAATGACCTTTATGTCGCTGTGATTACACTGCGATGCCATTACAACGCAGTTGTTACAACGAGCGCATTGTTAGCAAGCAATGCCATTACTACGCAAGTCATTACATCGACTTGCAGTAGATGGCGCGCTAACATTAGGAATAGTATAGTTTACTATTCCAACACCTTCCCTACTGTTGGGTAGGCTGGAGTTGGAATAGTAGATTATATATGTCTAATGTCAGCGCGCCATCTACTGCAAGTCGATGTAATGACTTGCTTAGTAATGGCAATGCGTGGTAACAATGCAGTAGTTGTAACAACCGCGTTGTAATGACATGCGATGTTTTGACTCGCGTAGTAACGAGTCATATTCGCATACGCCACCTAGCATGCTTTACCAACAGGGTGCAGGAGGCTATGAGGCCCAACAGCCTCTGAGTCAGTCTCACCGACATCCAACAGAGGCTGAAACATCTGTATTATAACCTGAATATCTTGGATTCGCTGCTAAGGAGCATAGACCCGAAACTGAACTGTGTCCAGAACAGCTCTGATGAAAGAAAGCCTCTGAGAAGGAGTCAGGTGTGACTTTGGCAGATTTATAGAGAACCCCAGCGAATGTAGGAGAGTCGCAGGAGTCTGAAGGTGAGAGACAACAGGCTGGAGCGAGGACGCCTTCAACAGCCAGTCATCAAGGAGAGGGGAAGACTGACACCCCTAACCTGCGCAGATGAGCTGCGACCACTGCCATCACCTTGGTGAACACCTGAAGGGGAGCAAGGTAAACTGAAAGTGCTTGCAGCCTACTTTGAACCGCAGGTAAAGCCTGTAGCCTGGCAGGATGGGGAGGTGAAAATACGCATCCTGCAAGTCCAATGCTACCATCCAGACTTCTAGACCTAGGGCAGACAAGACAAGAGCTAGAATTTCTCCTTCTTGAGGAAGAGATTGGCGGTCCAAAGATCTAAAATGGGCCGCATCCATTTGTTCTTTTTCGGAGACAGAAAGTAGCGGAAATAACAGCCACTACCTTCTTCTGAATCTGCGGACCTTTCTATAGCTCCCTTGGCCAAGAGAGCTGTAACTTCCTCCTGGAGCAATTTTAAATGATCCTCCTTCAGGCAGTCCTGAATTGGCAAAATGAGAGGAGGAAAAGAAAGGAAAGGCAGAGAACAGCCCTCCTGAATGATCTGTAAGACCCACTTGTTTGATGTTATGGACCTCCAGTGGGGGAGAGGATGATGGATTTCCCCGCTAGCTGGAGTTGTGTGGTCTTGCAGAATCAGGCTAGGATTGCTTGGAGGCTGCGGCTGCCGAGGGCAAGTTCAAGTTCAGAGATTTGTATAGCGCACTACTCACCCAGAGGGTCTCAAGGCGCTTGAGGGAGGGGGGGTGCTTTACTTATCGAATATCCAAGTTTTTAGTTGCTTTCTGAAGGCGAGGTGGTTCTGTGTAAGGCGGAGGTGGGTTGGGAGAGAATTCCAGGTTTTGGCCGCTAAGTAGGAGAAGGATCTTCCCCCATGGTGGATTTATGTATGCGCGGAATAGCGGCGACGGCTTGATTGGATGATCGTAGTTGGCGGGAGGGGGTGTAGAAGGACAGTCGCGTGTTGAGGCATTCGGGTCCTTGGTCATAGAGTACTTTGTGTGCGTGGGTGAGGAGGCGGAACGTTATTCTTTTGCTGATGGGGAGCCAATGGAGGTCTTTTAGGTGGACAGAAATGTGAGCTTGCCGAGGGATGTCCAATATGAGTCTGGCTGAGGCGTTTTGGATTCGTTAGAGTTTTTTCTGTAGTTTGGCTGTGGTTCCGGCGTAGAGGGTGTTTCCGTAATCCAGACGGCTGGTGACCAGTGCGTGGGTGACCGTCTTTCTTGTTTCGGTGGGGATCCAACAAAAGATTTTTTTGAGCATGCGGAGGATGTTGAAGCAAGATGATGAGACGGCGTTGGCTTGTCTGGTCATCGAGAGGGAGGAGTCCAGGATGAAGCTGAGGTTACGTGCGTGATCCGTAGGGCTGGGTGCGGTTGCCAGGGCCGGTGGCCACCAAGAGTCGTCCCAGGCAGAGGGGGATGATCCTAAGATGAGGACTTCCGTTTTGTCCGAGTTTAGTTTTAGACGGCTGTTTTTCATCCACTCGGCTACGTCTTTCATCCCTTCGTGTAGGTTGGTTTTGGCGGTGTTTGGGTCTTTGGTGAGGGATGGGATCAGTTGAGTGCCGTCTGCGTAGGAGATAATGTTGAGGTTGTGTTGGCGTGCAATGGATGCGAGGGGACTCGTGTATACGTTGAAGAGGGTGGGACTGAGTGATGATCCTTGTGGTACGCCGCAGATGACTTCAGTGGCCTCTGATCTAAAAGGGGGGAGGAGGACTCTTTGGGTTCTTCCAGCGAGGAACGAGATGATCCAGTTCAGTGCTTTCACTTGTATTCCGATGTTGCTGAGGCGTTGTATGAGGGTGCTATGACAGACTGTGTCGAAGGCTGCGGAGAGGTCGAATAGGATGAGGGCAACTATTTCTCCGTTGTCCAGTAGTGTTCGAATGTCGTCTGTTGCTGCGATGAGGGCGGTTTCGGTGCTGTGTTTGGCTTGGAAGCCGGACTGTGAGGGGTCGTGGGATTTGTTGGATTCAAGGAAGGCGGCGAGCTGATTATTGACGGCTTTCTCAATGACTTTGGCAGGGAATGGGAGGAGCGAAATGGGGCGGTAGTTCTTAAGTTCAGTGGGATCTGCTGTGGGTTTCTTCAGAAGGGCGCTGAGTTCTGCATGTTTCCAACTTTCAGGGAAGGTAGCGGAGTTGAAGGAACAGTTGATGGCATCGCGGAGATGGGGTGCGATGATGGAGTCTGCTTTGTTGAAAATGTGGTGGGGACATGGGTCGGTTGGCGATCCTGAGTGGATGGAGTTCATCAGGCGGATGGTGTCTTCGGTGGTGATTGGGTTCCAGGCGCAAAGGTTGTTAGAGTGCGGTTTTGGTTCGGAGGTGGGTGGAGTGGGCTGGTGTTCGGACTGGTTTTCAAAGCTGTTATGTATGTCGGCGATTTTGTTGTAGAAGAATGAGGATACAGAGTCGCAGAGGTCTTGGGAGGGAGTGATGTCGTTGGTGCCGGCGGTGGGGATGGTAAATTCTTTGACGATATTGAATAGTTCCTTGCTGTTTTGTTGTGAAGTCGATCCTTGAATGCTGATTTCTTGGTGGATCGGATCAGATGGTGGTGTTTGCGGGTGGCGTTCGTGAAGGTGGTCAGGTTGTCAGTGGATGGGTTTTTTCTCCAGGCTTTCTCGAGAGTACGACAGATCTTCTTGGATTTCTTAAGGTCATCGTTGAACCATGGGGCTTTTTTGCTATTTTGCTTGAAAAGATGGTTCTTCAAGGGTGCTAGTTCGTCGGCGCTGTGGGTGATCCATTGTGTGAGGTTGGTGGCTGCTTGGTTTGGGTCCGATGATATGGCAGGGGGGGTTTTGGTGGAGCGAGGTGAAGAGCTGGTCGGTGGTGATTTTGTTCCAATTTCTTCGAGGAATAGGATGTGGGGGGTTGTGGGTCGTGGTCTTGTTGTAGCTGAAGTGAACGCAGCTGTGGTCTGTCCAATGGAGGGCTGTGGTGTGGTCGAAGGAGATGTGCTTGCTGGAGGTGAAGATAGGGTCGAGCGTGTGTCCGGCAAGGTGGGTGGGGGTGTCAACAAGTTGTTTGAGTCCGAGATTGTCCAGGTTGTCCAGAAGGGAGGCGGTGTTGCTGTCGTTTTTCTTTTCCAAATGGAAGTTAAGGTCTCCCAGTAGAATGTAGTTCTCGGAGGTGAGGGCATGTGGGCTGATGAAGTCAGTGATGTCTTCACTGAATTTTGTGCGGGGTCCAGGTGGCCTGTAAATGAGGGTGCCTCTGAGTGTGGTTTTGGGGTCGGTGTGGATCTGAAAGTGAAGGTGTTCGGCGTTAGCGAGGTTATCGTCGGAGCTGGATGTGATGTGGATGGTGTTTTTATGAACGATGGCGATGCCTCCTCCTGTTCGGTTGATGCGGTCTTTTCGGATGATCTTGTAGCCGTCCGGGATGGCTATGGCGATGTCGGGTGCTGATGAGGCGTTCATCCAGGTTTCTGTAAGGAAGGCGACGTCCGGTAAGGTAGTGTCGAGTAGGTTCCAGAGTTCAATGGAGTGTCTGTGGATCGAGCCAGTGTTCAACCGATGAACTTCAGGTGGTTAGAGTCAGAATTATGTCTGGAGTTGGAGGATTTGGTGTGGGTCCTGATGCAGTCGAATTTGCAGGAGTAAGGTCCGTGGGTGTGTCCTGGGGCAGTTTGATAGCATTGTGGTGTGCGGCTGGGGTTCAGGGCTGAGAGGGTTGCGGCGTCGTACGTTATGCGGGTGGAGTGGATTTAGCGGGGGTCAGGGGGTCTGGCGCTGGGCGCGGTCCAGGCGTAGACGGGCTTACCTTTGGCGCACCTTCGGCGCGCATGGGGCGGGACCGCTGCGCGCAAAGGCATCTGTCATATGTGGATGGTGGAGGGGCGAGGGAGGAGCAGCTGGAGGCGGGGGTGGGGTGGAGAGCCGGGCAGGGAGGCACAAAAACAAACAACAAAATGGATGGCTGCGAGCCAAAAGCGAAAGAGGATTGGGGCACAAACAACCAAAACACGAACAAATTGGCAATGGCACCGGCACAATCAGGCACAAGACATATAACTAGGCAAAGGCAGCACAGCACAGCACAATGGCATTGAAAGCGCACTCTCGCAGTATAGCACTATTATACAGGTTTAATGAGCAGTCAAGCACTATTAATTGTGTCAGCAATGCGAGCTAGCAGGTATTAATATGGCAGTCTGGCGCTACGATACCAATCAGCAGGGAGCTGGGAGCAGCGTGAGGAGCGACCGCTTCTGATCGGATCAGGACAGTCCCAGCGCTATCACGGGAGAGCGGAGCCTGCAGTATCAGTGGGAGGGAGGAGCAGCTGAGAGGCGGGGGCGGGGTGGAGAGCCGGGCAGGGAGGCACAAAAACAAACAACAAAATGGATGGCTGCGAGCCAAAAGCGAAAGAGGATTGGGGCACAAACAACCAAAACACGAACAAATTTGCAATGGCACCGGCACAATCAGGCACAAGACATATAACTAGGCAAAGGCAGCACAGCACAGCACAATGGCATTGAAAGCGCACTCTCGCAGTATAGCGCTATTATACAGGTTTAATGAGCAGTCAAGCACTATTAATTGCGTCAGCAATGCGAGCTAGCAGGTATTAATATGGCAGTCTGGTGCTACGATACCAATCAGCAGGGAGCTGGGAGCAGCGTGAGGAGCGACCGCTTCTAATCGGATCAGGATGGTCACAGGGTGGCCGATGACTTCTGGTTTTCATTCCTAGGTCAGAATGAACCACGTCCCCGCCCAGCTTGGGAAGCTTGCGCAGGACAGTGGCTGGGGTAGGGCTGACACGGCTAAAAACCAATTCCGTTGCCACAAAAGGGGTGAAAGTTAGACTGACCACAAGGAGTAGAAGAGAGGCACAAGGATCTGGCTGTAGCTCGAGATTCCTTGTACCTCACTAGGGCTGAATCTGCCTTTACCCCAATGGGCGGGTTCCATCAAAGGGCAGGTCCATCAGGTTTGCCTGGAAATCACCAAGAAGCCAGTTGTCCTAATTCAGGCGTGGAGTTTCCACGCCACTGTCGTGGAAATTGATCTGCCCAGCAATTCAGTCGTATCAAGGTGATACCTTAGGGTGAAATTTGTTGCATCTCTCCCATCCTTAACTGCCTGAGAAAACACAAACAGGACACCCCCAGGACTTGTGGCAGGACTTGCTCAACCATCTTCGGGCCTCCCCAGGACTAGTGGCAGCACTTGTGCAGCCGTCTTCCAAAGGGAGCAATGCCAGGGTGGAGGAAGAAAAAAATGTCTTCCCAAATGAATCCAGCTTCTTGGATTCCCTATCCAGAGGAGTGGAAGGGAACGCGCTTTGTGACGTGGAGGCCTGCAGCACCAAGCTTTCTAGCGTGGGGTTTTGGCGGATGAACTTTGAGTCAACCGGGGCTGGGCAATGGCGGCGGGCGATTGTACTATTCACAGGAGCCCCTGTGCTATGCTTGGATCATGTGCCTAAAACAACATCAGTAAGCGCTTCACTAAAGGGCAAAAGGGGTTCTAAGGTGGAAGCCCCAGGCTGAAGCACTTTAGTCAGGAGACTAGTCCCGAACTCCACTGAGGGCAGCTCCAGTCCCAGGACCTCGGCTGCCCTCTTAATCCCCATGGCATAAGATGCCCCCCTCCTTCGTAGTAACAATTGGCAGAGAGAGCAAGGCAGTATCTGGAGAAGTGTGCAGTCCACTGGCTTCTCCAAATTCCCAATACCAGTCCAACTGCTCTGCAGCGTCATCCTGGTGTTCCAGAGGGTCCAAGGACACCTCTCATTCCTCTTCCGAGTCTAACATAACCACAAAGTGTTCAGGCGGCCACATAAAGCCCCTTCGTTCAATCGACTTCGGAACCGGCATCGAGCGACACCATTCCGACTCCGTGTCGTCGGGGATAAGGATGGGGCTGGCACCGCCAAAGAGCACCGGCGCTGCCACACGCACAGACTTCCTGTCCGACGCCAGAGGAGGTTGCGACGGCACGAAAGGTGTCGACCAAGACAGTGCTAAATCTGACAGGGACACTTCCGGCCCAGCGGGGCCTGAAAGCTCACCTGAGATGTCGGCCCACTCAAATACGCGCGCATGGCCTCGTAGAACTCCTTGATCTGAGCAGGTGTTGCTTCGTCTCCTGGAAAAGGAGGGAGGCGTGAAGTCAAACGCGGTTCCATCGTGCCTAGAGTGTTGGTGGTACTTACCTGCTTTGTCAACAGATGACAGTTGAGGTGAAAATGAAGTCTGCTTTGACTTCTTCCTCTTCTTGTGCCTCTTCCCCGAGTGTCCCGATGACCACGAGGGGGATGAAGAGGACTTTGGGCTTCGAGAGCGGTCCGGCAACCACCTCTTCCTCAACCGGGATCGGGACCTCTGCGGAGTCTCGCTCGACAGTGTCGGCTCACAAGGAAAGTTTTAGGAGCCATAGCACGACAGTCTGAGCACGAGTTTAGATCGTGGTCGCGCTTGAGACACCAGAGGCAGATGAGGTGAGGATGAGTGAACGACATTGTGTGGAGACAGGCCAGCAAGGCTTAAATCCTGTCTTTCTCGATGACATCCTTTCACACACGATGGAAAAAGTCTTGGAAGTCGACAAAAAACCTGTAAAAAAGTGACCGGATCGACGCTTAACTGGCGCAGAAAGAAAAAAACTGCCATCCGTGCGCCTGTGTGGCGTCTATATAGGTACCGCAATGTCATAACAGATGCCGTCACACAGACCCGAATGGAGCCACCCGACGGCACGTAGAAGGTGTATTGCTCAGCAAAAGTTTCCGTATCCAGCCTGACGCCTGGGAAATTCAAAGGTAAGGAATCTGCAGCTAGATGTCTCTATCAGATATAATGCAAGAGGGAAGAAAACAAGTTACTTACCTGTAACTTCAGTTAACCAGTATTGGTATCTTTCATAGATTCACATACCTGAATCATTCCCCGGCCCGAGGCGGGAGTCCCACGGTAAATAAAAAAGCAGTGCCAAAGGTAAATGGTAGAAGTAGGCCCTAAGAAAAAAGGCCTGAGGCCTAAATCCTAGTGGCCTATCTACATCATTATGCTAAAAAGACCAAAGTCTTTGTCCCAACTGTGAGAAGTTGGCCTGATATGCAGTGCTCACTATTCTAGTGATCACTATGTATCAGTCCAAACAACCCTTATTGATGATTGGTTGTAAGTCAACCTTATAGACCAGCTATCCTAGTAGCATGGATACGAGCAGTCTTCGGGCTAAACTCTAGAGGGCGTGTTAAGCCAGCTGTTATACCATCACATATACCCCTTGAACACCAAGTGAAAGGACACCACACAAGTGTTATGAAAATAAACAGTGTATTTATTTAGATCACAACAGCCCTGTACTCTTTATGAGGACAGGGTACTAAGCACACAACAAAACTCTTACGAAAATACTTTAAGTTGCACAATTTACACAAATGCCCGAGGGGCACGAAAAACCATATACTCTGAAAGTGGAATGCTAAATTACTAGCAGGTAAGTACTGTACTAATAGGCTTTGGAATCGCTAGGACTACGTTACTGAACCTTCAGATTACTAGTAGGAGGCCTAGGGGACTCGGGTGCAGAGTGTGCACTCTCACGCGGGATGCGGGACAAAGTCTATGGGAGCTAGTAAAGGCAAAGTTAGTGTTCTCGGACGAACCCGACTAGGTAGATCGAAAACGAAAGTGGATCCGGACCCTTGGATAGTGAGGCTATGCTGGGGCACCGAAATGCCGAAGTTACCTAGACCAGGGGCTGCAGCTGCATAGGTCTGAAAAGACGTCGGGAATCCTCGTTGACGAACCAGGAGCCTGAAGAAAGAAGTTGCTGGCAGGCGCCCAGTGAAGATTGTTCGAATGATCCAAGCCTGGATCGAAGATGGATGACACCTGAAAGCAGAGGGGACCAAGTTCTTAATCACTAGCCAGTGATTGTGTGGGCACCAGGATGGCACCGGGCGAAGTCACCTCGACCAGGTGAGTGGGCGACGCTGGGTTCTGCAGTCTCACGGACCAGGAGGCGTTGTCGGCGACCAGGATGGAGGTGCGAGCTGTCCCACGATGGTTGATGCTGTCGACGTCGCTGGACCCAGGATTGGGGCAACAAGTCTTGGCAAATTCAAGCCCACGCGGTGGACCTAAAATGGCGTCTGGAGTGGACCAGGAGGGTCCGGGGTGCTCCTCTTTTGGAAGGGAGCAAGGGCCAGTCTGGAGCAACCAGACCAGCAGTGTTGTCGTCGTTGATCGTCGTCGGGAAGGCCACAAGCCAGCGGGCTAGTAGCCAGACAACGCGGTGAGCAGCCAAAAAGCAGAAGGGCCCCACGCAGATCGTGGAGATGCTGGGGGGCTGGACTTCGATGCTGGAGCTGCTCAGGGTCGGGGCTTCTCGGACCCCAAAGCACTCACCAGAGGATCCCTCGGCGGTCGTGCTGGATAGAAGTCGTGCAGTTCTGATGATGGCCGGTCCCTCGAGGTCTCGTCCCACCTACGGTTCTCAGCTTAGCTGTAGAGGTAGGTAGAGGTCAGAGGTGCCAGGGAAGCCGGGTCTCGTCGTGCTGGTCGGTCGGATTCCTGAGGAAGGACGTGCAGCAAACCGCTGAGTTCTTAGATGGTGCCTGCGGATGCAGGGTGACTACTCCTTAGCCACAAGGGAGAAATCTTGAGAAGAGTCGAGAGTTCCTTTCGTAGAAAGTAGTTTCTTGATTCAAAGATGATCTAATTTGGAAGGGTCCCCGCTCCTGCCTTTATCCTAAAGAAAGGGGTGGGTAGGCGACTAGGTCATGCCCTAGGGGTGGGACCAGGAAGGGGGGTGGTTACACCCCTCTCCCATGCCGGACTTTCCCCAGGCCAGGGGCTGGTGTGCCCCTGGAACTGGTTCTAGCCGGCAGATGCGTAGTGAGCACCGGGGTGCCACTCTGCAGTCACCTTCCTGTAAAGCCCTGCCTACCCAGGATACACAAAACCCTGTCTGGGATGGTGCTAGCACCGCCCCTGACAGGAAACCCTTTGTCCAAGCTCTCCTCGCTGGAAGGACTCCCAGCAGCAGGAGGTCAGACTTGTGTCTGTGGTGGCAGCATCCATTTTGTGGAGCTGAGGCTTTAGTTAACTTTAACCGGGGCTCACAGTTACATACATGTCGTGTCCCTCTAGAAGGGTGGAATGCTAACCCCGTCGCCAGAATTGGCGAGGGGTTTGTATTCCAATTCGTATGACACCTTACTCGACATGTTTTGATAAAGCAATACCAAAGATAGCATTTAACCGCGAGGATTATAATGCACTTAAGAGTATATGGTATGCGTTATCAAGGAACAGCTATTAGGACTTGGTTCCGCAAGCTGCAAACGGGCTCAGCTCATGCCAGAGCACCATTTCACACGATTCCAAGCACTCTGCCTTCAGGATTGTCAAGGCCTGCCATAGGAGTGACTGATAGGAATCTGTGTGTCCATTTCTAGGGTTAGATATAGGTATACTATATCTAAAGCAAAGGGTGATTACACCACCTTGCCCCAGCTGTCGTGCAGCCAGTTGTGTCAGATTTAGATGGCCATCCAGGGGTGGCATAATACATGCTTCAGCCCCTGGTAGGCCCTGGGTACACCTATGCCCTGAGTTACAGGGTCTGATAAGGTGGCCCAGTACCAATTAGAGAATGCACCTGAGGTACACATGTCAATTTAGTGAGAGAACAGCTAGGCTGTGGGTCTGATTGGCAGGCCCACAGCCAGAGAAAGTCGTAAACCAGTGAAACAAAAGCAAAAAATCTGGGTGATCATAGGATTGCAGACCCTACTCTCCTACACCAACCAATCAGCTCTCAGCACCCTCTAGAACACTCTCTACAGAGCCTCAGATTTTCGTTAGCAGAAGTGGGAAATGAGCATCCCAAAATAGAGAACTGACTCTCTGGGGAGGAGGGTGGGTGCATGTGTATCTATGATAGATACCAATACTGGATAACTGAAGTTACAGGTAAGTAACTTGTTTTCTTATCCAGCATTGGGGTATCTTTCATAAATTCACATGACTGAATCTGAGTAGCAAGCAGTATGCCAGGTAAGAGTCGGTTGCGGATGGGGGGAGACTTGTACCGATAAACTCCCAGTTACATCATTATTAATAATCAACAAGTGTAAGGCAGGCAAGTGAACTTTCCATAAGTAAAACATGATCAGAAATTTAAAAGAACATTCATAGAGCAGTAAAACATGGATATCTAACGTCATGTACATCCATTTGTTAAAACCGAAATATGTATATATATACCTTAACCCCTTCGATGCTGGTGACAAAGCCAGCTCGTCATGGGCGTTACCTGCACTGCGCGCATGACGAGCTGGCTTTGTCACGTAACGCGGGTTTTTTTTTAATTTTCAGCGCGCAGCAGGAAAACCCGCTAGCGCGCATGCGGTTAAAATACATATATATATATATATATATATATATATATATATATATATATATATATATATATATATATATATATATATATATATATATATATATATATATATATATATATATATATATATATATATATATATATATATATATATATATATATATATATATATATATATATATATATATATATATATATATATATATATATATATATATATATATATATATATATATATATATATATATATACCTATATACACACCTCTTTGTAAATCTAAAATTAAAGAACACAGGTTACCTGAAGCTGTTCTTAAAGAAACAGGTGTTGTAAGACAGCCTGACCAACTGCCGGATCGTCTTGACTCGTTGATTGCAGGCAGTAATTTCTTGTGAACGTGTGGACATTCTTCCATGTCGCAGCACGGCAGATATTTTCCAGCGTCACTCCTGCAAACAACGCTGCAGATGCTGCCACAGCTCTTGTGGAGTGAGCCTAGACCTTTCTCAGTAGTGGTCTGTTTGATTTGATACGGCAGAAATTGTGGCGTTTGTGACTGCTGCACCCAGCGTGGTATGACCGTAAGGCACAAATAATTGATCAGATTTCCTGAAGGTTTTTGTCCTTTGTAGGTAGAATTTTAAACATCGTTTGATGTCCAAAGAATCTAGTGTTCTATTCGCCGGTGTAGTAGGATTTGAAACGTATATGCTACTTACCAGTATGCATCTTTTTTGGCATGTAGGGCTGCTGACATTCATATCTGTGCATAGATCGCCGCCTAGTGTTGGGTCCGGATGATTGCACATTGTTGTCCTGGAAGAGTCTTCGAAGTATCACGAGATAGGGGACTCCTCCCCTGGACTACAGTGCGCATGGGCATCCCCTCCATCCTTAGATTGTTTTTCGCCATTGTGGCAGAGCTGGAGTATAATGCAGTGAATGATGTCCATGCTACATAGTAATTCTGAATGCTACAGCTGCTACAGGCGCCGGGGAGGAGGGTGGGCGATATGAATGTCAGCAGCCCTACATGCCAAGAACAGATGCATACTGGTAAGTAGCATATTCGGTTAGAGGCATGTGGGCTGCTGAATTCATATCTACATGTGAGTCCTATGCTCCACTTCTGACCATTGTGATGACTCCAAATCATTGCCCAACAAACAATCCACTGGGAGGTCTGAACTAACTACAACCTTCTTTTGGCCAATTACCCCTCCCCAGGAGAAAGCAACAATTGCCATACTATGACTGGTAGTGACATTGCTTGCATTGGTCACCAGGAAATCTGTACCTGGCATGATCTGTCCAGGGTCCACAAAGTTAGGTGTCACCATTGTGACACTGGCACAAGTGTCCCTATAGGCCTGAGCCATTTTGCCATTGATAAAAGGTGTCTGTCTGTATTTGCCCAAAGTATTGGGACTGACATCAGGGGATGTATCCACATCCCCTGTACAGACAAGGACAGCCTGAGTGAGTGTGCCAACTAAGTTGTCATACCCCTCAGAACCCAAGGTTAACCCAACTAAACCCTTGGGAGGTGCACTACTACTGCTGGCTGTACTAGGGGGCACAGGTGCCTTAGGGGCTGCAGGAGTCTGCCCTCCTTTCTTGGTGCACTCACTAAACCAGTGAGTTTTACTTTTACAGTACTGGCACCACCTTTTTGACTGGCCTTCTTGAGTCTTCTTCTTCTGGGAAGCCTGACCCCCACCCTCTTTGGATTGTTGGGGACCTGTCGAAGACTTCTGGTCATTTTGTTCACCTTTAGTTTCTTTACCCTTCTGGTCTGCTTTCTTCTGACCACCCTGGTTCTGGCCCTGGTTCTGCTTAACTCTTGTTCTGACCCATCTGTCTGCCTTCTTTCCCAATTCTTGGGGAGAGGTCAGATCTGAGTCAACAAGATGCTGATGCAACAACTGGTTCTGACAATTGTTTAAAATCTGTTCCCTCATGATCAGATTATACAATCCTGTGTAATCAGTAACCTTACTGCCCAGCAACCAGCCCTCCAAAGCCTTAGTGGCACAATCTACGAAATCAGACCAATCCTGAGACTGAGTTTTCTGGGTATCCCTGAACAGCAACCTGTACTGCTCAATGGTTAGGCCAAACCCATCTATCAGTGTATTCTTCAGGACTTGGTAATTGTTAGCATCCTCAACTCTAGTAGTGAGGAGCTTGTCTCTACCTTTACCTTCAAAGGAGAGCCACAAGATAGCTGCCCACTGACTCTGGGGGACACACTGTACAGTGCAAGCCCTCTCCAAAGCAGTTATCCATTTGTGGATATCATCCCCTTGCTTAAAGGGGGGCACTATCCTACTCAGGTGCCTAGTGTCTAAACTCCTGTTTTCTCTTGGGAGAATGCTGCCACCAGTGGGATTTGTCCCACTCAATTCTTGCTCTCTAGCAAAGGCAAGTCTCTCTTTGGCCAGGGCAAGTTCTTCCCTTTCAATCCTCAGACTGACTTCCCTTACTTTGGCCTCATACACTCTCCTCTGAGGGGATGTCATCCCTCTGTCTGAAGAGGCCTGAGAGCCATTGGTTCGAATGGATCTGTTAGAGCCTCTGGATAGAGACCTAACTCGTCCATTCCCAATGTTAAGCTGGCCTGAGAGGGGCCCCAGGGGTCTCCTAGTACCATTCTCATGCCTGCTTAAGTTGTCCCTAGTTAGCTGGCTAACTACTTCTGGACCTTTGTCTGCCTCATCCTCAGATGGCTCTTGATCCTCATCCTCCTCTTCACCTTCTGCAGAGAGATGGATAAGGTCAGGGTCACCTAAGGTTCCCTCTAGGGGAGGCATGTTCCCATCTGGATGAGAAGGGTCTGTGTTACCAGCCCTCCTGGCATCATAAGTCTCTAAGAGACCAATCAGGAATGGGATTGTAGGGTTAGAACCCTGTTTTAGCTTCCTGGAGGTACACACTTGTCTCATCTCCTGGAAGCTAAGAGCAGCATATCTGGGAGCGACCTGTGGAGGGTCTACTGACACAAGGGGAGACTCAGAGTTTCCTCCTTTGTCTGACATGCTGATTCTAGTGTGGTGTAAGTGATGCACCTACCTACACTATTTGTTTGCCTACTGATCCCTTGCTAAGAGTTGTAGCCAAGGTGTGCTAAGCCTTGAGGAGCTACAATAGCTGGTTCAGTAGAACTCAGAGTATTCTAAGCTAAGTTATATGTACCTGGAGTACTTATGTGATCTTTCACAAGATATTCTTAGGATACGTGTGGTAAAACAACAGCAAGCTCAAATCCCACCGCTGCCACCAATGTGAGAAGTTGACCTGATATGCAGTGCTCACTATTCTAGTGATCACTATGTATCAGTCCAAACAACCCTTATTGATGATTGGTTGTAAGTCAACCTTATAGACCAGCTATCCTAGTAGCATGGATACGAGCAGTCTTCGGGCTAAACTCTAGAAGGCGTGTTAAGCCAGCTGTTATACCATCACATATACCCCTTGAACACCAAGTGAAAGGACACCACACAAGTGTTATGAAAATAAACAGTGTATTTATTTAGATCACAACATCCCTGTACTCTTTATGAGGACAGGGTACTAAGCACACAACAAAACTCTTACGAAAATACTTTAAGTTGCACAATTTACACAAATGCCCGAGGGGCACGAAAAACCATATACTCTGAAAGTGGAATGCAAAATTACTAGCAGGTAAGTACTGTACTAATAGGCTTTGGAATCGCTAGGACTACGTTACTGAACCTTCAGATTACTAGTAGGAGGCCTAGGGGACTCGGGTGCAGAGTGTGCACTCTCACGCGGGATGCGGGACAAAGTCTATGGGAGCTAGTAAAGGCAAAGTTAGTGTTCTCGGACGAACCCGACTAGGTAGATCGAAAACGAAAGTGGATCTGGACCCTTGGATAGTGAGGCTATGCTGGGGCACCGAAATGCCAAAGTTACCTAGCCCAGGGGCTGCAGCTGCATAGGTCTGAAAAGACGTCGGGAATCCTCGTTGACGAACCAGGAGCCTGAAGAAAGAAGTTTCTGGCAGGCGCCCAGTGAAGATTGTTCGAGTGATCCAAGCCTGGATCGAAGATAGATGACACCTGAAAGCAGAGGGGACCAAGTTCTTAATCACTAGCCAGTGATTGTGTGGGCACCAGGATGGCACCGGGCGAAGTCACCTCGACCAGGTGAGTGGGCGACGCTGGGTTCTGCAGTCTCACGGACCGGAAGGCGTTGTCGGCGACCAGGATGGAGGTGCGAGCTGTCCCACGATGGTTGATGCTGTCAACGTCGCTGGACCCAGGATTGGGGCAACAAGTCTTGGCAAATTCAAGCCCACGCGGTGGACCTAAAATGGCGTCTGGAGTGGACCAGGAGGGTCCGGGGTGCTCCTCTTTTGGAAGGGAGCAAGGGCCAGTCTGGAGCAACCAGACCAGCAGTGTTGTCGTCGTTGATCGTCGTCGGGAAGGCCACAAGCCAGCGGGCTAGTTCCAGACAACGCGGTGAGCAGCCAAAAAGCAGAAGGGCCCCACGCAGATCGTGGAGATGCTGGGGGGCTGGACTTCGATGCTGGAGCTGCTCAGGGTCGGGGCTTCTCGGACCCCAAAGCACTCACCAGAGGATCCCTCGGCGGTCGTGCTGGATAGAAGTCGTGCAGTTCTGATGATGGCCGGTCCCTCGAGGTCTCGTCGCACCTACGGTTCTCAGCTTAGCTGTAGAGGTAGGTAGAGGTCAGAGGTGCCAGGGAAGCCGGGTCTCGTCGTGCTGGTCGGTCGGATTCCTGAGGAAGGACGTGCAGCAAACCGCAGAGTTCTTAGATGGTGCCTGCGGATGCAGGGTGACTACTCCTTAGCCACAAGGGAGAAATCTTGAGAAGAGTCGAGAGTTCCTTTCGTAGAAAGTAGTTTCTTGATTCAAAGATGATCTAATTTGGAAGGGTCCCCGCTCCTGCCTTTATCCTAAAGAAAGGGGTGGGTAGGCGACTAGGTCCTGCCCTAGGGGTGGGACCAGGAAGGGGGGTGGTTACACCCCTCTCCCATGCCGGACTTTCCCCAGGCCAGGGGCTGGTGTGCCCCTGGAACTGGTTCTAGCCGGCAGATGCGTAGTGAGCACCGGGGTGCCACTCTGCAGTCACCTTCCTGTAAAGCCCTGCCTACCCAGGATACACAAAACCCTGTCTGGGATGGTGCTAGCACCGCTCCTGACAGGAAACCCTTTGTCCAAGCTCTCCTCGCTGGAAGGACTCCCAGCAGCAGGAGGTCAGACTCGTGTCTGCGGTGGCAGCATCCATTTTGTGGAGCTGAGGCTTTAGTTAACTTTAACCGGGGCTTACAGTTACATACATGTCGTGTCCCTCTAGAAGGGTGGAATGCTAACCCCGTCGCCAGAATTGGCGAGGGGTTAGTATTCCAATTCGTATGACACCTTACTCGACATGTTTTGATAAAGCAATACCAAAGATAGCATTTAACCGCGAGGATTATAATGCACTTAAGAGTATATGGTATGCGTTATCAAGGAACAGCTATTAGGACTTGGTTCCGCAAGCTGCAAACGGGCTCATCTCATGCCAGAGCACCATTTCACACGATTCCAAGCACTCTGCCTTCAGGATTGTCAAGGCCTGCCATAGGAGTGACTGATAGGAATCTGTGTGTCCATTTCTAGGGTTAGATATAGGTATACTATATCTAAAGCAAAGGGTGATTACACCACCTTGCCCCAGCTGTCGTGCAGCCAGTTGTGTCAGATTTAGATGGCCATCCAGGGGTGGCATAATACATGCTTCAGCCCCTGGTAGGCCCTGGGTACACCTATGCCCTGAGTTACAGGGTCTGATAAGGTGGCCCAGTACCAATTGGAGAATGCACCTAAGGTACACATGTCAATTTAGTGAGAGAACAGCTAGGCTGTGGGTCTGATTGGCAGGCCCACAGCCAGAGAAAGTCGTAAACCAGTGAAACAAAAGCAAAAAATCTGGGTGATCATAGGATTGCAGACCCTACTCTCCTACACCAACCAATCAGCACCCTCTAGAACACTCTCTACAGAGCCTCAGATTTTCGTTAGCACAAGTGGGAAATGAGCATCCCAAAATAGAGAACTGACTCTCTGGGGAGGAGGGTGGGTGCATGTGAATCTATGATAGATACCAATACTGGATAACTGAAGTTACAGGTAAAGTAACTTGTTTTCTTATCCAGTATTGGGGTATCTTTCATAAATTCACATGACTGAATCTGAGTAGCAAGCAGTATGCCAGGTAAGAGTCGGTTGCGGATGGGGGGAGACTTGTACCGATAAACTCCCAGTTACATCATTATTAATAATCAACAAGTGTAAGGCAGGCAAGTGAACTTTCCATAAGTAAAACATGATCAGAAATTTAAAAGAACATTCATAGAGCAGTAAAACATGGATATCTAAAGTCATGTACATCCATTTGTTAAAACCGAAATATGTATATATATACCTTAACCCCTTCGATGCTGGTGACAAAGCCAGCTCGTCATGGGCGTTACCTGCACTGCGCGCATGACGAGCTGGCTTTGTCACGTAACGCGGGGTTTTTTGAATTTTCAGCGCGCAGCAGGAAAACCCGCTAGCGCACATGCGGTTAAAATACATATACATATATATATATGTATATATATATATATATACATATATACACACCTCTTTGTAAATCTAAAATTAAAGAACACAGGTTACCTGAATCTGTTCTTAAAGAAACAGGTGTTGTAAGACAGCCTGACCAACTGCCGGATCGTCTTGACTCGTTGATTGCAGGCAGTAATTTCTTGTGAACGTGTGGACATTCTTCCATGTCGCAGCACGGCAGATATTTTCCAGCGTCACTCCTGCAAACAACGCAGCAGATGCTGCCACAGCTCTTGTGGAGTGAGCCTAGACCTTTCTCAGTAGTGGTCTGTTTGATTTGATATGGCAGAAATTGTGGCGGTTGTGACTGCTGCACCCAGCGTGGTATGACCGTAAGGCACAAATAATTGATCAGATTTCCTGAAGGTTTTTGTCCTTTGTAGGTAGAATTTTAAACATCGTTTGATGTCCAAAGAATCTAGTGTTCTATTCGCCGGTGTAGTAGGATTTGAAACGAATATGCTACTTACCAGTATGCATCTTTTTTGGCATGTAGGGCTGCTGACATTCATATCTGTGCATAGATCGCCGCCTAGTGTTGGGTCCGGATGATTGCACATTGTTGTCCTGGAAGAGTCTTCGAAGTATCACGAGATAGGTGACTCCTCCCCTGGACTACAGTGCGCATGGGCATCCCCTCCATCCTTAGATTGTTTTTCGCCATTGTGGCAGAGCTGGAGTATAATGCAGTGAATGATGTCCATGCTACATAGTAATTCTGAATGCTACAGCTGCTACAGGCGCCGGGGAGGAGGGTGGGCGATATGAATGTCAGCAGCCCTACATGCCAAGAACAGATGCATACTGGTAAGTAGCATATTCGGTTAGAGGCATGTGGGCTGCTGAATTCATATCTGTGCATAGATTATATAGCAGTCCCTCCTGTTAGCGGCGGCTGCCCGTGCCAGCTGCAGCAGTCTGAAAAAAGTTTTGAGAACAGCCTGTCCTACAGCTGCCTGCTGTCTTGAATGTACATCTACGCAGTAGTGTTTTGTAAATGTATGTATAGTGGACCATGTGGCTGCTCTACATATCTCTTCTAGAGGAATATTGCCCAGGAAAGCCATGGATGCTCCTAACTTACGTGTGGAGTGTGCTCTTGGAGGAATGGTTAGTGTGCGTTTAGCCTTTGCATAGCAAATCTGTATACACTTAACAATCCATCTGGCTATTACTGCTTTGGAAATGGGGTTGCCTTTGTGCTGTGGAGAAAAGGCAACAAACAGTTGTTTTGTCTTCCTGAAATCCTGTGTTCTGTCTATATAGTACATGAGAGCCCTCTTGACATCTAATGTGTGTAGAGATCTCTCTGCGACATTTTCTGGATTAGGATAGAAAACAGGCAGTTCTATGGTTTGGTTCATGTGGAACTGCGAAATCACCTTAGGCATGAATGTAGGGTTGGTGCGTGGACCTGTATGAACGGCTCTTGAATGGTTAGTGCCTGGAGTTCACTAACTCTTCTCAGTGAGGTAATGGCTACTAGGAAAGCAACTTTCCAGGTCAGAAATTGAATCTCACAAGAGTGTAGAGGTTCAAAAGGTGGTCCCATCAGTCTGGTGAGGACCACATTGAGGTTCCAGACTGGTGAAGGTGGGTGTCTGGGAGGGATCACTCTTTTAAGTCCCTCCAGAAAAGCTTTAATGGCAGACACTCTGAATAGTGAGAGGTGCTGCCTGTTCTGAAGATAAGCTGCTATTGCGGATCAATGAATACGAATGGAACTGTACGCTAGATTACATTTGTATAAATGGAACTAATAACAGATAATGTTTTGAATTGATGCATCCAGTGGGTTAATGTTATTATTGTTACAATATATGACAAACCTTTTCCATATAGCCGCATAGCATGCTCTGGTTGTGGGTCGTCTTGCCTCCTTGATGATATTCATACATTCTGGCGGCAAGTTGAGGTAGCCAAATTCTAAGACCTCAGGATCCAGATCGCCAGGTTGAGCTGTTGCGGATCTGGGTGCTGAATTTCACCATGGCTCTGCGTCAAAAGTCTGGGTGTTAGCCGCAGTCGTTGATGCGGTCCCACGGAAAGTTCTACTAGCGTGGTGTACCATGGCTGGCGTGCCCACGTTGGAGCAACTAGGATGAGTGTCATCGAGTGTTGCTTCAGCTTGCGTGCCACCAGCGGTATTGGAGGTGCTGGGGAAAAGTGTACGCAAATCTGCCTGACCAGGTCATCCATAGTGCATTGCCCTGTGACTGGGGATGTGGGAACCTGGCAGCGAAGCTTTGGCATTTTGCGTTTTCCCTTGTGGCGAATAGGTCTATCTGTGGATGACCCCACTGCTGGAAGTACGGCTGGAGTACTGATGGATGTATCTCCCACTCGTGCATTTGGTGGCTGTGTCTGCTGAGCAGATCCGCCATCTGGTTGTCCTTGCCCGGGAGGTGTTCCGCCATGAGGAAGATGTTTCTCTGAATGGCCCACTTCCACATGCTCTGAGCCAGATGAGACAACTGTGGAGAGTGTGTTCCTCCCTGCTTCTGTATGTAGTACATGGCAGTCATGTTGTCCGTCCGGATCAACACGACCTTGTTGCACAGGTGTACTTTGAAAGCTTTCATTGCCATGAAGATTGCCATCAATTCCAGAAGGTTGATGTGCATCTTCTTTTGCTGTGCTGTCCATAGTCCCTGCACTGTGTAGTGGAGTACATGAGCTCCCCATCCCTGGAGAGATGCGTCCGTCGTCAGTATAATCTGTGGCACAGGCTCCTATAACGGTCGGCCCTTGCAAAGGTTTTGTGGGTTCCACCAATGCAGAGAGTTGTACGCCCGACCGCTCACCAACACTAGGTCTTTTAATTGTCTTTGAGCCTGATTCCACTGACGTGCCAAGCACTCCTGATGCGGGCGCATATGTAGTCTCGCGTGCGGGACTATGAAGATGCAGGAGGCCATCATGCCTATCAACTGCATGAACACTCTTGCTGGAAGCGAGTGTTGGGGTCTGAATTTTTGTATCAGCAATTGCATGCTGTTTATCCTCACTGATTTTGGCTGAGCTTTGGCTGCCAAGAGTATTTATTTTCGCGCCCAGGTCAGTGGCGTAACGAAATTTGAGGGGGCCCCCCTGCAGGATACGTGGAAGGGGCCCCTCCTGACTCCATCAGGAGCTCTCCAGCCAGGTTATTGTGCTGATAGGACCCTTGGAGTCGTTCCACCCTCACACCGCGGGTGCTACAGTTGACTATGTTACGCCACTGGCTGGTGCTCCTGCTGACTTTTTCCTTTACAGTCGCTGCTGCTAGGTCTCTGACCTTGGAGCCAGACATGGTCTTATTCCAGTAGTGCCTGGTTACCTCGTCTCTTCTTGTGACACTATACTTCCAGCAGGAGCCAAGGCATTTCCAAATGCTTCTGCTGGCACAATGCAGGCCCTTCACTGCTGTTTTCTTACACTCTAAGCTATGGCTGATTTAGACGGAGAGGCCATGTAGGAAGCTGGCTCTGTATATACTATAGCAAAGTGAGGTATAGTGTACACAGAGTCCAGTAGAACCTCAAGGTAGGCAGAGGTAAAGTTAGATAGCACCTTACTCTGTATTTGTGGTAGTATGGTCGAGCAGTAAGGATTTATTCGAGGACAGTGTTAAGCATTTGTTGTACACGCTCAGTCAGCATGTGATTTCACACGCTGAAAGACCGAACTTCAGACCAATTGTTTTGTATGAAGATATTATTTTAGTTATTTTATTTTCTAGAACCAAGCAAGCCTGGCACAGGTAAGCAATAAATACTTGCCAGTAGTAATGCAGTTTGTAAATAGTATGAACTGAAATTATATATGCACTTTGTTTTGACTTACAGTATTGTCACTGAGAAATGCAATGCTTTGTAGAATACAGAACACATACTATGAAAGGGCTTTTTAGGTAAATTACAGATAAGTTACTTTTCAGATTACTTTTCTTACACAGTGTAGTATACCTGGATACTACACTGGGACATTTCTTGAAAACAGGTAAGTAAAATCGTTTTTGTTTGTACAATTTTAAAGAATTTCTTTAGATTTCCCATCTCCACACTTTTAGAAACTTTTCATAAAATAGTGTTAACAGTTCAAAGGTAAGAACTTTGTTGTGGGAGTTGGTATTCTGGGGTTAGACTCAGTGGTCCCTCAGGGTCAAGTATGCACTCTTGTTGCACCCTCAGCAGTATCTAGGGCGGCTGGGTGCAGAGTGCTGAGGCCCTATGTTATCCAACGGGGGTTAGGGGGCCTCCGGTTGGTGGCTGCTGACGAGCAGGCCACTGGGTTGTGGGTGCAAAGCTCCTGGACTTAAGCTCAGGGGAAATGGGGGTTTAGTTCAGCACAAAAGATGCACCCTCAGCGGCACTGGGGCGGCGAGGTGCAGAGTGCTGTTTTGGCATCTGAAGCCATGCAGCTTTCAATGGAGAGTATCCAGGGGCTTCATTGCTTCCCACCTTTACACTGCTGCTGCACCTCAACATCAGTGTTTTGTCTGTTTTAAACCACTGCTGCATCAGGGAATCACTGTTTCTCAGCTTTAAACTGCTGCTTCATCACAGCATTACTGATTTCCAGCTTTAAACAGCTGCTGCACCAGGGCATCACTGCTTCTCACCTTTAAACCACTGCTTCACCAGAGCATCACTGCTTCACACCTTTAAGCCGCTACTGCACCGGTGCATCACTGCTTCTCAACTTTACACCTCTGCTGCACCAGGGCATCACTACTTCTCACCTATATACCTCTGCTGCAGCAGGTCATCACTGCTTCATCCCTTTAAACCACCGCTGCAGCGGGGCATCACTGCTTCTTACTTTTACATCGCTGCAGAATCAGGGCGTCACTGCTTCTGACGTTTAAACTGATGCTACAGCAGGGCTTCATTGCTTCTCACCATTAAACTACTGCTGCTCCATGGCATCACTGCTTCTCATCTTTACACCGCAGCTGCACAAGGATATCTCTGCTTCTCACCTGTATACCACTGCTGCACCAGAACATTATTGCTTTCCACCTGTATAACGCTGCTGCACCAGTAAGGAATATGCTACTTACCAGTATGCATCTGTTCTTGGTATAGAGGGCTGCAGAGTGGTACATTATGAATAGATCGCCATCTGGTGTTGGGCTCGGATGATTGCACTTGTTTTTCTCTTGGAGAAGTCTTTTGTAGTCACGAGGCTGGTGACTCCTCCCTTGGGTGCTAGTGCGCATGGGCATCGGCTCCATCCTTAGATTGTTTTGCCATAGTAGGGTTAGATGGCGTAGTATGATAGAATACAGATAGAAATGCCAATGTAAGTGTATCTAAATAAGATAGTGTTGGAACAGACACAGGTTTCCGGGGAGGCTGGGAGGGCATGTACCACTCTGCAGCCCTCTATGCCAAGAACAGATGCATACTGGTAAGTAGCATATTCCGTTCGAGGCATATGGGCTGCAGATGGTACATTATGAATAGACTATACAGCAGTTATCTCCCTAGCGGTGGCCACCAGTGTCTGTTGCAACAGTCTGAAATAAAGTCTTTAGTACAGCTTGTCCCACTCTAGCCTGTTGTGTTGTCTGCACATCTACACAGTAGTGTTTTGTGAAGGTATGCGGTGTAACCCAGGTAGCTGCTTTGCATATGTCATCTAGGGGAATGTTTCCTAAGAATGCCATAGATGCTCCTAGTTTACGTGTAAAGTGAGCTCTAGGAGGAACAGTTAATGTTCTCTTTGCTTTTAAGTAGCATATTTGTATACATTTTACAATCCACCTGGCAATGCCTGCTTTAGAGATAGGATTGCCCTTATGTGTAGGAGAAAACGCTACAAATAGTTGTTTTGTCTTTCTGAAAGTTTGTGTTCTTTCTATGTAGTACAATATTGCCCTTCTGACATCTAATGTATGTAGAGCTCTTTTTTCTACCCTCTGTGGTTTTGGAAAGAAGACTGGTAGTTCCACTGACTGATTGATGTGGAATGCTGAAATTACTTTAGGCTGGAATTTTGGGTTTGTTCTAAGAACCACTTTATTTTGGTGTAGCTGCATAAATGGTTCTTGTATTGTAAATGCTTGCAACTCGCTTACTCTTCTGAGTGAGGTAATAGCTATAAGAAAGGCCACCTTCCATGTGAGGAATTGTATTTCACACCTATGCATAGGTTCGAAAGGTGGCCCCATTAGTCTGGTAAGTACTATGTTGAGATTCCAGACTGGGGCAGGCGGTAGTCTTGGTGGAATGACTCTTTTGAGGCCTTCCATGAAAGCTTTTATTGCTGTTACTTTAAACAGGGAAAGATGTTGTCTGTTTTGTAGGTACGCCGCTATAGCTGCAAGATGTACTCTAATAGAGGTGTAGGCAAGGTTACATTGCTGCAAGTGTAGTAAATAGCAAATAATCTGTTTAGTGGATGCGTCCAGAGGGTTGATGTTGTTACTGTTACAGTATACAGCAAACCTTTTCCACTTTGCTGCATAGCATGCTCTGGTGGTAGGACATCTTGCTTGCTTAATGATTTCCATACATTCTGGAGGTAAATCCAAATATCCAAATTCTATGACCTCAGGAGCCAGATCGCTAGGTTTAATTGTTTGGGATCTCGGTGCATTATTTCTCCATGGTTCTGTGTAAGGTGCATGGGTAATAATCTCAGTTTTTGATGTGGCACCTGTGAGAGTTGCAGTAGCGTGGTGAACCACGGCTGTCTTGCCCACGTGGGTGCTACCAGTATCATTGTCATTGAATGTTGTTGGAGTTTCCGAACCACTAATGGAATTAGTGGGAGAGGGGGAAAAGCGTAAGCAAATTTGTTGGACCAATTTATCCATAGCGCATTGCCCTGGGACAGGTGGTGTGGGTACCTGCTTGCGAAGTTTTGGCATTTTGCGTTCTGATGAGTGGCAAAGAGATCTATCTCTGGTTGTCCTCATCTTTGGAAGAATGGCTGCAGTATTTGGTTGTGCAGTTCCCATTCGTGTATTTGTTCTGACTCTCTGCTTAGGATGTCTGCTATCTGATTCTGAACTCCTGGTAGGTGTTCGGCTAACAGATAGATCTTTTGAGGAATCCCCCATCTCCAAATGTCCTGTGCTAGGCTGGATAGTTGGAGAGAGTGTCCCCCCCCCTGTTTTTGAATATAATACATTGCAGTCATGTTGTCTGTTCTGATCAGGACTGCTTTGTTGAGTATTTGCATTTGGAAAGCTTTTAATGCTAAAAACACTGCTAGTAGTTCTAGATTATTGATGTGCAGTCTTTTTTGCTGTACACTCCATTTTCCCTGTACTGTATATTTCTCCATATGCGCTCCCCATCCGGTGAGCGATGCATCCGCCCTCAGTATTACTTGTGGAATCGGTTCTGGAACGACCATCCTTTGGAAATGTTTATTGTGTTCCACCACTTCAGAGAGCGATGTGTGCGGTCGTCTACCAACACCAGATCTGTAATCTGACCTTGAGCCTGATTCCACTGTGTCGCTAGACACTCCTGCAGTAGACGCATTTGTAGTCTGGCATATGGTATGAGCAGTATACAGAAGGACATCATCCCTAACAGCTGCATGAACACTCGAGCTATTAGTGATTGTTGTGGTTGAAATTTTTGGATGAGCGTGACCATTGGTTGGATCCTGACTGCATTGGGGTATACTTTGGCTTTTTCTGTGTCTATAGTAGCCCCTAGATATTGTTGAATCTTGTTTGGTTGTAGGTGGGATTTTGTGTAGTTCACCGTAAACCCTAGCTGGTGCAGCAGTTGAATGGTCTTTTGTGTGTTTTGAAGACATTCTTCCTGTGACTTGGCTTTTATTAGCCAATCGTCCAAGTAAGGGAAGACATGTATTTCTTGTTTTCTTAGGTGTGCTGCAACCACTGCTAGGCATTTTGTGAACACCCTTGGTGCTGTTGTGACCCCAAATGGAAGGACTTTGAACTGATAATGTTGTCCTTACACTACAAACCTGAGGTATTTTCTGTGGGCTTTGTGAATTGGGATGTGAAAGTAAGCGTCTTTTAGATCCAGTGTAGAAAGAAAGTCCCCTTTCTTCAGTAAAGGAAGTACTTGTTAGAGCGTGACCATGTGGTAATGTTCCGAGTTTATGTATGCATTGAGAGGTCTGAGGTCTAAGATTGGTCTTAGAGACCCGTCTTTTTTGGGGATTAGGAAGTATAGAGAGTATACTCCTGTCCCTTGCTGATGTTTTGGAACCTTCTCTATGGCATGCTTTTGTAGCAGTGATAGTACTTCTTGTTTTAACAATGTTAAATGATCTTGACTCATTGGACGCTGTCTGGGGAGATGTTTGGTGGGGTAGCTGTGAGTTCCAGGCAATAACCATGTTGGATAATCTGTCTCACCCACCTGTCTGATGTGATGTTTTCCCAGACAGGTAGGAACTGTGATAAACGTCCCCCGACCGGTGTTATATGGTCTGGGGGGAGTTGTATTACGTCACTGTTTTGGGGTTGGGGAGTTGCGGTTGTTATTATTTCCGCGACCTCTACCCTTGTTGTTGTTACCTCTGTAACTGCCTCTCGAATTACCTCTGGGTGATGTTGGTGTAAAAGAGGTAGATTGTTGGCTTGTGCCTGTACTTTTTGACCCCCCTCTATAGGTGGATCTACGAAAGGAACCTCTTTGAATTGGCTGTTGTAATGCTCCCATTGATTTAGCCGTTTCTGTGTCCTTTTTCATCTTTTCTAAAGTGTCATCTGTTCCTGAGCCGAAAAGTGTTTTTTGGTCAAAAGGTTGGTTCAATAACGATGTTTGTACCTCTTGTTTGAACCCTGAGACCCTAAGCCATGCATGTCTTCTTAGCATGATACTAGTGTTGATGGATCTTGCTGCAGTGTCTGCTGCGTCTAAAGAGCACTTAATGGAAGTGTTCGTTATTATCTTCCCTTCCTGTATAAGCTGGTCTGCCCTTTTCTGATGTTCCTTAGGAAGATGTGTGATGAGTTTTTCTAACTCATCATAATGCGCTCTATCATAACGTACCAGTAGCGCTTGTGTATTAGCTATGCGCCAGCTGTTTGCTGCTTGTGATGCTACCCTTTTGCCTGATGCATCTATTAGCTTGGACTCCTTATCAGGAGGAGGAGCTTCTCCTGTAGATAATGAATTTGCTCTTTTACGAGCGTTTGTAACTACAAGCGAGTCCAGAGGTACTTGTCCTTTGATAAATATTGGGTCCTTTGGGGCTACCTTATATTTTTTATCAATTCTTGGGTTTAATACCCTAGCCCTCACAGGGTCTTTGAATATGTCTGCTGTGTGGCTGAGAAGACCCTTTAGCATAGGTAGTGTGCCTGATGTTCTTTGTGCAGCAGGTAGCGTTTCTAAAAGGAAATCCTCTGTTTGAGGTTCTGTATGTAAATCTACCTTATGGTATTTAGCTGCCCTATTAATCAACTGCACAAAACCTGTATTATCATCAGGTGGTGAAGGTTTTGAGGGGTATAATTGTGGGTCGTTATCATCGTCTGACCCTGCATCATAATTTTCCCATGGGTCTTCCTCATCTGGGATAGTGTCGTCATCTCCATGAGGTTCTCCCTCCCCTGCATCACTGTCTACATCTGTTTGAGGTGTAGATGGTCTTGGTGTAGAAGGTGGAGGAATAGTTGGCCTATTGTGAGGCATAGGAGAAGAGGGTGAGTCGCTAGGGTGAGGAGAAAGGGGAGGAGTTGTATTTGTCCCCATTGTTCTCTTTTTAGGAGGAAGAGCTTTGTCATCTAGTTCATTCTTCCTCTTTTTCGGTGATTTTGTCACCACTTTGCCGGTCTGTGAATTGATAAACAAAGTCTTTTGTTTTGGATCTGTCTGCTGCTCCTGTGTCGGTACCGAAATTTTTGGTTCCGAAAGGTGCTTTTGCTTTTGACCGTCAATGTTCTGTGTTTTTGGTACCGAAAATTTGCTCGATTCCGATTTTTTCGGTGTCGAGTAAGTCTTCGACGTCGAAGCATGTTTCGGTTTCGACATGGAATGTTTCGATGCCGAGCTTTCTTTTGTATGGAGCTTCGGTGTCGATGTCGACCGTTTCTCGGATCCGACATGGTGGGAGGCCAAGAGTTTCGGTTTCAGTTTCGGTTTCGTTGCCGGGCCCAAAGGCGGGGCGTCTGAAACTTTCTTTGGTGGTCTGACCGGGCTCGAAGGCGGGGTCGGTACCACACGGGGTCGGTTTTTTGGTAAGGGGACGTCGTCACTCACGGTTTGTTGGACGTCGATTCCCTCGACATCAGAGTCGTCCCCTTCCGACCCCGACTCGTCCTCATGTTCCTCTTCTTCTTCGAGGTGCTGGTCTTCGAACAGTTCTGGGATTGCCTCCGACTGCATTCTTGAAACCTCGTGTCTTCTGGCTCGACGGTTTCTGATCGTCGACTTGGAGGAGAATGCTGCGCAGGCTTCGCAGTCCCTGGATTCGTGTTCAGGCGATAGGCAGAGATTGCACACCTCGTGTAGGTCCTTGTGTGGGAACTTAGCACCACACGTTGGACATCTCTTAAATGGAGTCCTTTCCATGGACTCCGGGCTGGACTGCGTCGAGAAAGGCCTCCCGGTCTCGTCGACGTAGAAGAAAATGTTTATTGTTGGAGTCGAAACGCGTCGGAATGGAAATGATATCGCGTTCGATAACAATACAGGCGAATTGGAAAGGGAATACGCGCCGAAATATCACTTTTTCTCGAAGTCGATCTGGAGCGCTTCGGTCCTCATCCGAACCCGATGGCGGAAGAAAACAATCTAAGGATGGAGCCGATGCCCATGCGCACTAGCACCCAAGGGAGGAGTCACCAGCCTCGTGACTACAAAAGACTTCTCCAAGAGAAAAAGAAGTGCAATCATCCGAGCCCAACACCAGATGGCGATCTATTCATAATGTACCATCTGCAGCCCATATGCCTCGAACACATTGCTTCTCACCTTTACACCACTGCTGTACTAGGGAATTACTGCTTCTCATCTGCACACCACCGCTGCACTAGGAAATTACTGCTTCTCACCTGCACACCACTGCTGCACTAGCGAATTACTGCTTCACACCTGTACACCACTGCCGCACTAGGGAATTACTGCTTCTCACCTGCACAAAACTGCTGCACTAGGGAATTACTGTTTCTCACCTGTACACGACTGGACCGCTGCTTCTCAACAGTACACTGCTGCTGAACCACACTGCTGCTGCAGAAGGAAATCACTTCTTCTCACCTGTTTACCTGTGTGGCCCAGTCCAGGGCATCGCCGCTTTACCTGTGCCTTACTGCTCCACCAGGGCATCGCAGCTTCTCACTTGTATACCGTTGCTGCACCAGGGCGTCACTGTTTCCTACCATTCTTCTGCTGCTGCACCAGGGCATCACTGTTTTGACAGTGTGTCTCTGTTGCACAAACTTATCGCTGCATCACCCGTTTGTCACTGCTGTTCCAGGGTGTCACTGTTTTACCAGTGTGTCTCTGTTGCACAGACTATCGCTGCATCACCTGAGTCACTGCTGCACCAGGGGTCACTGCTTCGCATCTGTCTGTCAATGGTACACTAGGGCATTCCTGTTTTACATGTGTGCCACTGCTACAAAAGGACATTACTGCTTCGACTGAGGGTTCCTGCTGCACAAGGGCATCAAAGATTCTCCTATATGTCCTTCATGCACCATGACACCACTGGTTCATCGGTGCGTCACTGCTGCACCAGGACACCAGTACTGCATGTCGGTATCACATCTTCCTGTGTGTAAATTCTGCACTGTTGTAGTACTGCTTTACCTGTGGGCCATTGCTGCATTAAGCTTCACTACTGTGCCTGCACCATCAATGGTGCATCAGGGCACTGCGCCTGTGTCAAAGAATTGCTGCATCTTTCATGTACTACTATTTTACCAAAGCAAAAATGACCTGCCTCGGGATCCTGGAAGTCGTGAGGATTTTTCGCAGCACCTGTGCACCAGTGCGCCACTGAAGCATCGCTACTGCGCAAGGTGTGAAAGCTGCATCACTGTGCGACTGGTGCACTGGGCACTACGGCTGCATCTTCACATTGCTGCTGCTCCGGGGAATGGCTGATGTACCTGGACATCACAGCTGCAAATGTGCACCAGGCTGTTACCGCTGCAGTTGTATGTCATATATACAACTGAACTGCACTGCTAAACTTGGACATTAGTGCTGTAGATCAGCATCATCGCTGCACCTGTGAATTGTTACTAATCTGCATATCGTTGCTGCACTTTCACATTACTGCAGAGCCCTGTATCCCTGCAGGACCTGTAGGTCCTGAAGCAATGCTAGTGTGAACAGGGACATAACTGCTGTTCCTGCGCACTAGTGCTGTACCTATGCATTACTGTTGCACCAGAGCATCGCTGTTGCATTTGTGAATGCCTACTGAATGCCTGATGCAAACATGTGCTGCTGCATCTTGTCATTGCTATCACTGGGCTTCCGCTGCTAGAACCTGGGCTTTACTGCTGTACCAGACTTCTGATGCACCGCCGGTGCACTCATATTGGACCAGGGTTTTACTGTTGTACCAGACCTCACTATTGAATGGATTCATCGCTGGCGCATTGCTGTTGGACCAGGGTTTTACTGAACTCATGTTGGACCAGGGTTTTACTGCTGTACCAGACGTCACTACTGAACTCATGCATCGCTGGTGCACTCATGTTGGACCAGGGTTTTACTGCTGTACCAGACCTTGCTACTGAACTGATGCATCGCTCATGCACAGATGCATTTTAGTTGGACCAGAGTGCCACTGATGTACCAGGCCTTTCTATTGAACTGATGCATCACTGATGCAGAGATGTTTTGCTATTGGACAAGGGTTTCACTGCTGCACAAGTCCTTGCTACTGAACTGACGCATCGCTCATGCACTGATATTGGACCACGGTTTTACTGAACTGACGCATCGCTCATGCACTGATATTGGACCACGGTTTTACTGAACTGACGCATCGCTCATGCACTGATATTGGACCACGCTTTTACTGAACTGATGCATCGCTCATGCCCTGATGTTGGAACAGGGTTTTACTGAACTGATGCATCGCTGGCACACTGATGTTGGACCATGATCCTTCAAAGCATCTCTGTGAACCCTAGAAGTACTAAACTTCCACCAAGAAGGAAGCCTCCTTTCAAGAAGCTGGGTGACGGTAGTCATCAGGGGAAGTGGCACCCTGCCAGCCGGACCCAGCCAAAGGATACACTCGCCCCAAAACGTCAATGTCACGCCCTCTCTGAACAGGAACACAAGCAACCCCAGACCAGGGTTTAGTGCTATCGCTGGACACGGAACCCCGCTGAAGGTGATTCACTTATCAAAAATATGGTGGGTGGAAATGTTTAAATTAATACGAACCACTGATGACATGTCTTGGTACCGTTTTTTAGATGGTCCATTACAGTCAAGGACCAACCACGTGCCTTTGCGGGTTTTATCCCCTCACACACTGACAGAGGAGGCAGTGGAAGGCTTTTGAAGGGCCAGATGGACAGGCAGGTTGTTGAAGTATATCCGCTGTAGGGATATGCTCCCCTTGTTATCATAAACACATGAGCACAATGAGCGTTGCAGACATGTGCTAATCCCTGGGGTTTGCAGAAGCGGGATTACGGACTATCTCAGGGTGGAGCCCCAAAGTTCGCAACCAATAAGGTTTCTATTTGACTCTGGAACCCGTGGATGCTATTATCGATTGGCCCTCATGCACCGCAGTAGCCTCTCTCAATTGAACATTCGTGTTTATATACACCACAGCCTCGTGCCCACCAGACTCCTCAAACAACCCTCAAAGCTACTGATAAAAGCACTGTGAGGATTTCCTGAACGCATGGAGATTTAATTGAAACAATTTGTTGTTAGTTTATGGATGTTTATCTGCATGAGATCAGTTTTATTAAGCAGAGTAATGTCCGTCCTGATGTAGTGTCTGACTCCCCCCCCCCCTTGATGGGGGCTGCTCTGGGCATGGGACGGTTTCAGAGTACAGAGACATTATTCTATACAGAGGCCAGTCACCTCAGCTGGTACACAACCTTGGGGATGCAGCAAAGGCAATTCTTTTATGTAAAAAAACCCTTCTGTCAGATATTTAAGGGCAAGTGCTAACACCACTCCCTCCAGCAAGCGACAAGTGACAAGCGCGTGTAAACCAGATCATAGGCTCCCAGGCATGCTGGGAAGGGCCTGCTTCCACGCCCAAGCGACTAATGTGCTGAGAGAAAATGACGCACTCCGCGGCAACCTATTAGAGGTCCCAGGTGACCTCCTGCGACCTTCCCTGATGAACTACTATTTTGCGGCCAGCAATGTAATCTTAAAATATTACAGAAAACGGGATATTTTTCAGCTACTAAAAAGGGAGAAACACATATTTACATTAGGTTGCGTCTGTGCAAGTCCCCCAAGTATACCTGATGATTTTAAATGCCTCCAGGTCCCATTACACAATACACACATTAATAATGTTTATTATGGCTGAGCCACACATACATCTCCATGTGGCACTGCGCCGACTAGCTGCCCAGTCATTGCAGGGAAACTCTAACCGCTGGAGGCAGATGAGATTGCAGTCATGTTTTGGCCTTTTCTCATCATTTTTAATGAAAAAATTACTGCTCTGGCAATCTGCATCGAGTGCGCACAACACTGTTAACATCGAGGCTGTGTATTTTAGCGTAATTATCTTGTTGCTGCAAGTGTACTGTAACTGTGATTACTGTACGATAGGCGCCCTGCCATGACGCTTTCCAACCAGTAAAGTATCGCTGATGTACGTGGCGCAGCGTTAACTAAGCATTAACGCACAAAAAGACCCTGGCTTAAATATCCTCTCGTTCCCTGAGCATTTCCAAAGAAACAGAAGTGTAATTTAAGTTTAAATATTATGAAAGTCTCAGTGCTCTAAAACAGCGGGACACTCGGCGCCTCATTAATAAAGGATAAACTTGGGGCCCATTTACACATATTATTTGGTTATTTACTTGGAAATATACCTGTATTATACATGCACACACACAGAGACCTTGTTACCATAAACACTTTTCCCCCGGGCCCCAGCTAGTTCTTTCCGACTGGCTCACCTGAGGCCTGCAGCTTTGGTAGAAGGCAGGGGCGGGCTGCAGAAGACCACGAGCAGCAATTCTTAAATTTATGGTCTCCGTCGTCTCACTGCCTGGGACCCACCGGCCGCATGACATGCAGGTCACACTGTGCTGCGCATGTCCATACTAGCCCACCCTATGCCTCACCCTGATCCTCATGCTGAAAACCACGCAGCTTGTAAAATGTAAAATGTAAAATGTAAAAATAAAATGTAAAACGTAAAATGTCATCACGTACGTGCCGGTGGGTTTTATTTTAAAAGTACATTTACGTTACAGTTGAAGACAGACCCTGCTGTCGGCAAATGTACTGTGTGACCAGGGGCCCTGCAAGGGGCCCCTAGACCTGGGGGGCCCCCGCAACGCGTGGGCTGCGTGGGCCTGTGTTACGCCCCTGGCCCAGGTACTGTCGCACGTGGGCGGGCTGAAGATGTGAGTTCGGATAATTCAGCGAAAATCCCAGATTGTGAAGAAGATGAATGGTGTGGAACATGTGGCTGGCACACTGCTGGGCCGTCTTTGCTTGAATAAGCCAGTCGTCTAGATAAGGGTAGACATGTATGTGCTGCCTCCTTAGGTGTGCTGCTACTGTTGCTAGGCACTTTGTGAACACGCTGGGTGCCGTCGTTACTCCGAAAGGGAGGACTTTGAACTGATAATGTTGATTTTGAATAGTGAACCTGAGATACTGTCTCCCTGACTGAGTAACGGTAGAACCTGCTGTAGGGTGAGCATATGAAAATGCTCTGACAGAATGTACCTGTTTAGAGGCCTGAGGTCCAGTATGGGTCTGAGACACCCGTCCTTTTTGGGTATTAAGAAATACAGAGAGTACACCCCTGAGCCTTGGTCTTCTACAGGCACGAGCTCTATGGCTCCTTTTTGCAGCATGCTGACGACCTACTGCTGCAATAAGTGTAAGTGCTCTGCGGACATAGGACGGTGTCTTGGTGGTATGTTGGGTGAGTGGATGTCAGCTATAGACAGTACCCGTACTGGACAATGTCTCCCACCCACCTGTCTGTGGTGATGGATTTCCAGACCGGCCGGAACTGTTGCAGTCTCCCCCGACAGGTGTTATATGGTTGGGGGGCAGTGACAGGGCGTCACCGTTTGTTATTGGCAGAGGATCTGGAACTGTTGTTTCCTCTTCCTCTGCCCTTGATGTTGTTTCCACGATATCCACCTCTGTTGTGTTTATTGTAGGTGGTTTGTGTACCTCCTTTATTATACTGTGTCTGCTGTGTGTTTTGGCCTCTTGAAGGTCCTCTAGTATTGGAGCGACGAAAAGAGCCACCCCGAAACTGCTGTGACTGCAGAGCCCCCATAGACTTTGCAGTCTCTGTGTCTTTTTAATCTTTTCAAGGGTGGTGTCAACCTCAGGTCCAAATAAGTAGTCCGGGTTAATTGGCTGATTGAGGATAGTAGTTTGTATTTCTGGTTTGAATCTCGAGATTCTTAACCAGGCATGTCTTCTTAACATGATGCTAGTGTTAATGGGCCTGGCTGCAGTGTCAGCTGCGTCTAGTGCGCACTTGATGGAAGCATTGGTTATAAGCTTTCCTTCTTGGATTAGTAGCTCCGCTCCCTCCTTGTACTGATCTGGTAGGTGTTGCAACAGTGTCTCAAGGGTATCATAATGGGACCTGTCATATCTGGCTAAGAGTGCCTGAGTGTTGGCAATGCGCCAGATGTTAGCTGCTTGCGCTGCCACCCTTTTTCCTGAAGTTTCTAGTACTTTTGACTCCTTGTCAGGAGGGGGAGCATCACCTGTAGTTTGGGAGTTTGCTCTCTTACGTGCATTAGAAACAACTAATGAGTCCAGTGGCAACTGTCCTTTTATATAAGTAGGGTCCACAGGTGCCGGTCTATATTTCTTTTAAATTCTAGGGTTTAATACCCTTGCCCTGGTGGTCTCCTTAAAAATTTCACCAGCATGCTTAAGGACCCCTTTTAGCATGGGCAGAGTCTTGACGGATCTTTCCGAAGTGGAAAAGGTGTCGACCAGAAAATCTTCCTCAACAGGGTCAGAATGTAGTTGCACATCATGGTTACCTGCCGCTCTTTCAATAAGGGCGTTAAAGGCAGTAGTGTCCTCAGTAGGAGATGTTTTTACACTGAATACATGTGTGTCAGGGGCAGTTTGCGGAGCAGATCCCTTGGGTCTGCCCATGGTTGGTTTTGATCGTTGGGATCAGTGTCCACATGATAAGTGTCATCCTCATTTTCGTCATCCCCTGCATCCACATCTGAGTATGTGGGTGAAAAAGACTGAGGTTCTTGTCCATAGGATTGCAGAGGTTCCACAAGAACTGGCGATGTGGTTGAATCACTCTTCTTCTTTAATGGAATCTTATATGACTCCATGGGTGTTTCTGGTATTATTTTTCTTTTATATATGGACAGTCTACCAGTGTCCGAGCCGATGAACTGCCTCGACTCCTGTTCTTCAGACTCCTCTGTTGGCCCCATTCCCATCGACACTGCTTTAATGGCTCCGATACCTTTTTTCGGTTCGAACATCTTCGGTCGCACTGTCGGTGGCAACCCGAACTGGATTGGTGTCGATGCGGTCTGAATGTTTCCGACCAACTTCGGGGTTGGGGCCTTCTACGGCCCGACCGTTGTAGCCTTTTCTCTGATGCGTTGGAGTGACTCCGACACCTCTTTGGATACGAATGGGCTCGGCTGCGTCGACTCGACAGGGTCCTTGGAGCCAGTCTTTGTCTTGTCCTCAGGCCTTGTCCGAGGATCGGCCCCCTCTTTTGGTTCGAGCCTTTTTTCTGTGTCGACTCTCTTTGGCGCCGGCTTCGTCGGTTCGACAGCCTTGACTTTGGTCTTCGGTGCCCCAACCTTCGGCTCGATGACCTTTTTGAACTTTTCGGTATCGACGGCCTTTTTCTGTTTCTTCGGCTCCGAGGGATTTGAGACCTTGGAACCGACCAGAGTCAGCTGCACTTTTGGTTTCGGTTTTGGCAGTGATGCTTTCGGTTTCGTTTTCTTTGGAACGACCGATGGCGGTTTCGATACCGATGGCTCTTTATACATGTTCGAAGCCGGGTCTTTATGCGGGGCTGTAGAACGAGTCTGTAGATCTCGGGTAAGGCCTTGTGGCGATCCCTCGACCTGAGCCTTATCGAGTGCTTCATCGTCGGCCCCCGTATAGCCGGTTGGGCCTAGCCCCTCGCCTGAGCTATCTTCTACGGCCCCAAGGGCCTCTGCGTGGCCTCCTACCTCATCGACGACGTTTTCTTCTTCTTCAAATATTTCTTCATCTTCGGCGTCATACTCGGAGTCATGCCCAGAAGCCGGATCTGAGTGTTCTTCCCGTACAGTTGGCTTCGTTGTGATCCGGGGACAGGCACTTGTTGCACACCGGGTGGACATCGATGTGCGGGTATTTTGCATTGCAAAGTGGACACCTTTTGAATGGGCTTCTTTCCACCGTAGATCTTAGATCGGGTCGAGTGTGGAAAAAAAAAGTCTGATTCCTCGATGTCCTCTCGAAGCAAAGTTATCGGTACCGAACAAAACTATACCAACGCTCTCGAAAGCCTTTTGGCTTTGTAGAAAGTTTTCTTAACTTGAGCTAAGATAGTAACATCCGAACCCAATGGCGGAAAAAAACAATCTGAGGATGGAGGGGATGCCCATGCGCACTGTAGTCCAGGGGAGGAGTCACCTATCTCGTGATACTTCGAAGACTCTTCCAGGACAACAATGTGCAATCATCCGGACCCAACACTAGGCGGCAATCTATGCACAGATATGAATTCAGCAGCCCACATGCCTCGAACAGAAAGCTCTCACCTTCACTGGCTCATTTAAATGGAACTGTGATGGTACTTTAGGTATGAATGTTGGATTAGTTCGAAGAGTGACATAATCCTTAGAGAAATGCAGGAAAGGTTCTTTAATAGTGAATGACTGAATTTCACTTACTCTTCTGGCAGACGTTAAGGCTAGAAGTAGGGCGACCTTCCATATGAGATACTTGAGGTCGGCTTTGTGAATGGGTTCGAATGGATGTTTCATTAGTTGTGAGAGAACCGTATTGAGTTCCCATTCCGGTGGAGGAGGCCTAACCGGGGGATAAACTCAGAAAAGACCTCTCATAAACTATTTGATTAAAGAGGACGAACATAGTGAGGGAATGTTAGCAACTTTCCTGAACCTGGATAGAGCCGCTAGATGGACTTTTATTGATGAAAAAGATTGTCCAGAGCGAGCCAGATGCAGCAGATAAGGAAGAATTTTTTCTGCAGGAGCTTCTATTGGGTGTATACTGTTAGTCACCCAAAAAGCAAAACCTCTTTCATTTAAGACGATAAATCTTCAATGTGCTTTGGGCTCGTGATTTTTCTAAGATGTCATGGCAATCCTGAGGAATATGAAGGTCTTGAAATTCTAAGAAGTCAAGAGCCATGCTTGTAATTTTAGAGATTGAGGGTCTGGGTGAAGTATCTGTCCCTCGTTCCGCGACAGCATTGTTGGAGTTGTAAGAAGACGGATTAGCCGGTCTTGGGATAGCAACATGAGTTCCTGGAACCAGTACTGGCATGGCCACCGGGGAGCAATCAGGATGAGACCGCAGCCCTCCAATTTCATTTTGCGCAACACCTTTGGTATGAACGGGATCGGCGGAAAAGCGTAAGCACAAATCCCTGACTATTGCATGGAGAGGGCTTTCCATTGTGAACGCTGTTGAGAGTATCTGCTGGCGTAATACCGGCATTTCTTGTTTTGCTTTGTTACAAACAAATCCAATGTCGGTTTGCCCCAAGCCTGGAACACTCTGTTCAATTGAACGTGGTCTAATTCCCACTCGTGGCAGTCTGATAGGGACCTGCTGAGTTTGTCCGCTAGTGTATTGTGGAGGCCTCTGACATGTTCTGCCTTGAGAGTTATGTTGTGAAGTGTAAGCCATTCCCATAACTCCTGAGCCTCCTTTGATAAAGTTGCTGATCTTGACCCTCCTTGTTTGTTCACGTAGAACATGCTGGTGGTATTGTCGGTTAGAACTAGGACCGAAGACCCTGCAATCCTTGGAAGGAATGCTTGCAAGGATAGGAAGATTGCCCGCAATTCCAGACTGTTGATGTGTCGTTGTCTGTACTTCTGAGACCATTTGCCTTGTACTTGTAAATCTTGGAGATGACCTCCCCATCCCTCCATGGACGCATCCATTGTCAGAACGAAGTCTGGAGGATTATGTATGAACATGAGCCCTTGTATCAGATTGGGTAACTGTGACCACCATTGAAGAGCATCCACCATGTGTGGAGTGACTTTGATGACGTTGTCGAAGCAACCTGTCACTTGTTTCCATTGAAGATGTAGTTCCTCCTGTAAAGGTCTCATTTTCAGGCGCGCCAAGGAGATGAGATTTATGGCCGAAGAACACATTCTCAGGAGTGAAGCGGAAAGTGACTTTCTTTTTGAAACCTGTCGTGACAATTTCTGCAGGCGAAGTTGTCTTTCTTGAGGTAAGAATACCTTGTATTGTGTCTAGACATGCTCCCAGGAAAGGCAGGGTCTGCTTCGGATGTAACTGGGATCTGTTTTGTTCACAGTTAGTCCCATAGATGAAAAGAGGTCTCGACATGTTGAAATGGCATTCTTTACATTGTGCTTTGAAGGACCTTTGATTAACCAATCGTCCAAGTACGGGAAAACCTGGATTCCCCAAGAACGCAACATTGCAGCTACCAGGGCCAGGCACTTTGTGAAGATCCTTGGACCCGATTTGAGTCCAAACAGGAGCACTTTGAACTGATAATGGGTGCCAGCCACAGTGAATCGGAGATACTTTCGATGTTTTGGATGGATCGGGATGTGGAAGTACGCGTCTTCCATGTCTAAGGAAGCCATAAAATCTCCCTCGTTCAGGCAGCTTAGAATCTCTGACAGGGGGACCATGCGAAAACCCTGTTTTTTGAGGAACCTGTTGAGGTTGCGAAGTTCCAGAATTGGTTCCCATTCCCCGGATTTCTTTTTGATGAGGAAAAAACGGGAGTAGAAACCTGTCCATTTCTGATGAACTGAGACCTTTTCTATAGCGTTCTTGAGGAACATTGAATAAGCTTCCTTGAACAATAAGTGAAGACGAGGGGGAGGGGGTCCCTTGGGTGGAGTAGTTGGTGGCTTGGTGACAAATTCTAGGGTGTGCCCATTTTTTACGAGGTCTAGCACCCAGCGGTCGGAGGTAATTCTTTGCCACTGGCCTAGGAAAAAAGAAATGTTCGCGCCCACAGGGAGGGAAGGAAATGTGATTGGCGCCCGGCTGAACTCACTGTTTTCTATGAGAGTCTCGCCTTTGATTGTTGTAGCGTTTTCGGCCTCCTTGGCGAGAGAAACCAGCCGTATTGGATTGGCGGTACGATGATTGGTAAGTTTGTCGATATTGAGGCTGATATTGTCTGCTCTGTTGATGGTAACCTCCTCTAGAGGAATAGCCACGCCCTTTAGCACCTCTGAATGTTCCCCACTTGTATTGTAGGGAACCCAAAGATCTTGCGGTATCAGTGTCGGTCTTGATTGCTTGGAGGGCTTCGTCAATATGTTTGCCAAAGAAAGATTCGCCGTCGAAGGCTATATCTAATATTTTTGTTTGGACTTCTGGTCGGAAGGTGGTAGCCTTTAACCAACCCTGGCGCCTGAGAACTGCAGCCCCAGCCCGTTGCCTGAAATTTGTGTTGAAAATATCCAGAGCGCAGTCGATCGTTTCTGCTGCTGCGCGCTCTCCCTCCAACAAGATCTTTGAAGCCTCCTGTCGTTTGTCCTCTGGAATAAGGTCAATCAGACCAGCCATGTCCGACCACATTTGGTGATCATAACGCCCTATGATCGCTAATGAATTCGCTGCCCTGATGGAGGCGGCAGCCATGGTTGAGAACTTTTACCAATGAGGTCAAGGCGACGTCCCTCTTTGTCGGCTGGTGTAGTGATGGGTGTGGCCGGATTTTTAGACCTTTGTTGGGCGGCCTGTGAAATGACTGAATCCGTCCTGGGGTGACCAATGAGGCAGGATGGACTGTTGAGCGGAGCACAATATTTGTTATCAATCCGTGGAACACTGCAGGCACGGATGCAGGATTTTTCATAATCTTGATGCCTTCATTCCATATGTAATCTATTATTGGAATTGCTCTGGTAACGAATATGCTACTTACCAGTATGCATCTGTTCTTGGCATGTAGGGCTGCTGACATTCATATCTGTGCATACATCGCCGCCTAGTGTTGGGTCCGGATGATTGCACATTGTTGTCCTGGAAGAGTCTTCAAAGTATCACGAGATAGGTGGCTCCTCCCCTGGACTACAGTGCGCATGGGCATCCTCTCCATCCTCAGATTGTTTTTAGCCATTGTGGCCAAGATGGAGTGAAACTCAGTGAATGATGACCATGCTAGAAGTATATGTGAATTCTGCAGCTGCTACTGGCGCCGGGGAGGAGGGCGGGCGATATGAATGTCAGCAGCCCTACATGCAAGAACAGATGCATACTGGTAAGTAGCATATTCGGTTCGAGGCATGTGGGCTGCTGAATTCATATCTGTGCATAGAATACATAGCTGTCCCTCCATTAGCGGCGGCCGCCCGTGCCAGCTGCAGCAGTTTGGAAAAGTGTTTTGAGAACAGCCTGCCCTACAGCTGCTTGCTGTTTGGAGTGCACATCAACACAGTAATGTTTTGTAAATGTGTGTGTGGTAGACCATGTGGCTGCTCTACATATGTCCTCCAAAGGAATGTTTCCAGGGAATGCCATAGAGGCCCCCAACTTTCTGGTGGAGTGGGCTCTTGGTGGAATGGTAAGGGTACGTTTTGCTTTCAGATAGCAGATCTGGATACATTTAACGATCCACCTAGCAATACCAGCCTTGGAAATAGGGTTACCTTTGTGGTGTGGTGCAAAGGCGACAAAGAGTTGCTTAGTTTTCCTGAAATCCTTGGTCCTATCGATGTAATACATCAGGGCACTTTTGACGTCAAGGGTGTGGAGCATCCGCTCCGCCAATGACTCGGGATTATGAAAGAAAACAGGTAACTCAATAGTCTGGTTGATATGGAATTGAGACACAACCTTGGGAAGAAATTTAGGGTTAGTGCGAAGCACTACCCTGTTGGAGTGAATTTGAATAAATGGCTCTTGGATAGTAAGGGCTTGTAATTCACTAACCCTCCATAGCGATGTAATTGCTATGAGGAAAGCCACTTTCCACGTTAATACCTGAATCTCTCAGGAATGCAGTGGTTCAAAGGGAGGACCCATCAGCCTGTTGAGGACCACATTGAGGTTCCACTCCGGAGCTGGTGGAGTCCGCGGAGGAATGACTCGTTTGAGTCCTTCCAGAAAAGCCTTATTGGCAGGCACCCTGAAGAGGGAGAGGTGCTGCCTATTCTGGAGATAAGCAGCCATTGCAGATAGATGAATGCGAATGGAAGCATATGCCAGATTACATTTGTACAGATGGAAAAGGTAACAGATGATATTCTGAATAGAAGCATCTAGCGGGTTAATGTTGTGGTCTGCACAATAAATTACAAACCGCTTCCATTTCGCCGCATAGCATGCTCTGGTGGTGGGTTTCCTTGCCTCCCGAATGATGTCCATACAGTCAGAAGGCAAGTGCAGGTAGCCAAACTCTAGGACTTCAGGAGCCAGATCGCCAGGTTGAGCTGTTGCGGATCTGGATGCTGAATGTCGCCATGGCTCTGCGTCAGAAGGCTGGGTGTGAGACGTAGCCCTCTGATGCGGTACCACGGACAGTTCTAGAAACGTGGTGTACCATGGTTGGCGAGCCCACGTTGGAGCAACCAGGATGAGAGTCATTGAGTGCTGCCTGAGCTTGCGTGCCACCAGCGGTATCAGAGGTGCTGGGGGAAAAGCGTACGCAAATTTGCCTGACCAGTTCATCCATATCGCATTGCCCTGCGACTGTGGGTGTGGGAACCTGGCGGCGAAGCTTTGGCATTTTGCGTTCTCCTTTGTGGCGAAGAGGTCGATCTCTGGATGACCCCACCTTCGGAAGTACGGTCGGAGAACTGATGGGTGTATCTCCCTCTCGTGCATTTGGTGGCTGTGCCTGCTGAGCAGGTCCGCCATCTGATTGTCCTTGCCCGGGAGGTGCTCTGCCAAGAGGAAGATGTTCCTCTGAATGGCCCACTTCCACATGCTCTGAGCCAGATGAGACAACTGCGGAGAGTGTGTCCCTCCCTGCTTTTGAATGTAGTACATTGCCGTCATGTTGTCCGTCCGGATCAACACGACCTTGTTGCATAGATGTACCTTGAAGGCTTTCAGTGCCATGAAGATCGCCATCAGTTCCAGAACATTGATGTGCATCTTCCTCTGCTGTTGCGACCATAGTCCCTGCACAGTGTAATGGAGTACATGCGCTCCCCATCCCTGGAGAGAAGCGTCCGTCGTCAGGATGATCTGTGGCACAGGCTCTTGGAACGGTCGGCCCTTGCAAAGGTTTTGTGGATTCCACCAATGCAGAGAGTTGTATGCCCGACCGCTCACCAACACTAGGTCTTTCAACTGCCCGTGAGCCTGAGTCCACTGACGTGCTAAGCACTCCTGAAGTGGGCGCATATGTAGTCTCGCGTGCGGGACTATGGAAATGCAGGAGGCCATCATGCCTATCAACTGCATGAGCACTCTTGCTGGAAGGGAGTGTTGAGGCCTGAATTTTTGGATCAGCGATTGAATGCTGCGGACTCTCACTGAATTCGGCTGTGCTGTGGCCGCCAGAGTGTTTATGGTCGCACCCAGATACTGCCGTATGTGGGCGGGCAGGAGGTGGGATTTTGGGTAATTCAGTGAGAATCCCAGATCTTGCAGGAGGTGAATGGTGTGGGATATGTGGGCGGCACATTGCTGGGCTGACTTCGCTTGGATGAGCCAGTCGTCCAGATAGGGGTAGACGTGGATGTTTCGTCTCCTGAGATGTGCCGCCACTGTCGCCAGGCACTTTGTGAACACCCTGGGTGCCGTGGTGACACCGAAAGGCAAAACCTTGAATTGGTAGTGCTGGTTTTGGATGGTGAACCTGAGGTATTTCCTGTGTGAAGGGTGCAGTGGAATGTGAAAGTACGCATCCTTTAGGTCTAAAGTTGCGAGAAAATCCCCCTGCCTGAGCAACGGGAGCACTTGCTGCAGGGTCAGCATATGGAAGTGCTCCGACAGGATGTAGACGTTGAGTGGCCTGAGGTCCAGGATGGGTCTGAGGGACCCGTCCTTCTTTGGTATCAGGAAGTACAGGGAGTAGACCCCTGTGCCTCTTTTTTGCATAGGCACGAGCTCTATTGCCCCTTTTTGCAGCATGACTGCGACCTCCTGCTGCAATAAGTGCAAGTGCTCGTCTGACATAGGAAGGTGCCTTGGGGGCATGTTGGGTGGAGTGGACGTTAACTCCAGACAATACCCGTATTGGATAAGTTTTCTGACCCACCTGTCCGTGGTGATGGACGTCCAGACGGGCAGGAACTGCTGGAGTCTCCCCCCGACTGGTGTTGTGTGGTCGGGGGGAAGTGACAAGGCGTCACTGTTTGCTGGTGGTAGAGGACCTGGAGCTGTTGTTGCCACGTCCTCTGCCCTTGGCGCTGTTGCCGCGATAACCACCTCGACTCTTGTTGGCATAAGTAGTCTGAGTGTTGCCCTTGTAGTATTGCGTGGATTGGGAAAGCTGACCCCTTGAGACGCCTCTAGTGTTGAAGCGATGAAAGGACCCACCCCGAAACTGCTGGGACTGTAAGGCACCCATGGATTTTGCAGTGTCAGTGTCCTTTTTCATTTTTTCTAGGGTGGTGTCAACCTCTGGTCCAAACAGGTGATCTGGGTTAACCGTTTGGTTCAGGATGGTGGTTTGGATGTCTGGCTTAAATCCAGAGATTCTCAGCCAGGCATGTCTCCGAAGCATAACACTGGTGTTTATAGCTCTGGCAGCGGTATCGGCTGCGTCCAGAGCACACTTAATGGAAGCGTTGGAGATTAGCTTCCCCTCTTGAATTAGCATCTCAGCCCCCTCTTTGTATTGATCAGGCAGGTGTTGCAACAGGGTCTCTAGTGTATCGTACTGCGCCCTGTCATAGCGTGCTAGAAGCGCCTGTGTGTTAGAGATGCGCCATATGTTGGCTGCCTGTGCTGCTACCCTCTTCCCCGAAGCCTCAAAGACCTTGGATTCTTTGTCTGGGGGAGGAGAATCACCCGAAGTCTGAGAATTGGCCCTCTTCTGGGCATTCGAGACGACAAGGGAGTCCAGAGGCAACTGTCCTTTAATGTAGGTAGGATCAGTAGGCGCCGCCTTGTATTTCTTGTCAATCCTAGGCTTTATCACCCTCGCCCTGGTAGGTTCCTTAAAGATCTCAGCAGCATGCTTTAAAACACCTTTTAGCATAGGCAGAGTTTTCACAGTCTTTTCCGATACTGAAAAAGTGTCAAAGAGGAAATCCACATCCACAGGGTCAGCATGCAGCTGGACATTGTGATTGTTAGCAGCCCGTTCAATGAGGGCATTGAAAGCAGCAGAGTCTTCAGTAGGTGAAGTCTTAGCAGAAAAGAGTTGAGGGTCTTGTCCTGAATGAGGATCCCCAGGGTCACCACCAGCTGCCCAGGGCTCATTTGTATCCTCAGGGTCTGTATAGACTGGATAATTGTATTCATCCTCCTCATCACCCTCACCAGCGTCCACATCGGAGTAAGTGGGCGACACATCATGAGTCTGTGGTGAAAGGGGTTCCACCAAGACAGGAGAGCAAGCAGAGTCCTTCTTCTTCTTGAGAGGGATCTTGTAAGACTCCAGTTGGGGTTCTGGGGTGATTTTCCGCTTCAGAAAGGAAAGCCTGCCCGTTTCGGCGTCGATGAAGTGTACTTGACGCTCATCCTCCGAAGGTTGTCGAGGTCGCGGGCCGTGGACCACCGACGACGCCTTCGGCGCCGAGGAGACCTTCTCGGGCACGCCGGCCACCGCCTTAGGAGCGAAAGCCTTCGGCGCAGTCCTAGGCGGCAAGGTAAGGAGGATCGTCGTGGACGCCTTAACCGGTTTCTCCACAGGCTTCGCAGGCTGAGGGTCCTTCGGTTCGACCGCCGCGGTGCCGTCCCTGATGCGCTGCAGGGAGTCTGTGACCTTTTTGGTGAACACGGCGGATGGACGCGCCGGTTCAGCAGAGTCCTTTGAGGCCACTTTTGGAGTCGAGTCCTTTGAGGCCACCTTCGGAGTCGACTCTCGGGGCGCAGCACCCTTGGCCTTGTCGTGTGGACGCGGGGCAAAGAGGACCTTCGGGTCATCTGGTCGCTTCTTCGGGTCGCCGAGAGTTTTCTTCGGGTCGTCGACAGCCTTTTTCGGGTCGACAAGGGCCTTGCCGGCGTCGACCGTCCTCGGCGCCGACGCGCCAGTATCGACCACCTTCACCTTAGTCTTCGGCGCGGCAGACTTTGTCTCGATGCCCTTGACTTGGCCTTTCGGCTCGACAGCCATCTTCGGCGCCGAAGCCTCAGAAGTTTTCGATCCGACTAATGCCATGCGCACTTTCGGTTTCGATACTTGCACCTGCGCAGTATCTGGCGTCGAGACCGTAGGTTTCACTTTCGGTTTCGTTTTGACCGGGAGTAGCTCGGTAACAATGTCCGTGGCAGGGCCCGAAGGCGGGGCCGTGGAACCCATATCGAGGTCTTGGGTAAGGCCCGAAGGCGATCCCTCGACCTGGGCCTTATAGATAGGCACGGCCCCAGAGTCAGTTTGAGGGAGCTCCTCGTCCGAGCTATCCTCCATGGCCCCGAGGGCACCGTCGTCGTCTCCTACCTCGTCGACGACTTCTTCACTTTCGAACACCTCAGCATCAGCGCCGTAGTCTTCTTCGACGTCAAACGCGGGGTTTGATTCCGAAACGTCCTGGATATATTCTTCCTCGACATCCCCAGCATCGAAAATGTCCGTAGGCGCCGGAGCAGATTGCTGGGCCTCCAGGCGCGCAGCTCGTCGGAGCTTGAGTGTCTTTTTGGACCTGAATCGTGAACAGGCCATACACTTGACCTCATCGTGGTCCGGCGACAGACACTTGTTGCACACCGGGTGGACGTCGATGTGTGGGTACTTCGAGTTACAGACCGGACATCTCTTGAATGGACTTCGGTCCATGATGGATGGTCGATAAGTCAGGAGCGTCGACTAGGCCTTCCGCGCCAAGAGCACGCGGAAGTACAGAAACCGTCTCGGAGCCGAGCTAGAAGAAGTGAAGCCGAACGCAAGACAATACCGACGTATAGACTAAAGACCTTTTGGTCTCAAGAAAGTTTTTCTATCGATTCCGACAAGAGGGAATTAAAGACATACGAAACCAATGGCGGAAAAAAACAATCTGAGGATGGAGTCGATGCCCATGCGCACTGTAGTCCAGGGAAGGAGCCACCTATCTCGTGATACTTCGAAGACTCTTCCAGGACAACAATGTGCAATCATCCGGACCCAACACTAGGCGGCGATCTATGCACAGATATGAATTCAGCAGCCCACATGCCTCGAACCTTTCCTAGCCTCTTCTTTGAAATCGTGTAGGAAACAATCAGTTTGTTCCACCGTTACTGGAAGCTGAAACCTAGTAGCAGCTCGCTGCATGAGGTTATGAAATCCACCTATATCTTCTGGAGGTGAGTCTGATGGTTGTGGAGTTGGTGGAGATGGCATGGGAATAATATATGAATCCCACAGATCCAAGTGAGGATTCTCTGGTAGCTCACCTTCTTCTACTTCTTTATCAGAAGAAGTGTCCGGAATTTGAGTAGGCTGAGCAGGATGAAGCTGTTGAGGAGGTTCTGTAACTAGAGACATTGGTGCCGGCTACCACAGGATGAGGTGGTGGAATGACCTGCTGCAGTGGAAAACGCTGCCTATAATCAGCTAACATGGCCTGCAAGTCCTGAATAAGGTTAGAAGGCAGATGGCTGGACTCTGAAATCGAGAATGCCTCTGGTATCCTGTGTGGGGAGGAGCAACAATGTCCTACTGGAAGTAGTGTTCCGTGTAGTCTCATCTTCCTCGTCATCTTGACATTTAATGTTCAGTTCGGAAGGATGACGAGCTATTCCAAAAGCTCAGTCATCGTCATCCTAGTCATCATCCTCCTCTTGGGCATATGTGTCGCGGAGGTGAGATGGAGTAAGTGGTGAGATGTACGAACACTTTTGTCTCTGGAAAGATTCAAGATGGAAACCTTTCGAGGAAATAGGTGTTGAAAAAGTTTGTACCGCCACTAAAGACTTAGTAGAAGCAGGTTTCACTCCTGTAGATGTTATGGTCGTTGACGGGGGCATTGGAGATAGAGTTACCGTCGATGGACTCTTCATTTTAGTCGTTGTCGACGGGATCGTCGTCGACGAGATAGACGCCGACGGAAGCATCGTCGACAGACTCGAACTCTACGTCGACGGGCTCGCCGTCGACGGGTTCAACATCAACGGGATGATAGTCGACGGACTCGACGTCGACGCGACAATCGTCGACGGGCTTGATACCTTCGTCGACGAGTGTTTTGACGGCTTCGTCGATGAGGCTTTCGTCGACGGATCATCGACGACGGTTTTCTTAGACACTATGGAAATCCTCGTCAACAGGATAGGAGAAGTAATAGATGTAGTAGAAATTGTCGCCTTCGACGAAGGAGCTGAAGATGTGACAGAGATAGTCGACATAGGTAAAGCTGAAGAGACAGAACAGCTTTTACTCACGGTTTTGATAAATTGCCTTTTAGAATCCTTGAGAGCTGAAGCTTCTGGAGACTGAATAGGCCCAGAGGAAGTAAAAGGAGACCTTTGAGAAGGACCAGAAGTGGAGTGGGAGGATTTGAGATGTTTTCTCCCCTCACTTGGCGAACTGTCCGGAGATCTTGCTCTTTTGCTGGAGGTTGAAGCTCAATCATCATCTTCAGTTGAAGAAGATTTGAGCCACAACGGGACTCTAGCCTCCCTATTCCTTAGAGTTTTTGAAGGGAAGGTTCAGCAGATCTTACAATTTTTAGCCTCATGCTTAGGGTAGAGGCAATAGATACAGTCCTTATGTTGATCATCAACATGGACTCTTTTTTTTCACATGTTCTGCAAGGTTTGAACAAGGCCTTCTTGTCAGACATCTTGAAGGATAAACTGAGTAGCACTCAGGGAGACTCCCTTCCACACGACGTGCGGTGAAAATCTGAGGAGAACTGGCTCTGCAGAGAGTGTTCTAGAGGGTGCTGAGAGCTGATTGGTTGGGACAAAGACTTTGGTCTCTTTAGCATAATGATGTAGATAGGCTACTAGGATTTAGGCCTCTGGTTTTTTTTCTTAGGGCCTACTACTATCATTTACCTTTGGCACTTTTTTTTTATTTCAGGCATGTGAATCTATGAAAGATACCCCAATACTGGATAAGGAGCAGACTGGTCAAAGCCAGCCGGTAGGGAGGCAGAAGGGCCAGGGTGACGAAGGGGAGTGGTGCAGCAAAGTCCTTACAATAGAGAGCAGGATGGAAATACAAGAGAGGGTGCATAATGGGTGGTGCTCAGAATGGCGACAGAACATGTAGTACCTTCAAAGAGGGAACCCAACGGGCCTTGGAAGCAAGAGAAAGTAGAACGGGTCGAGCAATTGAAGGCCCATGGGGAACCAATAATGGCAGACGAGGTATGCAGAAGAAACAGTCCCAATGAATTAAAGTGAAGCACAGAAGAATTCATAAAAGCGGGGAAGAGTAGAGGGGAACAACAGGCAGGGTATGAAAAACAGAGCACTAATCTGCTTAGTGGTGGTACGGAGTAAAGGTAACCAGAAGAGAGAGTACCAGTGTATTAAGGTGCTAATCAAAGTATGTGTAGGGTAACAGCATCCATTCTTTTCACTTAAGTGGCTACAGGTCTAACAGTAGATTGGTTATTAGTCTGACCCGCTGCGTGATACTATACACCTTACCTCAAAGGCTGTGGAGTAACCGGACAAGTTACAAGAGGGATAGCAGAAAAAGACATGCTAAGTACCTCAGATCATGCTTAAGTCAATATTGGAGTGAGAGTACATGTAAGGGAAATTATTGCACAGATTTTGCAAATCCTGTAATGTTTACTAACTGATTGAAAGGCCTGTTATCTTACAGACTGTGTAGCATCTACACTGGGGAAAGGAGTGGAGCAAATACAAGCATGTCTTCCCCCACTGAAGGTGCAGATAGGAATGGAGGGCACTACAGACATGGTGGGAGACAGAATGAGCAAACTGGCAAGACACTTACCTCGCAGACCATACAGTGCCAGCACGTCTCCACATGGTGTTTGCACTCACTGCATGTATACAAAAAACGATCCTGGCTCTGTGGGTGCAGTTCCACCAGCATGCACATGGTGGGACACTTGGCTCGTCGCAGGGAAGAGAACTCCAGGAGCTGGTCGCGGAACAGGGTGAGGAAGGCATCCCGACCTTTCACATGGTCGCCCAGCCTCGGGGGATCTGGCTTCACTATTGGTGGCAGAGAGTTAGCAGTGGGGCCAGCAATCAAACAAATCACGAAGAAAACCTGCAACAAACATGAAAACAAGTAAGCAAATAAGAAACTTGCAGCAGAAGCAGCATGGGCCAAATATGAGCAAATATGAGCAAAGGACTTAGACTAAAGAGTTGGTATTACTGGCATTGTACAGACATTACTGGTAATGCAGGGAAGAAGCGGGTACCACTGGTAAATAATGGAAGACAGTCTATGTACCTAGCAGATCAAGCCATTAGTACAGGCTCACCTAGCAGGAGAGTGCATTCTCACCTCCTTGTGACTCTTCATGGTGGCGTACAGCTTCTGGGACAGGTCGCTGGACACAGTAGACATCCCTGGCTTCTTTTGGTTGCCTTGGCTGAGGCTACTTTTGTCCTCACTGGTCTTCTTGTTGTGCTCTTTCTGAGCATTCTTACTGTCACCCTGGATCACCTGCATGAAAAAAGGGTTTTAGAAACCTGGATTTCATGGGGATGAGATTTCACTTTGATGTAGCAAAGGCAACTACAAGATGGAGTGCAATTCAGTAGCACTTTGGCAAAACAAATTTTTTTAACCCCATTTGAGCTGGTTGACTACAGTAGCTAGCAGAGACCAAACTCAACCAAACACTGATCTCTCCAGAGCCAAACTACTTCACAATACTGTCAGCACCCCAACCTCATCTCAATAGCCCAACTTCATCTTGAGCACCCCACCCTCTCGCTGGCCCAATGTAATTACAAGCACACCAACATCACCTCCAATGCTCCTTAATTGCTTCAACATCACCCCTGCATCCCCACAATCCACACTAGTGTGTAACCTCAATGACCCTGGTCTCCTGTGCCCGTACCGCCATCTAAATGCACCTTTGGGCCACACCACTGGCTACCCCTCTTACATCAATACTGGTTTTCTGCTCCAGTTTAAGCTCTTCCTCCTCCTGTTGCAACTCCTTGATGCTCTCCTCAAACACATTGGGCCAGAAGTCTGTTTCGAAGTATGGAAGCTCTTTAGCACTAGTCAGGCGGTCCTCAGTAGGTTGTCTGAACACATCCTGGCAAGAAAAACGGTACATGCTGTCAAAAGCAGGCTGGGATGATCAACAATAGCAATTTGTTCTGTGCACAGAGGTTAGCACCAAAAACAGGTGTTACCCTAGTTTCGCCCAAGGACAGTGCCTCTACTTCCCTCAAAATGTTCCCTTTGTATAACCGCACAGTAGAAGCCTCTGACTGCGGTAGCAAACCTCCTTGAGTCTGTGTTCAACTGCATCTATAAAGTATTGATAAGAGTCACACTATACTTTGCGCACCAGCAGGACTAAGGTGCATCTTAAAGATGTGACATCATGTCCATAGAACCCTAAATGGCCACGCTGAAGCAACAGCTTATTTAACAAAATTTCACCAAAGGCATGACACAGTTTGCTGTTATAATGAACCCTAAAAAAATAATAATGGAACAGCACTCGGGACACCGGCATCACCAAGATGGGAACTGACAGCAAAGGTCGCAGCAGCCATGCTGAACCAGAAGGAACCACAGAAAGCATTGGAGGTAATCTGCAGCAATGCTGTTGCCTGAAGAAATACTCTAGAGAAGGATGCAAGTAAGCACACAAGACAAATCTTACAAACAGACTATGTCATCAGAAACACACAAGTTTAGCACCATCCTTAAATCAACTCAAATATGTATGTACCTTGTATTCATGAACAATGCGCTCAGACACACACTTGTCCAGCATCTTCTTGTACCACTCCTGCAGTCGCTTTGGCTTGGGGATCTTCTGATCCATGAGGTGACAGTGGAAGATATTATCGTCGCCCTCAGTGGACGGGCTGGCCCAGATGTGCCCGGTGGTGTACCTGACGAGAAAGAAAGCCTTTAACCTCTTTATGGGAAGAAAAAAAATGGCATCTTGTTGACCAAGCAGAAAACCAACAGGAAGACATGACAGAAAGACCAATGGAGGATTTCACTGCTTCTAACTTTGGTTTTTACCTCACCCAGCTCTTCACTCCCTGCTTCAGAACTCAATACACAAATACTTTTAAAACATCCCCATCCAGAAAGCGATCAGTGCAACACCAAGACTGTACAATCCCCTCTTTCTTTGAGCCACTGATTCCCTTAGGGTTTTCAGAGTACAACCATATCGCTCAACTTTCCTCAGAAAATTTAAAACAAGCTCCTTTATGTGTTACTGCATTTGTCCAAATTCTGGAAAATATATTATAAAATCTAGATATGGAAGACAGACTGGCAAAGATCTCGGAAGTCTATTACAGCATTATCATGTAGCTCAGAACACACAAGCTAATACCAGCACATGCTGCATAGGAAAGGCATCTCAAAAACATAAAAGCGATAGGAAGAATGCTTGCTATAATTCTAACCACTGGCAATCTCTTGGTAGCATTCCAAAGCCATTGCTCTTTTGCTCAACAGACCATCTTAGTTTGGACGGAGCCATATGCAAATCAGTCTTGACCCTGCTCCAACAAAACAGTCCAGTCTGAACTGCCAGGCCAGGTCTTCTCCGAACTAGAACACAAGCAACCAAAGATTGTTTTCTCCCTAATTGGTGCTTTTCAATCAGGTGTAGATTGATTCCAGCAGCACAGTGAGCAAGGGACCCACATCTGGGCATACCATTGACCATTCATGGCGTTACATCAAACACACAAATGGTGATAAGAGTAATGCTTGCTCAAGGCGGAAGTTGGGGAAAGGCTGGGTTGAAGTTGATCAGCGAATAAGACACTTGTCCCAGCGCAGAAGCAGTCCAAAATCGGAGAAACTCACTATGGGACACTGCAGAAAGCAGAGAGACACTGTGGGAAAGGGGTTTCTGTAGTAGGGGATCTCTATGTATAGTCATAATCTAGTGAATAGTCCCGCTCATGTGCGGGGACCCCGGAGCAATCAAAAATAATCTCTTAAGCGGTTTTCTTTGCAGTACTGCAAAGACACTTGAGAGAGAATTAAAGACAAATAATGCAGCCTATACATGCAAAGCTACACTGTCCAGTACTTCAACTAGAAATGCAAGGATATTCCACAAATATCACACTTAGACCTGTCTGCCAGGTTTCACCATGGAGAACACTCCCCCCCCCTTCACCAAATCCTTGGAATGATAGAGAGGAAGTACAGGACAGACAAGCTCCCATAGGCTGCCATTATGTGGCTTTATGTGCCATTAGGTGCCATTATGTGGCATTATGTGTCATTATGTGACTTTGATGCACCTTTGACTGAATGTGCACTGGGTTCCTGATAATCTGATTCCTAGGGCATGTGATCTTTCCCAAAACGGTACCTTTGTTTCCATAACTGGCACGCATATGGCCCACTTCTAAATACCATGTAAAAGGTACAAGTGGTACCAAGGGCATTGTGACCAGAGAGTGTCTCTAAGGGCTGCAACATGTATTATGCCACCCTAAAAGACCCTTCACCAAATACATGCACACTGCCACTGCAGACTGAGGGTTTTGGTGTAGATAAAAGTGAAGAGTTGACCTGGCACATGTGAGAAAGTGCCATTTTTCTTGCATTGGTATGCCCCCACTTTTTGCTGAACTGCTGATGTGCTTTGACTGAGTGTGCCCTGGGCTTCTGCCAACCAGGTACCCAGGGCCTGTGTTCCTTCCTTAAAACTGTGTTGAAACAAAAACCCAAATTGGCATCACTGGCCATCTATCAGCCCCTAGTAAATGGTACCCTAGGTACCCAGGGCATGACCTCTAAGGGCTGCAGCACTTATTGTGCCACCCTTAGGGGCCCTGTACCCGGACACCCACACACTGCATTTGCAAGCTGAGTGTCTAAGTAGAGAACTAAACAAAGCGTGGACATGGCACACATCCCTGTGTGCCATGCCCACAAGACCCACTGCCCTGGTATACCTCAGTCACCCCTCTAGCTGGGTGCCCTATGCCAGTGGTGTAGGCACAGGTGCATGAGCCCTGTGCCCCTACAGAACCCAGGGCCATTCCTGGGCACTGTAAGTGCAGTGCTGCCATTAAGAGTAGATGGTGCTGGGAGGTCGACATTAAGAACGACACAGCACCATGATGGCCTCGCTGAAGACTGAGAAGTTTGGTATCAAACTTCTCAGCACATTAAACCTGCACTGATGCCAGTGTGAGATTTAATGTAAAATGCACCAGAGGGTATCTTAGAGAGGCCTCCTGAAACCTAACCTACAATCCACGTCTGGACTGAGAGGCTGCCACACAGCAGACATGTTGCTGGACCCCTGGGTGGAGAGCCTCCCGCTCTCCTGGGCCTGCAACAATGCACATCCTGGGAGAGGTGCTAGGTCTACTCCCCCAGGATGTACAGGGGGAAGCTTCAAAGGCCTGCCACCTCTGTGAGCTTCTCCAGACCATTTGCTGTACCCAGTAACTGGCCCCCACCAGTTCCGACCCCCACTCTGGCGGGAAGACTGGCGGGAAACCCTACGTCAGGAAGGGGGGTGTGCGAGCCTGTGCCAACCCCACCCGTCAGATGGGAGAGGCGAGGTGAAGCACGACCCCGGGCTACGGACATCTTGAGGATGAGGAGCCCTGCCCAATCACAGCTAGGATCCTGCCCCCCTCCCACCGGAGAGGAGCAGACTAGGGGGTGTACCCACTCCAGGACAGGGACCTATTGGACCCTGCCCTTGCCCTACCTGTAACGCCCCTAAATGCAGTATTTAGGGGCTCCCTGAACCTTCCTTCCTCAGACCCGATAAGAAAAGAAGAACGAAGATCAAGAAGAAGACTAGCCATGCAGCTGCTAACAACAGGACGACACCAACTGACTTTGCCCCAGCCCTACCGGCCTGTCGACCCCAGAACCTACTCCTGCTTAATCCCGGCGACTCCTGCGGACAGCCACCTTGGGACCCCTGGAGGACCTGCCTGCCTTGACCCTCTTAAAGAATGGGACTCCCATAAGCAGAGTCTCTGCTTCAACAACCATACCCCTAGTTCCAGTAAGGAAGCACAAGAACAACCCACTCTGCACTCGCCCAGCACGGACCGTGCCCGAGTGATCCAAGACCACGAGGACGTCCCCCCAGCGACTGGGACCCGAAGTCCAGTGCCCAGAGACCCTCCTCGACGAACCAGACGAAGTCTGCAGCCTCAGAACCAGGGACCCCTCCATCCGCGACCAGCTGAGGGTAAGATTTCAAGATGCCCAAAGACACCCCTGCACCCGGCGCCCTGTCGCCCCCTGTGCCTGCCTTTGGGGTACCTACCTCTTCTCCAGGATCCCGCCTTACCTCTCGAAGTGGTGGTCGCACCTGAAGAATCACCGTCCCAGAGTCTGCAGCCTTTGTTCCCTTTTTACCTTTCCCTTTGAATGACATTGAGCGCCCGACGGCTCAAAAGCAACCTGCAGCCAGCAGCCCGAGTGCCTCTGGCCGTGCACCTTGTGTCCTATCCTACTTCCCCCTTTGCCCTGAGCAAGTGACCAGGAGCCCAGCTCCCAGAGCCGCGTGGCCTGCTAGCCAGCAGCCACCAACTGAAGGCCCCCCTGCCTCTCGTTGGATAAAATTGGACCTAACTACCTCTGCACCTGGCTGCCCCTGTGCCGCTGAGGGTGTACCAACTGTACCTACCTGACCCTGGGGGACCCCTGAGTTTATGCTCAAAACCTTAACTTCACTGATCGAGTCCTCACCTGGAAACCGATAACTCACTTTCCTGCCATAGGAGAACATTGACTGGTTTGACTCGAAAAATCTTCTAAGTGTGAAGTTTTGAAACACTAAAATGTTCCTATAAAATCAGCCGAATACCGAATTCCGAAGTGCTCACCTGTGATCTGGAGAGACGCCAGTACTGTACCTTGTAGCCCAGTACTGAACCGCAAAAGTAATTTTAACCGGGTTTACTAGTAAGCTGAATTTTCTCCATGGGAATCCATTGTCTGCTTTTCTATGAAATTTCTACTGTCTACTTTTGAAAACTTGAAATATTCCTTAAAAATCCTACGTACTACTGAAACGCAATTACTTACCTGTCTTAAGTAGAGATCCAAGTCCTGGACCTAGGAACCCAGTACTGGATTCTAAAAGTAACAAGAACGTACTTTACCTGTAACCTGAATTTTCTCGAATTGGATAACATTGCTAGATTTTCACTGAAAAGTTTCTTGGTGTGAACCTTTGAAATACCTTTATATTCCTGAAAAAGCATTGCAATAACCAAAACGTTTTTACTAAACTGTTTTCAGCTTACACCCCAAGACTGAATCTAGGATCCAGTCCTGGAATTACAAAAGTTATCGACAAAGTAATTAACTGCATTTTTGAAGAAAGACTCATTGAGCTCAATGTTAAATTGTGTTGCCTACTGCAACCCCTGTACCTATTGTGTTTACCCAGTTATTACCTTTCTGCAAACTAATTACCTGAGATCACCCATATTTGAGAAAAGTATATTTTGATACCTGTTGGTTCTAAAAATAAAACAACTATATCTTTTTGATATAAAAAAATTGGCCTGGAGTTCAGTCCTTGAGTTTGAGAAACCTTTAGCTGACCGAGTGTGTACAACAAATGCTTTACACTGTCCTCTGATACTGCTTTACTGCTCGACCAAGCTACCACTTTAGAGAGTAAGGTCAGCCCTGACTTTAACCTCTGGGGTTTGTGGTCTCTATACACACTGCACCTTACTTTGGTCCAGCATATAGAGAGCCACTTTCTCACATTGGTGGATTAGTGGTGGGATACAAACTTGCATTTGTTGTACTACTTGGTTACCATCTGATCACACGACAGAACTCATAAACTGCCTTTAGAATTCTTTTTTTTTATTATCATCTTTATTGATTTTGTAAAGAAAAAACCAAGTACATTCATTGGTAGCAGATCAAGCGTTACACGTGAGGAAATTTGAGCAAGTACATTTGACAACAAGCACAGACAGGCCATTTGAATTGAGTACGACCATTCCATAGTTTCAGGAGCGCACAAGTGCAGTCGGGTTGTCACACAGGCAATAAGGCAATAGATTAAACCATTCACCCCACACCTTCTCAAATAATTCAGGACACCCCCGGGCCTCACAGAGAGTCTCCTCTTGCGCTCAACACCAGTCCACCCCCTTCCTCCACCTCTGCACTGTTGGGGCCTTAGCCTGGGCCCAGAGCGCGGCTATGTCCCTCTTTGCCACCGCCACTGCTATCCCCAGGAATCTCCTGTCAGCCCTGGAGCCATCGAGGCCATCAAACACTCCCAGCAGCAAGCGCTTCGGGTCGTGGGGAACTTCCCATCCAAGGGCCCGAGTAAGTTCGAGTTCTACCCCCAACCAAAACGGCGCCAGGGCCGAGCACTGCCATACCATGTGATAGAAATCTGCAGGGGCAGACTCGCAGCACGCGCAGGCTGGGGAGGGTCGCAATTGGGCCCAGAAAAGACGCGCCGGAGAGAGGTACGCTGCATGGAGGAAGTAAAGCTGGACAAGGTATAACTTAAAAGATGTTGTCAATGTTTTGGGCGCCATAAGCGCATCGCGCCAGTCCGCTTCCTCTAAAGGAGCCACCCAACCCACCCAGCGATCACGGTTCCGGTCTAGGGACGCAGGGCCATTGTCTACCAGCGTCCGGTACAAGCGGGAGACCCCACCTCTCCCCAGGTTTGCCTTAGAATTCTAAAATTGTTTTTTTTCCAAAATACTAAAAGTCTGGTAGGGCTTTGCTTAAACCCCATTTGGATTTTAGAAAAATAAAAGTCACTATAGTCAGGGAAGAGGGTTAGAACTATCAGGTTAGAATGTCTCAACAACCCCCAAGTATTAGTGAAGATAATATTGCACAGGACCTAGTGGAGGAGCTCGACCTCACACCTTACTTACACTTAAATTTCAGAGAAGTAAGGTCCTTAGGCAAACTGAAAAATATATAAATGGGCCTGCATCCAACCAAAGTAGGGCTCCAGGAGCTCCTGGCGGAGTATGCTAAAGGCCACCCCTCTGAACAGGGTGATGACCAGTCAGATGAAGAAGATGTGTTAGAGGAGGAGGATAGCTCCCCCCTCCCAATCATCTCTAAGGAGAGTGCAGGGTCCTTGTAACCTTAACTCCAAGAATCACACTCTGGGACCCTAGGACCTACATAGGTGAGCCAGGGCCCAGAGAAGACATTGGGACTAGTCCCAGTGAAGAGGACAGCTTGTTAGCCAAGCGATTAGATCTAGAGTCCAGACTCCTGGCTCTGGAAAAAGAAAGGAAAGAGATGGGCTTAGCCCCCATCTCTGGTGGCCGCAATAATACCAATAATAAGGATAAAGAGCAATCTTATGATCCTAAAATCCCCAAAGGGATTGTCCCTAAATTTGAGGAAGGTGATGATATCACCAAGTGGTTCACAGCCTTTGAGAGGGCTTGTGATGATAGAAGATTAAAGAAACCTCTTTGGGGGGGGGGGGGCACTCGTGTGGGAACTGTTCTCTGGTAACTGCAGAGACAGGCTTGTGACCCTCTCTGGGCCAGATGCAGGGTCTATGACCTCATGAAGAAAACTCTGATTGAGGGATTTGGGCTCACTACTGAGGAGTATTGAAACAGGTTCAGGGGGGCTCACAAAACCCAGACCTGATCCTGGATAGATTTTCTAGACTACTCAGTAAAGACACTGGATGGTTGGTTAACTGGACACAATGCGCATAATTTTACTGGACTTTACAATTTGTTTATGAAGGAACACATTTTGAGTAATTGCACAAATGAAAAGTTGCATCAACATTTAGTAGACCTAGGTTTAATTTCTCCCCAAGAATTGGGAAAGAAGGCAGACCATTGGGTCAATACTAGGGTGACAAGGACAGCCACTGGGGGTGACCAAAAGAAGGTGGCTACAAAACATCCCCAGGGGAAAGGTGGTGAGAATCCCAAAGATAAAAAGTCTGAGTCTTCCAAAGGGCCCCAAAAACCTGACATGGGGGTGGGTTCCAAGCTACACCCTTTGTGCCTCAGCCCTATAGGGGGAAGAACTTTGATCCTAACAAGGCCTATTGTAACAACTGTAAAAAGTTGGGACATTTAACTGTAGACACAAACTGCCCCTACAACAAAGCCCCTAAGGCACCCAAGTACAGTTACTCCAGGGACAGCCAGTCCACAGATGGGATCAGAGGAGTGTCCAGAGCAAATCTGGGAATACACTCAAGCTAGTCTAGTCTCCTTGGGGGAAATGGAGTTTGCCAATGTAACTGGGTTACCACCCAATTTCAAAAAAGTACTTACAATACCCCTCTATTAATGTAACTAGAATAGAAGCTCTGAGGGATACAGGTGCCAGTGTCACTATGGTGAAAGATATACTGGTTTCCCCAGAGCAATACTTGGTTGGGAAAACTTAACCAGTCACCAATGCTGACAGTGTTACCACCAATCGCCCTATGGCTATGGTGGCACTAGGTTGGGGGGGAGGTTACTGGCCTGAAACTAGTGGTGGTCTCCCCACAGTTACAAAGTGACTGTCTGCTTGGAAATGACTTGAAGTTGAGGAAATAACCCATGCAGCCATGCTGGGTATCCCTAGACTGGTGTGTGTGCAAACCAGAGCACAGAGCAAAAAGAAGGGTGCACAAGTAGGGTTGGAGCCTGAAAATATGGCCCAACCAACCAAGAGAAATACCCAGACGACTGGGGGACCAGCTTCTACACAGCAAACCACTCAGGACCCCCCTCCCCAGGGAGAGGATTCAGAAACGCTAGATGGAACTGAGCCAATGGAGCTTGAGCCTTACCAGGTTGAGCTCTTGGGCCCAGGGGGACCCACTAGGAAAGAGCTGTGCCAGGGACAGCAAGACTGTCCCACTCTTGAAAGCCTGAGGCATCAAGCTCTTTCAGAAGCACAGAGAGATGTCAGTGGTACCCAAAGAGCATATTGGGAAGAGGGATTACTGTATGCTGAGGCAAGAAACCCCACTCCTGGGGGTACCAGGAGAGTGGTAGTGCCACAGAAGTACAGGGAGTTCCTCCTAACTTTGGTTCATGACATCCCCCTAGCTGGATATCTGGGACAAAACAAAACTTGGGAAAGACTAGTCAGTCACTTCTACTGGCCCCAGATGCACCAAAAGGTTAAGGAGTTTGTGAGCTCCTGTGTTACCTGTCAGGCCAGTGGCAAGACAGGTGGCCACCCAAAGGCCCCCCTGATACCACTGCCAGTGGTGGAGGTCCCCTTTGAAAGGGTAGGAGTGGACATTGTGGGTCCAATGGAACCTCCCACAGCCTCAGAGAACAAGTTCTTTCTAGTAGTAGTGGATCGTGCTACTAGGTACCCTGAAGCAATTCCCATTAGGCTTACTACAGCTAGTGGAGTGGTGTGGCTCACTGGTTAGAGGCGGCAGACCTGGAAGCAGAGAACGGCCCAGGACCAGGGTTCAATTCCCGACGCGGCAGAGTCGTGGACCAGGGTTAGCAGACTTGATAATTCTCGCCTCTGTGCCTACTCTAACCAGGGATCACACTTTGCAACTCTGGGCATTAAGCTTGCCTCATCTCTACAACGGCCCCCCACAGATGCCGGGGATGCCTGGTTTCACCGTGGAGGTACCCAGAAGGGACCATCTCACAGGGAAAGCCAGGACGGGTTCCCCAGCAGTCATCAGCGCCAGGACACCCCGAGATGGGGTAACAGTGCGCTTTACAAGTATCATTACATTTTTCATGCAGTAGCCAAGGCCCTCCTGGGTGTCTTCACCAGGGTAGGGTTTCCTAAGGAGGTGGTTTCAGACAGAGGTTCCAACTTCATGTCTGCTTACCTGAAACACATGTGGAATGAGTGTGGTGTGCAGTACAGGTTTACTACCCCATACCATCCACAAACCAATGCCCTTGTCGAGAGATTCAACAAGACGTTGAAAGGTATGATCATGGGACTCCCTGAAAAACTCTGAAGGAGATGGGATGTCCTGTTGCCATGCCTGCTTTTCGCTTATAGGGAAGTGCCACAGAAGGGAGTAGGGTTTTTCCCTTTGAGCTTCTGTTTGGTCCTCCTGTAAGGGGACCACTTTGTCTTGTGAAAGAGGGTTGGGAGCGGCCTCTCCAAGAACCCAAAAAAGACATTGTGGACTATGTGCTTGGCCTAAGGTCCAGAATGGCTGAGTACATGGAAAAGGCATCAAAGAATCTTGAGGCCACCCAGGAGCTTCAGAAGCACGGGTATGACCAGAAAGCAGCACTGGATGAATTTCAACCTGGGCAACAGGTGTGGGTTTTGGAGCCAGTGGCACCAAGGGCTCTCCAGGACAAATCGAGTGGCCCTTACCGTATCCCGGAGAAAAAGAGTGAGGCCACTTACCTAGTTGACCTGGGCACAAGCAGGACCCCCAAAAGGGTTATCCATGTGAACCGCCTTAAGCTCTATCATGACAGGGCTGACATCGCCATGCTGATGGTGACTGGTGAGGTACAGGAAGCAGAGAGTGGACCTCCCTGACCTCCTCTCTTGCAGCCCAAAAAAATGGATCAGTGGATGGAGTAGTCTTTTCAGACACCCTCTCTGCCCAACAGCAGACTGACTGCAAACACGTTTTGCAACGGTATGCTGGTCTCTTTTCCCTAACCCCTGGCCTGACCAACTGGGCTACCCATACTGTGGACACTGGTGACAGTAAATCTGTCAAAAACAAAATCTATCGACAATCAGACCAAGTCAAGGAAAGCATCAGAGCTGAAGTCAGCAAGATGCTGAAGTTAGGGGTAATTGAACCCTCTGAGAGCCCCTAGGCTAGCCCAGTGGTTCTGGTCCCCAAACCTCATCCCCAGGGTGGAAAGAGAGAGATGAGGTTCTGTGTGGACTATAGAGGGCTCCACCCTGTTACCAAGACAGATGCCCACCCCATTGCAAGAGCAGATGAATTGATTGATAAGTTGGGGGCTGACAAATTTCTAAGTACCTTTGACTTGACTGCAGGATACTGGCAGATTGGCCTTGCCCCGGAGCAAAAGAGAAAACAGCATTCTCCACCCCTGATGGGCACTATCAGTTTACTGTGATGTAGTTTGGGTTAAAGAATGCCCCTGCCACCTTCCAGAGGTTGGTGAACCAAGTCCTGACTGGGTTGGAGTCCTTTAGTGCAGCTTATCTTGATGATATTGCTGTATTTAGCTCCACCTGGCAGCATCACCTGATCCACCCAGGGAAGGTTCTACAAGCCCTGCAATCTGCAGGACTGACTATCAAGCCATCCAAATGCCAAACAGGGCAGGGTACTGTGGTGTACTTGGGCCACTTTGTTGGTGGAGTGCTTATGGGAGTCCCAGTCTTTAAGAGGGTCAAGGCAGGCAGGTCCTCCGGGGGACCCAAGGTGGCTGTCCGCAGGAGTCGCCGGGATTAAGCAGGAGCAGGTTCCAGAGTCGACAGGCCGGTAGGGCTGGGGCCAAGTCAATCGGTGTCTTGTCCAGATCTTAGCACCTGCACGGCGGGTCTTCTTCTTCTTGATCTTCTTTCTTCTTTTCCTATCGGGATCAGAGGAAGAAAGGTTCAGGGAGCCCCTAAATACTGAATTTAGGGTTGGTACAGGCAGGACAAGTGCAGTGACCAATAGGTCCCTGTCCTGGGGTGGGTACACCCCCTAGTCTGCTCCTCTCAGGTGGGAGGGGGGCAGGAGCCTAGCTGTGATTGGGCAGGGCTCCCCATCCTCAAGATAGCCGGAGCCCGGGGTTGTGCTTTACCTCGCCTCGCCCACCTGAGGGGTGGGGTTGGCACAGGCTGGCACACCACCATTCCTGAAGTAGGGTTTCCCGCCAGAGTAGGGGTCAGAACCGGTGGGGCTCATGCACCTGTGCCCACACCACTGGCATAGGGCACCCAGCTAGAGGGGTGACTGAGGTATGCCAGGGCAGTGGGTCTTGTGGGCATGGCACACAGGGATGTGTCTAACAGAATGGTAACCTGCACACCTTTAATTTCCTCAAACAGGTTTTTATCTGATTCCAACACAGTAGTCTATGTTATTTAGTAAATTGGTGCTGACCCTGGAAATCCCTGAGTAGCCCCTGTCAGGTAAAATATATCATTGTAGTTTAAACAAAATCTGTTTAAGTACCGGGGTGCACTGTTCAAAAGCCCAATTAGGTGCTAATAATGATACTACAAATCAAATCATCATGAAACCAATCAACCATTATGATTTTCATACATTGAAATAAGTGGATACTTTTCGGTTTATTGTCCGTTTGTATTCGAAAAAGTTGCAACATAAGTGTACACATATATTTTTGCAGTGTGTTCCCCTGATGAAGGTGTCCACACCGAAATGGGAAATGTTTGATGCATTGTTGAAGAATTGAACGCTGGAACATTGTAGATTGCCAACATAAAGATTGCATATGCTTGATGAATTATGGTTTCTCTTGTTCTTTTTCTTCTTGTCTGAAAGTTTCATTTATTCAAGCATAATTGATATAATTGGCGATTCCTTATGACCAACCCAATAGTGGCCGATATACAAATGATGAAATTTGTGGATTTGTGCATTTTTTCTATTGTATAAGAATAGTCAAATGTATGATTTGATTTGTAGTATCATTATTAGCATCTTATTGGGCTTTTGAACAGTGCACCCCCGTACTTAAACAGATTTTGTTTAAACTACAATGACACAGGGATGTGTGACATGTTGACTCTTTGTTTAGTTCTGTACCCTGACACCCACACACTGCCTTTGCAGGCTGAGTGTCTAAGTACAGAACTAAACAAAGAGTCGAATGGCACACAACCATGTGTGCCATGCCCACAAGTCCCACTGCCCCCGCATACCTCAGTCACCCCTTTAGCTGGGTGCCCTATGCCAGTGGTGTGGTCCCTGAGCAAGTGACCAGGAGCCCAGCTCCCACATCCGCGTGGCCTGCTAGCCAGCAGCCACCAACTGAAGGCCCCCTGTCTCACATTGGATAACATTGGGCCTAACTACCTCTGCACCCGGCTGCCCTAGTGCCACTGAGGGTGTACCAACTGTACCTACCTGACCCTGGGGGACCCCTGAGTCTATGCCCAGAACCTTAACTTCACTGGTCGAGTCCTCACCTGCAAACCGATAACTCACTTTCCTGCCATAGGATAACATTGACTGGTCTGACTCAAAAAATCTTCTAAGTGTAAAGTTTTGAAACTTTAAAATATTCCTATAAAATCAGCCGAAAACCGAATTCCGAAGTACTCCCCTGTGATCCGGAGAGACACCAGCACCTTGTAGCCCAGTACTGAACTGCAAAAGTAATCCTAACCGGGTTTACAAGTAACCTGAATTTTCTCCATAGGAATCCATTGTCTGCGTTTCTATGAAATTTCTTCTAAGTGTCTACTTTTGAAAACTTGAAATATTCCGTAAAATTCCTACATACTACTGAAACGTAATTACTTATCTGTCTTAAGTAGAGATCCCAGTGCAGGACCTAGGAGCCCAGTACAGGATTACAAAAGTAACAAGAATGTACTTTACCTGTAACCTGAATTTTATCCCATTGGAAACATTGCTAGATTTTCACTGAAAGGTTTCTAAGTGTGAACTTTTGAAATACCTTTATATTCCTGAAAAAGCATTGCAATAACCAAAACGTTTTTACCACACTGTTTTCAGCCTACACCCGAGACTGAATCTAGGATCCAGTCCTGGAATTACAAAAGTAATCGACAAAGTAATTAACTGCATTTTTGGAGAAAAACCCATTGAGCTCAATGTTTTTTTTTTTTGAAAACCTTTATTGTGCATCACATGAATACAGTTACGGGCCTACAACCATCTTGGCCGGCCTCGAAATCAATTCGTAGCACGATCGTCAACCAGAAAGCACCTCCGTAGTTCACCATTACAACAAACTGCAAATATCACAAAGAGCAATTCGAATAGACGTGACCACTGAGTTAAAGGATCAGATAAGGTTCATTTTAAAATATATGATAGGAAGGATCAGACGGCATACAATCAACCTAAGGGCACAGGGTGGGCAATGCAAGCGTCAGGATGTCCACAGAGTTAATAATCAATATCAGGGTGTCGGTGCTACAGTACACATATCAGGACGAAGGAATTTCTAATTACATTTCACACCAGTCATTGCCCACCCCATGAACGCAAGACCATCTTAATAAAGTTAGCAATATCCCAAAGTACAGGTACGACAAGAGGTGCAATACCTAATCCCCATTCTGACCCGAGAAAGGAAAAAAAGCTAAGGAAACAAAGAAAAGATAAGTGAGGGAAAAAAAGGACCCATAGAAACTAAGGAAGGACAAGAAAACAAAAAAAGAGGACCCCTCCCCCTAACCCCCACCCTGCACACATGCAGAGGCTATGGCTTACCCCCCCTAGCAGCGTGCCTGTCGCCCGTAAAAAGAGTACCCGAAATATAGTACAGAAAAGAAAAAGAAAAAAAATTATTAAAACTGAAGGAGGGCCATCCATACTGGCTCCCGGCCACCCCTTCCCGCAACAAACCCAGGTCCCTCCCCAGAATACAAAGCACAATTGAGGTCAGTCAATACAGTAAGAATTGGGGAGAATCTTCCACGTACCGCGCAAATAGTATAACAAAAGATCGCGCAACCCTCACCTCCGCCAGCCATATTAGTATCAACATTTGGGGAAGCACATTATCCCTGGCCTGTCCTTGCAAGTCCCCCTGGGCATGCCCGTCGATTTATTCGCCCAGCAGCCAAGGTAGTAACGCAACGTGTCCAAGCAATACCGGAGAGCAGCAGACAAAGACAAAATGGACGTCGCCGACCACCAACAGAGTCATCACCACTTGCGGCCATCTCTCCGAAGACAGTCCCGGTACTCGTACTCCACATCAGAGAAGTCAGGACGAGAAAGGGGATAGCAGATACCAGAGCCAGCCGTTGGTTAAACACCGCCCGGGGTGTCAGTGACGGTGCGATAGACCAGGCCGCCGTCAGTTGCTGAGAAAGGGATCCGTCAGAGTAGACCAAACACACGGAGGTCTGTCCACAGGCCACGGCAGAATCCGGGATCATCAGCTCCCCTCCGTACACATTAGCGGCCTCAACACCACCCACAAAGATAGTGTGGGGCAGGTCTGGGTGCACCCCGGACCCATCCGATCGTGATGACTCCAGCGTAAGCACAACCTCTTCAAGCTTACTCCCCAGAGCTAGGGAGCCATGCTTCCAGACAGACCGAAGGTCACCAAGAGTGGCGAGAATATCGCCATACGATAGTGTAGCCCCCTTCTCCTGTGCCACCGCTCCACTTGGTATCGCACAATCCCCACTTCGCTGTGTCGTGATAGCCGGGACGGCACATTTCATCCCCTCCAGGCGGCCATCGGGCATTCCCACCGTGAGGGGAGATTGGGAGTCGGCCATGGACGATTGCAATCCGGTCGGGCCACCATCCGATGCATGGTGACAGTAGGGGCCGTCATCCAGGAAGCGATCTCTGGTTATGGCCATGCTCGCTCCAGCTAAGCGTTAACGGGAAAATCGGGAGTGGTCCGCGAAATCCGGGCAGTTTTGTAATTTGCGTCGGAGCAGCACACCCTCGATAAGCCAACTGTTTTCAAGCTTTCCCTCGGGCCATCTCATCAGGGACGCACTCCGACTGCATCCGTTATTACGGAGAGCGTTTGCAGCGAGATTCAGGCCGTCAGCCAATGCGCTCCGGCAGACCGACTCCTCCCAGGCAAAGATGGCCGTTGTTGTTGATGTAGCGCCCGGCCCTGTAGCTCACTCGAGGTCCCGGTTCCAGGGTCACTAGGGCCGCAACTTTCCGGCGCACGTACCTCCGGCTGTGGGGCTGGTAGAGACCTCGGGATCACACAATCGATATCGGGTCACATTCAGCAGCACAAAACTATTGCGCATTCTCAGGATCATATGCAGGATATCCGTGCGGGGCTCGGAGGTTTGTAGAGCCGGGAGCCTACGCTTCCATCCCGGTCGCCATCTTGGCTCCTCCTCCATTGAGCTCAATGTTAAATTGTGTTTAGAATTGTGTTGCCTACTGCAACCCCTGTACCTACTGTGTTTACCCAGTTATTACCTTTCTGCAAAGTAATTACCTGAGATCACCCATAATTGAGAAAAGTATATTTTGATACCTGTTGGTTCTAAAAATAAAACAACTATATATTTTTGACATAAAAACTATTGGCCTGGAGTTCAGTCCTTGAGTGTGTGAAACCTTTTGCTGAGTGAGTGTGTACAACAAATGCTTTACACTGTCCTCTGGTACTGCCTTACTGCTCGACCAAGCTACCACTATTAAAGAGTAAGGTTAGCCCTGACTTTTTTAAAAATAAAATCTGTTTATTAGCATTTTCAAACAACATGCAGTAAACATTGCATTAACAACTCCTGTCAGTCACTAAATGTCACATCAAAACAGAAATCTTTTTTAAATCTGTGGCACATTCAACGAAGGAAGAAATAATAGGTATCAGCATGCGCCCTTTGACAAACGAAGTGCATACAATTGAACAAATACAGTGGCGTCAAGGCCTCAAGACAACAGTCTATGATTCCAAGCATATCCTTATGCAGTAGTGGCACACAATGCCCACCTCCCCATCTCGACACATGCCCAAGACCTCCCCAGCACAGACAACAGATGGATGATGAAATCAGCCCAGCACAATCATCGCATTATACACATTAGGCAAAGTGTCCAATATCCACCATGAATATCATTCATCATCACCTACCCCTCCGTCACACTGTTGCCTGCTCATCCACTGTGTAAACGGTTCACAGATGTCCCGCGGTCTGGAGGTGGATGGCATCAGTTCCCAGAAAATACCCAATTGTGTATGCCCATAGGTAACATCCGTAGTCCATCCCTTTATCGTGGGCACCTTACACCTCCCCCAATGTATTGCTACCGTCCTTTTGGCATACAATAATAGCAGTGCATGCAATTTCCTGAATTTGGGTGGTGTGTCTTTAACATATCCCAGAATGCCTAACTCAGGAGACGGGACATCAGTGCGTCCCACAATTTGGTTTACAGCTGTAAAGATCGCGGACCAACAGCCCTCCAGTTTAGTGCAGGACCATGCCATATGCAGGAATGTTGCGGGAGAATAACCGCACCTCCAACACCCATCTCCCTCTCGGAGCCCCATTCTGTGAAGACTGATCAGTGTTCGATACATCCTGTGTAAATACTTAAAATGAATTAGGCGCAATTTGTAATTAGGGGAAAGTTCAGTGAGTTGTCCGCAGCAGAAGTTCCACTGGTCCTCAGTGATTGCGGCAGGCAACTCCTCATTTCACCTTTGCAATGCCGTTGATTGGGCCACAGGCGCGTCCCGCTGCATCTGTTTATATAATCGAGTTACCAGTTTCTTAGGGGATGGGGAACTCACAATGTTCTCAAGCGCAAGAAAGGTCAGGGGAGCCCCTGGGAAGTCGCTGCACATTTCTCGGCATGCGGATTTTAGTTTGTGATAGAGAAAGGTGGTTCCTGGCCCTCAGCGACCACAGGTAAGGGGAGGAATTCATCATTTGGGAATAGATCTACGTACTTTTGGAGGCCCAGCTTTCGCTGCAATGAATGTCCGTTGCCACCTGCAATGCATGGTAGCAGAGGGTTATGAGCCAAAGAAAATGAAGGGGCGTACATCAGGGGAACACCTGCCCTCTTCCGCAATTCATCCCACACCCAGCGTAGAGTATCCGCTGTGTCAACATCTCCTCTAGGGCGTTTCGCCTTCGTGCACACAGCCACCCGCAGTGGAACCGGTGCTACAGCGTCCATCTCCACGGCCACGTGCGGCTGCAACGGGGTTGGATGTATCCAAAAGTGGAGAAATTGAGCCTGAGCACATAGCGCATAGAGGTGCATGTCTAGGGCCCCCAGTCCTCCCCTCTTCAAGGGCATTGTTAGTATGTCCCAGGCGATCCGTACCTGCCCATCCGCCCAGACCAGAGTGACAAGTTGTGATTTCAGCGAGGTAAAAAAATGCGACGTGAGTGGAATCGGGATATTTACAAAAAGGTAAAGGAACTTAGGCAATAAGATCATTTTTCTCTAAGAAAAGAGAGGGACCCAAACCAACCCAAAGGAGTAGGGTACCAGAAGACAAACTGTCAAAAAAGTTTTCCCCTTTGGGTGAACTTATAAGTGAACCACAGTTTAACACTAAGCATACATAAAATACATACACTCATATAAATTAGGAGCAGCTAATGAGCAACATGAAACAGTCATACAAAAATGTACATTTTATTTCGGTAAATTTAAAAGCAAAAATTAAAAACAAAACATTGTAATACATCAAAAGTTCATTGTACAAAACATGGGACAACACACTAGGAAAATAATTCCAGTTAAAAAGGGGAAGAAATCACTAGTATAAATTGATTGATGATCCCTACTCCAAATTAAAATAATTGTATCCCATGGGATACAATTATTTTAATCCTGAAGAAGGTTTTTGGCTTTGAACATTTACATGCCTTAACCGAAACGCGTTGATGCAATTGTTTGGGTGGAGAAACACTAAGTCATTGAGAAAAGATACTCCTAAAACCGTGAAATCGAATGTATGATTTGGAGTAGGGATCATCAATTTATACTAGTGATTTCTTCCCCTTTTGAACTGGAATTATTTTCCTAGTGTGTTGTCCCATGTTTTGTACAATGAACTTTTGATGTATTACAATGTTTTGTTTTTAATTTTTGCTTTTAAATTTACCAAAATAAAATGTACATTTTTGTATGACTTTCATGTTGCTCATTAACTGCTCCTAATTTGTATGAGTGTATGTATTTTATGTATGCTTAGTGTTAAACTGTGGTTCACTTATAAGTTCACCCAAAGGGGAAAACTTTTTTGACAATAAGATCATTTTTGACAAGGCAACCCGCCCTGTAAGCGAAAGAGGTAGCCTGGTCCACATCTTCACTTTGCCCTCCAGCCAAGTCATAGCTCGACCGAAATTCAGGTTCCAGATCTCTTGGAGAGATCTACTGATCCAAATGCCCAAATATTTAACCTCTTCAGCTTTCCACTTCAAGGGGAATTCCGAATGCACCTGCGGGGTGCTGTCCGTCAAGGGGAACATGACTGACTTGGACCAATTTATACAGACACTGGCTAGCCCCCCAAAGCGAATAAATTCGCGCAGTACTGGGTCCAGGTTTTGTTCAAGGTTGACGAGGTATAGGGTCACATCATCTGTATATAAGTAGATCAACAGGCTCCTGGAGCTGAACCCAATTCCCCATGCAGTGTGGTGTTGTCTGATACGAGCCGCCAGCGGCTCCATTGCGATGGCAAAGAGCAGCGGGGACAGGGGGCAACCCTGCCTCGTGATATAGGAAATGGGTCAGAAATCAGGCCATTTACCTTGGTCCGGGCGCTCGGAGCTGTGTATAACAGTTTAATTCTAATTAATAAAAAGCAAACTGAACCCCATTCTAGTTAAGATAGCAAATAAATAAGGCCATTCTAAAGTGTCAAAAGCCTTTGTTGAATCCAAAAACACCACAGCAGCGTGGACACTGGGGTGCAGGTAACGCAACGTCGAAAAAATAGTGCATAGGTTGTGTGACTTTGAGCGCCCCGGAATAAAACCCGACTGGTCGGGCAACGCTACCAAGGGCAAAAGAGGTTGCAACCGGTTAGCAATTAATTTGGCCAGTATTTTAACGTCAACATTAATTAACGAGAGGGGCCTGTAAGAGTCCAATTCGTCTTCCGATTTGCCCGGCTTTAGCAGCGTGATTATCATGGCCTCTCGCATCATGGCGGGTAATTGCCCAGCCTCCAGTGCTTCCTAAAACACCGCCAGTAACCTAGGAGCTAGCTCCTCCACGTAAGCCTTGTAAAAAGCTGTGGTGAGGCCATCCGGGCCAGGGGCTTTGTCTAGTGGCAAACTCCTTATAACCTGGGCTACATCGTCAGCGGATTTCGGGAGGTCCATATATGTCCTGTATGTGTCGTTAAACCAGGCTAGGCTAATGGAATTGAGAAAGGACTCCATTCCCTACGGGCGAGCACTCTGGGTGGCGGTATACAGGGTAGAATAAAAGCCAGAAAAAACCTGTAAGATCTACCTCTGGCCTCTGACTACAACACCTGCCGTGTCATGTATCTCGCGTATGTAGGTTGCAGTTCTAGATGGTCTGACCATAGCAGCTAGGGTACGCCCCGGTCTATCTCCCTCCCCATACCTCCTGGCTTCTGCATATTTGCCGAGGAATGTAACCACCCGTTGTGCCTTTTCAGCGTATTCTAACAATTTATCCTTAAGCAGGCCAGCAGTTGTGCGATCTCCCCATTGTAGTATTGCGTCTCAATGATTTTGATGTCAGACTCCAGGGGGCCAGTGTCCCCCGAATAGCCTTTAACAACCCCGCTTGACGAGCTATGCATTTACCACGGATTACTACTTTAAAGGCCTCCCATAAGGCGCCCTCTGTATCGACAGACCCTGTGTTAATCTGAAAGTAGTCCTCAATGTCATGTCGTATCTCCTCCTTGAAGGCTTCATCTAGTAGGGCATGTGGAGGAAGACGCCATGAAAAAGTGCGTCTCAGCATATTCGGGAGCGATATCTGCAACAGGCAAGGGCAATGGTCCGACAGGGATCTCGGCAGGTGCTTGACTGCCTCAGTGCAGGCGGCCATGTCCCTGGACAGGAGCCAAAAGTCTAAGCGGGAGCATGCATTGTGGTGATCTGAGATACAGGTGCCTTCCCTCAATGGTTTGTGTCTACTTCTCCAGATATCTACCAGGTCTCCTTCAGCTATTATTTCCCTCAGGGCCTCAGTGGCCGCGGGGTGCAGGGTCCTGGTTGTGCCTTTCCTGTCTACCACATCATCAAGTATGGCATTAAAGTCTCCTCCCCATATAATCGAGTCACAGCCAGATGCTCTAATTCTGGACCAGGTATCAGTAAAGAAATCAGGTGAGTCAGTATTTGGGCCATATACAGCCACGATGATGATGGATCTACCACATAGGAGCCCCTGCACCAGGACAAACCGCCCCTCCGGATCCCTTTGTACAAAACCCTTCTTCCAATCCAGGCCTCTCTTAAGTAGCACAACAACTCCCCGGGCATAGTTAGAATATATGGCTGAGTAATCATGTCCCCATCTAGCGTGGCAGAGTCTAGGGGAATGCGTGCTGTTTAAATGTGTTTCTTGTAAGAGGCATATATCCACATTGTGACGGGTCAAGTAGGCGTGTACCAATCTCGCTTTCCTGTTATCATTAAGGCCTCGCACATTCCAAGTTAGAAAATTAAGCGTTGCATCAAGAGGGCTGTACAGCTATAGCATAGAATCTGATAGCATCGACCCAGGGCACGTTATACGACCTACATAATAAAATCATAGCCATGTACCCAACTGAAATGTGACCGACAGGTAAGAACCAAACATCTCCACCCCTCCCACCCCCACCAACCCTCAAATTAGGTTGTGAATTACCCCCCTCAAATGCAACCCATAGAGCATTTAACATCAAAGTTGGGAGCCTTCCCTTGGAGGCGTAGCAATACCGGCAAACTACCTTGCATCGCACAAGGTGGCCGGAAGGTCTAAGGAGACCTCAGCACTCCCCAAACTATAACGATATAGAAAAACAAGGAGGGACTGCATGTGAATTAGAGGTTGGAGCACTCTAAACAGAACAGATAGGCAATCGTGGTCCCCTGAATGGGAGTCAAGACACGGAAAACACAATGCTCATACGATACCCAGGTCAGTCATTGTCACTCAGAGCGCCTCCTTCCGCCTCCGCTGCCGCCTGCTTCTTCTTGGTCGACTTCCCCCCACATGTTTTGCAAATTTGAGTGCTGATTTGGCATCCAAGAAGAAATGAGGCTTCCCATCCACAGACACCTTCAGCTTCGCAGGGTACAGTAGAGAATAAGGGATCTGTGCCTGTAGTAAGATGCGCTGGTGTAAAATCAGGGTAGAACGATAGGGTATTTCCCTTGTGCGTGATTTGGCCCTCCTCTCTAGCTAATCGCAGGATGAGATCTCTGTCCTGATAGTTCAGTAGTTTGGCAATGATGGGCCTTGGCGCCGTCCCCACAGGAGGCCTCTGACCTAGCGACCTGTGCGCCCTTTCCACCACAAACACCGCAGAGAGATGTGGATCAAACAACTCGTGGAGTAGGTCCGTGATGAATGTTTCCATCTTGGTAATGGCGGCCGTCTCCGGTATTCCTGTGACGCGTAGGTTATTGCTTCTCGACCTAGCCTCCAAGTCCTCATTCTTGGCTCGTATGATACCTAGGAGCTTATCCATTTGAAGCAGTTGCTCCTTAGTCTCAACCTGGAATTCGTGACATTCTGTATGACGGTTCTCAAGCACATCTAAACGTGTCTCATGCGATGAAATGCAAATGCTACTTACCAGTATGCATCTGTTCTTGGCATGTAGGGCTGCTGACATTCATATCTGTGCATAGATCGCCGCCTAGTGTTGGGTCCGGATGATTGCACATTGTTGTCCTGGAAGAGTCTTCGAAGTATCACGAGATAGGTGGCTCCTCCCCTGGACTACAGTGCGCATGGGCAACGACTCCATCAACCGCGTCCAGTTGAGAGGTCAAGGTGTCGAGCTTAGCGTCTATGTTCCGAAGACTGGAGCGCATGTCCAGCATAAGTGTCCTGAGATCTGGGCTCTGGTCGCCTGCAGCTTGGTCTCCCGAGTTTTCGGCCTGTGTTTCAGACTCAGTGTATTCCTGCTTAGTGGAGCGTTTGTTTTCAAAAGTGAGTTTGGGTTGCCTGGCGTCCTGCCACCCCATGATGACCGTGCCGCGGGATGCTGGACCAGGGGGACTCTTGTGGCCCCGTACCAGTGAAGCCAGGAGTGATGAAGGATTGTTCCAGCAGATCACACATCTGGCATTGGACAGCAGCTACACCACCAAGCACGGGGTAATACAATTGAGGAGGATGAACGCTTCCACCACCTGTTACTCGCCCCAACAAGGCGGGATCCCCCGGATTCTCCAGGCCCCGGTACCAGCAGAAGAGATGTAAGTTCCGTGCACCACTCCACAACAAGCGGTACCAGGAGTTGCAACCAGCAGGCCGTCAAAGTAGTCCCACGTTGCAGGCAGTCCCCCACGCACAGTCTTCCCCACGATCCCAGTGCGCAAATTATTGGGCAATATTATTTAGGTGGCAGTTTAGCAGGCGCTCCAAAAATCACAGAGGCATCTATGTCGCTCCCAGGGGTCAAAGAGAGGATACCACCAGCCTGCTGGTCTTGCACAGATTCCCCGGGGATCGGGCGCCTGGTTTCCAGCCTCACCTCTCTAGACGCCGCAGGAGGGACTGCACAAAATGGCAGCCGTCGCGACACTCTGCTAACTCCTGATGCCAAAACGCCCCTCCAATGTCACAAAGCCAGCGCGGGTGTTCAATCTCAAATTCCCCTCATTCAGCAGGACAACCCGGGGCACCAACAGCAAGGGCGTGCAGGTATGAGCGTCGCAACGTTACCACTTTCCATATTATGACAGCGCCGACATTCACATTTCATCAATTGAATCTGGGCCGCAGCCGCTGTAGCTCCGTAGAACTCACAAGTCTCTTGTGCGATCGTTAGGCCATCCGGAGCACCCCTCTCGTTTACTGCAGCCTGTCAGTGGGGGATCGGCAGCACAGCCGCAGAGATGAAATCCGGCCCCTCCCCCGCAGCAGGCTAGGGCCTCCGGGGCAGCGAGCTCAATTAGCTTATCCGGCCGGCCGCAGGTCTCCACATTCGCTCGCGGCCAACCCAAGGGACTCAGGATTTCGCAGAGTGGATCCCGGCGCGACCCACTATCCCAATATGAGGTCTGGTTTGTGCGAGGGCACTCCGAATGCAAGGATAATAGCAGGATAGTTTTCCGACCGGCGGAGCACGCTTAAGAAGCGGCTATTCCGCTGCACAGCAGGCCACGCCCCCCAAGGTCAGCCCTGACTTTAACCTCTTTTATACCTCTGGGGTTTGTGGTCTCTATACACAATATACCTTACTTTGGTCCAGTATATATAGAGCCACTTTCTCACAGCACACATCCCTGTGAGCCAAGCCTGGCAAACACTGCAATAGACTGAGTTAAATCTCCCCTACAGCAGGCTGTACCGCCCCATGGCAGGTTACACAATCCCTCTTGTGAGGATATCACGGCATGAGCAGATATGCACGTACATCCATTCTCAGACACTATAAGTAAGTAGTAAAGCCATACTGAATTCATGGGTTGGACGCTTGTCATTTCGAGTTCCACAGCTCCATGATGGCTTCACCGAATCCCCAAATGTTTTCTACCAAACATCTCACATTGATGAACCCACACTGATGCCAGTGTTGGATTGATTAATAAATGCACTCAGAGGGCTCCTCAGAGGTGGCTCCTGAAAACCTATTGAGGCCCTAGTGTGTGCCTGACTGGTCTGCACCAGCCTGTCTTTTCTAAACATGTTTCTGACCCCCCTGAGGTGGGAGAGTTGTGTTCTTGTAGGCCAGAACCAAAGTCTGCTCTGGGTGGAGGTGCTTCACATCTACCCCCAAGCAGGAACCGCATTGAAGGGCGGCTAGCCTCAAAGGCTTCCTGTCCTTTGTTATGCGGACCAGGGCCTCTCCAGCTAGTGGTGACGCCCGCCCCACTGACCAAGCCCCACTTTTTGAAGGCAAGGTCAGTAGGAAAATTAGTAAGCAGGAGAGGTGTGTCCCCTCTCAACCAGGGCCACCCCTAAGGTCTCCTGAGCAAGGTGACCACCTTGTTTGAGAATCCTCTATATGGCTTTGGCGGAGTCTAGTAGATAGGGGTATGCCCTTCCCCAGTGGGAGTGGACATACAAAGGGTGTATTCACCCTCCAGGTAAGGAGCCCCTTGGCTACTAGCTGCCAGTCCATGTAAGGGTCCTAAAGGAAAATGCTACTTACCAGTATGCATCTGTTCTTGGCATGTAGAGCGGCAGATTTCCCCACTTAGCATTAGATCGCCATCTGGTGTTGGGCTCGGATGATTGCATGTTGTTGTTGTCTTGGAAGAAGTCTTTGTAGTTACGAGATAGGTGACGCCTCCCTTGGACGATAGCGCGCATGGACATCGACTCCATCCTTAGATTGTTTTTCGCCATGATGGGAAATGATGGAGCTAGTAGAAAGGAAAAAGATGCCCATGTGTGTATATCTAAGTAAGATAGAAGTGGAACACATACAGGTCCCTGGGAGGCTGGTGTGTGTGTGAGAATCTGCAGCTCTACATGCCAAGGACAGAAGCATACTGGTAAGTAGCATTTTCCGTTAGAGGTATAGGAGCTGCAGATCTCACACTTAGCATAGATTATACAGCAGTATCTCCCCTAGCGGTGGTCACCTGTATCTATTGCAGTAGTTTGAAAAAAAGTTTTGAGGACAGCTTGGCCTACAGCAGCTTGCTGCTTGGCTTGCACATCAACACAATAGTGTTTAGTGAAGGTGTGTGTTGTAGACCATGCTGCTGCCTTACAGATGTCTTCTAGGGGAATGTTCCCTAAGAAAGCCATACAGGCTCCTAGCTTGCGTGTGGAGTGCGCTCTAGGAGGAATTGTTAATGTGCGTTTTGCTTTTTAATAGCATATTTGGATACATTTTACAATCCACCTTGCAATACCATCTTTAGAGATGGGATTGCATTTATGTGGTGGAGAGAAAGCTACAATTGTTTTGTTTTGTGAAAGGATTTAGTTATGTCAATGTCATAAAGAAGGGCTCTTTTCACGTCTAGGGTATGTAGAGCTCTTTCTGCTACAGAGTCTGGGTTTTGAAAAAACACTGGCAACTCCACTGATTAAGATGAAATGGAGTGATGACTTTAGGAAGGAATTTTGGATTTGTTCTGAGGACCACTTTGTTACGATGTAATTGTAAAAATGGTTCCTGTATAGTGAAAGCTTGAATCTCACTTTCTCTTCTAAGATAGGTAATGGCAACCAGGAAAGCTGTTTTCCATGTGAGGAACTGTAGTTCAAATTTGTGTAAAGGTTAAAATGGGGGTCCCATGAGCCTGGTAAGAACAATATTTAGGTTCCACACTGGAGAGGGTGGTAACCTAGGAGGAATGGTTCTCTTCAATCCTTCCATAAATGCTTTAATTGCAGGGACTCTAAATAGTGACAAATGTTGTCTGTTTTGTAAGTATGCAACAAGTGCTGCAAGATGTAAACGTATAGATGAGTATGCTAGATTACATCGTTGTAAGTGCAGTAGATAGCAAATGATATTCTGGAAGGAAGCATCCAGTGGGTCAATATGATTATTGGAGTAGTAAATGGTTAACCTTTTCCACTTTGAAGCATAGCAAGCTCTGGTAGTGGGTCGTCTGGCTTTTTTTTTTAAATAAAAATTTGTATTCAATTTTGCACAATAAAATATAATATTCTCCATTAGGTCATGTTTTACAGAAGTGACCACGTTTTCATTGCACTTGTTCACATTGGTTACTTCCATATACATTTCGGCCCATCTCATCATACTTGCAACAGACATTTGGCTTCCCTTCCCTCCCAATTATTTATAGTGTAGCCCATCTGTACATAATGCTGTCCCCTGTACCTCCATCATCCCGGGCTAGTATCTGGGCTTGACTCTGTTTGCGGAGGTTCACATATATAGCCTCTAAATTTGTTCCACTTCCCCCAAATCTTAGACCATTTCTTGGGGCATCCCCTGTGTGTGAAAACTGCCCTATCTGCCACCATCGCCTCATCCAAATCATTTCTCCATTGTTGGTAAGCGGGCAACACATCCGTGCCCCAGTTCCTAGCTATGTTTCTTTTTTCAATCATCATCCCCAGTGTAGCTAAATTCTGCAACTGTAGATTCAGGTGTGTGAGTTCCCACATGTGCAGGAGGCATCTCTTTGGGACTTCTACCCCTCCCGCTCGTGATATAACACTCATGATTTTTCCCCAGTATGTTTGGATCCGCGGGCATTCCCATAGTATATGGTAGAATGTACCTGGGAGGCCACAGTTCCGCAAGCACAGTGCATTAGGTGCGCTGCCTATTTTATGCTTTGTTGTGCAGGAGTAATACATGCGATGGAGTACCTTTAGCTGTACTAGTTTGGGCTTGGATGTTACACCCCTTCGCCTGGTGAAGCCAATGCGTCCTGTCAGTCCGAATCTTCCATGTCGGCCAAGTCTGTCTGCCATCTTTCCCTTAAGGCCGTTCCGTTGTGGGGTCTGGTAGGTTATTTATGATCTTACGGTATGTCTGGGAGATAGCCTTTTTTTAACATATGGTCAGTGAGGAGTCTGTCTTCCAGGGGAGCAGCCTCCGGTAGTTGTGTCTCTGGAGGAATGGTACTCCTAAGTGCATGTCTAATTTGGGTGTACCTGTATAATTCGGTCCCTGCCATGTTGTATTTCTCATGCAGTGTTGCAAAGGGAATAACCTCCCCCTTTAACCAAAGATCCCCTATTTTGGGGATACCAATGAGGTCTCATTTTTTGAAGCCCTTTGTGTTTGACAGATTACCTAGTTTTTGGGTCTCCCAGAGGGGGGTGGCCTGCGTCAGCACTCCCTCCCAACCTAATGCCCGTTGCGCCGCATGCCATATTGTGATTGTGTGAGCTGTGGGGCCTGTGAGTATATTCTTCTGTTTAGTGGTGTATAAGACTTTCATGAACTGGTCCGCAGGTAAAACATACCTGTCCATTCGAAAGGCTGGTTCGTCCTGTGGTGCATGCAGCCAGTGATTTATCACCATGAGTTGTGACGCCCAATAATACAGTTTTATGTTAGGTAAAGAGATTCCCCCGTCATACCAACTACAGGGCAACTTGTGTTGTGCTATGCATGCAGTCTTTCCGTCTCACAGTAGAGCGGAAACCTCTGCTTCAATTGCTTTGAAATATGTGGGAGGGCTGGGAACGGGGTGTTTTGGAGGGCATATAGAAATCTAGGCAGGGCCATCATCTTAAAGAGGGCCGCCCTGCCCAGTAGCGTCAGTGGGAGCGACCTCCAGTGCGTAACGTCATTTCGGAATTTCGTGAGTGGTTTCATGAGGTTTTCTTCTACAAATAATGCTGGCTGTGTATTTAAAGCCCCGAGTTGTAATTTGCAGCTCACAGCCCGGCGGGAGCCTTGGTGCAGGTCTGTGTACTATGCAGAGAAGTGATTTTGACCAATTTATAGTGTACCCTGAGACCTTCCTGTATGCCGTGCAAATGTCTAGTAAGCAGCGCAGTGACCGTGCCGGAGACGTCAAGTATATCAGCACATCATCAGCGTAGAGCAAGATGCGATCTTCCCAAGTTGCCTCCCATCTCATCCCCCGGATCATCATGTCCTGTCTTATCCACGCTACTAATGGTTCTAATATCAACGCAAATAGGAGTGGAGACAATGGGCAGCACTGTTTCGTGCCCCTGCCCAGTGTAAACTTCCTCCTGATACGGCCATTCTCCACCACCTGCACCAAAGGTGATGTGTATAACAGTTTAATCGACGAGCAAAACTTTGGGCCAAATCTCACCCGATGGAGGACAGCAAATAGAAACGGCCCTTCCACGAGGTTGAATGCCATTGTTGCATCCAAGGAAAGAATCGCTGCATCCTCCTGTATGGTCGACGTATAGGCCAGTTCCCCGTGGAGACTGCGTACGTTTAGGGCGGTATTTCGTCCCGGCATGAACCCGGATTGGCCCGGGTGTATTAATGTTGCAACACATGGTTGCAATTGCAACGTAAGAGCTTTCGCTAAAATCTTGGCCTCTGCGTTTATTAAGGATATTGGTCGATAGGACGAGCAATTTAACTGTGGTTTACCTGGTTTATGTATCGCCACTACGGTGGCCAAACGCTGGTCTCTCGGTAGCGTACCCTTATCTAAACTCTCATTGTACATAATTAGTAGTTGGGGTAGGAGCAATGCTGCAGCTTTTTTATATAATCCTACCGGCAGTCCATTGGGCCCAAGGGCTTTTCCTGTGTGGAGTGCGGATAGTGCCAGTCCCAGCTCGTTCGTGGTCAGTGCCGTCTCTATGTCAAGGTGTTCTGTTTGCAATAGTGTGGGTAGCCTGATGTCATGAAGAAACTTCAAATTTTCATCCACCGTGGCAGTTGCCTTAGGTGTTTATACTTTTTCATAGTGGGATGACAGCTCTTTCACTATTTGCTGTAGGTCTGTCGTACTGGTGCCGTCATCTCTTGTCATCTGGCCAATCTAGCGGCTTGCCTTCTCATGTCTCTCTAGCCAAGCCAGTAGTTTACCCGTTTTGTCCCCTATTTCGTATAGTAAGTGATTTGTGGCTGTATGCTTAGCTTTGATTTCTTCCGACGCGAATGTCCTATATTCCTGACACGCGAGTGCTAACTCATGTGTAGTGGTGTCTGTCCTGTTTGCTGCATGGGCTACCTCTGCCTGTCGGACTCTCTCCTCCAGTGCCTCTAGGTTTTGTTTGTGTTCCCGCCTGTGATTTGTAATTACTGACGTGGCCTGTCCTCTAATCACTGTTTTGTAAGCCTCCCACAATATGCCCGGCGAGCCCACCGACCGCCCGTTTTCTATGAAGTACTGCTCTGTGGACTTGAGAAGTGTTTTCCTGATCTTAGGGACCTTCAGATATCCAGGATAAAGCGGGAAAGTTTGTCTCCTGCCTGGGGTCTGTGAAATGCATGTGAGTTGTATCGGTGAGTGATCCGAGATGCCTCTAGGTAAGTGAGTTACCTCTAACCTTTTCCCCTGGGTGATCGCTAATGTGAAGATGTAGTCTATCCTCGAGAGACTGTTGTGTACTCCTGAGTGGAATGTGTATTGTCGTTCGGTGGGGTTTAACCTGTGCCAGATATCGATCAATCCCATTGTCTCTATGAAATCCTTCAGGGCCTGATTGGGCTCCCCGGGCGGTCTGCGGTCTAGGGCGGTATCCATTACTGTATTAAAGTTTCCCGAGGTCTTGAAATGTGGTTTGGTGGAGTGTAGGGGGGATGTATACTGACACCATATTGTATGCTTTTCCCTCCCATTGACATGCTAGTGCTGCAAAGTGGCCTTGGTCGTCTGTCCATGTTCCTTTTAAAATCAGAGGCGAGCTCTTAAGGATCAGTATTCCCACTCCCCGGGAGCCCGAGGTGAATGTCGAATGTGCCACCATCTTAAACCCCCAGCGATCAAGTGCTTTACATGTCGAGCCCACAAGGTGGGATTCCTGGATCAGTGCTACGGTCCGGGTCTTGCGTTTCAGGTATTGGAGTACCAACCCTCTTTTAATCTTATTACCCAATCCATTGACATTCCAGGATACGACAGTTAGGGGGGGGGGGGGGCTCAGCAATGTTGGCGTTATCGGGTGGGTGTCTGTGCCTTCAAGTCGCTTCAATGTGTTTTCCATGCGTGGGTGTTACCTTTGTCTGATACAGCCGATGGTGAGACAAACAGTGTGTGCGTGCATAATGGTCAATCTCTGCCAATTTGTAGTGGAGAAATAAGAATACATCAAAACCCCAACATAAACTTAGTACTCGTACTCTACCCTCTGTTGCTAACCTTATTGTGTTAAGACAATCGTCAGTGTACATGCAAAACAATAGAGCAAAATTGAACCAAGAACCTAAGACCCCCAACTGTCCCTCAGTTGCCTCCCCCCTCCCTGCCCGGCGGAACTGAGCAGAGTGCTTCGATTTCCCAACTTGTACCATGTTACGTGGGGGTGAGTCTATCCGTGATCCTGAAAAGTCCCCCTTAGGAGTCCAACAGTTGCCACAGAAAGTGATAATTAGAGTCCACTCATACCTTTACGGAGCGTCAGCCCAAGCCCCCATTGCTTTATGGTGTTTAATGGTCCTCATATAGTTCAAGCCACCTGCAATGTTCCTAGTCTGGAGATGCTGGCTGCAGCGGCAGCTTCTCCTAGTCGGCCGCTTCTAGCATCAGTGAATGCAGTTCCATGCTTAGTCAGTCTTCGAACTCGCTCTCTTCTCTGGTCCCGGATACTTGCAATTCAGTCCCCCGGCGTTGCTGGTATTTGCCATGTGCTCTGGAGCCATTTGCCAGGCGCCATCCTTCCAACCATTCCTGTGCCTCTTCAGGTGTAGCAAAAAAACACATCTTCCCCTTTGCTTCCACTCGTAGTTTTTCCGGGAAGAGCATTGAGTATTTGAGTTCTCCTGTATGCAACTCCTTTTTCACCTCCATGAAACTTCGTCTCTGGTGACAACCGCTGTGTTATCCGGATAGAATTGAACCATTCCATTGTCGATCCGTATGGGGGGGTGCGATTCTCACGGCCTGCAAGATGGCGTCGCGGTCGCGAAAGTTGAAAATACGCGCTAATATAGGTCGAAGGGGGGCCCCCGGGCCGGTTTGCCGCCTGGCACCCGATGCGCCCTCAACACCGAAAAAAAGCTGGACAGTCCTCTGGGCTGCGGGGGTGGCGCACCCTATTCGCCAAATGATGTCAAAATTTGTTTTAGTTTTCCAAGTCGGACACTCTGCCCTCCTGTAGTGTCTTTGGCCTATGTAGGCACTTTCAAACAAGGACGCCTCGGACCGTCTTTAGCAGCCGTTCCGTGCCGCTCTGTGTGTTTAGCCCAGGTCCCGTCGTCTTTGTGGGCCGCGAGCTGTGGTTGTGGGTGCTGGGCCCGTGCAGGCCCCGCACTCACTTGTCTCACTGTCCAGCGTTGGTATGCTGCGTCTTCCTCCCTTTCGTCCACCGCCAAGAGATTGCAGAGGGCTCAGTTCTTTACGTGCACAGCGGTGAGCGAGTGTTTTTGTGTCGGTGGTGGGTCTGCTGTCGCTATCTCGTTCTTCCTCCTTCTGCGAGCCCCCTCCGGCTCGCTCCCCTGCGAGGCCCCGGTCTCAGCTTGGCTCACAGGCCTCGTCTCTACCGTCGACCTTTTTCCGCCGCTGTGCCACCTACAGGGCTCCGGAGAGGCTCAATCTGCGCCGCAAAACTAGCGGGTCGTTGTCCTACGGCGTACTGCTCTGTGGACTCAGGATTAGTGGATGGGTTTATCGGGGGAATCTCGCGTGGTCACGGAGCTTTAGTTGGCTGCGGCCATCTTGCATGGCTGCTAGCCACGCCCCTCGTCTGGCTTTTTTAATGATGTTCATACAGTCTGGTGTCAGGTTAAGGTAACCAAATTCTAAGACTTCAGGAGCCAGATCGCCAGATTCAGCTGACTTGGATCTGGATGTCTGATCTCTCCATGGTTATGCGTTAACAGGGATGGGGAGAGCACAGTCTTTGGTATGGAACTAGTGAGAGTTCTAGCAGCATTGTGAACCACAGTTGGCGTGCCCATGTGGGAGCTACTAAGATTAGTTTGAGAGACTGTTGTCGGAGCTTGCGTACCACGAGTTGGGATTAGTGGGAGTGGCGGAAAAGCGTTTGCAAATCTGCCTGACCAGTTCATCCATATCGTATTGCCCTTGGACAACGGGTGTGGAAACCTGGCGGCGAAGCTTGGTGTGAGAAGGTGGCTCTATATATACTGGGCAATAAGGCAGTACAGTGTGTATAGAGTCCACAAACCCCAAAGGTTTAACAGAGGTTAAAGTCAGAACTGACCTTACTCTCCAAAGTGGTAGCTTGGTCGAGCAGTAAGGAAGTACCAGAGGACTTTGTAAAGCATTTGTTGTACACACTCAGTCAGCAAAAGGTTTCACACACTCAAGAACTGAACTCCAGGTCAATTGTTATTATATCCTTAGATATAGTTGTTTTATTTTTAGAACCAACAGTTATAAAAATATACATTTCGAGCTACGAGTACTCCCAGGTAAATACTTTGCAGAGGAGCAATAAGTTTGTACACACAATAATTACAGCTTAGCTAATAGCAATACAGTTCTGAAACACACTCTAGAAATGAGCTCAATGGGTTTTCATAGGAAAGTACAGATTACTTTGGTAGCTCCAGGACTAGATCTTGGATTCAGTCCTGGGGTCTAAGCTGAAATCAGATTAGCAAAAACGTTTTAGTTACAGTGATGATTTTTCCTGAATATAAAGCTGTTTTAAAAGTTCACACTTAGAAACTTTTCGAGGTGATTCTCACAATGTTATTCAATGGGAGGAAATTCAGGTTACAGGTAAAGTACGATCCCGTTACTTTTGTAACCCAGCACTAGTCTCCTAGGGCCAGCACTGGGAGCCTAACTTAAAACAGGTAGGTAATTGCGTTTCATTATTTCGTACGATTTTTGAAGAATATTTGCAGTTTTCAAAAGTAGACACTTAGAAGAAATTTCATAGAAAAGCAGACAATGGGTTCCTATGGAGAAAAATACAGGTTACTAGTAAACCCGCTAGGGATTACTTTGGCGGTTCAGCCCTGGGCTAATGGGTACAGTACTGGCTTCTCCCCTGATCACAGGTGAGTATTTTCGAATTTGGACTTGGCTGATTTTATAGGAATATTTTCAGTTTTCAAAACTTCACACTTAGAAACTTTTTGAGTCAAAATGGGTCAATGTTACCCAATGGCAGGAAAGTGAATTACCGGCCTCCAGGTGAGTACTTGGTTGGTGAAGGTAAGGTTCTGGGCACAGACTCAGGGGTCACCCAGGATCAGGTAGGTACAGTTAGTACACCCTCAGCGGCACAGGGGCAGCTGGGTACAGAGGTAGTTAGGCCCAATGTTAGTCAATGAGAGGCAGGGGGGCCTTCAGTTGGTGGCGGCTGGCTATCAGGCCACGCGGTTGTGGGAGCTGGGATCCGGGTCACTTGCTCAGGGCAAGGGGGGAAGTAGATTAGGACAGAGAGGTCACAGCCAGCGGCACTCGGGCGGCTGGGTGCAGGGTGCTTTTGAGCCGTCGGGCGCTCAGTGTTATCCAATGAGGATCTTGACAAAGGAACAAAGGCTGCAGGCTCGGGGACGGTGACTCTCCGGGGGCGACCAGCACTTCGAGAGGCAAGTTGGGATGTTGGAGCACAGGTAGGTACTCCAAAGGGAGGCACAGGGGGCTGCAGGGCTCCGGGTGCAGGGGTGTCTTTGGGTATCGGAAAAGCTTACCCTCGGCTGGTCGCGGTTGGGGTGGCCCCTGGTTCTGAGTCTGCAGGAGGCGGCTAGTTCGTCGAGGAGGGTCTTTGGGCACTGGACTTCGGGTTCCAGTCGCCAAGGGGATGTCCTCGTGGTCTTGGTTCGGGTTGGCCCGGCCCGGGCTCGGCTGGTGCAGAGTGGGCTGGTCCAGAGCTTCCTGGTGGGCACCAGGTGGGTTGTTGCAGCAGAGCCTCTGCTGATGGGAGTCCCAATCTTCGAGAGGGTCAAGGCAGGTAGGTCCTCTGGGTGTCCCAAGGTTGCTGTCCGCGGAGGTCGCCGGGATTAGGCAGGAGCAGGTTACAGGATCAACAGGCCGGTAGGGCTGGGGCCAAGTCAGTTGTTGTTGTTGTCCTCTTAGCAGCTGCGCAGCGGGTCTTCTTCTTCTTTATCTTCTTTCTTCTTGTTGGTATCGGGATCTAAGGAAGGAAGGTTCAGGGAGCCCCTAAATAATGAATTTAGGGGTGGTAAAGGTAGGGCAAGGGCAGGGACCAATGGGTCCCTGTCCTGGGGCAAGTACACCCCTAGCCTGCTCCTCTCCTGTGGGAGGGGGGCAGGAGCCTAGCTGGGATTGGGCAGGACTCCCCATCTACAAATTGGCCGGGTCCGGGGTCGTGCTCCACCTCGCCTCCTCCACCTGAGGGGTGGAGTTGGTACAGGTTGGCACACCCCCCTTCCTGACGTAGTTTTTCCCGCCAGTCTTCCTGCCAGGGTGGGGGTAGGCCTGGTGGGGGGCTGGTTGCTGGGTACAGCAAATGGTCTGGAGAAGCTCTCAGAATCGGTACGCCTTTGAAGCTTCCCCCTGTCCATCCTGGGGGAGGAGACATATCACCTCACCCAGTATGTGCATTGTTGCAGGCCCAGGAGAGCGGGGGTTCTCCACCCAGGGGTCCAGCAACATGTCTGTTGTGTGGCAGCCTCTGCAGCCACTCAGCCCAGACGTGGATTGTAGGTTTGGGTTTTGGAGGGCATCTCTAAGATGCCCTCTCGTGCTTTTTATATTAAATCCCACACTGGCATCAATCCGGGTTTAATGTGCTGAGAAGTTTAGTACCAAACTTGACAGTCTTCAGTGTAGCCATTATGGTGCTGTGGATTTCGTAATGACGACCTCCCAGCATCATATACTCTTAAATGGCATCACTGCACTTACAGTGACCAGGAATGGCCCTGGATACTGTAAGGGCACAGGGCTCATGCCCCTGTGCCCTCACCTCTGGCATAGGGAACCCAGCTAGAGGGGTGACTGAAGTATGCAAGGGCAGTGGGTTCTGTGGGCATGGCACACAGGGATGTGTGCCATGTCGACTCTTGCTTCAATTCTGTACTTAGGCACTCAGCCTGCAAAGGCAGTGTGTGGGTGCCAGGGTGCAGGGTCCCTGAGGGTGGCACAATAAGTGCTGCAGCCCTCAGAGGTCTTCTCTGGTCACCATGCCCTGAGTACCTAGGGTACCAGTTACTAGGGGCTGACAGGTGGCCAGAGATGCCAATTGGGTGTTTTGTTTCAGCATAGCTGTTCTTTGTAGGGAAGGAACACAGGCCCTGGGTACCTGGTTGGCAGGGACCCAGGGCATACTCAGTCAAAGTACATCAGCAGTTCAGAAAAAAGTGGGGGCATCCAATGCAAGAAAGATGGCACTTTCTCACAGTTGGGCATTTAGCGTTGTTGTGTGTGGCGAACAGATCTATGTCTGATTGGCCCCACTTGTGGAAAATTGGTAGAAGAACTTGTGGATGTTGCTCCCATTCGTGAATCTGTTGTATCTGTCAACTTAACAGATCTGCAATGTGATTGTGACCTCCTGGAAGGTGTTCGGCTAGTAGATATATTTTTTGTGGAATGGCCCATCTCCAAATGTTCTGTGCAAGCTGGGACAGTTGCAGAGAATGTGTGCCTCCTTGTTTCTGTATGTAGTGCATGGCTGTCATGTTGTCCGTCCGGATCAAGACAGCTTTGTTTTGTACATGTACTTGGAAAGATTTTAGTGCTAGGAATATTGCTAGTAGCTCTAGGTGATTGATGTGGAGCACTCTTTGTTGAGTGGTCCATCTTCCCTGAGTTGTATGTTCTGGTAGAAGGGCTCCCCATCCTGTAATTGATGAGTCTGTTGTAAGTACTATCTGTGGAAGAGGTTCGAGGAACGGCCGCCCTTTGGACACGTTTTTGGTGTTCCACCACTGCAGAGAGTGATGTGTGAGGCTGTCCACCAACACCAGATCTGTAAGTTGTCCTTGAGTCTGATTTCACTGATGTGCTAGACATTCTTGTAATGGACACATTTGAAGTCTTGCATATGGTACAATAAAAATGCAAGATGCCATCATGCCTATGAGTTGCATGAACACTCTGGCTGGGAGAGAGTGTTGGGCTTGTAATTTTGTGACTAAGACTTGAATGCTCGCTATCCTGGCTGGACTGGGATATGCTAGAGCTGTAGACGTGTTTATTGTAGCCCCCAAATATTGGTGCATATGAGAGGGCTGGAGATGCGACTTGGTGTAGTTGATCGTGAACCCCAAGCTGTGTAATGTTTGAATGGTTTGATGAGTGTGTTGAACACACCTATTAAATGACTTGGCTTTTATCAGCCAGTCGTCTAGATATGGGAAGACATGGATTTGTTGTCTTCTGCGATGTGCTGCCACTACTGCAAGGCACTTTGTGAACACTCTGGGTGCAGTGGTCACTGCGAATGGAAGGACTTTGAACTGATAGTGTTGTCCGTCTAGTACAAACCTTAGATACTTCCTGTGAGAAGGATGTACGGGAATGTTGAAGTAGGCGTCCTTGAGATCTAGTGTGGCAATGAAGTTGCCTTGTTGTAACAGCGGGAGCACTTGTTGTAGAGGGATCATGTGAAAATTATCTGAGTGTATATATAGGTTGAGGGGCCTGAGATTGAGAATTGGTCTTAATGTCCCATCCTTTTTGGGTATTAGACAGTACAGCAAATAAACCCTTGTTCCTTGATGTTGTAAGGAAACAATCTCTATTGCCTTCTTGTGAAGCAATGAGAGAACCTCTTGTTTTAGTAGCGTGAGATGTTCTGAGGACATAGGACGACGCTGCCTGGGTGGTATGCGTGGAGGGGGGCTGTAAGTTCTAAGCAGTAACCATACTGGATAATTTATCTCACCCAATTGTCTGTTGTGATGGAATTCCAGACAGGTAGGAACTGTGCTAATTTCCCCCCGACTGGAGTGGGATGTTGTGGGGAGAGCGGAAGGAAGTCACTGTTTTGTGGTGGGAGAGGTACGATTTGTTTTGTTACCTTGACCTCTTCCTTTATTGCTGTTTCCTCTGTATCCGCCTCTAAAATATCCTCTATTGGGGGATGTTTGTGAAGCGGTTTTAAAGGAAGATGAGTTGTCTGCTCCAATTTGTTTGGAGGCCCCTCTGTAGAAGGAGCGACAAAAGGAGCCTTGTGTTTGTGGGGACTGCAAAGCTCCCATGGATTTGGCAGTCTCAATGTCTTTTTTCATTTTTTCTAGTTCAATGTCCACAGCCGGGCCAACAAGTTGTTGTTGGGTTAAATGGCCGATTAAGGATAGTAGTCTGGACCTCCTGCTTAAAACCAGAGATGCGTAGCCATGCGTGGCATCTAAGGAGGACACTGGTATTTATTGCTAGAGAGGCAGTGTCTGCTGCGTCAAGTGCACATTTTATTGATATATTTGAAATTAGTTTACCCTCTTGGATTTGATCATTTGCTTGCGTTTTATATTGGTCAGGCAAATGTTGTAGTAGGTTTTCTAACTGGTCGTAATGGGCTCTGTCACTTCTTACGAGCAGAGCTTGGGTGTTAGCTATGCGCCTGGTATTGCTTGCTTGGGCAGCTATTCTTTTATCAGAAGCGTCAGGCAGCTTGGACTCTTTATCAGGAGGTGGTGCTTCTCCTGATGTTTGGGAGTTGGTGCGCTTTCTAGCATTGGAAACAACCAGAGAATCTAAGGGCAGCTGTCCCTTAATGTAGGCAGGATCTGCAGGGGCAGGCCTATACTTCTTTTCTATTCTGGGGATTAGAATCCTGGCACGTAGTGGATCTTTAAACACTTCGGGGGCATGCTTAAGGACTCCTTTAATCATGGGTAATATTTGTACTGACTTTTGGGACTGTTCAAAAGTATCTAATAAAAAGTCCTCTTCTGCCTCGTCTGAGTGCATTGTGACACCATGATAGATGGCAGCCCTATTAATTAAGTGTCCAAAACCAATATTGTCTTCTGGAGGAGATGGTTTTGAGGGGTATGTATGTGGACTTGGGATGTCCGGTATGTCTTGTGAGACAGGGTACTCCCAATCCGGTGGGTCAGCTGGGTACGTGAAAGGATCATCCGGGTCACCCCCTGCCCCCATGTCATCATCGTCATGTGGAGGTGTATGAGGTGGAGAAAAATTAGGTGGAGAAGTTTGAGGTGTAATAGGTTTAGGTAGAGGAAGTGGGTTAGAAGGAAGTATAGGAGATGAAGGGTGCATAGGCGATGTGGCAGTGTCCTTCTTCACAGGCACTGGAGGAACAGGTGCTGTGAGTCTAACTTCCTCTTTCTATATGGTCTAGTGGTGACATGTCCTGTCTTTGAATCAATATAGATCTTTGTCTGCTTGGGATCAATGGGATCTGGATGAAAAAGCTCCTCTTCCTCAGGAACCGCTCTTGGCACCGATTGTTTTCGGTTCCGAGCGGGGTTGGTGTTTGTCTTTGTCCTTAGCCTTAGGAGGCGTGATAGAGTCCTTTGGCGTACCCTTTGGCTCCGAGGGTTTTGGTTTTGGAGCCGAAGCTGGATGTTTTGGTATGGAAGCATCCGAAGTCGGTTTGTGTACGGGCTTGGGAATTTTTAGGCCCGGTTTGTATTTCGAAGTCGATGGCGTCAGAACCGGTTTCGGAGCCGGGACTTCATTTGGTTTCGGTGCCGAAGGTGCTGGTGGGATTGGGACGTGCGGTTTGATAGGTCCTGAGTTACCGAAAGGCCTCTCGATTCCCTTCAGAGCCAGGCTCGAAGGCGGGGCTCCCGAAATATGTTTTCGGTCGCGACTGGGCCCCGCAGGCGGAGAGTTAACCATTGCCTTCGATTTTGGTGGGGGGGTAGGGGCAGTAGTACTCACTCTTTGACCCGGAGTGAAGGAGTCATCGGAGTCCTCTGACTCTGACACGATAACGAGATCTTCGGAAACTTCTTCTGGGACATCTGGGCCTTCATCGATGATGTCCACCGGTTCCAGAGTTGATTTTTGCATGATGTGTCAACGAGCTCTTCGATCTCGAATGGTCTTCTTCGATCGAAAGTATGCGCAGGCTGGACAGCTGGACTCGTGTTCCGATGATAAGCACAGGTTGCAGACCTTTGATGGTCACTGTGCGGGAATTTTGCTCCACACTGGGGGCATTTCTTGAATGGCGTTCTTTCCATGAACTGTAGGTCTCACGGTGTGGATAGGCCCGAAGGCCCACGTCGACGACCGGAATCGAGTTGATGAAGTCGAGTCGAAGGTCGAGATGTTTAGAAGTTAATTTTAAGAGTTTAAGGAAGTTTTTTTGCGTCAAACTACTTAGGAAAGTAGATTTCGAACCGGAGCGTGAAAGTTACATCCGAACCCAATGGCAGAAAAAAACTATCTAAGGATGGAGTTGATGCCCATGCGCACTATCGTCCAAGGGAGGAGTCCCCTATCTCGTGACTACAAAGACTTCTTCCAAGACAACAACAACATTTAATCATCCGAGCCCAACACCAGATGGCAATTTATTTATTTATTTGTGGCATTTATAGAGCGCGACACTCATCCCTTGGGATATCACGGAGCTATGTACCAGAAAGGACTACTGACGGCGTATGCTGAGAGGTTACGATTTAGGGAAGAGGTATGTTTTCAGTTTTTTTCAAAACTGAAGGTAATTTGTGGTATGTCTTAGGTCAGTGGGCAGGTCATTCCACCTTTTTGGTGCCAGGTAAGAAAAGGAGCGACCGCCTGTTCTGACTTTGTAGATGCGTTTGGTTTTAGCCAGAGCTGATTGACATGAACGTAGGTTCCTATTGGGAACATAGAAATCGATCTTCCCTTGAAGAAATGTGGGGCCAGTTTTATGTAAAGCCCTGTGGGCATGGCTAAGCAGTTTGAAGGCAGCCCTCTGGCGCATCGGGAGCCAATGGAGTTTCTTTAAGCACTCCGATGCCGAGTCTCGTTTGCCTTTATTGCAAATGAGTTTGGCCGCGAGGTTTTGCAAAACCTGTAGGCGGGAGAATAAATGTTCGTTCATCCCTTCAAATAATGCATTGCCATAGTCTAGGCGACTGACCAATAGGGCTTGTGTGACTGAGCGTCTGCAGTCCAGGGGTATCCAGGGAAATATCCTGGTGAGAAGTTTTCGTATAGCAAAGCCCTTACCCCAAAGGGATCGGACGTGATCCTTCATGGACAGGGCATCATCCATGATAATTCCCAAGTTCCTGGTGTGTTGTTTAGGAGTGGGGGGCAATCTAATGCGAAGTGTGAGATCTGTAGCTCATATGCCTCAAACATATTGTTATGGGTTAAACAGTAAGTACTTGGTTGTCGGAGTTGGTTTTCTGGGGTTAGACTCCAGGGTCCCCCAGGGTCAAGGATGCACTCTTGTTATACCCTCAATGGCACTAGGGTGGCCGGGTGCAGAGGGTTGAGGCCCAATGTTATCCAATGGGGATAGGGGGCCAGCGGTTGGTGGCTGCTGACAAGCAGGCCACTGGGTTGTGGGAGCAAAGCTTCTGGACTTAAGCTCAGGGCAAATGGGGGTTTGGGCACCGGGCTTCGGGTCCCAATGGCGTGGTCTTGGTTCAGTTGGGCCCCGCCCGGGCTCGGCGGGTGCAGAGTGGGCTGGTCCGGAGCTTCCTGGTTGGCACCAGGTGGGTTGTTGTAGCAGATCCTCTGCAGATGGGAGTCCCAGTCTGTTAGAGGGTCAAGGCAGGCAGGTCCTCTGGGTTGTCCAAGGTTGCTGTACGCAGGAGTCGCCGGGATTAGGCAGGAGCAGGTTCCAAGGTCAACAGGCCGGTAGGGCTGGGGCCAAGTCAGTTGGTGTTGTCCTGTTAGCAGCTGCACGGCAGGTCTTAGTCTTCTTGATCTTCTTTCTCCTTTTCGTATCTGGATCTGTGGAAGAAAGGTTCAGGGAGCCCCTAAATACTGAATTTAGGGGCGTTACAGGTAGGGCAAGGGCAGGGACAAATAGGTCCATGTCCTGGGGTGGGTACACCTCCTAGTCTGCTCCTCTCCGGTGGGAGGGGGGCAGGAACCTAGCTGTGAATGGGCAGGGCTCCCCATCTTTAAGATGGCCGGAGCCCGGGGTCGGGCTTCACCTCGCCTCTCCCACCTGAGGGGTGGGGTTGGCACAGGCTGGAACACCCCTTTTCCTGACATAGGGTTTCCCGCCAGTTTTCCCGCCAGAGTGGGAGCAGAACTGGTGGGGGTGAGTTGCTGGGTACAGCAAATGGTCTGGAGAACCTCACAGAGGCGGCAGGCCTTTGAAGCTTCCCCCTGCCCATCCTGGGGGAGGAGGCCTAGCACCTCGCCCAGGATGTGCATTGTTGTAGGCCCAGGAGAGCAAGGGCTCTCCACCCAGGGGTCCAGCAACATGTCTGCTGTGTGGCAGCCTCTCAGTCCATACGTGGATTGTAGGTTTGGTTTCAGGGGGCATCTCTAAGATGCCTTCTGGTGCATTTTATATTAAATCTCACACTGGCATCAGTGCGGGTTTAATGTGCTGAGAAGTTTGATACCAAACTTCTCAGTCTTCAGTGAAGCCATCATGGTGCTGTGGAGTTTGTAATGACGACCTCCCAGCACCATCTACTCTTAATGGCAGCACTGCACTTACAGTGCCCAGGAATGGCCCTGAGTACTGTAGGGGCACAGGGCTCATGCACTTATGCCCACACCACTGGCATAAGGCACCCAGCTAGAGGGGTGACTGATGTATGCCAGGGGAGTGGGTTTGTGGGCATGGCACACAGGGATGTGTGCCATGTAGACTCTGTTTAGTTCCGTACTGAGACACTCAGCCTGCAAAGGCAGTGTGTGGGTGTCAGGATACATGGCCGCTAAGGGTGGCACAATAAGTGCTGCAGCCCTTAGGGGCCTTCTCTGGTCACCATGCCCTGGGTTCCTAGGGTACCATTTACAAGTGACTGTTAGGTGGCCAGAGATGCCAATTGGGTTTTAGTTTCAACACAGTTTTAGGGAAGGAACACAGGCCCTGGGGGCACCTGGTAGGCAGGAGCCCAGGGCACACTCCGTCAAAGCACATCAACAGTTCAGCAAAAAGTGGCGGCATACCAATGCAAGAAAGATTGCACTTTCTCACACAACCCTCCCCCAAACGAAAGGTGATGAGACTAACCTTGTACTAGGGAGTCTTCATTGTCTAAGTGGAAGAACCTGGAAAGTCCATCTGCATTGGCATGGGCAGTCCCTGGGCGGTGTTCCACTTCAAAGTCCATTCCCTGTAGGGAGATGGACCATCTCAGTAGTTTTGGATTTCCCCCTTTCATTTGCATTAGCCATCTGAGAGGTCTGTGGTCAGTTTGAACCAGGAAGTGAGTCCCAAACAAGTAGGGTCTCAACTTCTTCAGGGACCAAACCACAGCAAAGGCTTCCCTCTTAATGGCACTCTAATGCTGCTCTCTGGGGAGTAGCCTCCTGCTTATAAAAGCAACAGGTTGGTCTTGGCCTTCCTCATTGATCTGGGATAGGACCGCTCCCATCCCTAGCTCAGAGGCATCAGTCTGCACTATGAACTGCTTGAAGTAGTCTGGTGCTTTTAGAATTGGTGCTGAGCACATTGCTTCTTTCAGGTGTCAAAAGCCTTTTGGCAGCTAACAGTCCAGTTTACTTTCTTGGGCATTTTCTTAGAGGTACGTTCTGTGAGGGGAGTCACAATAGACCCATATCCCTTCACAAACCTGCAGTAGTACCCAGTCAAGCCAAGAAATGCCGACTTGGGTCTGGGTTGTTGGAGCTGCCCAGTCCATGATGCTCTGGATCTTGGGCTGTAAGTGTTGTACCTGGCTTCCACCCACAAGGTGGCCCAAGTACACCACAGTGCCCTGCCCTATCTGGCATTTGGATGCCTTGATAGTGGTTGTCCTTGTCACCCTAGTCTTGACCCAATGCTCTGCCTTCTTTCCAAATTCTTGGGGAGAAATTAGACCTAGGTCTACCAAATGCTGATGCAACCTTTCATGGTTCAGTTACTCAAAATGTGTTCCTTCATAAACAAATTATACAATCCAGTAAAGTCATGCACATTGTGTCCAGTTAACCAACCATCCAGTGTCTTTACTGAGTAGTCTACAAAATCTATCGAGGGTTGGGTCTGGGTTTTGTGAGCCCCCTGAACCTAATTCTGTACTCCTCAGTAGTGAGCCCAAATCCCTCAATCGGAGTTTTCTTCATGAGGTCATAGGACCTGCCTCTGGCCCAGAGAGGGTCAGAAGCCTGTCTCTGCAGTTACCAGAGAACAGTTCCCACAGGAGTGCCCCCAGAGAGGTTTCTTCAATCTTCTCATATCCCAAGCTCTCTCAAAGGCTGTGAACCACTTGGTGATATCATCACCTTCCTCAAATTTAGGAACAATCCCTTTGGGGATTTTAGGATCATAAGATTGCTCTCTATCCTTATTATTGGTATTGCTGTCACCAGAGATGGGGGCTAACCCCATCTCCTTCCTTTCTTTTTCCAGAGCCAGGAGTCTGGACTCCAGATCTAATCTCGGCCAACTTTGCTAAAAAGTTGTCCTCTTCATTGGGGTCCTCCCCAATGGGTTGACCGGGGCCTAGCCCACCTGTGTGGTTCCCAGAAGTTGACTCTTGGAGTGAAGGGTATGGGGACCCTTACTTCCCTAGAGATGGGGGGATCATCATCATCCTCCTCCTCCTCCTCCTCCTCTTCTTCCTCTGACTAATTGTCACCCTGTTCAGAGGGGTGGCCTTTTGCATACTCGGCCAGGAGTTCCTGGAGCCCTTGTTTGGTTGGATGCAGGCCCATGACTATGTTTTTAGTTTTGCATAAGGACCTCAATTCCCTGAAATTCAAGTACAAGTAAGGTGTGAGGTCGAGCTCCTCAACCACCAGGTCCATGGTGTCATCTTCACTAATAGCAGGGTTCTTTTAAGACATTCAACCTGACAGTTCTAACCCTCTCAATGGGGTTTTCTACATAAATGCAGCTGATTATTTTATAGATTACTGTTGTAACTCTGGGACTGGATCCTGGATTCAGTCCTGGGATCTAAGCTGAAAACAGTTTAATAAAAACGTTTTAGTTAATACAATTATTTTTAAGGAATAAAAAGGTATTTTAAAAGTTGACAAACTTTTCAGTGAAAAACCAGCAATGCTATCCTATGGAAGGAAATTCAAGTCACGGGTAAAGTAGGTTTATGTTACTTCAGTACTCCAGGACTGGACTCCTAAGTTCAGTACTGGGGTCTCTACCTAAGACAGGTAAGTATTTACGTTTCAGTATTTGGTACGATTTTTAGAGAATATTTGTAATTTTCAAAAGTAGACCCCTAGAAGAAATTTCAGAGAAAAACAGTTACTGGTTGTGAGAAAGGGGCTCTATATATACTGGACTAGAAGGAAGTACAGTGTGTATAGAGTTCACCAACCCCAGAGGTCTAACAGAGGTTAAAGTCAGAACTGACCTTACTCTTCAAAGTGATAGCTAGGTCGAGCAGTAAGGCAGTACCAGAGGACAGTGTAAAGCATTTGATGTTCAGACTCAGTCAGCAAAAGGTTTCACACACTCAAGGACTGAACTCCAGGCCAATTGTTTGTAAATCCAAAGATATGGTTGTTTTATTTTTAGAACCAACAGTTATAAAAATATACTTTTCAAGTTACGAGTACTCTCATATAAATACTTTGCAGAGGAGCAATAAGTTTGTACACACAATCACAGGTTAGCTAATAAGCAATACAGTTCTGAAACACACGTTAGCATTGAGCTCAATGGGTTTTCATTGGAAAGTACAGTTGATTACTTTATGGATTACTTTGGTAGTTGTTCCAGGACTAGATCTTGGATTCAGTCCTGGGGTCTAAACTGAAACCAGATTAGCAAAAACGTTTTAGTTACAGTGATGATTTCACACTTAGGGGGGGCGTGGCTAAGATGGCGACCTGAGTGGAAGCTAGATCGAGAGGCTCCCCGCTCCAGACCCCCCGTTGTGGCCCTTTTCTCGGCACCTAAGCCCCTATCTGGTGTGCATTGGGGCGAGGAGCTCTGGCGCAACGAGTGGCTGTCCCTGAGGCGAGAAAAGAGAAGTGACGCCATTCTTTTGCGGAGCGGAGAGCAGAGGGACGCGCCCACAACATGGCAGCCGAGTGAGCAGTGAGGATCGGGACGTTCCCCGCCGCCTGTGGGCCATCAGAAGTGCGCTCCGCCTGGAGGACGATTGTCGGAGGTCGATTCCGGGGACCAGGAGGTGAGGCAGTGCTGCCGCACATTGCCGAGACCCGAGGAGTGAGCCGCCGGCAACGGTGAGAGTGCCCGGCAGCGGGAGGTGCGAAAATTGAGGCCCGGGCTTTGAAGCCTACAGCTTAAAGGCATCCATCGGCATTGCCGGGCTATTAACAGGTGACGCGCGGGGCTTGCGCGGTGACCCGCCGATCACGGACTGCGGTGCAGCGAAACAGGAGGCCCGTCCGCTGGGACTGTTGTGGGCGGGGCGGAGCTGAAGCAAGGGGCCTAGCGCCGCAGAAGAGAACACTGAGGCGGCGTGCTTGTGCTCGGAACCTCTCCAATATCAGGGATACCAGGTGGCATTGTATCAGGACCTCTCGGCCATTACCTTGCACAAGAGGAAAGCCTTTAAGGTGGCAACAACGTTCCTACATGACAAAGGCGTCCCCTACTTGAGGGGCCACCTCTTTAGACTGATCTTTAAATGGAAGGGGACCCTGCACCCACTCAGATCCCAGCACGACACGTGTGCCCTCCTGGGCATTGATCTCCACGAGGAATCCCAGTCACAGGAAGCTTCTCCGCAATTTTCACAAGAGAAATCGCCACGGCCCTCGCGAGATGGGTGGCAATGAGTGGGCTGCAGACGTTCGCCCAAGGTCAACTTAAAACCGGACCCGGCCATTGTGGCACAGGAACAAGCCTCGGCTATCCAGGAAGTTTCTAAGGACACAGCGGCATTGAATTGACCTAGCAGAGATGGGGGCTCTCTTAGCATGCTGACCACGGGGGTCCGATGGTGGGGCGGGGGGCCGAATGGGTCGCCACAGCAACACGCTCCTTCACATAACGTTGCCACAGGCCAGAACTGGGTGTTAACCGGCCTGGGACTATGAATCGACTCTGGGAGTTCTCCGTTGGGGTTCGTGGGTTGAGGGGGCAAAGGATGGGAACCAGTGTGTCGGAAGGGACAGGGCTCGAACATGCGGCAGGACGGATTGTCACTAGGTTCACTTAGCAAACACTATCCACTGATTCCAGGATGGCGGAAACTACTTTAGAAATTTTAACACTAAATGTGAAAGGCCTGAACAACCCCATTAAGAGGAGAGCAGTGTTATCATAGCTAGAAAATTCAGAGGCCGAGATTTGTTTGCTTCAGGAAACACATTTACTTTCTAAAGACTGGCACAGGTTACGGTCCCGAGCGTTCCCCTAACAATTCTTTTCCTCAACACCGGAGAAAAAGGCTGGGTTTGCGATTTTGGTGGCCAAACACTTCCGAGGGCAGGTCAAGGACAAAGTGGGAGAGATTAAAGGTAGACTGTTAGCCCATAGTATTATGGTGGGTTGTCAGCAGATAACGGTAGGGTCTCTGTATGTACCAAACACGGGGCAGGAACCCTTCCTACGAAATGCCTTTTCGGAAGTACTGTGCTCCACAAACCCCCTTCTACTTCTGGCTGGGGGACCTTAATTTAGTGATAGATACCGATAAGGATAGATCGGGGCACAGATATGGGAGCACAGGCGCTGTCTCGGGGACAGGTAAGGAATGGCTACAGCAAAGGGGGCTGGTGGACCTGAGGAGGGCTAAACATCCCGGAACATCACAGTACACTTTCTACTCTCATGTACATCGCACCTATGCCAGATTAGACCACTTTATAGGTTCTTACGAGCTGGAGGCCCGGGTGGTTGATGTGAGCATCGCCCCGGCAGCCATCTCTGACCATGATGCTGTGGAGCTTACGCTCAAGGTCCCTAATGTTAAGAGGCCCCCAGGTAGGTGGAGGCTAAGGGAACCCCTCCTGCAGTGGCCCAGCAACTCCGTAAATGCATTACTGATTATTTAGCAATCAACGATAGTCCCGAAGCGCCAGTGTCGGCACTGAGGGGGGCATTGAAGGCGGTGGTACGGGGCGAACTTATGGCGGTGGCAGTGGTGGAGTCCAAGGAACGTAAAGCTAAGCGAGAGGTCCTAACAGCCCAGGTCGTAGAGCTGGAACGGGTCCATAGTCGCACAGGGGCTCCCAGGGTCTGGAAGCAAATTAAAGCGGCCAAGGTTCAGTTGGTAAGTCTGGACACCGACAGGGCCGAATATGCTGCTCTCCGCCTGCGCCATACTTATTATGTAGGGGGGAAGAAAAATGGTCGCCTCCTTGCAAGTGCACTAAGGGCAAAGGTCCAGCGCTCGAAAATTCTAGTCTTACGTAATGGGGATGGGGACGAAGTGAGAGATGAGGCGCAGATAGCGGAGGCATTTCGTAATTATTATGCCTCACTGTATCAGGCGGACACTGTCTTGGGGGCAGACGCCGACACCTATCTGAGGGATGCCGCTACTAGGGCGCTGAATTCAGCGAACGCCCTAGATGCCCCAATCAGACTTGATGAGGTGGTTGCGGCCATATCCCGCCTCAAACCCCTAAAATCGCCAGGCCCGGACGGTTTCTCTGCTGGTTTTTATAAAGCTTTCTGCCCGCTGCTTGCCCCGATACTCACGAAGCTTTTTAATTCATTTCAAGGCCCAGGTTCCATCCCGCCCGACATGCTAGAAGCGGAGATCGTGGTGCTGCCCAAACCGGGCAAGGATGCTACGCAATGCTTGGCGTTCCGACCAATCTATTTGCTTAACCGCAACCTTAAGTTATTTACGGGTGTGTCGGTCGGCTTGGACCTTGTTTACTCGGGATTATAGAGCCAGATCAATCGGGCTTTGTCCCTGGTCGACAATGTAGTGACAATACCAAGCGATTCCTACACCTGATTGATAAAACCCACTTCCAGCAATCGGATTCGGTCTTATTAGCCATTGACGCTGAAAAAGCGTTTGACCGGGTTGACTGGGGTTTTTTTTTACAAAAGGTTCTCATGCATTTCGGAGTAGGGGAACGTTTCCAGGCATGGGTTGCAAGCTGTTACCATTGCTCCCAGGTGCGGGTCCGCCTGGGCAGCTTACGCTCTAGCCCCTTTGAAATCCAACGCGGTACCAGGCATGGGTGTCTCCTCTCCCCTCTTCTGTTCGCGCTTTACGTCGAACCGCTGGCACAGAAAAGGCGTGATCACCTGATAATTCGAGGCATAACATTCGGCGGGGAGCCACACTCCATATGCCTGTATGCTGATGACATTCTGGCGGCTCTCGACCACCCGGAGAGTTCAGTGCCAGCATTCATGGAAGAGGTGGAATGCTTTGGGAAAGTGACGGGCTTCCGGATGAACAGAGGGAAGTTATTAATCCTGCCGCTGGGTAAGAACGCACGCCCTGCCCATGACATGCCAGTGTACGGGGGGAGGGGTGGGGGGGGGGGGGGGTGTATTGACACAGACACAACTTCCATATCTGGGTATCACCCTTACGCGTCCACCGAAAGGACGATTGCACTCAACTACACTACTCTTACGTCACAAATTCAAAAAGACCTGGCGCGCTGGACTAAACAACCGCTCTCCGTGTTAGGGAGGATTGCAGCAGAGAAAATGTCGGCCCTCCCTAAGATTCTTTACATCTTTCAAACTATTCCAGTGTCCCCACCGGCCGGGACCATTGCGAATCTACAAACGGCTCTCCAGCACTTTATATGGGGAGGGAAGAGACCACGCTTGCACAAGCAACTAGCATACCGGGAGATGGACGAAGGAGGTCTGGGGATTCCCAATCTCCAGCAATACTTTCAAGCAGCGCAACTGCGATATTTAGTGGAGTGGTACAGCCCAGAATCAGAGAAGAGGTGGCTCTTCCAAGACAGGGCCATGGCTCAAACATCCCTGTGGAAAATATCGTTCCACCGCCGCACTCACAGGCCACGTTACCTCCAACACTCTCCCATTACCCGCACCAGTTAGAGAGTATGGGACGCGGTTGCTGTCAGGCGTGCTCTTACAACGTTCCCCTCCCCGCTCACCCCTCTTTTGGACAACCCCGAAATCCCACATGGCATTGATCCCCGAGCATTCCCACAATGGCGTAGCTCCAGCTGTAGATTAGCAGGCCACCTCTTCGATCTGAAGGGCTTTATTCCCTTCTAGGAGTTGTCTAGGGGGTATGACATTGCCTCGCCACAGCTTTATCAGTACTTTCAACTCAGGCGTTGGCTCACACAACCTGAACAAGCCCCATTTGTTGGAAGGCACATGACTGAGTTTGAAAGATGGCTGGTTACGAAGGAATCAGATAGAGGCCTTATCACAGACTTTTATAAGATGCTCACCCCCCTCCTGAGACACATCACACTGCGGGGCAGAGACGCTGGGGGGAGGAATTAGGGAGGACACTGTCGCTTCGGGAATGGCGTTTGATTTATTACAGGGCCAACCACACAGCACGGAATACGGCGGGCAGGGAGATGGCGGTGAAACTGGCCGACTATTGGTACCTCACCCCTGTGAGGCGCAACAGAGGCAATCCGACCCGAAGCGTGTCCTGCTGGAGGGGCTGTGGGGGAAGAGGCACCCTGACACACTTACTTTGGGACTGCACAGAAGTTAGGGAGTATTTGACAGCAGTACTCAACGATATAGATAGCTCATTAGACACTGAGATCCCAAGATTCCCTGCCTACACCATCCTTGGTCTCCCGAATGCATTTACCTTCCGTCTGAAATCCGTGAGGGGACGCCAAATGGGTCTTACGATACAAGCTGCTTCCCAACACATCTTATCCCTCTGGGGGACGACCACTCGACCCACCCACACGGGCTGGCTCCACAGACATTGGTTCACATTGGGAATGGAGCGTATTCAAGCCACACTCACACAAACCGCTGCAACATTCCGCACAGTTTGGCAGTCACTGCTAACGCTTCTTTCTCAAGAGTTCAATGAGATCCCATGTCCTAGACATCTCGGTTTATTGCACCTGACAGCTGCAGAAAATGGTCCTCCAGAGTCCAAAAAGGGAGCACGATGAGGACACTGAGAATGCTATAATATACATTCATATAATTCGACACACTGGTTGGGGAGGGGGGTGGTTAGGGGGAGAGGGGTGGGTCTGGTTTTCCTTCTTATTGTTGTTTTTATTAGTCAGGCTTTATGGCAGGTCTTCGCTCCTCGCAACTACTTATGGGAGAGACACCACGAAAAGAAGACAACGGGAGCCTACAAACTCTGGGAGTTGTAAGTATAGCTATTCGAAAAGGATTGTCCAGCCTGCTTGTCACTCATTCTTGTGGCTTCCATACTGCTTTGTAATGCCTGTGATTGCTGCTGAAACCAATAAAATAAATGTAAACAAACGTTAACACTAAGAAACTTTTCGAGGTGATTCTCACAATGTTATTCAATGGGAGGAAATTCAGGTTACAGGTAAAGTACGATCGCGTTACTTTTGTAACCCAGCACTATTCTCCTAGGGCCAGCACTGGGGGCTTATCTCAAAACAGGTAGGTAATTGCGTTTCAGTATTTCGTACGATTTTTAAAGAATATTTGCAGTTTTCAAAAGTAGACACTTAGAAGAAATTTCATAGAAAAGAAGACAATGGGTTCCTATGGTGAAAATACAGGTTACTAGTAAACCCGCTAGGGATTACTTTTGTGGTTCAGTACTGGGCTGAAAGGTACAGTACTGGCTTCTCTCCTGATCACAGGCGAATATTTTCGAATTCGGACTTTGGCTGATTTTATATGAATATTTTCAGTTTTCAAAACTTCACACTTAGAAAATTTTCGAGTCAAAAATGGGTCAATGTTATCCAATGGCAGTAAGTGAATTATCGGTTTCCAGGTCAGTACTTGGTTGGTGAAGTTAGGGTTCTGGGCATAGACTTAGGTGTCCCCCAGGGTCAGGTGAGTACAGTTAGGTCAGTCCCAGCGGCTCAGGGGCGGCCGGGTGCAGAGGTAGGTAGGCCCAATGTTATCCAATGAGGGAAAGGGGGCCTTCGGTTGGTGGCTGCTGGCGAGCAGGCCACGCGGCTCTGCTCTGGCTCCTGGTCACTTGCTCAGGGCAAGAGGGGAAGTAGGATAGGGCAAAGAGGTCACAGCCAGCGGCACTCGGGCGGCTGGGTGCAGGGTGCTTTTGAGCCATCGGGCGCTCAATGTTATCCAAGGAGGATCTTGAAAAAGGAACAAAGGCTGCAGGCTCAGGGACGGTGACTCTCCAGGGGCGACCAGCACTTCGAGAGGTAAGTTGGGATGATGGAGCACAGGTAGGTACCCCAAAGGGTGGCACAGGGGGCCGCGGGGCGCCGGGTGCACAGGTGTCTTTGGGGGTAGGAAAAGCTTACCCTCAGCTGGTCGCGGTTGGGGTGGCCCCTGGTTCTGAGTCTGCAGGTGTCGGCTGGTTCGTCGAGGAGGGTTTTTGGACACTGGACTTCGGGTCCCAGTCTCCGGGGGGACGTCTTCGTGGTTTTAGTTCGGGTTGGCCCAGCCCAGGCTCGGCTGGTGCAGAGTGGGCTGGTTTGGAGCTTTCTGGTGCGCACCAGGTGGGCTGTTGCAGCAGAGCCTCTGCTGATGGGGAGTCCCAATCGTCGTGAGGGTCAAGGCAGGCAGGTCCTCTGGGTGTCCCAAGGTTGCTGTCCGCAGAGGTTGCCAGGTTTAGGCAGGAGCAGGTTCCAGGATCAACAGACCGGTAGGGCTGGGGCCAAGTCAGTTGTTGTTGTCCTGTTGTTAGCAGCTGCACGGCAGATCTTCTTCTTCTTGATCTTCTTTCTTCTTTTTGATATCGGAATCTGAGGAAGGAAGGTTCAGGGAGCCCCTAAATACTAAATTTAGGGGCATTACAGGTAGGGCAAGGGCAGGGACCAATTGGTCCCTGTCCTGGGGTGAGTACACCCCTTAGCCTGCTCCTCTGCTGTGGGAGGGGGGCAGGAGCCTAGATGGGATTGGGCAGGACTCCCCATCTACAAGATGGCCGGAGCCCGGGGTCGTGCTTCACCTCGCCTCCTCCACCTTAGGGGTGGAGTTGGCACAGGTTGGCACCCCCCCCTTCCTGATGTAGTTTTTCCCGCCAGTCTTCCCTCCAGAGTGGGGGTAGGACTGGTGGGGGGCTGGTTGCTGGGTACAGCAAATGGTCTGGAGAAGCTCTCAGAGGCGGTATGCCTTTGAAGCTTCCTCCTGTCCATCCTGGGGGAGGAGACGTAGCACCTCGCCCAGGATGTACTTTGTTGCAGACCCAGGAGAGCGGGGGCTCTCCACCCAGGGGTCCAGCAACATGTCTGCTGTGTGGCAGCCTCTGCAGCCACTCAGCCCAGACGTGGATTGTAGGTTCGGGTTTTGGAGGGCATCTCGAAGATGCCCTCTCGTGCATCTTACATTAAATCCCACACTGGCATCAGTGCGGGTTTAATGTGCTGAGAAGTTTGGTACCAAACTTGTCAGTCTTCAGTGAAGCCATTATGGTGCTGTGGAGTTCGTGAATGACAACATCTCAGCACCATACACTCTTAAATGGCAACACTGCACTTACAGTGCACAGGAATGGCCCTGGGTACTGTAGGGGCACAGGGCTCATGCACCTGGGTTCTGTGAGCCTGGCACACAGGGATGTGTGCCATGTCGACTCTTGCTTTTTAGTTTTGTACTTAGGCACTCAGCCTGCAAAGGCAGTGTGTGGGAGCCAGGGTACAGGGCCCCTGAGGGTGGCACATTTTTCATTAAATCTCACACTGGCATCAATGAGGGTTTAATGTGCTGAGAAGTTTGATACCAAACTTTTCAGTCTTCAGTGAAGCCATCATGGTGCTGTGGAGTTCGTAATACGACCTCCCAGCACCATCTATTCTTAATGGCAGCACTGCACTTACAGTGCCCAGGAATTGCCCTGGGTACTGTAGGGGCACAGGGCTCAAGTACCTGTGCCCACACCACTGGCATAGAGCACCCAGCTAGAGGGGTGACTGGTGTATGCCGTGGCAGTGGGTTTGTGGGCATGGCACACAGGGATGTGTGCTATGTCGACTCTCTGTTTAGTTCTGTACTGAGACACTCAGCCTGCAAAGGCGGTGTGTGGGTGTCAGGGTACAGGGCCCCTAAGGGTGGCATAATAAGTGCTGACGGCCTTAGGGGCCTTATCTGGTCACCATGCCCTGGGTACCATTTACTAGGGGCTGACAGGTGGCCAGAGATGCCAATTGGGTTTTAGTTTCAACACAGCTTAAGGGAAGGAACACAGGCCCTGGGCACCTGGTTGGCAGGAGCCCAGGGCACACTCAGTCAAAGCACATAAGCAGTTCAGCAAAAAGTGGGGGCCTACCAATGCAAGAAAGATGGCACTTTCTCACATCTGGTTTTTGGTCAGCCTCCTTGGTTCAGGGATGGCCCCTAAATACTGTATTTAGGTGGGTATTTTAGGGGTCTCGAGGTCAGTAGTCAATAGGCTACTGGCCTTAGGGTGACTACACCCGTGGTGTGCTCATCCGACGTGGGGGAGTGAGCACAATCCCTAATCCTGATTGGGGAGTGCCTGTCATCTGCAAGATGGCAGGCACTGAAGAGTGGGCTTAACCTCGCCTCACCCACCTGAGGGGTGGAGTTGTCAGAGGTGAACACACCTTTGGGCTAGCCAGTTTTTCTCGCCTGTCTTCTCGCCGGAAAGGACGGGAGACAGGAAGGGGCCTGCTCCTGATAGCAGGAGAGGCTGAGGTCGCATTACAAAGGCGGCAAGGCCTGTGAAGCTCCCCTGCCACTAATGGCTCTTCCTGGCCTGGGGAGATGTGACCACCTCCGCTCAGGAAAGGCTTTGTTTCCGGGCTCGGGGAGCGAAGGCTCCCACCCTAGGGGTCCAGAAACATGTTTTGTGGTGGCAGGCTGGTGTGTACCAGTCAGGGATCCCACCAGAGGCTAGTCGTTTTTCAGGGGGCATCTCTAAGATGCCCTATGAGTGCTTTTCTCATTAAATCCCACACTGGCATCAGTGTGGGTTTATTGTGCTGAGAAGTGTGATACCACACTTCTCAGTTTTAAGTGTAGCCATTATGGTGCTGTGGAGTTCGTAATGACAAATGCCCAGCACCATATACTCTTAATGGCAGCACTGCACTTACAGTGTCTAGGAATGGACTCAAACACTGTAGGAGTACAGGGCTCATGCACCTGTACCCTCACCACTGGTATAGTGCACCCAACTATAGGGGTGGCTGATCTATGCCAGGGCAGTGGGTTGTAGGCAAGGCACAGGGATGTTTATATCATCAAGAAAAGTGGCAGAATGCACACCTAGTTTTATCCCAACAGGAGCCTGGTAAGGAAACCTGACACCTAAAGACACCCCTGCACCCGACGCCCCACGGCTTTGGGTCGCCCAAATGACGGTGTACCAACATCCCCAGGCATCCCAACTTGCTTCTCCAACTGGTGGTCACCTCCAGAAGATCTTCGTCCCTGAGCCTGCAGTCCCAGATTTTCGTAGCACAAGAGTGACTAAGAGTGCATGAGGAGAAGAGAGCCTCTGAGGGGAGGAAGGGTGGGTCGCATGTGAATCTATGAAAGACACCAATACTGGAGAACCACAGTTTACAGGTAAGCAACTATTGTTCTTCTCCAGTATTAGGGGTGTCTTTCATAGATTCACATGCTTGAATAAGAATAGAAAGCAGTACGCCATAATACCAGAGTCATAAAAGGCAAAAAATAAAGAGCAAGCATATCAATACACATTTGCAACATGTACATGAATGCACAATAAAACCTGTTATGACAGGAGGCGGGAAGCAACAGAGGCTAACCTTTATTTGAAGAGATTTCGTAGCACCGCTTGACCCACAGCAGTATCCGCAGCAGAAGCTGCCTCCAGACAATAGTGCCCCGTGAACGTGTGCCTGATGGACCACGTTGCCGCCCTGCAGATCTGATGTAGAGGCACTCCAGCAAATAAGGTAGTTGAGGATGCTACTGCTCTCGTCGAGTGTGCTCGCACCGGACCAGAAAGAGGCTTGCCAGCCCGTTGATGGCAGTAGGATATGGCAGAAGAAATCCAACGAGTGATGGTCTGTTTAGTGACTGGATGTCCCTCGCGCATCCGTCCATAAACCACAAAGAGCTGGTCCGACCTTCGAAAGGCAGCAGTAGGTTGGATGTAGAATTTGAGGCATTGTTTCAAGTCCAGGGAATGAAGAGTAGGCTCAGCAGGAGACTGAGGGTTAGGGAAAAAGGTTTTGAGTATGACAGGTTCGTTAAGGTGGAAGTCCGAAGGGACCTTGGGCATAAACTTAGGGTTTGTACGGAGTACAACAGCATCTTTGGAAAACTGAAGAAACGGAGGCTGGATTGTAGAAGCTTACATGTCGCTCACTCGCCTGGAGGACGTCAGTGCGAGGAGGAGGGAAACCTTCCAAGTAAGGAATTTCAAATCCGCTGAGTGGATTGGTTCAAATGGAGGCTTAAGAAGCTGGGCCAAGACAAGATTCAGACGCCAAGAAGGTGGAGGACGCCTGATAGGTGGAAACATCCGGAACAGACCTTTAAAGAATTGGCGAATGATCCGTGAGGAATACAGAGATGTGGAACCATCATACCGAAAACGTGAAAGTGCAGCCAGGAAAACCTTGAGAGTGGAATGTGAAAGTCCCGACTTTGCTAAAAGGAGGAAGAAGGGCAAGATCTGCTCAGGAGTAGCGAGCAAAGGATCAATGTTTTCCAAGTGGCACCAAACACAAAACTGCTTCCATTTCAATTTATAGGTTTTCGCGGTGGAGAAAGCCCGTGCGAGAGCAAGGACCTCTCTGCAGTCCGGATCAATATTTAGATGGGCAAACTCGCGGTGCTCAGGTTCCAAGCGTGAAGCTGGATAGATGCCGGGTCTGGATGGCATATCTGCCCGTGGTAAGAAGGTGAGGCAGGGGACGAAGAGGGATCGGATTGCACTGGGAAAAAAGAAGCTCCGTGAACCATGGTCGACGCGGCCACCTTGGCGCAATCAACAGGATGTGACATGGTTGAAGTCTCATTCTGTGCAGGAGGCGAGGTATAACAGGGATCGGCGGAAAAGCGTATACAAATTTTTTCGACCACTTGATCGAAAATGCATTCCCGCTCAACCCTTTGTGGGGATGCCAACTTTCGAAGCATAGGCATTTGCGGTTGAATGGAGTTGCAAACAGATCCAGCTCCGGCCAGCACCATAGGCGAAATACATACTCCAGAGTTGGCTGATGGAGTTCCCACTCGTGATTGTCTGTGGCCGTTCTGCTGAGAGAGTCTGCAAGGGCGTTGGAGATGCCCAGTACGTGAACTGCAGTTAACTGGACTCGATGTTGTATTGCTCATTCCCAGATCTGTTGTGCCTGTCTGGAGAGCAGAAGAGATCTCGTAACCCCTTGCTTGTTGAGGTAGTGCTTACTGGTGGTGTTGTCCGTACGCACCAACAGTGACACTACTTCCACCAGCAGACGGAAAGATTTCAGGGCGAGAAAAATAGCCAAGAGTTCCAGCCGATTGATGTGCCACTTGCGCTGGTCTGCCGTCCATTTTCCGTTGACTGACAACCCTTCGAGGTGCGCACTCCAACCCTCTAAGGAAGCGTCCGTCGTAAGAGTAAGCGTGGGGGCTGTGTCTTGAAACAGACGCCCTGTTGCAATGTTTGGAAGGTGAGGCCACCATTCCAATGCGCCCTGGATGCGAGGGGTCAGGAAGACTTTGTCGTTGAATGTCTCTGAGACTTGCTACCATTGTTTGTCCAATTCTTCTTGGAGGACTCGCATGTGTAACCTGCAATTGGGGATCAGCGGTATGCAGGACGAGGTCATGCCCAGAAAGGATTTTAACATCCGGACAGAAACAGACTTTCTTGAGCGTAGAAGAGCCACCAGTTTGGCAATGCGATCTTGGCGCTCCTGCGAAAAAAACCACCTTTGCTAGATGTGTATCTATTAATGCTCCTAGAAAGACCCTTTGTTGTGCTGGACGGACATGCGATTTCTCGTGGTTGATGGAAAGACTCAAGTCTTGGAAGACTGACAGGCAAGTCTGAGTGTGTTGTTATGCTGCGAGAAAGGTTGGGGTCTTTATCAAGCAGTCGTCTAAATAAGGTTTGATTTGTATGCCCTGTAGGCGTAGATAAGCCGCAACCGGAGCCATAATCTTTGTGAAGACTCTCGGTGCGGAACGAAGGCCGAAAGGCAGAACCTTGAATTGGAAGTGTTTTGATCCTACTTTGAAACGGAGGTACTTCCTGTGTCTTTGATGGATTGGCACATGAAAGTATGCATCTTGGAGGTCGATTGTGGAGAGGAACTCCTCGGGATTCAGGAACTGTAAGATTTCCAGCAAGGTCAGCATTCGAAATGTTTGGGACTTGATGAACTTGTTGAGGGCTCGGAGGTCTAAGATCGGGCGCCATTCTCCCGATTTCTTACTGATAAGAAAAAAGCGAGAATATAACCCCGTCCCTTGTTGTAATCGAGGAACCACTTCGACTGCCCCTTTGTTTGTCATAACTGCAACTTGTGCAAACAGTTCCTTCAAGTGTGCTGGAGGGGGACCAGAGGGAGGGCGGTTGGAAGGAAATTTGAGAAATTCGAGAGCGTGGCCTTTTGAGATGACATCTAAGACCCAACGATCTGAAGTTATGTTCGACCAATTGTAAAAGTTTTGGGAGATTCGACCTCCAATTTTCAGAGCAGGATAAGACTTGGTCTTTAGAAAGTCACTGTTTTTTAGAGGTAGTACATCATCTGTAGTTGGATTTTCTCCTATAAGGCCTGGAATCAGACTGCCTATTCTGATGTTGGTAGGAATAGCGCTGCTTGTTTTCACCATAGGAGCAGTACTGGGAAGAGCCTCGAAAATAGGAGGATTTGCCCCTGCCACGTGCCCCACGAAATGGCCGCTTCCGGTACTGGAGAGATCCCGGGGCGTGAGCATTGTCCGTATCTTTCTTGATGGACTCTAAGACGTCATCCACGTGCTTGCCGAAGAGTGACTCTCCATCAAAAGGCAAATCGAGTACCCATGCTTCGACCTCAGGCCGAAAACACGTATCCTTAAGCCAGCCCTGCCATCTTAAGACTGCAGCACCTGCCAGCTGTCTTAAACCTGTTGAGAAAATATCTATTGCACAGTCTATAATTTCTGAAGATATTTTCTCGCCCTCCTGCACGATCTTTTGTGCCTCTTCCCTGGAGGATTCAGGAATTAGGTCGACCAAAGCTGCGATCTCCGACCACATCTGACGGTCGTATCGCCCGAGGATGGCTAAGGAATTTGCCGCCCTGACCGTAATTGCAGCCATTGTGGTGAATTTTTTGCCAATGTTAACCAGGCGGCGACCTTCCTGATCCGGCGGGGATGTTAAAGGAGAAGCCGGATTACGTGACCTTTTTTGGGCAGCTTGCGTAATGACCGAGTCTGGCTTTGGTTGAGACACAAGGCAGGCAGGCGAATCCTATGGTGCCTTATACTTTTTGTCAAGGCGTGGAAGCACAGCCGGGATTGAGTTAGGTCGTTCCATGAGTTTGAGTCCCTCCTTCCAAATGAATTCAATGATTGGAATGGTATGCACTTGCTTTCAAGGTTGATCCTTGAAATCATAAAGAAAACAGTCCTGTTTGACGATCATGGGCAAGTGGAAAAGCTTCGCGGCTCTCATCATTAAAAGGTGAGAACCCCCAATGTCCACTGGGGGAGAAGCCAGAGGAGAGGTAGGAGGAGGAGACGGAGTCTGGGCCTGATAGTTGTCCCAATCCGCTAGGACAGCGTCATCATCCTGGTCTGTATCATTCCGAATATCATCATCAGTATCAGGATCCTGAGGAACTGGTGATCGTGCCTGTGCAACTTGTAGTGACTCCCGTGTCGGAGGAGGCGGATTTGGAGAGGCCTGTGAAGATGGTGGGAAACGACGATTGTAATCGTCTAGCATGTGTTGAAGGTTAGAGATCAAAGTCACAGGTATCTGTGCCATAGGAACCTCGGGGTCAACATCCAGCTGGTCATCTCGAACTGAGATGTACGATCCCCTCTCATCATTATCATCAACATCATAGTCTTGATACTTTATATGTAGCTCCGATGGGCTACTTGCAGGACAAAAGGTGTCATCAGCGTAAGAGCCATCAGAAGATTCCTCCTCTGCAGACGCAAAGAGTTGAGCAGGGGGACCTGTGCCATGTTGGATAGGACTCAGAAGCAGTGGAGCCGGACGTTTTACAGTAGTAGCTGTCACCACTGTGAAGCTGGTTGCAGTTGCCAGAGAATACTGCTCCGTCGGCGGACCTGTCAACAAGCTCGTCGTCTTCGAGGGATTTGTCAATGATGAACTAGGAGTCGACGAAGAAGCGGATGCCGTCGACGGAGCCGAGGCCTTTGTCGTCGACGGCAGATGTCATTGTCGTCGACGAGGTCTTCAACGTCGACGGAGCCATCGACGACGAGGTGGACGTCGACGAGGTACTCGACGTCGACGAGGCTACCGTCGACGAAGGTGGTAGCGTCGACGAGTGACGCGTCGACGAAGCCTTCATCAACGAGTGACACTTTGGTAAGGTCGTCAAGGAGACTGATTTCTTTGCGGTCGACGAGATCTTCACAATGGATGATATAGGCCTGACTTCTTGGTGCATGTTCGACGATGCAGACGTCGTCATCGTCAACATAGAGCAGGTCGTCATCGAAGTAGGCACAACGTCGACGGAGCTTGTCGTCGTCAACGGGTGTGTCGACGAGCTCGTCGACGAGCTGGCACTCGTTTTGGATGACGAGGGCACAGAATGGTACTGCGACGCCAGAGAACTAGGTCCCGTAGGCGTAGAGGCCGTCAGATCCCGTGGGGAGACGGACTTGGGAGCGTCCACAAGCTTCTTCTTTTTAAGAAAAGGAGAAGGAAGCTCGGTCTCTGACCCACGCTTCAGAGAGGTCTTAGAATGGCAGGAAGACACACTCTCTATATCAGACACGGGGTTGTCTGAAGTCTTCAACCTCTGTAGCCACAGAAGGAGACGGGCCTCTCTATCCTTTAGGGTCTTTGAAAAAAAAGTTCTGCAAAACTTGCAGTTCCTCACCTCATGGTCCGGGTACAAACAGTAGATGCATTTTTTATGAGGGTCCTCATGGAAAAGGCGAAGTTTACCACAGGCAGAACAAGGCCGGAATAAAGATTTCTTTATAGAAGACATGTTGTAGAAGATAGATGGTTTGTAGAAGGAAGAAACTGAGCAGAGCCCAGGGAGACTCCCTTCACACGACGTGCGGTAGAAAATCTGAGGGCTTGAGCTTCTGAGGAGAAGGTTCTAGAGGGTGCTACAGCCTGATTGGCTGGAATGTGGACTATTATAATGACATGGATATGTTACTAAAGTGAACTCTCCCTCAATGCTTTCTATGGGCTAATGTTGTTCTATGGTACTTTAAGGTTTTATTTCTTTTGGAAATATTTTGATATCTATTTATATACTTATGTAGATATCTATATATGTATGTACTTTATGTATGTATGTTTCTACTACTATTTTATGTACCTTGGGACTCCCACTTCGACGACGGGGAATTATTCAAGCATGTGAATCTATGAAAGACACCCCTAATACTGGAGAAAGAGCCAGTTTCCTTCACGTCAACACCAAACAGTGAGAAGCTGAGATATAGAGAAAGAAAAGGTGTCTTTGGGGTTCCACTGGACTCTGTGCACACTATACCTCATTTTGGTATAGTATATATAGAGCCAGCTTCCTACACCTTCTGACTCTACACAACTGCTGATTGTTTTGCAAAAGCAGTTTAAACTAGTTTCTGCTGCCACAATTGCTAGATGGCTGAAATCAATCATGGCAGAAGCTAGTATTGACACTAAAGTGTTTGGGGATCATTCGGTTTGGGGGGGCTATGGCCTCTAAATCTTTTATGTTGGGTTCCGCCGTTCAGGATATCATGAGAGCAGCTGACTGGTCGTCTGAGTCTACTTTGAAACAGTTTTATTATAAACCTGTGGGCAATATTAAGTCTGTGGTGTTCGATAAGCGTTAAACTAGCATAATCTGAGCCTCCGGTCCTGAAATAGAATAAATAATTTGCTAGAATTCGCACAAAGAATCTTTAATTCTATTAAGGACGCAGACTAAGATTACCCAGACCAGTGTTATCATTACTGGATTGTCGTGAATTTTGTTGTTTGGCCACCCGTATGTAGTCTGTGTTATATGGATATTGCGGGTCTTGTTTTAAATCCTGGTTCAGATAGAAATCAGAATGATCCAGTTCCAGTCTTCATGCCGGGGTTGACACTTAGTGTTCCTGTCCGGAGCTGAGCTGTTGCTCCTATGTGGCGGGTGACCGCTGGAGTTGGCTCTACAGACGCTGTTGGTTCTTGGCACAGTTTGAGTTGATGGACTGTTGGGAGTAAAGAAAGAAGCTCTTATGATGGTAGTCGCACCTCTTATAGGGACTGTTAGACCATGAGTGATGGTAGTGAGCAGGGTATCATGGGAAATATCGTTTGTGTTCATGTAAAAACATTTTTCATTGGCTGCTGCATTTTAGCAGTAAAAGACAGAGAAGCATACTCCTCACTTAGAGTCCTTAAGAGAATTGAAAATTCTTCGTGCGACTGCTAGCAAATATTTTATCCTGGAAGTTAGGCTGCACAGAGCAGAAGCCACGTCAAGGCAGGTGCTACATAGAGCAAAAGATATTCTTATCCTGTTTCAGTTAGTGTGGGTGAAAAGCAAGAGTTACTCACAACAACCTGTTCACATACTCCAAGTACCCGATGAGGATCTCGTGGTACACTGCAGTCGGCAAAGACCTGGGGTGGAAAAAAGAACACTGTCAAGGTAAGAGGTATAGACCCCCCTAGAGAGAGACAAAGAGGCAGCAATCAGTGAGAGTAGAAACAGGCACACTTCGACTGAAACTAGAATAGCAGAGATAGCTACTACAGAAGACTGTCACTGCAGAAACTAGCCTTAAAGTAAGAAGGAACTAATCTCACAAGGAGAAAGCAGAACAGAAGAGCCAGAGGTCAAGAGTGAGAGTGCAGAAGAGGGAAAAGGCTGGATTATAGGATGATTATTGGACATGGAAGAGGACAGAAAGAGCAGTAGGCAGAAACTGCAGTCAGTCGATGGTCAGTCTGTGATAGGACATAAAAGATTCCTCACTGTGACTGAACCAGTTCACATGAGGGTGGAAATGACGCAGTCGGGGAAGTATTCGGTGATAGGGGGAGGATCTGAACTTGAGGAATGCTTTGCGGTCATCAAGAGGGTTGCACTTAATATGAGTGCTGGGAAGAACTGTTCTTGAGTTGGCAGTCGAAGTCGGAGGGAGAAAAGTGGATGGTTCTTACTGATGGCCAGGCAATGGAGTTGCACAGGATAGGGACAGAGGTGGAATCTCATCTGATTGGGACATGGCACCACTTGGAGCATAGGGGGAAAGGGCATTCTCACCTCTGGTTGGGCTGCAGACAGTCAGACTTGTATTCTTGCACATGCATGCCAAAGAAACACAGCTCCACTCCATCCACCTCATCGAAGGCAAAAAGGGCTTTTGTTCCATAAGGGAAGAATTCAGGCAACTCGCCGCGATCTACAAACCTACAAAGAAACACAAGACACAGTCAGTCAAGTTCAAGAACAAGCGTTTAAGGTATTTAAAATGAACAAGTTATTTGTGGCAACAATACATTGGTTGCTTGTATATAACCAAGCTACCTAGCTCCCTCTTTAACAGTTAAGGTGGGTTTAACTAGGTTTTTTCTACAGTGAAACAGAAGATTGTTATTCTAATTCTGTCTAAAAGGAAAGATTTGGGAGCACATAAAAATATATTAAGTCTTTTGATGATCACTGGATCTTTGGAGTATGAGCCCCCTTAATCTAAAAGGTCTCTTGCACTTAAGACATGAGATCCAAGGTCCGCAGCTTGCCACAACAAAACCTTCTCCTGGGTAGGGGCAAAAAGGCAAATTTGCCTTAAACTATTAAAGAGATATGTTATCACAGATACCTACTTCTTCCTCAGCATAGGACACCTGGTAGAAGCATACAACTTCTGGAACATTATTAAGCAACAAGCAATGGCAACTTTTACCCTTTGGGACCTATTTGCTTTCCCAATGATTTTTAGCTTTGTTATAGGGAATGCCTGATGCTTTGCAGCATAGCTGAAGAAAATGTTAAAGGAAGAAAAAAAAAGTGGGCAAACGTGGCTGTTGCATCATTTTCCAGGTGTATGTAGCATGCATGTATGAACCAACAAAATGATGCACTTTTTTATTTACAGAAATGGATCAATAAAGTAAACAAAAAAGAAGCACAGAAGCTTTTTTAAGTGTGGGTGAGCAACTAGGAGGCAGGAGTAGGGGGAGGCAACGTGGAGGGCACTGGTGGGGGGGAGCAACTGCCAAGGAACAGAAAGCAACACAGAGGGCGATGTGGGGAGGCGAAACCACAGGCAAGGGGCGGATGGGGGTGAGGGAAGAAACAGGGTAGGGAGGAGAAGCAACCTTAGCAAGAGTAACATGGAGCAGTGGGGAGAAGCACACAGGAGAGAAAGCAACAGGGGAGCGGGGAGAAGTGTTAGAAGGCAACATGGAGGTGAGATGGGAGAAGCACAATGGACAATACAGCAATGTGGAGTGCAGGGGGGAGAGAAGTGCATGAGAGACAGCTGGAAAACATGTATTTACAATGGAATTCTTCACCCAAAAGAAAACAAGCATTGGCATAGTCAATAGGTCTCGCGTTTTAACCTTATTCACCTTCGTGAATAAACAAGTCACTAAGTTCCTGGAAGACAATTATGCTTGGCACTCAAGGCAATCAGGTTTTAGAGCTCAACACTCTACAGAGTCAGCTCTATTGTTCACTACCGATACCATCCGAATGGCGCTGGACCAGGGTAAGAAGGCTGTCTTGATATTATTAAATCTGTCGGCAGCCTTCGACACGGTCTCACATAACATCTTGATTGACCGGCTAGCAACATCTGGCATAACTGGAAAGGTACTAGATTGGATCAAGAACTTCCTAAGTGACAGGCGGCAAGTGGTCACCTTGGGCGAATTTTTAAGAGATAAACCCCCAGATGCATCAAGCACCCGCTCTGCGAATTCTAAATAGCGAAAAATACCGAATCGCTATCTAGAATTCGCAGAACGGGATGCATCATCAAAATCGGTAATCAAGTGCGATTCGCAATCGCCCGCAATCACGATATGCGAATTACCCCAAATCGCGATTAAATCGCAGAATCGGCTGTTTCCCAACCCCAAATTGCGATTTCGCAAATACCGAAATTGCAAATAGCGATCTCGCAGATTGCGAGATCGCAAAAACGGGAAGTCACATTTTGAGCACAATGATGACATCACAACCAGTAAGTAGGCAGCTCCATGACTCATTTGAAACACAGAGCTGGATAGAGGAGGAGGCATAGCACTGAGCTCCAGGAGACACACCCTGCAGTCCCAAGACAGGACACACATTGATACCAGAATGTCCCATGATGCAGCAGGATCAGGTGAAACTGTCAGGAAGCGGAAAATCAAGTTCTCCGAACAAGAGCTGGAGTACTTGATAGAGAGAGTCAGCAGGGACCATGACAAGCTGTTCAGAAAGTTTTCCCGGAAGGTGCCCGAGGCTGACAAAAGGCGCATCTGGCTGCGCATCAGGGCAAAGGTCAACGCCGTTGGGGTGAAATAGCGGTCAATGGATGACCTCAAGAAGAGGTGGTACGACCTCAGAGACTGTGCCAAGGTGTGCATTGCGGAGAGGCTGGGGAAGAGACAGGCAATGGGAGGGGGAGACTCCACAGTTCCCGCAAACACACCACTGGAGGACTTGGTGGAGGACACCATCAACCCTGCAGCCTGCGTGGGGGTCACTCAGCTGGACACCTCCCGTGCCACACACCAATCACAAGGTAAGAGCCATGCACCTGCGACCCCGTCCCCTAACAATGCCCATGCCCCCAGGGCAAGCCATATTGGTAATCCCAGTAATGCAGTCCCTGCCCATCCCAAACGCCCAATTGCATTGTGGGACCTGTAGTGTGACAATGTGCCCTGATAGCCACACACAGCCAGAACAGTCAAGTGAAACATACCCCTAAAGCCAGTCAGGGAATGCAAGCCTGCATGCATGTTGCTACATCCCAGGTGCCTGAATCATATCATTATTTTACAAAAACACTGGGGATAGATTCTGTTGAGGTAATCAGAGGCAGGAATCTAGGTCAATATTATTAAATATGCAAAGCCTCTGACACCATAGATTACACAAGTTATTTTTGTTCAAGTCCTGTTTATTGACTGTGAACGCTATTTATCTTAGCACATTGTTTTAGAGTTCAAAACAGGTACACATGGGGTGTGAACAACTCAGCTTGGAATATCTCCTTATGGCATAAAGTGCATTCATGTTTTACACAAACATGAGAAAACAATTGACAAATTACAATGAAAAAGTAAATTCAACAATTAACAAAAAAACAAATTACGTTAATGTGACAGCAAAATCCTATTTACAGGTGAAGTTTCAAGGTCCTACCATAAATCTAAGGGAAATTGTGTTGGTGTCCCAGGGGAATATTATCAATTTATCCCTCAGGGGGAACGTTAGTTATCCTGTATCGTGCCAGGGGCAATCGTATCTTCAAAATTATTAAATGCCTGGTTGTGAGATACGTCTCTCACTGTATGTCCCAAGTGTCTGATTGGATCATATGGCTAATATTTCTCCTGGCAATCAAATTGAGCCTACGCGTTTCGACCTGGGTGGAATCTTGACAGGATGTGCGTTTTAAGGCAGGTCTTCATCAGGGCTCACAAAAGGTGTAGGGGATCGTCGTGTCACACCTACGAGAGATTTATGAGGGGCATATTTTAGTGGTTGAATATAGTTTATAGGACCGATTCAATAGTTATTCGGTAGTATTTACAAAACAGTGTGAGTGTTTAGTCTTTAGGAATCACGTACCCGGGTGTGGAAGAATCAGTTCAGCATACTTTGAGTGCTGGTGGGTATCCGGAGGCAAGGTTTCTCTCTAGCCGGAGTGGCTAGGTGTCCGCAGTCTTTAGTTACTGTGGAGGGAATTGGGAGGATGAGTTTAAAACTTCTTGCGAATCAATGAAGTCCTGTAGGCTTGTCTGCATTTGTCGCCTATTGCGTGGTACATGCATTCTGCGTGGCTTATTGCCGGTCTACCAAAGTGGTGCGCTGGGTTAACGCTTTTCTGCTTTAGGTGACCGGTGTGTCTCGTGTCTAGGAAATGCCAAGAGTTCTCTTAGTGCGCCTAAGCATAGCCGGTGCGGGACGTGGTACATGCGCTCTATGCGTCTTGTTGTCGGTCTATCAAAATGATGCGCCGAATTACTGCTTATGTGCTTTAAGTAGCCGATCTCGTACCTGTTGAAGTATGAAAGAGTCTTTTGGTGCGCCTCAGCGTTACCGTCGCGGGACGGATTGGGGGTCATTCAATTCCCGGCGTCTCCTCGTTGGCGTGTTGCTTCTCTCAACGCCACCGCTGTGAAGTGTTTACACGGCGTTCCGTAGGCTAACAGTCTTACGTGTTCTTTGCAGGTGAGAGCGGAGCTCTCATTGGCTGGCGCACTGGTTTTGGTGTTAGGGCGCTGCTGATTGGACGTTGTATCCCGTCATGGGCACTTGCGCTGGTTGCTAGGCGATCGGGGCGCTTGTTACTTCGCCGAAGGCTGCTGGCAACGTACTAGGTTTAGTATTGTGATTCACATGAAGTTCGATATTTCTGATAATTCATTAAGTCCGTGGTTGACAGTGTCTAAGTACATGATTGTCTTTGCTTCTTGCTTAGACAAGTTGTCAGCCACATTTTTCCCTTTCACTTGTTTAAGCACAGTCCATTTCAGGTCGTCTGGTCCATGCTGTTTTTCAATGCAGTGTGTGACCATCGGTGCATTTTCCTTTTTACATCGGATTCTGGACCGATGTTGAGATATTCTCGTTTTTACGGGCTGGCTGGTTTTTCCAACGTACGCAAGCCCGCACGGGCATATGGCACAGTAAATTACGTTGCAAGTGTTACAATTTGTGAATACCTCGTGTTTGATTTGTTTCAGGCCATAGGAAAAGACTGTTCCTTCTATAGTACTACTACACGAAATGCAATAACCACATTTATGGTGCCCTTTGACTGGCGGAAGGTGCAAGAGTGACTGAATAGAACTTTCTTGCCTTGGTAGTGTAGTGTCAGCTCTAACCAATTTGTTCCTTACACTCTCGTTTTTTTTGAGTGCGAAAATGGGTGGACCTTCAAATGGTTTTAGGCTTCGGACTGTGTTCCAATTTCTTGTGACTATTTTCTTTATTTCTGCAGTGGCTCCTGAGAAGGTTGTCACACAAACCATTGGTGTTTCTTCCTTATTTTTGTCTTTGGGAGTCAAGAGGGTATCTCGCGGGATGTACCAGGCTCTCTTCATACTTCTCTTTAGTAGTTTCCTGGGATATCCTCTCTCGATCAGTTTACATATCAACTCTTGAGCGTGATGGAAGTAGTCATTTTTCTTTGTGCAATTTCTGCGCAGTCTCATGAATTGGCTGAATGGTAGGTTTTCACGGAGGTTTCGTTGGTGAAAACTCGAGAAATGTAGAAAAGTGTTGCGGTCTGTCTCTTTGGTATATAGAGTGGTATACATGTTGCCCTCCTCATGTTTGACCATTAAATCCAAGAAATTTATTTGTGATTTGTTAAATGTCAAAGTGAACTGGATGTTGGGGTTACGGTCGTTGAGCCAGACTGCAAAGTCCTTCAATGATGTTTCGTCACCTCGCCACAGCATGAAAACGTCGTCTATATAACGTCGCCAGACTTTTATATGTCCTTCATATGGATTGTTATTATAAATCCAGGTGTCTTCATATAAGGCCATGTACATTATAGCCATTTCCGGCGCGAAGGGACATCCCATGGCCGTCCCCATCGTTTGGAGATATTGTACGTTGTTGAATTTAAAGAAATTGAATTTCAGGCACATTTCCGCTAGTTTGATTAGGAAGTCTGTGGGGACATTATGTGGCCTTTCTCTCTTTTCCAGAAAAAATTCAAGTGCTTCTAAGCCGTCTTCTTGCGGAATGTTCGAATATAGGCTCACGATGTCCATGGTAACTAGAAATTCCATTGGTTCATCAAAGGGTTGGCCGTCTAGAAAGTTTATCGCTTCCATCGTGTCCTTAATGTAGCTTGCAGTCTGACCCACGAGGGGTTTTAAAAATGTGTCGACGTATTTGGCCGGTCTTTCAAAGATGGAGTTCACACCCGATATGATCGGGCGGCCAGGGGGGTTCATAGGGTCCTTGTGGACTTTGGGTAGAATATACATCAAAGGCGTGCGTGGATTTTTGTTGATTAAATATTCTCCCTCTTTTTTGGATAGCCATCCTTCTTTTTTACCGTGTTCGACCAACATTTCTAGACGATTTTTCAGTTTATCATTCCAATTGTCATTTGTTTTTTTGTAATATTTTTCATCAGTGAGTTGTCGCAGCACTTCTGCTTCATACATTTCCCGTGGGAGGATAACAATCCCCCCGCCTTTATCCGCCGGCTTAATGATGAGACTTTTATTGTCTTGGAGTCCCTGAAGGGCGATTTTTTCATCCAATGTTAGGTTCCATTTTATATATTTTCTGCTCATTCTTTTGTCTAACGTGTCTAGGTCACGTAGCACGTTCTTTTCGAGCGTCAGTAGTTCTACCGGCATCTGGCTGGAATTGGGAAAGAAGGTTGAAGGATTTTTCAGTCCGGAGTAGTTTCTGGTCGTTAGGTCTGGTTGATTTTCAAAGAATATCTTGAGCCTCATTTTGCGAAAGAGTTGTGTGAGTTCCAATTTTGTTTGACAGATATCTGGACGGACGGTTGGAATGAATGTGAGGCCTTTCTGTAACACGCTTCTTTCGTTATCTGTCAAGGTGTGTTTAGACAGGTTGAAGACTGCGTTTGGATATGGTTCTACCAACGGTACACTCGTCTCCTCGTTGGGATCTCCCCTTGGTATTGGTTGTTGGGGCGGTTGAACCACCTGTTGCCTCTCGGTCGACCACGGGATCTGCCTCTGCCTCTGTCGGAAAAAGGTGCCTGTTGATAAAATTGGCGGGCTTGGTCGTCTCTGTTGCTGGTGGAGGCGTCGGCGTCACTTGAGTTGGTGGATGCGGAGGAATCTTCTGAGAATGTTATGAATTGTCTTCTACTCCACAGTAACTAAAGACTGCGGACACCTAGCCACTCCGGCTAGAGAGAAACCTTGCCTCCGGATACCCACCAGCACTCAAAGTATGCTGAACTGATTCTTCCACACCCGGGTACGTGATTCCTAAAGACTAAACACTCACACTGTTTTGTAAATACCACCGAATAACTATTGAATCGGTCCTATAAACTATATTCAACCACTAAAATATGCCCCTCATAAATCTCTCGTAGGTGTGACACGACGATCCCCTACACCTTTTGTGAGCCCTGATGAAGACCTGCCTTAAAACGCACATCCTGTCAAGATTCCACCCAGGTCGAAACGCGTAGGCTCAATTTGATTGCCAGGAGAAATATTAGCCATATGATCCAATCAGACACTTGGGACATACAGTGAGAGACGTATCTCACAACCAGGCATTTAATAATTTTGAAGATACGATTGCCCCTGGCACGATACAGGATAACTAACGTTCCCCCTGAGGGATAAATTGATAATATTCCCCTGGGACACCAACACAATTTCCCTTAGATTTATGGTAGGACCTTGAAACTTCACCTGTAAATAGGATTTTGCTGTCACATTAACGTAATTTGTTTTTTTGTTAATTGTTGAATTCACTTTTTCATTGTAATTTGTCAATTGTTTTCTCATGTTTGTGTAAAACATGAATGCACTTTATGCCATAAGGAGATATTCCAAGCTGAGTTGTTCACACCCCATGTGTACCTGTTTTGAACTCTAAAACAATGTGCTAAGATAAATAGCGTTCACAGTCAATAAACAGGACTTGAACAAAAATAACTTGTGTAATCTATGGTGTCAGAGGCTTTGCATATTTAATAATATTGAATCATATCATTAATCATGCACTCATTCACATCACAGGTGCTGCGGATGCTGAAACCTCAGATAGCGAGACACTCCATATCGTGGAGACTCCAGATGAGATGAAGGGAGAGAGCCAAACAGCACCAGCACCTGGACCATCACATGCAACTGCACCAGTACCTGGACAAGCACCTTCTCAAATGCACAGGGCCACCCCTGCAGCCATAGGAGGAGTTCAACCACCCCAGGCGTCACGCATGGCAGTGGATCAGACCCCACCACCACCCAGGAGGCAGACACGCCGCACAGTTACTGTGGGGTCGCAGGCAAGCGGCCGGTTGAGGCAGCAGCGCTCTGTGACCACACGACCAGACATGGAGCAACAGGCACAAAATCTAGGGCTAGGAATTGAAGCCCGGATGCTTGCTGTGCACCGCAAAGCAGGCACAGCACATGGCAGCCATGGAGCTGTAGCTGTACAAAACTGCATGCAATATCAACCAACTGACTGAAAGTAGTACAGGAGCTAGCCGCTGCTGTGAAAGAGAACAACCAACTGATGGTGGTGAAGCAGGGCATCACCCGCCGACGCCACCGCCGGCTGCTGACCCGGCTATGCCTATACCCGGTCGAACCACCTAATTGGGAACGCCACTTCACAGTTGTCGCGCAGGTCACTGGCCATGCAGCTACTGATGGTACAATGCTGCCAAGATGTAGCAAGGGCCCTGGAGCAGGTCACCACCGTTGTTGAGAATCAACAGGTGTGCAGCCATGGTCATGCAAGGGGGGTGTGATGATGCCAGTAAGGGCATATCGAGCCGGAGCAGCCTGTCTGTGCCGGTGCTACCTGAAAGGCGCCGCAGTTCCAGGCCCAGTCCTGCATCACGGCCGGACACTCCCAACGTGGAGTTGGAGAGGCGACAGGGTGCGTCCGGCAGGAGGCGCCAGTGCTGACTAAACATTACCGGCAGTGCCATGGTGATGTAACCACGCACGCCTGCTCTGGATACAAGAGCCTGTATGACTCAATACAGTTGTAAATTTTTTAATGATTTAAAGCACATCTAGAGCTTGTTAACCATAAAAATAAGAATTTATTTTGAACACAAATCTTCCTCATGTCATTAATTCATGTGGCATGCATGAGTGCAGTGTTGTGTGAGGGGTATGGGTGCACTAGAAATAGTTCAGTGTAATGTTGTTGCAGCGCCTGTGTCCTTCAGCAGGATTTTCCCCGCGTGCATGATGCACATGTGCAGGTGGCAGGTTGTCCCCCTCCGACTCACTACCAGACACCTCCACAGGTATCCTCCGCTTGGTGGCAATATTGTGGAGTATGGCACACACGGCCACGATGCAGCAGCAGACCTCAGGCTGGTATTTGAGGGCCCTGCCAGTCTTGTGGAGGATGCGGAATCGACTCTTTAACATGCCAATTGTCCGCTCAATAACATTTCTTGTGTGTATGTGCGCAGCATTGTAACGCCGTTCCTGTGGTGTAGCAGGGTTAAGGTATGGGGTGAGGAGGTATTCAAGGAGGCCATAGGCGCTGTCACCTGAAGGATAGGAGCAGAGGGTCAGTGCCTGTTATGCGCAGCAACATGATCTTGACATACTGTATGTGGGCATGTGTACTTACCTAGGAGATGTCCTTCGCCAAATTCACCCCAGGCCAAGCGTGTGTGTATGCCGCTGTACCGGAAGATGAACGAATCATGCGTGCTCCCCGGGTATTGGACCACAATGTCTGTGATGATTGTCTTCGCATTGCAGACCATCTGGATGTTGAGTGAGTAGTATGACTTGCGGTTCCGGTAAATGTATTCGGTCTCAGCGGGTGGACAGATGTGAATGTGGGTGCAGTCCATGCAGCCAATTACATGGGGGAAATGGGCGGTGTGATAGAAGTACAGTTTAGTTTGCGTAAAGTCCTGTTGGGTTGTTGGGAAGGTGATGTAGTGTTGGATCTGGCTCAGCATGGCGTCCAGGAAACTCTGTAGGCAGCGTGACAGGGTACTCTGTGATATACCCCCTGCATATGAGACTATCCCCTGGAAGCTTCCGGAGGCCAGAAGGTGCAGGCAGCACAGGACCTGGACATGGGTGGGCACGGCATTGGTCCTCCGTGTTGGGTGCTGCATCAGGGGGTCAAGGTCTCTGATGAGCTTCTTTATAATTGCCCTATTGAGCCTGTATTTTGAGTAGATCTCCTCCTCAGTCTGTCCCAGGAGTGTAATCCGCAGCCGGAAGATGTGCTCCTGGATCCTGCGTCGGTTCTGTGCAACAGCCTGGAGCCTCAGCCGCCTTGCCACGATGTAGAGACCTGGCATTGTGACTTTCCTCATGCTCCTACTGAGTCTCCTTAAGTGTGTTTGGTTTACCCTACACCTGTTTCTTGTTTGCATTTTTAATTTTTTATTTTTTCCAATTGGACTTCATGGTTACCACCTGGTTTAGCTTCTCCTTAAATGGTGACTCGTTTTTAGCGTATTTGAGTATTTTCGCAAATTGCGATTTATGATGTATTTGATTTGTGAATTCGCAATAGATTTGCGAATTTGCAATATATTTCGCAGAAAATGTGGGAAATCGCTGTTAAGGAATCGCATTGTGGGTTAACAAAGGGTTTTGCGATTTTTGGTTTTGCGAATTTGCTATTTGCTGCTTTTGTAGTTGATGAATTGCGGAAGCGGAAATTGCAATCGCTGTTTTGCAGCTATTGCGATCGCTATTTCGTTTGATGAATCCATGCCAAAGTCCATATTTGCTCCTGTAGCATTACGTCTTGAAGATTGCTTATGTGCTAAGCCCAGGCTCAACCTAAAAATGGCACATTCTTGGTTTGTGTGTTGTGCAAGTAAAATGATGTAGGTAAGTAGCCCCCAGAACTGGTTTGAATTGTGCACAGAGCCCTGTGCCAGGTGGAAGAACAAAGGCACGTGTGATATAAATATTGGGGCTGTGACCCCATGTAATTGTGCTGTTGTGCTTACTTGCAGAGAGGACTGCTGGGCGCCACGTGGAACCGCCACAAAGGACTTCCCCTCTGCTGGAGGGCCCTGTGAGCGGGCCTTCCTGGGCCAGCTCTGACCCTCTCTCGCTCTACGCTGATGCCATGTTAATATATCTGATGGACCCGGAACACAGCATACCAGAGCTTCTTACAATTTGCGGTACACATGGGAAAGCGTCGGGATACACAATAAATTGGTCCAAATCGGTACTTTACACTCTGAAGGGACCGGAGCCCTCGCTCCCCGCTGAGTGCCCACTGGTGCTGGCAGGGGACTCCTTTAAATACTTAGGAATTCACATTACTAGGGACACAACAGACTTCTTAGCGAAAAATCTGGCTCCACCTCTGGAACGTTTGAGACGCGATGTCGTACATTGGGCGTCTTTGCCCCTGACGCTTCTGAGTAGAGCAGCCTTATACAAAATGATGGCACAGCCGAGATTTCTTTACGCACTTGATAATACGCCCTACCCAGTCCCACCCCGGTACTTTAAACAAATAGCAGCTCAAGTCTCGACCCTTCTATGGGGTAACCGCCCAGCACGTATAGCACAAATCAAACTGTACAAAGGTTGGTGTGACGGCAGGATTGCGCTACCAAACTTACAATTATATTACTGGGCAGCGCAACTTAAAACCCTCAATCAATGGATCCTTGCACCTCAAAATGATCCAGCATATAGGGCGGTGGGGGCGCAGTTGGGCACGAACAACATGCTAGCCGTGCTCTACAACAGAGGAATCGCCTCGAAACTGGAGGGGCCCACAAAACAAACGGTCACACTATGGTACACGGCGCAGGCAAAACTGGGATGGAAAGGGCTTATAACTAAACTTACCCCACTTTAGGACACCAGGGCTCTGGGACATCTGAGACGCAGTAAGGTTCTCACACAGTGGGATAATATTGGTATCTCCACAGTGGGAGACTTATGGGATAAAGGAACAGTAATTCCATTTGCCCAACTTCAACAACAATATGATCTGGGCCCGACTGAATCATATAGGTACGTACCAATTAGACATGTGTTATTAGCAGCACTTCCACCAGACACCGACGTCCCGGAGGACTCCCCGCTGGAAGACTGTCTACTCACTGATTACATGCAAAAACGAGCAACGTCAATCACATACCGAAAGTTACTCAACAACCTACCTGACCCTACACTCACACCGCGGGAGAAGTGGGTGGCGGAAGTGGGGGAAATAGAAGATACGGAATGGATAGAAGCACTGGCGTCCCCTAAGGAAGAAGGAATTTCAGCCAAGCTTAGACTGGTGCAGCTTAAAATCCTACATCGCATATACTATACCAGAATCACCTTACACAAGCTACAAAGAGCACAACATCCATTTTGCCTTCGAGGGTGCGGGGAGGAATGTACCTTTTTCCACACTATGTGGGAGTGTCCAGCAATAGTAGAATACTGGCGACAGGTGCTACGCACAATATAACAAACACTGGAGGTATCCCTTCTGCCAGAACCACGGAAATGTCTCCTAAATATATGGGATCCCAATGATCTGACTCACCATGGACAAACCTGGGTCACGCTAGGCCTCATGATTGCTAAAAGGGATATAGCGCAGAAATGCGGTGCGACAGACCTGCCTACATTGGCAACGTGTTGTAGGAACATGGACCTTGCAATGGTTACAGAGAGCACAGTATATGCAAACAGGGGAAGCCCACGCAAATGGAACAAAATCTGGGCGGCCTGGAATATTTTCCGAGGAGAAATATGTGACCCGTTGCCGGAATCGGATGTAGATAGTTCAGATGAAGAGGTAGAGGGGGAATGAGGATAGGGAAAAGACACGTGAAGTAGTAAAACTGATGCAGAGAATATAATGTACTAATGCCATAATAAGAATTGTATATCCGGCCATGTATAATTGTATAGATGTGAAATCACTGTCTAATTATTGTCCTGTTTGTCAAAGAGAAGTTTGGTTTAATAAAAACATTAAAAAAATAAAAAAAGTACAGCTCCACTTTTTAACAGAGAGCACCCGGTCTTGGTGTTATTTAGGCTATATGGGTGACTTGCATACATAAGGTTTGGGCTTTGCCATTACTTTAAGTGGCAACGTTGAGTTAGTAGTTTTAAACTGACCCTCCAGTCTGCAGTGGCAGACTGGGAGCCATGTTTTATCTTATCCCACTCAGGGTGGCACAACAAGTGCTGGTGTCCCTGAAGGACACTAACTTACATCCCCCTGGGTACCCATGGTACTTTATACTAGGGCCATACAGTTAAGTTAGGCTATGCCAATTGGGGACAAGCCAACTAAACTTACACCATTTTAAGGGTCAGAGCACAAGCAAAGAGTCCTGTTCAGCAGGACTCAAGGCATCTCAGAGCCATTACACCAGTTCACTAGTAGTCAAAGTGTGGGCAAAGTGTTGGGGTAAACCTGCAAAAAGTCTGGTTTTTAACATGCAGTAATCGCAAATACAGTGACTGCCACTTGACTTACAGGTGAACAATTCTGTGTCTCACTCAATAACATCGACAAGCCTGATTTAGTTGACTATTGTAAATTCTATGACATTGGAATAGCCCTAGTCATCTATGTAACTGTCAACTGTGTAGTCTTTGGCAGATTGCATGCCCCTACTTGCCAATGGAGATTTAGATAGTTATTTATTTTTACGGCAACTTGCCGAAATAAAGATGCACTGACTGACTGATAGTAATGATGATCTTTTTGAGTGACATGTTGCTGGATTCTACCACCAAATCCTCTCCATGACTGGAGATCTGTATCTTCAGGGCATGGACAGAGGCTCTCTTTGTAAGAGTAGACTCTGTGGAAGTACCTGTGCCAGGACATTTTGGGCTGAAAATCCCAGATTTCAGATGGTTAGCTTTTGAAGCATAGTTCTCAGATGACTTACCAAGAGATTCATTATTTACAAATCACAATAACTGATCCTGTGTCTTTAAAATGTTATTGCTGAATGTCCCACAGACATCACAATTGCTGGTATATGCCCAGCTTGGTTGGGACAAAATATAAATTTCACGTGTGGGTCCTAATGAAAGATCTTCCTTGGCCAAACACCTAACATGGCTTGAAGAGAGTTCTTGGATGAACAGCCAGTCGAACAAAAATAATTAACCTCCACTATTGAGTGCAGCAAGGAGCCAACACTGCCTCCGCCTTTCTTATCAGAAGACCAAGGTGTCACCAGAGAAAAATTTCAAAAGGTCAAAAAGCAAAAATGAGCAGAGCTAAGGGGATTCCTTGTTGCTTCTTACTATGAACCACAAAATCGTGGATGAGGGTTGGAACCATGGACACCTCCACCTTATTGGCTCGAGTATGGTTAATAAAAAGAAGTTATTTGAGTTCTCACATTTTTTTCCATTTGTTTTCAATGTTTATTGCTGTATTAAAATACTGCTATGTTAATACCGTCTACAGATGACTCCTCTGACCTTGGGGAATAATTCACACATGTAAATCTTTGGAAAAACAATACTGGGTAACATCAATGCTAATGACTGAAGACAAATGCCTGCAACTGGTCTCTTTTTACATTACTGACTTCCCACCCCTTGAATCTTCCCTTATCTTCATAATTTTGTAACCCTTCCCATTCTATCTTTGAATACTCTGCTGTCTGGTTCCTCGGAAAGCAACTATTTTCAGACAATTTAAGTGATCCTCAATGCTATCATTTGCTTCTATAGTCTACTACACTATACAACTTTGAATCCCCTATTACAATATAATTTACAAACTGTACTCCTACAAAATTTACATGATGTATTTCTAAAGTCATTAAGCACTGGATGAATTCTGACTGCTATAATTGCAGTTGCACTCCTGAACCATCCCCATTTCATTTCATACACTATAGCCACTTTTCGAGCACGGAAAAGTAAAACTTTATAAGCTAAAAAAACGTTTGTGATCACCAGGAAAGAAGCAATCAATTGCTGAAAGACAAGCGTCACACTTCCATCAAATGTGGAGAGCGAGTCTCCTAGTTCAGTGAAGCACAGGTTACCTCATACTTGCAAGAAGCTGGGAGAAGAAGCAGCTATGCCTCCTCCACATTTGAACTCTTAAGTCCTCAGAAAAGAGACAGATTTTTCTTCACCCTTCCTTCTCCTTACTTGTCTTTTATCTCCGGCTTCACTTCTACAGTCTTGTCCGAGGCATGGACCACGTTGACAGTCACCTTACGAGCCTCAGGAGGGCTTTGCCGACTGAGATAATCATTAACTCTGTTCTCCAGGAAGGTCCCCAATCTGGTAGGTAGCCCTGAAATATAAAAACATATGGCATGATTCAATGCATCGGCAGCCCTCAACTTTTTTAACAGGTGCAGCACAGAGGTTGGGATTGCACTGGACCTACATTCAAAATATTTTCTAGGAGGCGGCACTACTGTGACCGTCAACAGCCCAGTTACTTAGGAGGTCTTGGATCTTTAAACAACAACATAATAAGTAACGGCTACTTCCCAAAGCACAGAAAGTTACTTACCCTGTAAGAATTAGTTTGTGGAGTGCAGTGCTGTAGATTCACAAGCTCAGCATACTCCTGTCATCTAGCGTTGGGCTCCAAAGTGTGCATCTTGTTTTTCTCCAAGGTGGTTTGAGTCACGAGTAGGTGTGAGCGGAATGTTTTTTTCCACCCGCAGAATTTTGATCAGTCCATGTTACTCTTTTAACTTTGAGTTCTGGCCAAATTCCGCCAATCACCGCGTGGCAGAATGTTTTGACCGTGAGGTATAGGAAGCTGACTCTGTATATACTTTTGTAAAGTAAGATATAATGTGCACAGAGTCCAGTGGATCCCCAGAGGCTTGCGTAGATAATAAAAGCTCTATTTTGTGGTAGCGTGGTTGAGCAGTTAGGCTAATTATTGGGCTGTGTTAAGTATTTATTGCTCAGGCAAGAAATGACAGTACACACTCAAAGACTGAATCCAGACCAATTGTCTGTATAAAAAAATATAATTTTGTTATTTTATTATAGAATCAAGAAGCACTTAGTTTCTTGAAAGTTGCAGTTTTAAACGTAGCAATACTTTTCAGAATTGCAGTATAGGCTGTTTAGCAAGGCAGTAAAAATGCTTTCCAGTATCAAGATAGCTTTTGTATTGTCTGTCAAATACAGTTGACTTTGCAGTTGTAAAGATAGACAGATATCTGCAATATGAAAAATCACAATGCAATCCTATAGGAGGAAACACAAGTTGAGCAGTAATGGTAAGTACCAGACTTACTTCCCCAGTCTTCAGTTTTTTTTTACAACAACGGGCAAGGTTCCGTTTAAGGTAGGTACTGCACCACCAGAGACACTGGGGCAGCTAGGTGCAGAGGTCGCGGAGTCCAATGTTAGTCTATGCTGACCAGGGGGACCTCGTAGAGGTGCAGATTCGCAGGTAAGAACCCGTGGTATCATGGCAAAGCCCAGGGGTTGAAAAAAGCACAGGGGACACAAGCCAGTGTAGCAAGAATTCTGCTCCTACACAGAACTGTGCATAGAGACTTGGAACCTCAGTGAAATAGGATGTGCCAAAACTCACCTTAGTACCCAACATCACCTACCAGACTAGCATCAGTATCTCATTGGCTCTTCCATAACACCAATGATTAGACAACCCAGAACATGGAACTTAGATTACCTCAGGCAATGTGAAACACATGAAAACTCTTTTGTTATACTTTCATACCAAAAACAGGGAGTAAAAGAAGACAAGTGCAAGTTTGAAATATTTAATTCTAATGCAGTGTTCTCATGCGCAGTATCTTAGCTAATACAAGCAGACATATTATAAGCAACAAGATTATCAGCATAGTTACTATTCCATAAAATACAAAGGGAGAAAGCATGTGGTAATGCTAAATGGAAACACGTTTCAAATATACCTATATTTCACCCTCCCTTGCTTGTAGGTTATTTTCTATCTACAGAAGGTCTCTTGGGATTACAAAGGCGGCCCAATACCTCTGGTACTTAGCAGAAATGGATCACATCAGATTCTGCACCATCTCTCAGCATGTGAATGTTCTCCAAGTGTGTGTGTGATCATGCCTACGCAGTGCATTATTAAACGCGCCAAAATCAGAGGTGGCCACAGCTGCATATATGTTATGTCTAGAATGTGCGCTGATCAGTCCGAACAACAACCACTGTGTTGAAATAACCTTGAAGGCCTCGGGACTCACTGTTCAGACAAAGCTTACCAAGCAAGGCTGCTAATATAGAAAAACGTATTATTCTCGTGTGAAGCAAAACACTCTGCTAAACTCTAAACATTTATTATAGTGTGTGCAAAAGGCAGCAGAAAGGAAAAATGGCAATTAACCTTCTAATAAGCTCCTGTCAACTTAACAAAGTGTAAATGCAACAGTCAGCCCCCTGACACCCTCCCTTGATCTGAGCACGGATAAGAAAGGGGCAAATTTGGAAAGCAGAGTTCAAGAACAACAGTCAGAACCAAGTTCAAATTGCCGCAGTGAAAAAACGGGACCAAATTCCATAAATTGAAAGCACTTCAAATCAAGCAATTTTAGCCACGGGCATATAGAAGTTGATAGGCCTGGGCGGAAAAAAATTAAGACGAGAATTTTTTTTTTTTAAATCCGATGTCCAACATGTGACCTCGGCCATGGAAGAGAGAGAAGCGATGACAAATCTCACTCCAACAATGTATATGCAAAGTATGTCGCAACAGCCTCCAACAGGAAGTCACTGTTCTCATCTGAAAACATTTCAGCCATCCAATTCAGCAATGGGAAGGAACATACATGTTCCTCAACAACTGGAGCCCCTAGCACCATCAGAGGGCAACTCGGTATTTCTTCAATGAAACTGCGTGCCAAGAAATCTTGCACCGCTGCGAAAACATTCTAACGTCCCAGGACTCCATGCATCGCTGCAAAGGCCATAATCCCTCTGCCAGAACAAAGCAATTCATGAGCAACTAAGGGGCTCATCAGTTGATCATAATCCGCGTTGGGAGACACCGTATTGCAGACACACAAATCCAGGCCCCAGTCGAAATCGCAACTCAGGCAATGAAAAACAGGCTGGATGCATGTGAAAAAGGAAAATCGAAACGATAATCCATAAACTGCACTCAATGTAGCAAGAGGCAGCGCTCCCTAATATTCAAGCATTCGGTGGCGGAGCAGCAACAGCCGTGACAGATCTTCTCGCAACACAGGACGTGCATCCATTTTGAAATAAAAAAAACAACAGAAGTACGCCAGCAACCAAAGCAAGCATTAAGGGTAATCCACCAAACAGGCTGGAAAAAAAAATCGAATGAAAAAATGCCGGGAACACACCAAATATAGTTTGAAAAGAAGTCACAAGGCCACTGCTAACAACTTTAAAAAAGTGAGCCAGCCCTGTGGTGGAGGACGCATTAAAGATAGTGTGAATTAATTCAACGAAATGCAAGGGAAAATCCGTATTTAATAAAGCGTGCACTTCCGTGCGGGTGTTTGCCACGTGAAGGGCAAATGTTTCACGAGCAGATGTGGGGGCGACTTCTTTTTGAGACAACAGAGCTCTTATGCGACTCATCTTGTTGAACTCTGCTTTCAAGGTCAGAATCGACGTCCAGATGGAAACATCGAGCTTCCCATGTGGAGGAGGAAACATTACGTTTTTACAGCAGACTACACATTCACTGACTGTAACCACGTAAGGAATGCCGGCTACCATCCCACAACAATCCTCATTATTTAAAAGTAAATAACTACCGTTTGCTAGTAATGTGAATGTGGGTATGATAGCAGGTGCTGATGTACCTTTTAAAATACAGGCTAAATTAGGCTCATTCTGATTACAAGAGCCATGCAATTGGATATTCCTACACATTAGTGAGTGATCTGGTGTTGTAGTGCAATCCTCTCCATTCAAATAAACCTCTTTTCCCTCCCTAAAGCACCTATAGGTAAATGGTAATGACCAAGCTTCATGAAGATAAGTGCTCATATCTGCCAAAAGCGAAGTACTTCATGCAGGCCTCGAATTTGAACAGGGGGAAAGGTAAAGTTATTAACCCGTGGATAAGCCACTCAGCTGAATTTGTCTGAGCCACAGAAAATGGTAACGGTTCTAACTTTTCAATATTTAACATAGAAAAAGTTGCATCCTTCAAAGACATAAAACATTGCTTTTCAGTCAAATTAAAAGAGGCAAACAAAGATGAGGTATTCATTTAGTGCCAGTGCGCTTTTCCTGACTTCAACGTCTGCAAAGTCCATGCAAATTGCATAATGGAACTCAATTGATTTTGACCATGGTATAAAACAGATACATCCTCTTGCACAATATCAACAACAGAATACACAATATTATCTAATGTGTAAATGTGGGAAGAAAGCGTGTTAATGCTGTTATCTTCAACTGCTAGCACTTTTTCTAAATTTGCTTGATCTATTGCTCTAATGCGGGAAGCAGCCTCAATCTGGGACAGTTTCCAAACTTCGTTGTAAATAGCATATATCCACCTTTTGGATCTGCCGGAAGCCGGGCCCTCGACAAAATCATTCAGATCAACATAGTCAGTCAATTTAGATAAATGCAGCTTAACTGACACTAAAGTGGAATGTTTGAGCAAACTCTGACATAATTTGCCTACAGACTAGGTAGTCACAGAATGGCCACTTTCAAAACGGGGATCCACTCTAACCTGTGTACAGCCTTGAGCTAAACCTGGAAAATGATGCTGGGAAGAATCTGCACTTTTGTGCCACAGCAACCAACCCTTAGGATCCAAACTGGATATCTTAAAGGAAAAATTCAGTAACAGCGACTGTAATTCTCTAATTGAAAAATTGGTATTATTATCCCAACCGGAGTATTCCTCCAATTCAGGAAAAGAAGGAGCATTTAATTTTTTAGTAGTAGCCAATCCAAAGCAAGTCGTTTGTGAAATTGAAGATTTCAAAAACAACATATGTTTCGGGATGAGACATGCACAATGCAAAGCCTCAGTGCCTTACACTTGCCAACTTTTAGAACCCCAAACAGATTTAAGATCAATAGTATCCTTCCACAGCTCATAGCCGCCAACAGCCAATTGTTCCAGAAAGGACTTCGAATATAATAATTTTGTTTGGGTCAGTCTAACCTTGGAAGTGGACTTCTCAGTCATTTTAAAATAAAATGCATTGGGATTTGACTGATTAAAATCAGTAAAGTAATTGAACCTCTTTAAAAGAGAAGGGGAGCTGCCTTCAACAGGAGCGGGACAAAGTTCCCATTGTGTATAATTAACCGTATTCCTCCTGGTGTTAGCCTTATGTAGGTAGTGATTGCCAAAGTGTTGATAACAAATCAAATCACCATAATTTGCGGTATCTAAATACAAATCTTCAGCATCAAAGGCAGCATAATATTTCAAATCAGAAAACAAAGCTTCCACTGCCCGAACATCCCAATCATCAGAACGTATATTTTAATTAATCACATCACCCATAGAAACCCTTAGGACATTTGGGACATTAATAACCGCTGTGAGTCCGTGGATTTGAAATCTAATAGCATCCCACACAATCCCATCTAAGACGGGCCAAGCAGTAATGTTAACAAAAGTCAGGTCCCTCTTCAATCTGTGTGATGAGGAATGGGGTGCCAATGTTCCATTAATATGTCGAATACATGTTCTCTCTTCAACATTGTGTCAGTTGACAAGGTGGGAAAAATACACCACAAACTCAATTGACATGAACAAGTAAATTGAAAAAAGCACCAACCAAATGTAGGTCCAAGGGGGAATCAAAAATGTTTTTAAACCATGCTGCAAAAACAATTTTTGAAGGGGTCTTCGATGTGTGAGAGTCAGTGTCAAATGAAAATCTGGACTCTGTAGCCAAACAAGTTTGCAAATCAGGCATCGATGAGTCTGTGGGGTAAGTATATTCAGTCTCATCAAGATGAGCATCAGGTGGAGAACTCAATATATGACTGGAAACTGCAGGCATCTCAAGGGCAACGTCAGGCCTGTTAGTAGGAGCCGGGGCCAAAACTGAATGTCTTAAAAAAGATGGACAGGAGACCGCTGGTATCATACTAAGAAGAATCGGCCACTCTGTGTAGTTTGACATTGTCAATGGAGATGTACCTTTTTTCCTTACGACCTGGAAGTGGTGGTAAAATGACTGTTCTTGTGCCCTGCACTCCAATTACAGGAACTGGAGCTCGATATGAGGGACCAAATTCTTTCTTGTTTTTGATCTTCTCTCGAACCAGTTCTCCAACTCGGTGTAGCCAGACAACTACCGGAATCTGCAAAGCAGCATCAGATGTGGAGGGCAAGTGTTCCTTTGCAAGACTGTCTCTTGTAGATTCTGTAAAACATGACAATGTTCATCTACGTCAAAGGGGGCAGCAACCGCCGCCTGGTCTAGACCTTCTAGGTCCGGGACGAACATTTTGATGCCAAAGAGCATTTCGTATGGGGTCCGCCCACCCAGAGACCTTCTAAGGAGATTATTAAGTACAGGTTGTATGCTATTGAGATGGGCCAGCCAGTTCCTGCCAGTGCCTATAACCCTAGCTGTCAAAGACTTCTTTAAATCTCGTTTCATTTGTTCCACAACACTATTACCCTCAGGTCTGTATGGAGACTAAAACTTGACTTGGACCCCCAACAAACTCATGGCATCCTTGTACGCCTTAGAGGCGAACGCTGGACCCTGATCCGAATGAAAGGTGCCATAGGCAAAAATTCCTACAAAGATACGCAAGCTCTTATGACAGTTCGCGAATCAGCGCTGCGGTGTGGCCACACCCAAACAAAGCGTGTGCAAGAATCAACTGCAACTAAGATGTGCTTATACACAGTATCAGAGGAAAAAAGGACCGCAGTGATCTAAATAAACACAACCAAGTGGTCTATTAGAAATGTACAACTGTGTCTGGGGAGGACGCGTAGCAGTCGAAGGCTTAAACTGCTGACAAATGTCACAATGAAGGACATAATCATGTGTTTGTTTGTACAGTCCCCGCCACCAGAAACGTTGTTGTAACTGAGATACAGTAGCCGAAACGCCCGCATGCGCAGACGCAACACCCTCGTGGGCAGCTGTAATCAGTGTGGACCTGCGGTCCGCGTTGGGAATCAATCTTTCACCAACGTTCGGTATTTTCACATAAGGAACTTTAACAGGACTTAAATGATACGAATACTTTGAAGGGTACCCCTTAGGATATTTACTTCCCTTCTCAGTAGCGACAACAGCCTCCAAGATGTCACCATCAATCTTACTTTTGGAACGTGTAACTGCTGCAACCAAATATGTCGATACTGCTGTTTTTGCGGCCTCATTGGCCAAACTATTGCCAACAGCGTGAACTCCCACACGTTGATGACCAAGAGTATGAATTACATACACAAGTGGCAGCTGCTCTTTAAGTTCAGCCACTCGAACCCAGATCATTTTATGTTTTATCGTGCTACCTTTGGAATCACGAAAATCATTCTGAGTCCAAAAGAACAGGCTTTCATTGTAAGACTGGACACAGTAGTAAGAATCACTCACAATAAGAGTAGTCACACTAGGATTTGCGTGCTCCAATGCAAGCATCAGAGCTTGGAGCCCTGCCAATTGTGCAGTACAGTCCCCTAATGTCTGCGTATGTACGACATCGGACTTGAACTCATCATTTACCATGGTACCTACCACAATGGCGCAAGCTGAAACGTATGCGTGCGTAGACCAATGCACAACTTGCGCTGAACCATTAGTGTAAATGATACAATTGAAATCCTCCAAAGGCCACATAGTCAACGGTGCAGGATGAACAAACTCATACTGCAGAAACTCTTGAGACTTAACTGCAAGGAGGCATCAAAAATAAACGTGACATCCAGAGATGTCACTGATGCAGCCCATTGTATCCTCCATGGATGCAAAGCTTTAGAATTTGGTACACTGGCTTTTGTCACTGCCTCTAGTGCAGGATAAGGGGTAACAACCAACATGCGTTCTCCCTGCGACAGTGCACGCTCCTTAAGAATCGCCATTTGCACTGCTGTCAAAACTTTTTCTACAGTGGAAAACCACATTTCAGCTTAAGTGTACAAGTGTGACTTGTAAGCGATAGGCACTGTGTCACCTTCGTTAAAAGTAAGGTATGTGAAACCCACCGCCCCAGGGATGATTCTTATCACCAGGTTGGTGTGGTTATCACGAGTCCGTAAGAATTTAGATTCTAGAAGATCAGCCTGCAAAGATTGGAGAATGGCTGAATGTTCAGGCAGCCAGCACAATTTGGTAAAAGTAGGTTGTATCAAAGCATACAATGGCTTGATACGCTGGGCATATTCGGGAATATATGTACACCCGAAATTCAAAAATCCCAGCAAGGACTGTAATTTTTTCAGTGTTGTAGGAGCGCGCAGCTGTGCGCATTTCTCCAAGAAGTGAGGAGCTAAACCTCGACCTTCATTGTTGAGCTCATAGCCCAGGAACAACACTGTGTACTCCGCAATGTGAGACGTTGCAAAGTTGAATTTGTAACCGAAGTCCGCAAAGTTACAAATAATGCGGTCAACGCGACACAGATGCGCCTAATTTTTGTCATCTGTTAGATAGATGTCATCCACATACGAACACGAATCTGGGTCTAATCTCTCCAAAAGAGAGACAATGCAGGCCGCAAACACACCCAGACTATTTTTATAGCCCATGGCCAGGCGTTTAAATTGGTGTTGTTTGCCGCCACTTGTAAAACTGGTCCATTGTGAACTCAGACCAGACAAGTTGTGGGCAAAAAATAATGTTGGATATGTCAAGTGTGGTTTTAAACCTTTAGCACACAAGACCATACACTAAAGCAGAGCCGTGGGTATTCTGTACTGCACAGGTATGGCAATGCGAGTTTAAATGCCGGTAATCCAATACGAAGCGGTACGAACCGTCAGGCTTGGTCACAGTAAAAAGTGGGTTATTCATCGGTGACACACAAGTTTCAATCACTCCTTGATATTCTAATTGTTCAAAGATTTCCGCAACAGAAGCCTTTGCTTCACGCCGTATTGGATGTTGAGGTTGAGGCTGTGGCATAGACCGTAAGGGAATCTCGTGGTGTGGGGAAAATGTATCCTAACCACAGTGAGTACGGTACAAAGCCGGCGCAAGGGCCTTAGCCCACTGTTCTGGAAAATTCAGCGCATGCTCCTTAGACAAGTGTGTGCGCGAAACTAGGGAGGATCACCTCCTCCCCTCGCGGAGCCGGGAGAACAAAAGGTGGGGCCAGTCAGCCTCCACTGACAAAATGTCATAGGTAGTTGTAAGATTTTCCAAAATACCCCTTTTATGGTACATTGCATGTCACCTTCAATTAAAAGGACAATTTCAAAAAGCCTATCAGGGGGAGCTACTTTAGTATCAGCTGTCTCTACCACAACATATTGGTCAGTCGCTGTCACCTTCAGTAGTGGACGCAGGGCCTCTCATACTATTATGGTAATCCCAGCCGCGCTGTCCAACAACGTCAGCACCCATGTCTGATTACGAAGCTGCGTTCTCGCTATCTGTGGCATATCTCGCTGTTAAAGCGGCAAATTTCTTTTTCTGAAACTGGGGTCTTTTCTGTGAAGAATCGTCCTGCTTGCCTTTTCAGTCTTTCGGGCGGGGTTGGTCGCGACTCTGCTGGCCACCCGACCTCTGCCGCCGCTTCCACCACCAGACGAAGAGGCTGATGTTTCCTGTAAAGAACGAGGAGAGCGTTGATCAGGAACCTGAAATCTATCAGGCGACTTAATCGTAGTGCGGTCGCACAAATCATCAACGCACTCAGTAGACGCAGGCACCGGTGATGGGGGACAGGACTCCTGTTTCTGCTGCTGTTTCCCCTGTTTTTTATTTCTGTTCCAATTTTTCTTTGGAGCTGTGGGTTGAACGTCCGTTTCAGCCTTCGCACCTTGAGTTTGTTTTTTATCTTTAGCAGAAAAGGGCTTGACACCTAAATTATTGCGGCCAATGGTTTTATAAGCTGCCGTAATAATTCTCTGTAACTGTCGGGGTTTGTCAGCATCGGGGACCACGCGTAAGGCATTAGCCACTTGAAAGTTTACCGCATCTCCCTTTATATTAGAAAGGACTAGATCGGAAACTACATCAAATAAACCCACGAGTCACATTCCAACTCAACCGCAGCCTCCGGTCCGTGTTCATCCTGAACACGCTTAATGACCGTCGGAAGGACAGCCATTGACGGAGTGCACACTTCTGCAAAAATCCTACCCCATGACTCGCAGTCACCGGCTTCTGGTACCAAGTCCTTAGGTAAACTAATTGTAAGAATCCTGTGTTTTTCTACGGGAGTCGAATTAGAAAAAACTGCTTCCAGCTGGTCAAACTTCTCGGCAAGCCAAAAAGGCATATCATCCTTATCCTGGGGACGCTTGCCCATGACCGCATTGACCATCACGGGACTAAGCTTCATTCCGCTAGGTCCAGCTGGAAGGGCCGCAACACCAGGGGCCTGCCCTGGAAATTGCGGGTTATATATTAAACTAGGGCCCGAATAACATTGATAGCAGAGTTATACAGGGTCCATAATTCGGCAACGCCGACTTGCCCCGCACGAGGATGCGGGGTGAATCCAGCCAAAACCGGCCAAGAAGCGCCCGGAATGGACAAAGGACCCAATCTAATCGCCGTTACACTGTGGGGAAGGGCGCCATCAAACCAAACAAGGTGCTGCCATGCAGAAATCAGAATCTCCTGTGTCCTACAAGGGAAATTTTCCACGGGCACGGCAGTGTGAGTGTAAGTGTTAAACACCGGAGTTGCCGCATCTGCTGCAGGAAACGTCACCCATGAGTAGAAAATCTCAAAAGGGTAAGCAACCTCAGCACTCACCACCAAAATAACTGCCATGCCCTCCAAACCAACGTTATAAGCCTGCAAATGATTGCGGACCGCAATGCGACTATGCTGCGGTATGTCAATGTTAGCCATAGTGACACAGAGAAGAAAAGGTACAACGTAAAACAAAGTAGCACAACTGGGTAGTAATTCAAAAGGAAACCATTTTGAAAGATTCAAGCTTGAAAAGACCTATGTAACTATAGGTAGGTTTGTCCGACACCACTGGTATCCGGAAACAATAGCGAAGGGGCTAAGGACTGATTGAAGTACTACTCAAGCGTCATGTAATAAGACCACCATCGTATGGGCGCCATGTAGCAGGGATTCTGCTCCTACACAGAACTGTGCATAGAGACTTGGAACCTCAGTGAATTAGGGTGTGCCAAAGCTCGCCTTAGTACCCAACATCCCCTACCAGACTAGCATCAGTATCTCATTGGCTCTTCCATAACACCAATGATTAGACAACCCAGAACATGAAACTTAGATTACCTCAGGCAATGTGGAACACATGAACACTCTTTCGTTATACTCTCATACTAGTCCAAAACAGGGAGTAAAAGAAGACACGTGCAAGTTTGAAATATTTATTTCTAATGCCTACAGAAGGTCTCTTGGGATTACAAAGGTGGCCTAATACCTCTGGTACTTAGCAGAAATGGATCACATCAGATTCTGCACCAGCTCTCAGCATGCAAATGTTCTCCAACTTTGTGTGATCATGCCTACGCAGTGCATTATTAAACGCGCCAAAATCAGAGGTGGCCACAGCTGCATATGCGTTATGTCTAGAATGTGCGCTGATCAATCCTAACAACAACCACTGTGTTGAAATAACCTTAAAGGCCTCGGCACTCACTGTTCAGACAAAGCTTACCAAGCAAGGCTGCTAATATAGAAAAACATTATTATTGTGTGAAGCAAAACACTCTGCTAATCTCTAAACATTTATTATAGTGTGTGCCGTGTGCAAAAGGCAGCAGAAAGGAAAAATGGTGTTTAAACTTCTAATAAGCTCATGTCAACTTAACACAGTGTAAACGCAAGGGTCAGCCCCGCGGCACCAGCACCAAAGCTACATCACCAGCAGCACAGGGGCAGCCAGGTGCAGGGTGCAAATCAGCGTTGGGCGCCCAATGGTTTCCAATGGAGCTCGTCGGTTTCACAAAGAGGCTGCAGTCGCAGACCAGGGGCTGGACAAATGCAACCAACGGCTGGGCAGGTAAGTTGGATAGCTGGGAGACACCAAGCCACTGTCAGCTGTGCTCCCCAAAGTCAGGAGTGAAGGATGCAGGGGTGCCTTTTAGTGTCGGATTTTCTAAGCTGGATCCGGTTGCGGTCGGTGGTACCCTTTGTGAAGAGGCTGTAGGCTATGTCGGGGGGGTCTAGCCACTGATGGGGACGAGGTCAGGACTGCTGGGGAGGCTCCACAGGACAGGGTATTCACTAAGACTCTCCCTTTGGGGAGGAGGCATCCCTCTAACTTGATTGGGTAGGATCCTACCATCAAAGATGGAGAATTTTCTAAGGCGGGGGTCACCTTGGACCAGGGCATCTTAGGGGAGGCCTTGGCAGAGAGGGGATACACCTCTCCTGACTACTAATTTTCCCCCGACCGTGCTGCCTAAAGTGGGGCTTGGTCATAGGAGCGGGCATCTCCACGAGCTGGAGGCCCTGGATAGCATATCAAAGGGTAGGAAACCTTTGAGAGTCAACGCCCTGGTTGCTGTTCCTGCTTGGCGGCAGGTGATAGCACATCCACCCCAAGCAGGCTTTGTTCCAGATCCCCGAGACCACAAGGGATCCCACTCAGGGGGTCAGAACCATATCTGTGTGTGGCAGGCTGGTGCAGACCAGTTAGATGGACGCAAGGGAGTTGGTTGTTTTTCAGGGGCCATCTTTGAGATGCACCCCAAGAGCATTTTTCAATAAATCCAACACTGGCATCAATGTGGGTTTAATGAGCTAAAACGTTTGGTTCAAAACTTCCCAGCTTTCAGTAAAGCCATCATGGAGCTATGGAGTTCATAATGACAAACTAGCAACTCATGCACGCAATAAGGCTTCACTGCACTTACAATTTATGTAAATGGCATAGACCCTGTAGGGAAATATTGCTTGTGCAGCTATGCCCTCACCTATGTTATAGTGCAGCCTGCCTGAAGGCTGTGAGGTCCGCTAGAGGGTTGACTTACCTATGCCACAATCCGTGGTTGTGGGCATAGCACACAGCGGTGTGTGCCATGTCAACTCTTCGGTTTTATCTGCACTAAAACACGCAGCCTGCAATGGCAGTGTGTGGCACTTGGTACCAGTGGTACCTTTTATAAGGGACTTACATGGGGGCTGGAGGTGTGCTTATTGTGAAAGCTAAGGGACACTTTTGGGAAAGAACACAGGCCCTGAGAACCTGATCGGCAGGTACCCAGGGCACACACAAAGTGCATCAGATATCAGACAAAAAGTGCAGGGTTACCATGTCGAAATGGGCACTTTCCTACATGAGGTCCAGTAAATGCAAGATACGGAGAATCGCGCCCCCAGTGTGATTTTGTAACACAGAAGGTGGCTAGCAGTCACGGGCAGAGGGCTGCCGTTCTATTAGATTTGCTGCAGCTGGATTATATTTTCTACTCGAGCGGCAAAAAAATCAACTCACGCGGCCGCATGGTGCCATTTGTGCCCATTTTCAGCAATGCTTGTGCTTCAGGTGCCAAATTGCAGTGTGAGCTGCATATTTTCCACCCACTGTCAACCCTCGTCGGAATTTCGTAAAGTATTTATGAAACTACTTGTCATTCCGCAGAGTGCAACTCCACGAGTTAGACCCACCACTAGTCACGAAAGATAGTGACTCCTCCCATGACTGAAAGTGCATGGGCATCAGCTCCATTGTTAGGCTGTTTTACGCAAGGCAGTTGAGGATGAGAAAGGAGGACAGAAAAGGAAGAAAGTTTTGGAAATGGCCCTTTTTGCAGGGTTATCTCCAAACTTTTTGCTTCTTCCTCCCTTGTTATTCCTGACTTGTGGTTGTTGGCAATAGGACTCTGGGCACGTTACCACTGCTGATCAGTGCTAAAGTGCATATGCTCTCTCTGTAAATTGTTATTACTGTGATTGGTTATCCATGATTGGCATATTTGTTTTACCTGTAAGGTCCCTAGTAAAGTGTACTAAGTGTGCCACAGCAGGTTATTCAAATGCTACTAGTGGGCCTGTAGCAATGATTGTGCCACCCACCTGAGTAGTCCTAAAATAATGTCTCAGGCCTGCCTGCCCAGTCTGTGAACTGCCATGTTGTCCTGGCCAGTGCACACACTGACCAGGCCTTACCCTTCCCTTTTCTTACACATTGGACATCCCTATGGTAGGCCCAACAGTAAACACAGTAAAATATTTCTATCAGTGCGTTTACCTTCAAGTTTTAAAATTCAGGTTTTTGGCAGCCTAAGCGATCCAAACATCCGAGCCTAACTAAGTGCACAGTCCCTAGTAAACACAGTTTAAACAGCTCAAAGAAGCACCCTCTGATGTAGAATATCCCTGTTGCTTGGGGGGGGGGGGGGGGGGGGGGGGCGGGGGAGGCAGCGGGGCTGGTTTCACTGGCTTGTGAACACAAAATGGTGGCTGGGAGTGCACTATTTTAACATACAGGTCTTAGCACAGAGCAAAGGAGAAATTTGGAGGGAAAACTGAATTGTCATCAGGAATGAGAAGAATAAACTACAGAGTTTGGACTGCAAATCCCACAATTCAACACTTTAAATGGAAGGCCAAAGGGACCCCCCTGGGCAGGGTGCAGTGTATGTGAAAGGTAGGACATTTACTAGTGTGGGTGACATGTCCTGATAGTGAAATACTGCCAAATTCGTTTTTTCACTATTGAAAGGCTATCTTGCCCATAGCCTAACATTGGGAATGCTGTGTATCATATTTACCTGCATATCTTCCCATAGAGGCAAGATAGACATATGAAGTCTGGTTTCCCTGAACTCAGAATTTAATAACACATTGTTTAGGAAAGATGGTTTTTAAATTCCGTGTTTGAAAATAGCACTTTTTAGAAAGTGCTATATTCCTGCCTCAGCCTGTTTGTGTATTGACTGTCTGGGTTGTGAGTGACAGGGGCTGGGGGTGGCTGCAGGAGGCTGGAGGAATCAGCCCTAGGCTGAATAGATCTATCTAAACTTAGAGTGGTGGGTGGAGTTGCACCTGGGCCTGAATAGGACTGTACCTGCCTTCCACAATGCTGGCTCTACCTCCTGTGGTGTGTCTGATGGCCCTGGCCACCCCTCACAAAGGAAGAAGACACCCAGAACTGGTTGGGACTAGATCCTAGACCCCTCACACATGGAGAACAAAGACATTTGGGGTATAAAAGTAAGATCTGCAACCCCTGTAAATTAGACTTCTACAATCATGAGGAACCTCTGCTCAAGGAGATCAACAGTAGAAACTGAGGAGACGTACTGCCCTTGCTGTGTGTTCTGGGGCTGGCCTGCAGTTTGCTGGTTCTGCTAAGGTCGAGGCTGAGGACTTTGCTGTGTGCTGTGTCCCCTATGGCTTGATAACCAAGGTCTTTGCTTTGTGCTGTGTCCTGAGAGTCTCCAAGGGCCAGAAGAGAGCTGGCCTCTTGTTGGCAACTCGGGGATATAAACATTTGCCAGTATATGGTACGATTTTTCAAAAATATTTTCAATTTTCAAAAGAAGACAGAAGAAATTTCAGAGAAAAACAGTCAATGGTTTCCTATGGGAGAAAATTCAGGTTATCGGTAAGTATAGGTAAAATCACTTTTGGGGTTCAGTACTGGGCTGAAAGGTACAGTACTGGCTCCTCTCCTGATTCCAGGTGAGTAACTCGGATTTCGTTACTCAGCGAATTTTAGAGGAATATTTTAGAGTTTCAAAACTTCACACTTAGAAGATTTTTCGAGTCAAACCAGTCAATGTTATCCTATGGCAGGAAAGTGAGTTATCAGTTTCCAGGTGAGTACTCGACTGGTGAAGTTAAGGTTCTGGGCATAGACTCCGTAATCGCCCAGGGTCGGAAAGGTACAGTAGGTACACCCTCAGCGGCACAGGGGCAGCCGGGTGCAGTGAGAGTAGTCCCAATGCAATCCAATGGAGGGGATGGGGCCTTCGGTTGGTGGCTGCAAGCAAGCAGGCCACGCGGCTGAGGGAGCTGAGCTCCTGGTCACTTACTCAGGGCAAGTGGGGAAGTAGAGCAGGGTAGTAGTTGCACTTCCAGCGGCACTCTGGCGGCTGGGTGTAGGGTGCTTTTGAGCCGTTGGGCGCCCAATGTTATTCAACTGAAAAGGTAAAAAGGGAACAAAGGCTGCAGACTCTGGGATGCAGATTCTTCAGGTGCCACCACCACTTAGAGTGGTAAGTTGGGATCTTGGAGAAGAGGTGAGTACCCCAAAGGAGGGCACAGGGGGCCGCGGGGCGCCAGGAGATCTTACCCTCGACTGGTCGCGGTTGGTGGGGGCCCGGGTTCTGAGACTGCAGGCGTCGTCGGGGTCTTCGAGGAGGGTCTTTGGGCACTGGACTTCGGGTCCCAGTTGCCGGGGGGCGTCCTAGTCATCTTGGATCACTCGGCACAGGCCAGGCTTGGTGGGTGCAGAGTGGGCTGGATTTTCGGTTCCTGTCTGGCACCAGTGGTGTTGCTGTTGGAGCAGAGCCTCTGCTCATGGGAATCCCAGTCTGTTAGAGGATCAAGGCAGCCAGGACATCCGGGTTGTCCAAGGTTGCTGTCCGCAGGAGTCGCCGGGATTTAACAGGAGCAGGTTCCAGGGTCGACAGGACGGTAGGGCTGGGCCCAAGCCAGTGGGTGTCGTCCTGTTGCTAGCAGCTGCATGGCGGGTCTTCTTCTTGATCTTCTTTCTTCTTTTCGTGTCAGGATCGGAGGAAGGAAGGTTCAGTAAGCCCCTTAATACTGAATCTACAAGCGTTACAGGTAGGGCAAAGGCAGGGGCCAATAGGTCCCTGTCCTGTTGTGGGTACACCCCCTATTCTGCTCCTCTCCTGTGGAAGGGGGGCAGGAACCTAACTGGGATTGGGCAGGGCTCATCATCTTCAAGATGGCCGGAGCCAGGGGTCGTGCTTCACCTCACCTCTCCCATCTGAGGGGTGGGGTTGGCACAGGCTGGAACACCCCCCTTCCTGACGTAGGGTTTCCCGCCAGTCTTCCAGCCAGAGTGGGGGTCAGAACTGGTGGGGGCCAGTTGCTGGGTACAGCAAACAGTCTGGAGAAGCTCACAGAGGTGGCAGGCCTTTGAAGCTTCCCCCTGCCCATCCTGGGGGAGGAGACCTAGCACCGCACCCAGGATGTGCATTGTTGCAGGCCCAGGAAGCGGGGGCCTCTCCACCCAGGGGTCCAGCAACATGTCTGCTGTGTGGCAGCCTAGGCAGCCTCTCAGTCCAGACGTGGATTGTAGGTTAGGTTTCAGGGGGCATCTATAAGATGCCCTCTGGTGCAGTTTACATTTATTTATTTATTTATTTATTATAGAGTTTTGTATAGCGTGAACAAGACCCGTAGGTATCAGAGCGCTTTACATTACAAGAGGTAGGTTAAAACACAAAGTTTAAAAGTTTAAAACACAAAACAGGTGATAAGGTGATAAAATATGCAATCACAGGCAGGTTAAAACTACAATTTTAAACTGTTAATTAATTAATTAATTAACAACCACAGGCAAAGACAGTAATCACAGAAAGGGAAAATCGTTTTTTTACAATTTTTGTTTTGGGGAAGAGACAGCACTAGTCTGTCTCCTTACCACTTCCTGGACTCTGCTCACTGCAATCTGGGGCACAGGTAGGCTGCAACTCACAAGACGGAGGAGAATGATTTGGGGTGCACCCAGCAAAGCCTTAAGGGGCCTGGGCAGGTGTGAGGGGAGGGCTCAGAGTTGCCTGGTAGCTGAATAGCCAATGGTCTGCTGGCCTGAGGGTGGGGGCTGGGGAGCTGCTTCTTCTGTTCAGAATCTCCTAGTAGACAGACAGGCTCAATCCACACTTTGGACTTCTGCAGGTAAAGGCCTCACTAACTTGAAATCTAACAATACTGGTTGAATAAAACTTTTCTCCCTCTCCTGGCCACAAAACTAATGTTAATGTTAAAAATGACTTATAAAGCGCACGTATACCGGATGGTTTCATGGCGCTATAGAGGCTCCAAGAATGTTAGGGACAGCTTTAATTATGCTTTAGTTGTAGGCTTGTGCAAATAGCCACATTTTAAGGGATTTCCTAAATTGCATTAGTTCAGTGCAGGAGCGTATCCCCAAATATGTTTCTCCGGCCCAAATTCGTTTAGAATTTGGGCTCATTAAACAAGCACTAGAAAGACGGAGCGCATATGTAGCCAACTGGCGAAGATCCGCGATTCAGACCCTGACTCCTTAAATGCCAGCGTCTGGGAAGAGCTACTCAGAGGTCGCACTTCACTACCTAGGGACTACCTATTTGGATCTCTTGAAGTGCTAGGTTTATCTGACATTTGGGAAACAGCCATAGACCTTCAGTCCTTCAAAAAATTGGCCAAAAAGTCTGCTCGGATGATCTCAGCAATAGAAGACAAGAAAGATCTAGCCAACAGAGCGCACGGATGGATAACGGTGGGAGATTACGGTAAAACAAGGCCACAAGCCTATCTTAACATCGGGATGAAAATAAAAGTTAAAGAAAAGTTTCTAAAACTGCGCCTTGGGGCTATCCCGATATTACCGCACCTGCCTCCATGGGAGAGATCTCATGCCTCGGACTTGTGTCGCCTGTGTAAATCTAGCAAGGAGGACATTGTCCACGTGATATGCATATGCCCGAGATTAAGGGACCTGAGGCATAACCTGGTGCTATCATTTTTTAGATCATATGCTGTTCGGACTTGTAGGCAGGCAGTTAAACTGTGTTTTACCACTAGCAACATCAAACTGAACTGCCAGGTTGTGAAGTTCTTTGATCTAACAAAGGAAAGATTCAACCACACCTGAAAGACTCATTGGGGCTTAGTAAAACCTTGAATTGACCACAGTAATTGTTGCATTTAAAAAAAAAAGTTAAATCATTTTCCTTTTTTTTATTGTCATATGGCTTTTATACTTTTGTAAAGATTTTAATTAATCATATACAAATAAAATATTACCTTACCTTACCAACAGGAAAGTGTTCCACAATCTAGGAGCAAGAGTGGCAAATCTACAGCCGCTCTGACGAACTCGTCTGAAGACGGGGATGGTAAGAAATGAGAGGTGTGCAGAGCGGAGGTTCCGGGACGGGGTATGTCTAGATATTAAGGAGTTGATAAATTTGGGGGTGCTGCCATGCAGAGATTTGAAAATAAGGCTGCACGCCTTAAAAGCACAAGGTTGGGAGATTGGGAGCCAATGGAGTGTCCTCAGCAGAGGGGTGGCAGGCTGCCACCTGGGTTGATGCAAGATCAATCTGGCTGCCTGGTTTTGGGCCATCTGTAGTCGTTTAAACAAGTAAATAGGCATGCCCAAATATACAGAGTTTGAGTAGTCCAGGATAGACAGGACAGTGGCGACCACCACTTGGATCAAGGCTTCCTGAGTGAAGAATCGATGTATCTTTTTGATCTTCCTTATTTGAAAGAAACATTTGGAAATGACCAGGCCGACCTGGGTTTTAAGTATCAGGTCATGGTTGAGGGTAACGCCTGCCAGCTTAGAAGCTCTCCGACGATACCTCATCCACATTCCACACGGACGTGGCTGGCTTTCCACCGTTCCGTGCCTCCCCGGTAAGGCTTGTTTCATTATTTTCCGACCCGTCACGCGCTCTCTTTCACCCGCAGCCCGTGAGACGCAGTGCACTCACTCCGTTTCTTTTGCTTTTCTATCCCTTCTTCCAGATCCTGTTACTACCGTAGCCCTGCAGGTATTTCTGGTTCGATTTCATTTGCCTCCTCGCCTTGCCCCCTCCCATTCTTACTGTCTGTTTCCTTACGTTCCTTCATGTTTCTTCCTTACACTACTCTCTTTCTACTCCTCACTACGTTCCTCCAACCTCCCAATAACATTCCCTGTCATTATATTTCCCACATATGTATTTGGACCTAGTTTCCGTTTTTAGATACAAATGCATGTTAATAATGTACGTGTTAGAACATTGTCATTTTACTTACAGGTGCCCTCCAGTGTGTTTACGTTTCTACTGCACACCGATTAATACCTTATGTATATACTGTACTCGGATGCCAATTTGAAACTCCCTCCCTACCTTATGTATTGACATGGATCATGTATACATTTGTTTTGAAAAAATGATGTTCCTTTCCTCCCAACCCTGGGCCCACGCTTGCCATCTCAATGATGTTATTTTAGTAGAATGGATCATGTATACAATTGCTTTGAGATACGGTGGTCTTTCACTCAATATCCGTGGCCCATTTTTTTCCATTTCATGTATGTTAGTCAAGTTACCAGTCAAAGCGATGTGTATATTTTTACTTACCCTGTTTTTGATATGCACTTGGACACCTTTGCTATCACAAACGCTTCACTTCACGGGTCTCTCAACCCTCGATGGTGTTTTGTTCTTTTGCCTTTCTTCCGTTTTTCTTTTAGGACAGCCAGAGACTATACTCCATCCATACCTGTCCGCGTTTTCCTACGAAGTGCTGAAACTTCCAGCATTTGTTCAGTCTGCGACGTTTGCTTTCCATTTTTTCTTCTTTTAGACAACCCAGGAGTCCACATCCAGGACACTACATACAAACAGATCTGAGCACCCGTTTCTCAGATATAAATGGCTCCTGCCCGTGATTTTGATTGCATCACTATGCACTTCATTTTGGTATATTCTGCTACCTGGTGTCATTTCACTACTTGTGTTTTTTACGCACCAAGGGGCTCCACAGTCACTTAGCAATTTTCACTCTCACACCCAGTCACCATACAATGTTTAATGAACATTCCTGAACTTGGTTGGTTTTTAAACCCCCCCCCCCTTCTTTTCAACAAGAAGTCAATTTTAATTTTGTTTTCATTTCTTCCCCCCCCCCCCCCCCCCCCCCCCTATTGTCCTTCCTTTGTGCCTTTCCATAGCCCTGATGATTCACATCTCCCTCACGGTGTGACGAAACACGTGTCGGCTGGCTACTATTTTCTGTACTGACCAATATTTGACCCCTAAACAAACTTTCATTCACACAAACCTTTGTATCTGGCTTCTTGGAAATTTGAAGTATCAATTTTCTCTCAAGCAATTTCACTAGTCCTCACATTAGGACTACAGACTACACTTACATGTGCACAGGATTTGTTCTTCCATGGTTGAGGGTCACTCCTAATGTTTTAGCCGAGGGGGAAGGGGTAGGACCTAACTCTGGAGGCCAGTAATGAGGGCCCCAAAATTTAAGGCTGTCCCCAATTAGAACAAGTTAAGTCTTTCCAGGGTTTAACTTAAGATGGTTCTGGTCCATACACTGTTGGATGTGTAACATAGTGGCCTGAAATTCGGTGATGGAACTGGGGGAGTTATCGATCGGAAAGACTAGTTGTAAGTCATCTGCATAGTTAAAGACTGTTACATTCCTGTCTTTAAGGGACTGAATTAAGGGTCAGATGTAAAGATTGAACAAATGGGGAGAAAGAGCAGAGCCCTGTGGTACACCACAGTTGGTTTGGCGCGGTGGGGCCGTAAAGTGGCCTAGGCGGACAGCCTGGAAGCGGTCCTCCAAGAAGGAGTAAAACCAACAAGCTGCAGTACCCAATATACCGGCTTGTTTGACACGGTCGACCAGAATAGCATGGTCAACCGTGTCAAAGGCGGCAGAGAGGTCCAAAAGGACCAGTGCTTGAGGAGAACGTTTATCTGCACCGTCACTGAGAGTATCCAGGACAGCTAGAATGACAGTTTCAGTTAAATGAGCTGGCCCGAAACCCTGCCTCATAGGAATTCAGATATTTAGATTGCTCCAGGAAGGTTGACAAGCATTTGAGTCTTCAGTACTTTTGCTAAGAACGGAAGTAGGGAGATGGGGCGATAGTTAGGTAACAGTGTAGGGTCTGCACCAGGTTTCTTCAGAAGAGGGATAACAGTGGCTTTCTTAAATGCTTTTGGAACTTGACCAGTATTGAGTGACTCATTCAGTAGTGTCATTGCTGGGCCTGGGTAGACTGATAAACAGTCTTTGAGTATATGGGGAGGGCAGCAGTCGGAAGGGGCTCCAGATTTGACTTTTACAAGGAGCTCCTGAAGAGTCTCAGTACTAATGGAGGGGAAACAGCTCAGGGTACAATCGTTGCTATGTGAAATGGCAGCCGGTGACATGGGGGGGTGCAAAGGGATGCTGGCTTTTATGGTAACAATTTTTTCGATAAAATAGTCATTAAGAGAATTGCAGAGAACTTGAGAGGGCATGACTTTTGTAAGAACTCTGTCTGGGTTGGATAATTCGTTCATGATGGCGAAAATTTCTTTGGAGCTTTTGTTAGAATTGAGAATGCGTGAGGAAAAGTGAGCAGCTTTCGCTGCGGTGATGGTCTTCATGTATTCTTTCCGAGCTTATATATACAACAGTTTCTTATCAGAGGAATATTCACGTCGCCACTGCCTCTCTAGTTGACGTAAGGCCAGTTTCTGGGTTTTAAATTCCGAAGAGAACCATCTCTGAGCGTCAGCACGTCGAGCTAATTTGATTTTCCTAAGAGGTGCGTGCTTGTTGCTGGCCTCAAGAAGCCATTGGGAGAGGTTTGCCTCAGTGTCGTTGATGTCAATTCCTGGGTGTGGGGAGGTGTTGGTCAAGGTGTCGAGAATTTTTTTTTTATTGATGGCATTCCATTTCCAGGCATAGCCACCTTCAGCTGTTCTGATTTTATGACGAGTCGACAGTGTGATCATGAATTTTAGAAGGTGATGGTCACTCCAGACACAAGGGTCAATTGTGGGGGTTGAGGTGGTCATGCCGTTAGTCCACACTTGATCTAAGATGTGCCCTTTCACATGAGTGGGAGAGGAGACTTGCTGTGTAAAATTTGAGTTGTTAAGAAGATCAGACAGCTCAGCCAAATGAGGTCCTTCAAGGGGGTCATTGTACCAGTAATTAAGGTCACCTATAAGGAGGACCTTAGCGTAGTCGGTGGCGAGTTTCGCCATCTGCTCGCTGAGTAGGAGGAGAAAGTGAGTCATCTGATACAGAGGCCTGTAGACTAGTACACAGACAAAGGTGTCCATGGTGGAGTCTAGTTGAATTACTATGTTATCCGTCTCGCTGAGAGGGAGAGAGGGCAGGGTGCTGAATCTAAAGTTGGAGTTAATAATGGCTGCGGCCCCCCCTCCCATTTTACCTGATGAGCGGTTAGCATAAATGATGTAATAATTAGGGGGTATGGCTGCTAGCAGATCAGGGGCGGAGTCTTCAGTAAGCCAGATTTCTGCAGCAAATCAGGTGTATCAGTGAGCATAAGAAGTAAAATATCAAGCTGGTGTTTTACGAGATCGTGTATTAAGATAGAAGACAGATAGAGGCCTGGGCTGGGGTTTCCCCAGGTGAGGAGTGCCCTGTTCAAAGGTGGTAGAGATCTGGATTTCAGGGAATTCACATCTTGCAGAGAAGATGGCTTGCTCCGCGAGAGAAATCTGTTTTCCACGAGCAAAATATGAAAGGGGAGCATGTATCAGCTTTAGGGTGTCTGAGGAGTAAGTAATAGCTCGTGCGGACTGCCTGGGCCCTGGGTCTGGATGGGCGCGGACGGGCGCAGACGGGCTTGCCTTTTGCGTGCCGCCGGCGTGTCCGCTGCGCGCTTCCGCGTAGCTGGTTGCATTTGACTCTGGTCTTTGCCCACATCTCCACCCTCTCAGCATCTGATTGGCTGTTGTAGGGGGAGTCACTCGGGGCAGCAGGGAGCCGGTACAGATGACTTGCGCGCGAGGTAGTAGCTTTGTAATTTTATAAAAACAAAGTACAATATTTTTATCAGAGCGTTTTCCTTCAAGTTTTAAAATTCAGCTTTTTGGCAGCCTAAGCGATCCAAACATTTGAGCCTAATGGCGATCTCCCGCGCTGCTAGCTGCTTTTGACTCCGGTCCCCGCCCACAGCTCCACCCTCTCAGCACCTGATTGGCTGTTGTAGGGGGAGTCACTCGGGGGAGCAGGGAGCCGGTACAGCGGACTTACGCACGAGGTATAAGCTTTGTAATTTTATAAAAACACAGTAAAATATTTCTATCAGTGCGTTTACCTTCAAGTTTTAAAATTCAGCTTTTGGCAGCCTAAGCGATCCAAACATTCAAGTCTAACTAAGTGCACAGTCCCAAGTAATCACAGTTTTAACAGCTCACAGAAGCACCCTCTGATGTAGAATATCCCTGTTGCTTGGGGGGCGGAGGGGGAGGCAGCAGGGTTGGTTTCACTGGCTTGTGAACACAAAATGGTGGCTGGGAGTGAACTATTTTAACATACAGGTCTTAGCACAGAGCAAAGGAGAAATTTGGAGGGAAAACTAAATTGTCATCAGGAATGAGAAGAATAAACTACAGAGTTTGGACTGCAAATCCCACAATTCAACACATTAAATGGAAAGCCCAATGGACCCCCATGGGCAGGGTGCAGTGTATGTGAAAGGTAGGACATGTACTAGTGTGGGTGACATGTCCTGATAGTGAAATACTGCCAAATTCGTTTTTCACTATTGAAAGGTTATCTTGCCCGTAGGCTAACATGGGGAATGCTGTGTATCATATTTACCTGCATTTCTTCCCATAGTGGCAAGATAGAAATATGGAGTCTGGTATCCCTGAACTCAGAATTTAATAATGCATCTTTTAGGAAAGATGGTTTTTAAATTCCATGTTTGAAAATAGCACTTTTTAGAAAGTGGCTATATTCCTGTTCAACCTTTCTGTGTGCCTCTGCCTGTGTGTGTATTGACTGTCTGGTTTGTGAGTGACAGGGGCTGGGGGTAGCTACAGGAGGCTGGGGGAGGCAGCCCTAGGTTGAATAGACCTATCTACATTTAGAGTGGTGGGAGGAGTTGCACCTGGGCCTGAATAGGACTGTGCCTGCCTTCCACAATGCTAGCACCAGCTCCTGCGGTGTGTCTGATGGCACTGGCCTCCCCTCACAAAGGAAGAAGACATGCCCTAGCAGAGGGCACCCAGAACTGGGATTGGTTCCCGCGGTGCGACCCTCCCAGTGACCCGGAGGCTTGGTCTTGCGGTGCCGCGCTGGAAACAAGGAAAGGGGACGTCCCCTAACAACCGAGGTGCTTGACGGAGGAAAGCTGCGCAGGGACTGGAGGAGGCACAGGGCGTTTCCTAACGAAGAGGCTTCCCCGCTCCTCTAACGGGTACAGGACGGCCGAACCTTCTTCCCTCCGCCGCAAAGAAGGTAACACGTGCATTGGCGCCCCGGGGGTGATTTGAATCTAGAACCGGCAGCATTAGCGTGCCCTTGTGAAACGGGGGAGTTAATGGCTTCAGCTTCAGCATTTGTTTCCCCCCTGAGTCACCCAGCGGCGTACACCTCGTGCTGAGAAGACGACATTACTGTTTGGTTGCACAGCACCAGTTCCACAATTTCTAAAGGGCATTAGGCTGATAGCGAAGAGCATTACGGAAGGGGACTGTGTGAGCTCAAAGTTACAAAGGAGCACTGTGTCACAAAGGTGAACTGGTTGAATACAAGGGACATTACAGAAGTGAACCCTTAATAATAGAAACCTACCAGTTGGCTTTACTAAGGAAAACTACTAAAAGAACATTGCCAAAGTGAACGTTTTTTTCAAGAGACCATTTCTAATGAAGGAATCATTTATGTATGTACATTTTTGGGTGTTTTGATCTGACCGAAGCTATTTAAAGATATTGATATTTTTATAAACAACCTGTGTGGTGTACATTTTTGGTGTTTCACTGTGTTAGTGTCTGTGTTGGAGCAAATACTTTACACATTACCTTGGGGATAAGCCGGTCTGCTCGTGCCAAACTACCAAGGGGGTGAGCAGGGGATATCAACAGTGTGCGTTTCCCCCTTACCCTGACTAGAGTGGTGGTTTCTGCCTGGTTTTGGCACAAGCCTCAGCCAACCAGAAATCCCATTTCTAACAAAGAGCAATCAATCTATCAGGGGAATTATAAGCACGCTACTCACCCGTGACGGTCTCAAGGTGCTGGGGGGGGGACACTACTTCACTCAGACAAAGAGCCAGGTATTGAGTTTCTTGAAGGTGTTCGGGGAGGGGGGCGAGTCTAATGTCTGCCGGTAAATCGTTCCAGGTCTTGGCTGGAATGTGGGAGAACAATCTTCCACCTGCTCTGGCTCTGCGGATGCGCTGGGTTTCTGCCAGTGCGAGGTAGGACGATCGCAGGTTTCTTTTGGGTACGTGGAAGTTTATTCTGTCGTTCAGGTATTTGGGTCTGTTGTTGTGTAGGCATTTGTAGGAGTGATTGAGGATCTTGAAGGTGATTCTCTTCTCCACGGGCGGGGAGCCAGTTGTGTCGCCGCAGGTTTTGGCTGATGAGTTCATGCCGGGGGAAGCCGAGGACGAGTCTGGCCGCGGTGTTCTGTATTGTTTGGAGTTTGCGGAGTAGGTACTTGTTGATGCCGGCTTAGAGTGAGTTGCCATAGGCCAGCCTGATGGTTATGAGTGCATGGGTGAATGTTTTCCTCAACTCTAGGGGATCCATTTGAAGGTGATGCAGAGGATGTTGAAGCAGATGGATGTGAAGGCGTTGACCTGTCGGTTCATGGCCAGGGATGAGTCGAGTACGATGCTGAGGTTTTTGGCGTGGTCTGTGGGGGTTGGGGGGCTCCCGAGGGCGGTGGGCCACCAGGTGTTGTCCCATGCAGAAGGGTGATACCAAGGAAGAGGACTTCTGTCTTCTCAGCGTTAAGTTTTAGGCAGCTGTTGGTCATCAATTCCTTTCTGGAAGTTGAGTTTCGCAGTGGTGGGGTATTTAGTGAGGGAGAGGATGAGCTGGGTGTCATCTGCATAGGATACGATGTTAAGGTGGTGTTGTCGGACAATGTCTGCGAGGGGGGCCATGTATATATTGAAGAGGGTCGGCCTCAGAAACGACCCCTGTGAGACTCCGCAGGCGATTTCCATGGGGGCAGAGAGGAAAGGCAGTAGTCTGATTCTCTGGCTTCTTCCGGTGATGAACGAGTGGATCCAGTCTAGGGCCGTTCCTTGTATGCCGGCGTTGTGTAGTCTCGTGACCAGTGTGCAGTGAGAGACGGTGTCGAAGGCTGCAGACAGGTCAAGGAGGATGAGGGCTGGGGAGTGGCCTTGCTCCAGGAGGGTGAGGATGTCGTCTGTGGTGGCGGATAGGGCGGTCTCGGTGCTGTGGTTGGTTCGGAATCGGATTGGGACGGGTCTAGGACAATTGTATGTTGGCTATCCTGGCTGGATTTCGATATGCTTTCCCCATTGAGGTATCTACTGTCGCTCCCAGATATTGTTTTATGTGGGAGGGTTGCAGATGTGATTTTGGGTAATTTATGGAAAACCCTAGACTGTGCAGTAGCTGGATTGTCTGTGCGGTATGGCTGGCACACTGTGCGTATGAGTTGGCTTTTATGAGCCAATTGTCAAGGTAGGGTAACACATGGACGTGTTGCCGTCTGAGGTGTGCTGCTACTACTGCTAGGCATTTTGTGAAAACCCTTGGTGCTGTAGTTACCCCGAAGGGGAGAACTTTGAATTGATAGTGTTGACCCTCTATTGTGAACCTGAGGTATCTCCTGTGAGCTAGATGTATGGGGATGTGAAAGTAAGCATCCTTTAGATCTAGTGTGGCGAGGAAGTCGCTTTGCTGGAGCAGTGGGAGCACTTGTTGTAAAGTGATCATATGGAAGTGCTCTGAGAGTATGTATTGGTTAAGAGGTGTGAGGTCCAATATTGGTCTGAGGGATCCGTCTTTCTTGGGGATGAGGAAGTATAGAGAATATACTCCTGTCCCTTGATGTTGAAGTGGGACTGGCTCTATGGCAACCTTTTCTAGCATGGAGAGCACCTCTTGTTGTAACAGTGTGATGTGTTCTTTGGATATTGGACAGTGTTTGGGCGGTATGTTGGGTGGAGTAGAAATGAGTTCCAGGCAGTAACCATACTGGATAATTTGTCTCACCCACCTGTCTGTGGTGATGGAGTTCCACATTGGTAGGAATTGTATTATTCTCCCTCCGTCTGGTGTTAAATGGTCTGAAGGGAGCGTGAACAAGTCACTGTTTAGTGGCGTTGGAGGCTCTGGTGTTGTTACCACCACGTCTGTTGCCCTTGTTATTGTTCCCTCTATAACCTCCTCTATTGGAGCCTTTGTTAAAGGTGCCTTGTGTGGTGCCTTTGAATGATGAGGAAGTTTGGGATGTGTTACCTCTGCCTGATCCTGGAAAGGAGGAGCGGCGAAAGGAGCCCCTAGATTGTTGGAACTGTAGTGCACCCATGGACTTAGCGCTTTCAGTATCTTTTTTCCTCTTCTCTAAGATGGTATCTACCGCAGGGCCAAACAAGAAATCTTGCATAATGGGTTGATTAAGTATTGTTGATTGCACTTCATTCTTAAAACCCGAAACGCGGGGTCAGGCATGCCGGCGTAGTAATACGCTAGTATTGACAGACCTAGCGGCTGTATCAGCTGCATCTAGGGCGCATTTTATGGATGCGTTAGAGATAAATTTCCATTCCTGTATTAGGTTGTTTGCTTTTGCCTTATAAGGTTCTGGTAGGTGTTGTAATAATCCTTCCAGTTGGTCGTAGTGCTCTCTGTCGTAACGTGCTAGGAGTGCTTGGGTATTGGCAATTCTCCAGGCATTTGCTGCCTGGGACGCCACTCTTTTACCTGAGGTTTCTAAGATTTTTGACTCCTTGTCAGGAGGGGGAGCATCACCCGTTGTTTATGAATTCTCTCGTTTCCTAGCATTAGAGACGACTAGTGAGTCTAATGGTAGCTGAGACTTAATATAAGGAGGGTCTGTAGGGGTTGGTTTATATTTTTTCTCAATGCTTGGATTGAGGACACGCGCTCTGGCTGGGTCTTTAAATATGTCTGGCGCGTGTTTTAGTACTCCTTTTAGCATAGGGAGTATACGAACACTCTTCTCTGATGTTGGGAAGGTGTGAAATAGGAAATCTTCCTCTATAGGGTCAGTGTGCATGTGTACGCCATGATACGGAGCTGCCCTATCCACTAGCTGGTTAAAAACAACAGTGTCGTCAGTAGGGGATGGCTTTGTGGGGTATCGAGAGGGATCAGGTATGGGTGTTGGATCATATGGGTCATTGTGGTCACTCCATGTGTCATCCTGGTTTCCCTGATCGTCAGGTTGAATAAAGTCATCCTAAGGATCTTCCCCCATGTCTTCTGTTTCATCATAATCTAAGGGTGTGGGAGAATATGGAACATAAGGCATGTTAGGTGTGAAAGGGGAAGGTGTAAAAGGTCTTGAAGTAGATGATCCAAAGTCCTTTTTCTTGGGAGGAACAGGAGAAGGGGTTTCAGTGTCCAATCTTCTTTTGTTCTTATTGTAAACTGGTATATGTCCTGTATCAGGGTCTATATACAGTCTGTGTTGTTGTGGGTTCACTGGATCTGGATGGAAAAGTTCTTCCTCAACTGACCGTGGCTTTGGCGCCGAGGTTTTGGGATCAGTCGCTTGTTTATCTTTATTCTTTGATTTGTGGTGAGTCTCGGGCTCGAGGACTCTTGGGTGTGGAGCTTTTTTCGGCTCGATGGGCTTTGTCTGCTCGACTGCTCTTTTTGGCTTGACGGCCTTTTTTGGCTCGACGACTTTCTTTGGTTTGATGGCCTTTTTTTGCGGCTCTGCTGCGTCTTTTGAGTTGACAACCTTTTTCGGCTCGGCGACCTTCTTCGGCTCGACGGCTTTCTTCGGTTCGCCGGTCTTTTTTGGCTCGAGGACCTTTTTCAGGTTTGATGGCCTTTTTCGGTTCGATGGCCTTTTTCGACTCGACTGCCTTCTTCGGCTCGACCGTAGTCTTGAGTTTGGCGGCCTTCTTCGGCTCGACAGGCTTTGTCAGCTCAATGGCTTTTTTTGGCTTGATGGCAGTTTTCGGGTCGTCTGCCTTCTTCGGGTCGCCACCCTTTTTGGGATCGACACCTTCTTCGGGTCGACGGTCTTCTTCGGATCGACGACTTTTTTGGGAAATGTCTTGCTCGGTCCTGGGCTACCGGAAGACTTGGGTGTGGTCTTCGGAGCCGAGCCGGAAGGCGGGGCTTCTGAAGCAGTATGTCGGTCTCGGCAAAGGCTTTAAGGCGATGCTTTGACCGGAGCCTTGTCTGGAGGTGTAAGCGGAGGAGGGGCTTTGGTACTCACGGTTTGCTCCGGTGTGATCTGGTCATCAGAGTCCGACTGGTCCTCGACGGTGACTATCTCGAGGTCGGAGTCCGCCCCTTCTGGGAGTCCATGTTCGTCATCGAAGATGTTTTCCGGTTCAGGCGCCTGTCGCTGCATCTCTTGTCGAGCAGCTCTTCGGTTCCGGATAGTTTTCTTCGACCGGAACGGAGCACAACCTGGACAGTTTTCCTCGTTGTGCTCCAGAGATAGGCACCTGTTGCATACTGTATGCTTATCGCTATGTGGAAATTTGGATCCACATTGTGGGCATCTTTTGAACAGGGTCCTTTCCTTCAGCAGGAGGCCCATGTGGCGTCGAAAAAGGCCTAACGGCCCGTGTTGACGACCGGAGAAAGATGGAAAGTGTTGTCAAGTCGAGGGATACCGAGCGGAAACAATACCGACGAAGGTAGAAGGTTTTTGGCCTTAGAAAGTTGGAAAACTTCGGTCTCGAAGTTGGAGTTGTTGAAGTGCATCCGAACCCAATGGCGGAGAAAAACAATCTGAGGATAGAGAAGATGCCCATGCTCACTGTAGTCCAGGGGAGGAGTCACCTATCTCGTGATACTTCGAAGACTCTTCCAAGACAACAAGGTGCAACCATCCGGACCCAACACTAGGCGGCGATATATGCTGAGATATGAATTCAGCAGCCCACATGCCTCGACCATGACATTACAATACAATAACAGACAGGCTTAAGAGAATCATTTTACAAAGATATTCAATCTGTCTCCGGCCTACATTAAACTGAAACAAGAACAAAAATGAATTGACGTTTACTCCTAAAAGGTAACATGAACCCACAATATACACTCCTGACTTGGAAAGGATATCAAGGTGGCTATCATGGCTATTGTGGATGACTCATGGGAAGAAATGGACTACAGCATTGATACTCAAAGTACGGCACGGGAGAGCATAAGGCCTTCTTGAACTTTACATGCGGCCCCTAGGTCAACAGCAGTACTGAGCAGCTGTTTACGCGACTCAGCACTAACAAAAAGATGTTAAAGAAACAGGTAGGCATGTATTTAAAGGTTAATGAATTGGTGTTAAATAAAGGAAGTAACTAGGGAACACCCTAATTTAAAAAAAATATCTTGCAGTGATGGAGCAGGGGAGAGACAAAATTGTTTGTGTACCCCCCTGTGAAATTGATTTCGTATAACAATAATCGAATTAATGGTGTGATGCATGAAAATGAATCAACAAAACACACTTTGACATTTTATATTACACTTGGAAAACTAATTGCCATTTGCAAATTTAATCTACTAACAATTGTGAACGAGGCATATTAATATAATGCTACAATACAGAAACGATACCAAAGGGGATGATGGACGGAGCGCTTGAGCAAATCAAACACTCACCCCCAGTCAACTGATCTGGATTTAATCCATCATCATTCTTTAGCTCACTCCACCATCCCAGTTCAGACATGGCCATATGCAAATCAGTCTGACCCTGTGCCTCATGGGAACAGTCCAGCCCGAACTGCCAAGCCATGTCTTCCTGGACCGGAAACAAGCATCCTGGGACCGGTTTCGGGTTCATAACCCTCATCAGCCAGGCTATCTTGAATCCAGTGGCAAAGTGAGCAAGGGACCCACGTCTGGGCATACCCTGCCAACTTAGGGCGAACAAAGCGATACCAAAGGGGATGATGGACAGAGGCTCAGGGTCAAGACTGATTTGCCTATGGCCAAGTCTGAACTGGGGTGGTGTGGTGAGCAAAATACCGATGGATTAAACCTAGATCTGTGACTGGGGTGAATGTTTTGCCATTGTGCAGCAATCCGTCCATCAATTGTTTTTGCATTTGTCACCCCGAGTGGAACGGGTATGCTCAGTCGTGAGTTCCGTGCTCTCCATGCCACTGGAATCAAGCTATCCTGGCTGATGACGGCTGATAGCCAGAAACCGGTCCTAGGATGCTTGGTTTCAGTCCAGGGAAGACATGGCTTGGCAGTTCGGGCTGGACCGTTCCCATGAGGCACATGGTCAAGACTGATTTGCATATGGCCATGTCTGAACTGGGGTGGTGTGGTGAGCAAAATAACAATGGATTAAACCCAGATCTGTGACTGGGGGTGAATGTTTTGCCATTATCCAGCATTCCGTCCATCAATTGTTGTTTTTGCACAATACAGAAACAGCATGTGTGTTTTTGCTTCATTAGAAAGTATGTATTTATCGTGGCAAGAGAAAAATAAATGCACTTGGTAAGTAAAATAAAGCTACATGTTACGCTTTTGCTAGGTAATTACTTATAAGGGATATTAGAATGGTGGGAGGTAAACAGAAAAACTATAATTCTAAATCTAACGTCTGTTATGTTTGTTTTCGCACTAGTTCTCATTGAGGCCTACGCGGCCTAATTGTTGAAAATGGCTGCTGACTGCGGCGTTGGCATTAGCCTAAGAGAAAGAGCGTCTATGCATGCGTCAAAATGAAAAGCCAAATAAACAGAATGACTGGTACACAGAGCGAAGTGATGTCAAGGTCAGCTTGACCCAGAGTGAGGAAGTATGCCAAAGGATGTTTGCATCTAAGACTGTGGGAAAGGAACTATTGAATGGAACAGAACTATTAGACATATAACGAAAAGTGAATGACAAGCATAAACGGAAGATGACTACCATGAGAACCTGTTGAGGATGAATATGCATTTTGGAAAACTGGTTTGAGCAAGGAACGGATGAGGTGATTATAGCCACCCCTCTAATGGACAAATCAGAATGAACTGTGGACCCTAAAAGTTTTTATTTTAAGTTAGATAGCTAGAGAAAAAGGGTATAAAAGAGCTTGTTCGAAAGGGTGAAAAAAAAGCGTGCTCCTTGGATTTATTTTGCACCACGACATGCTTAATTCTTGCTTGTCTTAATAAACTAAAGTTCAGTTTTCCTTAAATGTAGATAAATTCAAATTTTTTAATTGAAACTTGAGTTGTGATTTACAAAGGATAGGTAGTAGTGTTCCCCAAGGGAAACGTCCGCACAACACTCTGAAAAACAATCTAATTAAATATACAATTCGTACACATTTGGTAATCTGACTCATATGAGAAAAAGTTTTAAACAAAAGGGTGCTACAGAGACTCAGGGCACCTACCACCTAAAGGTGCCGTCAGTACACACTGGATGTGTGTCACATCAATTTGAACAAATTTTGAGAATCTATTGACAGCACTCCTAAAAATTAGTAATTCTAATAATCCGGGCAAGAGTTAAAGACCCTCAGTATACCACACTCTACTAATAATAGAGTATTCCAAAAGAAACAGATGGCAAGGTTAAATTCAACGGGGATTTCCAAAGAAAGTTCAAAGTATAGTCCAATTAGTTTGTTTTCTTCAGTCTTTTCTTTATTTTCAATTTCATAAAACAGATATTCCCAGCAAAAAAAGGTCACCAACACGTGTTTCGTCCTACACAAGGACTTTTTCAAGGCAATAATATTGATGGCAGGGTAGTTAATCAAAGTACGGAATGAGGAAAGCCTTCTGGTCGGTTGCAATAGTCACGATAGTCAAATGCGACACAGCTCATAAGCTAGCTATATGTTAGTCGATAAGTGAATACACGTTTGTGTCAGATTCATTTGAACGAACACTGGAAAGTAGGCCTGTGTTTTTCAAATAGTAAACCTTGCAACCATGATAAGTTGTTAAGCGAAAATTAGGCTCATCGCATTTCCTCACACAAACGGTCCCCGTAACGAGAACAAACTAATTGGACTATACTTTGAACTTTCTTTGGAAATCTCCGTTGAATTTAACCTTGCCATCTGTTTCTTTTGGAATACTCTATTATTAGTAGAGTGTGGTATACTGAGGGTCTTTAACTCTTGCCCGGATTATTAGAATTACTAATTTTTAGGAGTGCTGTCAATAGATTCTCAAAATTTGTTCAAATTGAGTTGTGATTTATTTTATTAAAATGCTTTGATAAATGAAATGCTAAGGTTAAAGGATTACTATGATTAAGCTGGTCTTAGTCTCCATCAACTAACTTCTACTAGATGATCTATTGACCAAATAGTGGAGTACCTTGGTGTAGGGTTATCCAAGTAACGGATTAGCATGTGTAAAGTATGTATATAATGTATATAATATGAGCCTAGGTACCCCGCTAACCAGCAGCTCGCCTTCTTTGTCACTGATTCAGGAGTAAAATGTGTGTGAGTTGAAATATTGTATGACTCATAGTGTTATGGGCCCCAATGATGAGTAAAGTGATCGCTCCGGGGTTAAGTGAAATAAATATTGAGGGTTGTTGGAGAGCCGCGCTGGATCAGATTTCTTGGTAGCAGAGTTATTGTTTCTATAGGTTAGTTTGGATATTTATTGATGTTTTATGTTTGAACACTATATATTGAGTTTATATTACATTATATGTAGTCGGAATTTGGAAACTTCTGGGATGTAGGAAGTTGGTCACTCTGTCTGCAGGCAGAGGAATGTCACACATTACATAGTCTGGTTTCAAAGTAGTAACATCGTCGCGTGTTACAGTTAGGGACTTTTCCGAGTGAAAATGGTGAATGTATAGCGAAGGCAACCTATAAAATCTTGGCCTTACGCACAGGAATCAATTGGGTATTCCGAATAAAACGTATCCCAGGGAGAATAATAGGTTTTTCCCTAAGCTCGAGAGAAGGGTAAGGTAGAGGGAAGTGCAACTTTATCTGCGATACTAAATTCTGTGGTAAAGAAGAGGTAAGCGCTGTCTACTGGAAATACAGAATACTTGTGAGTTTGAACAAACTATCTCTTTGGTTTTAGCGAAACAGACAAATGGAAATGTTTTGTGTCATTATTAACTGATTTCAGTTGTATAAAGTATAAATATACTGTGCCGATAAATTTTGTAAAGGAGGTGTCAGCAGAAGCAGGAGTAGAAGCTGACATAATAAGAGTCGCGCTGGGATTGGTCCACGTGACTGACATTTTAAGTTCTAATTGGTGCGTTAGTGTGAAGACACGCTGGGATTGGTCAGAATTTGTGTGACGAAGAGTGTGTTGATTGGTGCATTAGTGTGAGATGTGCTGGGATTGGACAGAGAATAGCGGTACAGATCGGAAGTAAATAAACAATCGTATTTTGAGACAGAATTTGTAAAAATGGATTATTATAATGAAGAGGAAAGGGTAAATCCATCATGGTTTAAGAAGATAAAGAATTTCTTTAAAAAGGATAAGAAACTAGAGACAAGAAAGGGAAAATTGCTTCCTCCACCAAAAACGCCTGCATCATACATGATGACGAAATATGGTTATCATACTTGCATATGGTTGGAGAATTGGGCAAAGTACACTAAAGATGATGGAGTATTGGCATTTCCAGAAACAGGGTCATTTAATTCAGCTGTATTGAGGAACTTGAGAGAGAAAATGATAAGACTTGAACCGAGACCTAGACTGACTCAGTTTGAGGCTTTAAAGGAACGGGAAGATGAAATGCATGCTAAAGAGGAAGAAAGTTGTAGAAATATGGATGGCAGACGTGGAAATTTTAAAGGATATTGGGGAACTACGCATGAGAGTAGAATGAAAAGATAGAGAATGGCAGATATGTGGGATGGAATGTATCCGGTACGGACAGTGGATGAGACTGTAGGAAGAAAATGTACAGAGAAAAGAAATAATCAGGTTTCAGAAAAAAACGTATGTATGGAATGAGTGATACAGAGAACGAGGTGTTGGAAAGCATTTTGAATAAAAGACCTCCGCTGTATCAATCAACTTCTGTCACGGTATCTCCAAATGCACCCCCAATGAAGAATGATATAGGAGAAACCCCAAAAAGGCATTTAGAAGAAAAACATTTTTGAAAAGTCAGAATGTACCTAATCTGAAAAAACAAATACGTCAGAATTAGAGAAGTCAACAAAAGAATTAGCGGAGAAAATGAAGGAATTAACTAAACATGTAGAGGCTGGGACAGTACCTGTAACGATAGGTCCTGTAATACTGTTGTTTTGAAATTAGAAAATAGATGAGAATTTGTTGATTGTTCCTCTAAATTCAAGTGTGCAACAAGTTAGGGAAAAGATTTATCCAGATTTGAATGAAAGTAGGAATACTATTAGGATATCACCGCCTAATTTGACAATGAATCAGATTCCAATATATAATATTCAGATGGGAGCAGGATCAGCAACTGTAAATCCAGAGAAAGGTTTAATTGATTAGACATAACTAAAACTCCAGTAGGTCCATCCGTTGAAGAATTAAATGATTGGTTTAAGATGGCGCAGCAAAAAGACACAGAACCTAAAGTTTTAGATGTGGCTAAGTTAAAAATGGATATTGAAGAATTATTATTAGGAACAATTGGAACAGAAAAATATACCAAGATGAAGAGCTGATTTTCATGAGTAAACGTATAACATGGAAAGCTAAAAATCTTCATGAAAGATTGGAGGAACTTGCAAATGAATTAGGTATAGATTTCAGAGGCGATCAGCAATATATCTCGCTATATGCGGATGATTTGTTGATGTTCCTGATGATACTGAGGAGGCGCGCTAGAGGGTGCGGCAGAACTACTATCGGAGTTCGGGGAGATATCGGGATTGAGAGTGAATTGGACTAAGACTTTTTTCCCGTGACACCCGGAAGGGTAGTACCTGCCTTAAAACGGAAGATACGCTGGGAACCGACCTGCCTAGCGTACCTTGGTACGCATATTTACCATGATGCCAGTGCCATTCTGGAAGGGAATATTGGTAGGTGTATACGAGCACTTCGAGGTATCATGGCCTGCTGGAGCACACTTCCTTTGTCAGTGACGGGAAGGGCCGCCTTACTAAAAATGGTGGCATTGCCACGGCTATTATATATTTTTAGGACTTTGCCCATATGGATACCAAGCTCAATGTTCAAGTTGCTCAATACTATGATAGTAGGATTCCTTTGGGGCACTGGGAGAAGGAGAGTGACACTAAAAACAATGATGAGACCAAAAGCAGAGGGAGGTTTAGCAGTTCCTGACCTAGAGCTTTATTATATAGCGGCTGAGCTACAGGTCCTTAGGCAAGCAGTGGCACTAGAATTTAGGGTCCGGGAGGACGAGAGGGGTAAAGGAATACCAAGACACATCAGATCCTTTATAATATTACAACAAAAGTTTGACCTTAGGGATCTAACCCTGGAGGAGAAAACACTACGATTGTGTTGGAATAGGAGTCAGCGGAGGGCAGGGGTGACACATCCCTATGACCCTGAAATCCCATTGGGGATGGTTACAGCACTGCCCCATGGTGGAGACTGGACGTCCTTGCTTGAGTGGGAACAGGTGGGGGTGCAGGTACTGGGAGATTTATACAAGGGCGGTGAATTAGTAACATTCCAGGCCTTACAAGAAAGGTTTGACCTTCCCAGAGGGGGGTTCCTGGTACATGCTGCTCTGGTGCGGGCGCTTCAGAAAAATTGGAAGGAGGGATTAGCTTAGCCCAAAACAACGATGGCATGTCAATATGTCGTGATGGCGGCAGGTACATTTAAAGCAGTTACATGCCGGTATCGGCGAATGCTGGATGAGGGGTTGGCTCCGCTAGACATGTTACGTTTGAAATGGGAGGCTGGAATCGGGAAGCCCATCCCAGAAACGGACTGGAGAGACATCATGTGCAGGGCCTGGAAAAGCACTAGAAATTTACGATTCTAACTCGTACACTTTTACATATTAAACACAGCGTACCTTACCCCTGGCAAGATTAAACAATACTTCAAGGCAAATAGTGCGGCATTCCCCAGATGCTCAAGGGAGGCAGTAGAGCTAGAACATATGCTATGGGACTGCCAGAAACTGGGGAATTATTGGTCTGAAATAGGGGAATTATTAAATTCAGTCACTGATCGCCAGGTAGATTTTAACATAGCCACATGCATATTGCACTGGTTCCCCCATACCTCCAAGACAAAGGTAACAAGTAAATTCGTAGATTTGGGGTTGCTGCTGGCAAAGCGCGAAATCACCTCACACTGGAAGTCAAAAGAGGGACCTAGCAGCAGGAGATGGAAAGCGGAAATTATTAAATGGGCAGGCAGTGAAAGGAGTGTTCGGTTTCAGCAGGCGAGACGCTTGAATAATGAGAAAGCTCTGGAGGCTGCAGGTGCGTGGGAGGGGTTAGTGCAAGCCATGATTGACCGGTAATAAGTGGGGAAAGCGCCTGGGGGGGGGGGGGGGGTCCCGAATGAGACAAATGGTAAAATTGCCAATGCAGGAAGTTCTGGTATTTGACTCTTATGAGATACAGGATGTAGTCACAATGAATGTTTTGAACACACCGGTGATAGAGGGAGGGGGAGAGTAGTTGAATGGTTGTGGGGTTAATAACGGATTATTGCGTTATTGCAAGAATAAGGCTTGGGATTTAATATAGAATTACAGAGGTGGGAACATCTCCTTGCTGTCACCTTAGGGAAAGGAATTATTGTCATATATTATCTATACTGTCCGGCTTAAATGGGTCAGGGCTACCACGGGGGATTATAGATGGAAGAGTTGTCATTAATTATGGCTTAGTAATTTCTCATGTTGTAAAACCAATAAAATCTGTTTTAAATTTTTTTTTTTTTAATGAATTAGGTATAGAGTTTGCAGAGATAAAAATGTGGCAAAAACCGTATAGAGTAGATTTCACTGAAAAAGAGATTGACAATACGAATACTGCAGGAAGACTGACCCAAATAAAATAATTAATTGTAGTGCTGAGGAAATGGGGAGATGTAGATCGATGGAGAATTAAATGGATGAAAAAGAAGGAAGAATCTAATAATAAAGCCTCGTTAACATTTCCTGTTAGGGAAAAAGAACTGATTGCAGCAAAAGAATACCCTACCAGGAGGAGGATATGTTCATGTACCTTGGAGTAAACAAGATATATTGTCATTAACAAATGATTTTCCAAGATTAAGAGAAAAAACAGTAGAATGGTACAGACAAGTAGACAGGTTTGTGAAGGTATCAAAAGTGTTGTGGGAAGATTTAGATGGGTTATTTGACATACTTGTACCCGCAGATTTATGGACAGAATGTAAAATTACAATTGATTGGCTAAAGCAAGAGTATCTGAGAGATGCAAAAACAGGTGCTCCAGCTCCAGAAGTAATGAGAAAACATGATCAAGTTATTACTTTTTTTTTTTTTAATTTTTGGTAAAAATTTATTGTACGTATAGCAGATACAATCAAGGGCAAGCAAATCAATAAAGCCATAAGCATGCAACATTACGTCTCCCAATTGCCCCATTGTAGCTCAGGATAATGTCCGTATCAGAGCGATACCAGGATGGATGAGGTTTCTTTTTTTTCTTTCCAAGAATTACAGGATCAATGCCAAGCGATCGTTTAGGATCTACAGCTGGCTTTCAAAATGTGCAAAGGCAACTAGCTTAACAATTAAAGTGGGAGTGATGGGCGAAGTAAGCAATACAGAGTAGCCATCAACACAATCACTATACGTGACAAACCATTGCCCCACCCCACAAAAACGGAGTACGCCATAGAAACCCTGTAAAATAAGGCAGAAAAAGAATAAAGGAAAAGGGCCATAGAACCAAGGAGGAAACAAGAAGATACACAGAAACCACCCCCCAATCCCCCACCCCGCACCCCTGCAGAAGGCCATGGCCTATCCCCCCAGCAGTGTGCCCGTCGCCCTAAATAGGAGACCCGAAATATAGTTAGATGAGAAGAAAAGAAGGAAAATGGAGGAGGAGAAAACAATTAGTGTACGGGCTCCCAGCCGCCCACCCTCCGACCCTCAAACCGATACAGAATCAACATTCGGATCAGTCTATATCCCGCCTGTCCCTCGTAATCACCAGCCGTACGTGCAACAATAATCAAGAAAACGTCCTTAACCTTGTCCCATGCGGTCAATTGTATCAACGGAGTCCAGCTGACCAGCCGCCATTTTTGATGGAGTGGGCGAACGGGATGGCCATAATAAGACGTTAAGCTGCCCACCGAAGTCAGCCAAAACCAATAGTGTGTGATCAAAGACGATGTGGGAAGGATCCACGCGCATCGTTAATCCCCCAAAGCCAGTAACCCAGTCCGGTAGTATCAGTTCCAGGAGAGGAGGGAGAGTCACACCATCAGACCACAAATGAGTTGCCGGACACGGCGTCCGGAGCCGATTCTCCAACCACTGTGCGAGTCCACGAACACCAGACCTCTTCCCAACGATATCAGTCAGCACCATGGCAGTCTCGAGATCCTGGTCCCCCGACATTCCCATCTCCACCGGGGTAAGCAGTACACCGCGGTCGGGTGCAGGGTATGGCGCAGCGTCCCGCACTCGAGAACAATCACGTTCAGCAAAGCATACAGCGGGAGCGATGGCATCCAGCCGACTCCCCAGGTCTTGGGCACTACAATCCAGGGCAGCCCGCAAAGCACCTAGAGCAACGAGAACATCACTGATCCCCGGCGTTGCCCCAAAAGCATAGGCTCCAGCATTCCTCCTCACTCGAGGCTCACTGGCAGGTAGTAACTCTCGAGCCCGACCATTGTCCTCCCATGCGTCCAACTGATCACCCCGCTGACACTCACCAGAGTACAATCGGGTCAGGAGCACAGGAATAGCAGACTCCATATCGTTACGATCTGTGGCGTTGATGCGGTCTCAGCAATCACCTGGACCCACAATCGCGATCCAGAGCCCTCAGTGCCAAGCGCCGAGTACGTGGTGCTCAAAATGTCCCCCACAATAGATTGGGGAAAGATGAAAGAGTTGTCCGGGCAGTTCACGGGCGGGGAATAGATACAATGTAATCCCCCAGATCTGCGATGTCTCTCAGGCACACGAAACCGCTGGGTGGGCTGGATGACTGCAGCAAGGGAAGAGCAGTGCAGTAGACTCACTCCGGCCGGCCGACTCCTCCCCGTCTTCGATGGCCGTTGTTGTTGTAGCAGGGGCTGGCCGTCCCCAACACTCAAAGACCCGGTCTCGTGGACATTAAGGGCCGGGGAAGAAGCGAGGACGTTTCGCCGGTGTTACAGCTGGTAAAAATCCCGGAAACACGCCAAAGGGAGCAGAATCATTTCTCCATCGCAAAAACACGGCTCGAGTGCAGGATAAATTACAGGATGTAGAAGCAAAGCAAGAAGGTCGGCGGAGCCGAGAGCCTAAGCGGCCATCGCGGTTGCAGGCTTGGCTCCTCCTCCAGTTATTACCTTTTTGAAAAATAAAATTCCACCAAAGGAAACTGATTGGTTAAAGATTGATAGAACTACTCAAGAACCTAAAGAAACTGTACATGCATATTATGAAAGAAAACTCTTAGTTTTTAAACAGTATAGTGGGTATGAAAATCTAAGTGAAAAGGATACAAGTCATTTTGTATATAGATGTGTGTTTAGTTTGAGACCCGAAATAGGCGAAATGATGAAACACCACATGATGTGCAGTACAGTACAGTAGATGAGGTTCTGAGATATGCTAAATATTGTAGTGATGATATTGAAGCTAGGCAGCGTAAGATGAAAGAAAAAGCAATGTGGGCACAAGTGAAAGTTGCAGAGCAACAAGAGGCACAAATTACTAATAATGGAAGCCAAACGAAATTTAAAAATAATTTGAATAAAGGAAAGGGACAAATGAATATTTATGATGCTAAAAAGAAATGGACAAAAAGAAAAGGCTATGTCATAATTGCGGGAAAATGGGGCATTGGAGGAATGAATGTAAATTACCACCAAGGGTTGACCTGGAAAATAAATCATTAAATCCGCAGGTGCAGAATGAGGTAAATCAACAATCTCCACCAAAGCAGCAGGTAGTCACTCAACAGAATCAGGCGCCATTGCCACCTCTTCCACAGAGTATTAATCTTCATAAATACAGTGCAGAGACAGAATTCTACGGAGGAGAACAGGTAAAAAGATCACCACGTGTGACTGCTGTTCCGCAGTTCTGTTTAAGATCGGATGGAAATGAATCTGATGAAAATTCTTGATGGTGCCTAGGAGAGGAAGGGTAGGGCATGCTTGGCACAACTCTGGAGGTAGATCAATCTGGTCCTTTTTTGAATGGAAAAGTGAATGGTGTAAATGTTACTTTCCTAGTGGACACAGGTGCTACCCTTTCTACAGTTAGATCAGTAGAAATTCAATTCCTCTCTCTGGTGATGTAATCAAAGTTGTAGGTGTGACGAATAGACAAATTAAAGCCCCTTTTACACAACCCATAGAAGTAGAAATTGGTAACCTTAAAGAAATGCACTGTTTTGTAGTATGTGACAGTAGTCCTGTAAATCTACTTGGACGAGATATACTGTGCAAAATGAACTGTGCCATTTACTGTTCACCAGATGGCATAGCTTTTCAAACATCAGATGAGGACAGTTTGTATAAAATGACCATGTCAATAATTGATTCAGAAAGGAGTGAAAAATTTCCACTATTTGATAGAGAGAATATTCCAAATGAATTAATAGAAACAGTTAAAGAAGTGTGGGATTTCACAGGAAGAAATAAGGCTAATGAAAGGAGTAAGTCCTGTAAAAGTCACTATAAAAGAAGATGCTGTATATCCAAATACTCCACAATATAAATTGACACCGGAAATAATTGAAGGGGTAATTCCAGTGATTAACAAAATGATTGAACAGGGAATTCTGAGAGAAATCATGAGCAGTCCATGTAATTCACCAATTATGAGACTGAAAAAACTTAATGGTACATTTAGAATTGTGCAAGATTTGAGAAAGGTAAACAAAATAGTTGTTCCATGTTGTCCAATTGTGCCAAATCCAGCAGTGATATTATATGCAGAATGGTATACAGTTATTGATTTATGCAATGCATTCTTTACAGTTTCATTACAACAAGATAGCCAGCCGATTTTCGCATTTCGGTTTGGAGAGCATATTTTGGCATGGTGCCGAATTCCTCAAGGGTATACTAAAAGAAAATTGCATTTCAGATACTATTGAATTGCTGAACCATTTACCATTTTTGCAAGCAAGCAAGAGGTATAATACCTAGGTCATAAGATTGGAAAGGGAGTGAGAAATGTGATCTCAGAAGGAAACTAAATGATCAGACAAAAGGTGATGTAAAAGAACCTATTGTGCTGAATGACAAGGAAATTGAAGCATTTGAACAATTGAAAAACAGTCTATGTGAAGCACCAGCACCAGGCATGCCTAATTATGAAAAAGATTTTGAACTGTACTGCAGTGAGAGAGAGGGATGTGCATAGTCAGTTCTGAGTCAAAGACATGGAAGAATGAGAAGACCCATTGCATATTTTTCAGCAGTATTAGATCCAGTAGCAAGAGCATTGCCTCGGTGTCTGAAAGCTGTTGCCGCTACAAGTATGAATCTCTAACAAAGTGAAGGAATTGTGATGGGGTATCCGGTTAAGGTTTATGTGCCACATTCAGTGGAGATACTCCTAACGCGTACCAAAACTCAGTATATGTCCAATAGTCACCTGACCTGGATTGAAAAGGTGCTTTTGGGTGCAGACAATGTAACAGTTGCAAGGTGTGTCAATGTGAATCCTTCAACCTTGTTGCCTGATGCTTTGGATGTGGAAGTGAAGGGTGATATTTATCACAAATGTTTGGATGTGCTCGAGTACTGTACCAAACCAAGACCGGGTAATATAAATTAACCTTTGGAAGAATCAGATTATGTGCCGCTTGTTGGTGGTTCTTGTTTAAGAACAGATGAAGGAATTTTGAGTGCTGCATATGCCGTATGTACAGTGGCAGATGTCATGGAAGCATCTTGTCTGAAAGGAATATGTTCTGCACAAGTGGACGAATTGATTGCTTTGATTCGAGCATGCAAGCTGGGAAAGCATGTCCGAATTTCCATAGTGATCTCGAAGAGGTTATATGACCTCTGCTGGATCACCTATACGGAATGGTGAATTTGTGAAAATGTTGCTTGAGGCGATACAGCTGCCTAAGAGCACTGCAGTGGTGAAGTGTGCCGCACATAAGGACTGAAGGCAATAGATTTGCTGACGCCATTGCTCAATACTGTGCTGGAAACAATGCTTCAATCAATGGGGATAGAGAAAAAGAACATGTTTCAAGTCCTTTAATGCTTACTAACATTGTTGAGACTTGGCAGGAAGTAAAACAAATTCAAGATGAGGCAGTTGATGAGGAAAAAGATGGATAAAATCAGGTTCCAGACAAAGAGAGGAAGATGAAATTTTGGTTTACAAAGATGAAAGACCAGTTATGCCTGATAGCATGATCTCAAATATGGCCCGAATGTACCATGGTCAAGCACACATAGGGAGAGATGCAATGCTGATTATGTTCAAACAAACTTGGTACAATCCAAAGTTCAGAATAATAGCTGAGAGTTTGTGCCAACGTTGTTTCGTTTGCCAACAATTGAATCCAGGAAGAAAAACTGTTGTGAGTTTGAGAACCACAGGACGGGAGGGTGGTCCTTTCACACAAATGCAAATGGACTTCATAGAGATGCCTCCATGCAACAAGCTGAGGTACGTCCTAGTGATCATCTGCTTATTTTTAAGATGGGTTGAGGCCTACCCTACAAAGAGGAACGATGGTGTAACTTTTATTAAGGGAAGTGATACCTCGTTTCGGATTTCCAGTAACAATTGAATCAGACAGAGGGAGCCACTTTCAAAATGAATAGATACAATTGATTTGTGAAGCACTGGATATTCAACAGAAACTACATTGCGCCTACAGACCAGAGGCTTCTGGGGTAGTTGAGCAGGTTAATGGAACAATTAAAAATAGACTTGGAAAAATGTGTTTGGCAACTGGACTGAAATAGCCTGATGCTTTGCCACTTTCTCCAATGACCTTAAGAAGCATTCCAGACAGAAAGACTGGTTTAAGTCCACATGAGCTACTGATGGGACGAGTAAAGCGACAAGCATTTATGCCTGTCAACAAACTGCTAACCATAAGTGTTGATATCATATTGGATTACTGCAAAGGCCCGTCTGATACAATCAATTCTGTGTTTCACCAGGTTGGAACTGATGCATGTACTAAAGAAAAGCATCCAACACATGATTTAAGTCCTGGAGACTGGGTCAGAATAAAAATACACAGAAGGACAGATTGCTTCGTTCCTCGCTGGGACAAGTCGAGACAGGTGATTCTGGTCAGCACAACTGCAGTGAAATGTGAAGGTGTTAAAAGGTGGGTTCATGCGAGCCACACCATTTGTGTACCAGAACCTGAGAATCAACAATTGCAAGAAATAGAGACTAATTCAGACTCTGATGCGGAGGAAACAGTTGACAAAGTTCCAGATAAGAAAGATTGACCTGTGAGGCGACATCTGGAAATATCAGATACAAGTTCAGCATCGGAAGCAGAGACTGAAATAATTGAAACTCCAGATCTTGAAGATCGACCTGTAGGTCGACATCTGGAAAAAGGAAAAATCAGTTTGGACACTGAAAAACAACGGAATAAATCTGGTAAAAGAGGAGATTCTAAAAGTCAAATAGAAAGTTCTGAGAAAAGGAATAGTGATCTTGAAACTGGAGAAAAGGAAGTAACTCACGATGAAGATGAAATTCCAAGTACCAGTTATAAAGAGATTCCTTGCAAAAGAACGGAATTGACTGAAAAAGGACAAGATTCAGAAGCTTGATTTGAAACAATAAAATTCAAAATTCGAGGAAGTAAAGACAAATCTGAAACTCAGTCTGATGAAAGTGATGGAGAAACTACTTTAAGACACAGAAAAATATTTTTTGATTTCAAAATTAAGAAAGTAAAAGTGGCAAATGAAAAGAAAAAGACAAATGGAATAAAATTAAAAGACGTAATTGAATTTACAGATTTTTTAAAGGAGACATATTTTGTGTGGAAAGTGGCGAAGAGACATTGTAAGTGATAAATAAACATTATAGAAAATGTTTGTGAAAAAAAAAGCCTGCAAGAAATTCATCCAAATGTGGAATAATACGCAGATGGTGTAGAATGTGTTTAATATGTACTGCTTTATTAATGCTTATATGGATTATTTTAGCAATATTGAATCCATTTCATTCTACTTTTGAGCATTCATATAGAAATTGAAGGGATAATAATAGTGAGATAAAACATGATGCAAATAATAATGTAGAACTAATAGATAAAACAGAATTACACAAAGATAGATCGATTAATGATTTTTCAAAGAATGTTTTTTTCTAGATTATTGAAAGAATATGTAGAAACTGCGGATGTACAAGACTGCTACGTTTGCATGCATTTGCCTGCATCTGTATCAGAGAGGGTGACCTATCATCACCTTCCTTTGACGTATGGAATTACTTGTAGTGTTCTAGCTAGTTTATTTTATCAAACTGGTGAATTAGATTATTACTATTCTGATGTTAATGAAATGTTTGCTAAAGTTTCTGTAGTAAATAGAATGAACAAAGTGACACCTGCTAAAGTTTTGGGGGAATTTTTCTTAGAAATTGATGAATTGACAATAGAATATGCATACAAGAATAACCTGATATGTAAATTCAAAAAAGCAGAAAAAGTGTTCTTAGAAATGGCAGATGATAGAAGATTAGCCTATCAGAGAAAGGTTACAGCAAGTAAATTGAAACCATCCACATTGAATTTTGATGAAGAAAATTTTGTAAAGGGGATACTGATGTTGCATTGGGATTAGATCTTCCCCAACAGGGAAAATGTTGTATTCGAAGAGACAACACAGTGTATGATAACTATTTTGTGGGAGCAAGTATTTGCAAAGACACTTACAGAATTATTGGGGGATGGGGATTTAAAGGGGGAAAAATCCTGTATTTCCTGGATGGTATTGTATCTGTGAGCTTATTATAGATTGCCAGAACATTGGTATGGTACATGCTACGTGGGTTTGGTCTTACCTAAAGATTTTCATGTAGATCGAGGTACTAATGTAATTCATGAAATAGGTAAACCATCAACACGTAGGAGAAGGGAAACTTTTCTAGAAATTGTAGGTGATATTTTTGGTGCACTGATACCAGCAGTGGGAATATCATTTAATGCAAACAAAATTCGGAAATGGTCAACGATAGTAGATCGTTTGTCAACAAGCACAGCTGAAGGTTTTTTAATGGTAAATACAGAAATGGTTGCCATGAGAGCTATGGTTATGCAAAATAGAATTGCTCTTGATAAGCTGTATGCCTTATCCTGTGAGATACTAGCCCCAAAAAGGCTGGAAGTGATTTGAGCTGATAGGGTGGGCCTACTTCCATTACTGTCCAAAACTGAATATTAGATAAGCCACATAAAAGGCTCTTGAAATGATCTAGAAGCACAGAGAATGGTTTCAATTTCTCCTCCAATATTCCGCAAAAAATTGCACTCAAATCAGTACAGCCAGACAAATCCTGGGGCAGGGAAGCATACTTCTGGGTAAGCTGGGATGGAGTATGAGGTTGAATCCATGGGGAATTATGTAATTGAGCCGGTTATTTCAGTTTGGCAGCCACGCCCTTCTCAGTAGGTGGTTTCCTCTTTCCTGGTGAACCTTGCGAGATCTGGGCGGTCGGTGAACTAAGAAACCCCGATCCAGTAACTAAACTGGTGGCAATGCCATTGCGATCGCTAGGTCTAGTGTGCACACATGATGGCCCGACCCTTGCTTTTGAAGACCCAGGCGCGATATTAGCATTGTTTAAGCCAGTGCTGTTGCCTGCCAGGCTGGCCAACGCACCATGCTCCAAAGAGAGTCTGTGCTCTGTAACTCCATTTCATTTGAGACTATCCCAACAGCCCTCTCCCACATGCTATCAAATGTTACTGATGGGCGTGTTGAAGTAGCAACCCTTGTGGCTTTACACTTGCTCATAGCCTCATGCCTTAAAATAAGTCTCACCTGATGACCAAGGCACGAAGTTCTCACCCGATCCTTTGCTCCCTGGCTTTAAAGAGAGAGGGTCCAGCCTTCTCCAGCCGCGGACGATCGCAGGCAGGCCTGGTGGTTGTGGCACGGGCCAGGCGCAACTTGCGCTGTGGGACGCTGGACGTAGATTTAAAGATCATGAGGCGCCTTCCTTGCCCAAATGCACACCGGGGGACAAAGTCCCATCCCTGTGCGTAGAACACAACGGTTGCTGGAGGAGTTACGGACAAGAAAACTGCTGATGATAGCACCCCTTTGATGTCAAGTTTCACACGGATTCACTGTGCAACCTTTATTTCCTCCCATTTATTATTTCAAACTGACAGCATATGATTCCACTGATGCTACACCCACGCTAGTTAATCTGTCCACATCATCAATACAGAGCCGCAACACAGAATAAAATAGGCTAGTAATAGGCAACTAAATTATGCCAATTACATTCAGGTTTAACCACTTAAAAGAGGGAGCTCCTTGTGAAAGATCACAAAACTCAACTCTGGGCGCATCCTACTGACCAGGTTGCTTGAGCCACTGCAGCTAACCTGTCTCCCTGGTTTGAAGCCAATGCCTGATCTCTGCCGAAGAGGTCTCTAAGGATTTAGAAACAGCATTCACAGTACAGTAGCCAATATCTTCATCTGGACCTGGAAGAGATGGCTCTATTACTCTACCCATGCCCAATTAGCGATGATCATTTTGTTACTTCTGCTGTCCTGCATTGATTTCAATAATGAAGTTCATGAAGATCTGCTAAAACACCAATGGGGTGGGTGGTGGATGCCTTAAGAGACTTCACAATTCAGAGTTCATGGCTTCTGATGGTTGAGAACTGTGTGGTATAGCAGCATATGGCTCCCTCCATTAGTGCCTGCGAAGCGGAGAATCAAATTGAAAATACTCTCCATAACTAATCAAAATTTTATAATCACGGACCCACTTCCTTGACAGAAAATTTTCCACTATAAGTAAGAGTTAAGGTTTCCCATTTTTACAAATTTTCACAGATAAATACTGTAGGAAGCTGGCTCTGTATATACTATACCAAAGTGAGGTATAGTGTGCACAGAGTCCAGTGGAACCCTAAAGGTAGGCAGAGGTAATATTAGATAGAACCTTACTCTCCATTTGTCGTAGTGTGGTCGAGCAGTAAGGCAGTATCAGAGGACAGTGTTAAGCATTTATTGTACACACTCAGTCAGCAAATGAATTAACACACTCTAAGACTGAACTTCAGACCAATTATTTTCGTATAAAAATATTCTTTTAGTTATTTTATTTCTAGAACCAAGCAAGCCTGGCACAGGTAAGCAATAAATATTTTACAGTAGTAAATACGGATTGTAAAACAGTTCAACTGCAATTGTAAATGCACTAAGGTTTGACTTACAGTATTGTTTAAGAGACATGCAATCACTTGTAAATACAGTACATAGACTTGAATGGAATTTTCGGTAAAATAGCAGGGAAGTTACTTTTGGATTACTTTTCTTACTCAGTGCTGTATGCCTGGATGCAGCACTGGGACATTTCCTGTAAACAGGTGATTAAAAGCGTTTTTGTTAAATCGTACAATTTTAAAGAATTTCTATAGGTTTCAAAACTCCACAAAAACAGTCAATGTTATCCTATGGAGGAAAATATGGTTATCGGTTTTTAGGTAAGTAATCGGTCTTTGGAGTTGAGGTTCCGGGGTTAGACTCGGGGTCCCCCAGGGACTGTGATGCACTCTTGTTACACCTTCAGTGGCACTAGGGCGGCCGAGTGCAGAGGGTTGAATCCCTATGTGATCCAAAGGGGGATAAGGGGCATCCGGTTGGTGGTTGCTGGCAAGCAGGCCACTGGGTTGTGGGAGCAAAGCTCCTGGACTTTAGCTCAGGGCAAATAGGGAAACAAATTAGCACCAAAGGTGCACCCCCAGCGGCACTAGGGCGGCAGGGTGCTGTTTCAAGGTCAGATGCCTTGTTTCCAATGAAAAACCTCTGGTTTGCAAAAGCGCTGCAGGCAGGGAGACAAAGGACTTCTGGGTGCGACCACCACTTCGAGAGGTAAGTTGGGAAGTTAGGGGTTGGTTAGGCACCGTCGGTTTGGGCACACAAGGCCGTTGGGTGTCAGGTGCAAGGGTGCCTTTTGGGGTGGGATTTTCTTACTGGCTCCAGGTCTCGGTTAGGGAGGCCTTCGGGAGTTAGGCTTCAGGTGTCTGCTGGAGGCTTGAGGCAGGTCAAGGGTCACCGGATCTCGGTTCAGGATCGCCGGGATGACCTCCTCGTGGTGTTTGCCCACTCAAGCTCGGGCCGTGGAAGGCGGGTGCAGAGTGGGGCGGATTTGCGGTCTTCGTCTGCTGCCAGAGGTTGCAGTTGAACAAATCCAGGGTTCACGGGAGAAGCAGTCTTTGGAAGAGAAGGCGGGCAGGTCCTCCGGAGTTTTTGAGGTTGCTAACTGCAGGACACACCAGCATTTCGCAGGAACAGGTTTGAGGGGGAGACAGGACGGTAGGGCTGAGGGCAAGTCAGTGGGCGTCTTCCTTTTGTTAGCTGCTGTACGGCTGTTAGGTCCTTTCTTCTTATTTTCTTCTTGTTTCTTGTATGGATCTGAGGAAGAAAGGTTCAGGGATGCCCCTAAATACTAGATTTAGGAGTGTTAGAGGTAGGTAAAAGGCAGGGACCAATGGGTCTCTTCCCTTGGGTGGGTACATCCCCTATTATGCCACCCTCCAGTAGGAGGGGGGCATGTGTCTGTCCCTGGTTGGCTGAGTCCCCCCATCTTCAAGATGGCGTGGACTGAGAGTTGTGCTTCACCTCGCCTCCCCCACCTGCGGGTGGAGTTGGCAGAGCTGGGCACACCTCTCTTCTTCACTTGTTTTTCTCGCCAGTTCTCCCGCCCAAAGTGGGGGATCAGAACCGGTGGGGACCAGTTGCTGAAAGCAGCAAGTGGCCTGGGGAAGCTCGCAAAGACGGCAAGCCTTTGAAGCTTCCCCTTCGTGAACCCTGCTCATCCTAGGGGAGGAGGCTTGGCACCTCGTCCCAGGATGTGCTTTGTTTCAGGCCCCAGAGAGCAGCAGGCTCTCGACCCAGGGGTCCAGAAACATGTCTGGTGGAGGCAGCCGAAAGCAGCCACTCAGCCTGGACACTAGAGGTGGGTTCGTTTTCAGGGGGCATCTCTGAGATGCCCTCTGTGGGCATTTCTCATTAAGTGGGTTTAATGTGCTGAGAAGCTTGATACCAAGCTTATCAGTTTTCAGTGTAGACCATTATGGTGTTGTGGAGTTCGTAATGACAGCCTCCCAGCACCATATACTCTTAATGGCAGCAGTGCACTTACAATGTCGAAGAATGGACTTAAGACACTGTAGGGGTACAGGGCTCGTGCATCTGTAAACTCACCACTGGTATAGTGCACCCAACTAGAGGGGTGACTGATCTATGCTAGGGCAGTGGGTTGTAGGCATGGCACACAGGGATGTGTCTCATGTTGAGTCTTCCCTTTGTTCTGCACCAAAACACGCAGGCTGCAAAGGCAGTGTGTGAGTGTAGTGGTACAGGACCTCTAAAGGTGGCACAATAAGTGCTGCAGCCCTTAGAGGCCTTCTCTGGTCACAGTGACCCGAGTGCCTGTGGTACCATTTACCAGGGACTAACCTGTGGCCAGAGATGCCAATTGGGCTAGTTTTGGGGAAAGAACACAGTCCCTGGGAATCTGATTGGCAGGGACCCAAGGCACATCAAGTAAAAGTGCATCAGTAGTCTGGCAAAAAGTGTGGGATTACTGAAACAGAACCCCACTTTCCTACAAATACAAACAGAAAATAATGTGTTTCCTGTCTGTATTTATTTTTCCAAAGTGAAAAAATACTGAAATGATGCTTCTTGCAAGATATTCTCCATGCAGTCTTTCATAAATTCCAGGCAACAACAAATCAGATAGACAGCATGGAGAGTTAAACAACAGGATGAGATTTCCTTAAATTCAGGCATATGTTAACCAACATTTGTAGTATAACGCAAATATATACCTGTGAATGTAGTATTTTGTTAAACGGGGCTGCTTAATATGATGAAGCGTGACAGGCCTCCATGTTTGAGTGCATGTCCAAAAGTTATATAAATCTGGAAATATACTATTTTACAGGTCCTTTTATTCTTAAAACACAAAATAAACATGGATAAATACCAATAAGATGGCCAAAAAATCAATATGGATAAATACTGATCGAAATGTTAAAAAAATAAAAACCATAAAACCGGGACTGCTAACTGTAAGCCACAGGAAATCTTTGAGTCTTCCAGTTAACTATTTATTCCTCAAAGTCCCTGTAGGAAGCGGACTCTATATATGGTATATCACTAGGTAGTTATTTTGTGCACAGAGTTCAGAGATTCCCTCAAAAGTATAGAGTGCTCAATGTAAACCTAAAGTGCTTCATTAGTGATAGCGTGGGCGAGAAGCCTGAGGGCAAACGCAGAGGAGTGCCAGGCATTTAATTTACACACACTGACAAATAACTGACACACAACTCAAAAAAGGAGATCCACACCAATTCTAGAAAAATAATCTTCGAGTTTTATTTTAAGACCACATCTTCGCAAAAAGGTAAGCAAGTTTTTCAGGAAAATACTTAATTCCTTTCAAAAGTTGACACTTTTCAAACAATGCAATGTTAACCTGTAGAGGAAAACAACAATGCAGTTTCACGGCTAAGTACACAACTTACAGTTACAGTCTTCGGGGTTTAAGATCAACAGAGGGCAAGGTTTACGTAAGCACAAAGGCTACACCACCAGGAGCACACGTGTGGCTGAGTGCAGAGGCAAAAGCTGGTGGCAGGCCCAATGTGTTTTAATGGGGACTTGGGGTGCTTGAAGACATGCTAATTGCAGGTGGGTAAAGCGGCTGCTGGGTTCAGGCTTCAGAGGTTAGGGCAAGCACAAGGCAGCACCAAACATACACCACAAGCGACACAGGGGCAACAGGGTGCAAATACAGCAATGAGCATCCAATGCAAGTGAATGGAGGAACTTGTTTGGGAAACAGGCTGCAGGAGTTGAACCGGAGGTTGCTCCAAGTACACAGCAACAGAAGAGGAAAGTTGGGATGCTGTGGGTCATAGGAACACCGTTGGTCGTGCTCCCCAAGGCCCAGGGAATTCAGGTGCAGGGGTGTCCTATGACGTCGGTTTTTTTTCTAACACGAGCCGGATGCGGAGAGCCTTTGGATTCCCACTGCAGGCGTCAACGTGGAGCCAAGAGGGGTAAGCCAACGCTGGACTTGGGCTTAGGATCGCTGGGGAACATTTTCTGGATCTGTGGCCACCTGGACAGGGGCTGGAGGCGACGGGTGCAGAGTGGTAAGGACTTGCGGTTCCGGAGGACACCAGATTCTTTTGTGTAGAGTTCTAGTCTTTATAACAGGCAGGCAGTCTTTTTCAGGTTCTTGAGGTCGCTGGCTGCAGGACAGGTGTTGTCTTCTTTGTAGGGTCTTTGAAGCTGCAGACAGGCTAGTGCGAAGTCAGTGAGTGTTTTCAGTCTTCTCTACAAAGTGTTGTCTTCGTTCTTCTTATGTCAGCAGGAACTCGTTTCAGGGTCAGAGGGAGCCCCCTAAATACTAGATTTAGGGGTGTTAAACGGAAGTAGTAGGTAGGGACCAATCGGTTCTTGACCTGGGGTATCTACACCCACTATTATGCTACCCTCCTGAGAGAGGGGGCATAGTCCGAGTCCTGATTAGAGAAGTCCCAACATCCTCAAGATGGGGGGGAGGGAACTACAAAGTGTGCCTAACTTCAACTCCAACACCTAAGGGGTAGAGTTGGTGAAGGGGGGCACACCTCCTAGCCTTTTAAAGGGTCCCGCTGGGTCTCTCACCCAAAGTGGGGTCTGAACCGGTGGAGGCCAGCTGCTGCTAGCAGCAGAGGCTGTGGTTGTGTTACCAAGGAAGAAGGCCTTTGAAGCATCCCTCTTGAACAGTGTGCCCATGATGGGGAAGGAGGTGTGCCACCTCCGTCCAAGATGTGCTTTGTTTCTGGCCTCTCAGAGGGAGGGCTCCCGACCCAGGTGCCCAGAAACATGTCTGGTGGGCACAGGCTTAGTACAGCTGTTCAGAGACCACACCAGGCTTGGTAGGTTTTCAGGGGGCACCTCAAAGATGCCCTCAGAGTACATGGTTTAATAAATCCCACATAGGCATCAGTGTGAATTTTTTTAAAGGAGTTGTTTGGTAGCAATCATGAGGCTGGGGGACTCTGGTTGTCGAGTTTCCAGCCCATGTATTCTCTAAGGCTTCCCTGGCACTTACAATATTTGAGAATGGACTTAAGTATTGCAGGGGCATATCTGCTCATGAAGATATGTCCATACCTGCGATACGGAGCACCCTGCCTTAGGGCTGTAAGGCTTGCTAAAGGGGTGACTTACCGATACCTTAGACAGTGCTGGCTGGCATTGCATCCAGGCAGAGATTTCGTAGTTTTTCACTACACCAAGGCATGCAAGCTGCAGGGGCAGTGAAATGGCATTGGCGATGGGGGACCTTCTTCAGCTCTTATGACCTAGGTACCCAAGGTACCATTTACTAGGGACTAACAGGGGGCTGAAATTTACCAATTGTGGATTTGTTTTAGGGAGGGAACACTGGCACAGGGGACCTGGTTGGCAGGGACTCTGTGCACTACAATCAAAACCACATACATTTCTAGGCACAAACTGGGGGCTAACTCAGTCAAAAGAGGCACTTTCTCACAGTCCCATGGGTAAAAAAATTCCAAAAGAATGACAGATAATTTTTAAGTCTGGCTTGACAGTACTGATATCTGCAAGTCATATTGTGACTGATCTTTAAAGTATTTAGAGAGGGGCCTTGCTTCCACGCAAAAAAGTATTGCTCTCTCACCTCTTGCTATTGTCTATCTGTTGTAATGTTCTGGCTTTCTGGCTTCCAGAAATGATTCCCACTGGAATGCATGAGGCACTATTTTGCATCTAAAAAATACCCGGTCTGTCACATTCAATTATTTAAAACTAATGTGCATCCTATACAGAAAGCAATCCAAGAAAGCAAAGCTAATAAAGACAGGCTTTAATGTGACAAGCAGGTTTTGTGCATGCAACACATGTAGACAACACTTGTGAATGCCTGTGTTTTTATGCGTTGGCACATAAAAGCTGACCTACTGTCTTTGGCATTTCTTGAGGTAAGGGCATCCACACTTCAGAACATAATTCATAATGGCAAGCAGAAACAGGAAAATCACATTGTTGTTGGGAAATTAATAAAAACATTTGTCCAATAATCAGATTATGCTTAAACTATTTTACCAAGCCATGATGGTTTACTTGTTCTCAATTCAGTGCAAGGAGACATTAAAGGTGAACAAATACACCGTACAAGAATAAATTAGTCAAAACAACAAAACATAATTTGACTATATTTATGCAATACATGACTCAGAATCATTGTAAAACGTTAAGAGGTCTAATGAGGTGAATCAGGGAATGACAGACAGTGAGGGATTCTCCCATGAAGACCATTTACTCTCACCTGGATCTGAACCGCTGGCCTGAGATTTCCGGGAAGTTGTGGCAGATGACGTATTTGGACGAGGGTTAAAGACTTTATACACTTGTTCCTGCCCAGACAACAGGTCCTCATCTCTGGATTCCATCACATAGGAGCTGCCGCCACTGACTAGACTACTACCATATTCACTGAAGCTGCCGCACCCACGGAAGAGGGCCATGTCATCCTCATCCACCTCCATCTGATCAGACATGCTGTCCATAATGGGAGAGGGTGAGAACTGCCAAGAGGAAGATAAGAGTGACAATCAAGGCATATTCTTCATCAGTTTGAAAGAGAAACTACCAGGAAAGAAAAACCTTGAGAACGAGAACCAGTGTACATTCATAAGGAACTACCATGAGAGGACAGTCAGAATTCCATCTTGTATTTGAGCACCTGGCGCGCAAAAACTGTCATAAGAGAACAATGAAAATTAGAAACAGCAACATTCATAGAACACCCTCGGGGAAAAGAACTACCAGTACGAAAACATAGGCTTGCAGGTCCCTTCTATCCCTTACTCTCTGGATTCCACCTCCATGCCTGTTCATACCTTAAAAGACATGTGTATGCCCATCACTGCCTGAGCGACCCTCTCACAACATAGCGACCAGTGGCACATCTTGCTTTACTCAAGCTCCCTCCAAATCATAGGTGCCCCTTGAATTCTGCGCACGCCAATGACTCAATGGCATTTCCCCTAAGAGGCCCAATTGTCTGATGCTTAAGGTAAGATCTAATGCCTGATGTAAAGCAGTTCAGCTAAAATTTCATTGACCTCTTACAGAACTCCCCTTTTTTCTCTGAGCTGCTCATCAAAATGTCTTTCGAAATGATGACCTCCATAATGCTGCCTACTAACATGTCCATTTCAATGGCTTCCACCTTCTTCCACCACCCCAACTCTGAGGCTTCCATCTTAGTCATTTCACCTAATAGATGCCACGTCTCTCTCCATCACACCATGACTGCCTATTCTGATCGCAAATCATCCATGGCTGTCACCTCACAACATGCATCTACTTTCTCCTGCTCTTTAGTTTTCATCTTTGCCACTTCAAAGCATTCATCAGGAACCTTGCATACAATGCTGCATCTTCCAATCCAGCTTTGATCAGTGCTGTCACCTCATGCATTAATGTCTCAATGGCTTTCCCTCTACCCTATTTGGCGAAAGCCCTCCTTGAACCAAGGTCGTCTATTTCACCCCTGCTTACCCTATGGTTGCCACCTTAGCCCCACAACAACCATTACTACTACTTCTGGTGTGGTGAGGAAGAATGTCTGCCTGCACACATTGCTATGTTAGCATAACCGCATTAGAAGTTTAAACGCCATTTTGCAACTTTGTCGCTTTTGCACACAACACTACATATATCTGTTGTTGTAAATTAACTTGCTTGCTTTGCTTCACAAGGGAACGGTCTGCTTTACACATCCCTAGACTTACACAGCAGCCTCGGTCTGTACAGCTTGTGCTCACAGAGTCAAGGTGAAATAACAATGTATGCTGTGGATTCAATGTGATCGGCCCACGCTCTAGACATATGTATCCAGATGCAAGAAGCTGAAATTTGAGTGCCTTTAATATTACACTGCATGCAGTTTGCAGGCACTTAAAGAAAAACCTTTCCTTCTACAAGAGAGCTGGCTGATCCTTTGATGTGATACACCTAAGCTGATCTTTGAAGTATGGGGTTCCCTGTTGAAACTTAGACACCTATTATTATAAAACTTAACTTAGAGCAAGGGGAGGGTGGTACACAAGGTGCTTTATGACCTGTTTCCACTATCAGTACAATATAATTTCTCTCTTTGTGATTTATGGAATTGTAACAATGCTGATTGTATTATTTCTAATCATATGCCTGCTTATGTTAGCCAAGATACTGCATCTTAAAGCACGTCGTTAAAATAAACATTTTGAACTTTACCGTGTCTCGGATTACGCATGTTGTGGACGTATATGAGAAATAAAAACGAAAGAGTGTTCTTGTTTCCCGCTATTCCTGAGAGTATTCTAAGTCGCTTGTTCTGGTTTGTCTAATCATTGGTAGCTTTGCTTAGGACAGAGATCGAATGAGACACTGATGCAAGTCGGATAGTGGTTATGGGTACTGAGGTGAGTTTCCGATACACCACAAGTCACTGAGGTCCTAGTTTCCTACGCACAGTTCTGTGCACACACAGAATCCCCGCAACATGGCGCACCTAACGTTTGGTCTTATTTACGAGACTCTTTAGTAGTTAGTGCTTCTCTTAGTCCACGACACCCTCACTTCTGTTTCCGGAAGACGGTTGTGACGGTTTGACCTCCTATATGGATTAAGTATAGATTTGTTCAAGCTTGAGATTTAAATAGGTTCACGTTTCTTGAATTACTACCCCTTTTGTGCTACATTTAATTTATATTCTTTTTCTCCTCTGTGTCCTTATGGGTGATATTGACATATCCCAACATAGTCGCGTCCCACTCTGATGCCATCTGACGCCGTTTGGAGTGTCTGCCGAGTGTATGGCGGTTATCTTAATTGTGAGTGTTGATTCGGTGTACCCTTTTGAGCTTTTCTAGTCTTGGATCACGTTTCCTGCTGTGAATGCGGATGATGATACATTCCTTACCTACACTCACACCGCTATGCCTGCGAATTATGTTCCGTATAGGACACTAGAGATTCCGATTTCTGCATGGCAGCATTGTATTTGGTTTACTGGCACCCTTCCCCACGCTATGACTCCGGCTTGGTTGGGTCCGTTGTCAATTCCTGGGGTCACTTGGCCTGTTTCACGCCACATCCTAACTATTTGCGAGTCCCTATAGTCGCCTTATGGCTGCTTTATGCCTCTGTGGTTGAGGTCCATAGGGCTCTGGTACAATATGCTACATGTAACCTGCAGATGGGGGCACCTGGGGTTGCAGGCATCCAGTTGGACCGGCCGGGATGAAGATTAGTCCTGTCATGGTTAATTCAGTAATGGGCAAGTGCCCCCAGGATAAGGATAAGGATGATTTGTCTTATTGGCTTGCTGAGAAATTTGACCAACTGGAGGCAGTATTTCTGAATACAACTCCTGTGGAGAAACACAGGATTCTAACCATTAGTTTGCAGAAAGACTTGGGGCCTGATGTATCAAAGGGTTTTGCCCATTCTGTGTCTATGGGGAAATGTGTTGATACATATGGCCCTAGGTGCCGGAGGTGACCAATTGTGATACTTGGGGTAAAATATTTGCGGCGGTGTATTCGAAGTGCTTCGGCACACCGTCTATGACTGTTCTGCCCTCTGTGATCAAGCGTATTCAGAATCAACACGGACCGGAGGCGGCTGTCGAGTAAGGTATGAGGCTTGTTGGAGTGTTTGACGTAGTTTATGATCTATCCTTGCCAATGTCAAGGGGATGCAGTTAACTTCCAGGTGTCTAATGATTTGTGCCTTGTCCCAGACGCCGAGAAACTCCAAAGGTTACCGAAAATTATTGCGGAGGCTTATAAGACCGTTGGCGACAATAGTTTGGGTGTTAAGCCTTTTGCTAAGACAACAGCACAACCGCAAACTCAGATGGCTAAGTGTACTAAAGGCGACCTCCTGAACTTTCAAAAACAAAATTGGAAGGGGAAAAAAACAAGGGAAGTAGCAACAGAAACAGGGGTCGCGTCCTGAATCATCAGTTACGGTGACTGTTGAACGCACATATGATTTGCACGACCGCTCACAAATTAGGTCTCCTGATAGTTTTCAGGTTCCTGATCAACGTTCTCCTCGTTTGCAGGTAACATCAGGCTCACCGGCTGGTGGAGAAGAACGTGGCAGAGGTCGGGGCACCCCACAGGGACGTGAGAAGCTCTGCCCATCTGAGAGCAAAGGCAATAAGGACGTCTTTGCGTGTCCAAGACTTCAGTTTCAGAAAAAGAAGGTTGCTGCCTGAACAGCGAGGTATGCCACAGATAGTGAGAACACAACTTCGTAACCTGCCATGGGCACTCAGGTTGGGCTGGACAGCACAGCGGAGGTTACAATAGTGCTGCAAGCACTGCGTCCATATGTGAAGGTGACAGCAACTAACACTTTTGTTACAGTGGAAACAGCGGACACTAGAGTGACTCCCCCTGACCGACTATATGACATAGTTCTTTTAATTGAAGGTGACATACAACGTGTAATAAAAGGGATTTTGGGGGAAAATCTGACTTCTACTTAGGACATTTTGTTAGCAGAAACAGACTGGCCCCGGCCTTTCGTTTTGGCCGCTAGGAGAGGGGTGGAGGTGATCCTCCCTAGTTTCACACACACCAAGAGCAGGCACAGAACTTTGCAGAAGGATGGGCTCAGGTGCTTGCACAGGCGTTGTACCGTACACAGGTGGGGTGGGATAAAATGTCGCCCCCATCATAAGATTTCATTGCGGTCTATGCCACAGCCACAACCCCAATATCCCATGCGGTGGGAAGCGGAAGCTCCCGTGGCAGAAATCCTTGAACAATTAGAGAAGCAAGGTGTAATTGAAACATGTGTGTCTCCGATGAATAATCCTCTTTTCACTGTGACCAAGCCTGACGGGTCATACCGCCTAATTTCCCCTGATCGATTTAAGTGGAAACGTCAGGGCGTTGGGGAGACCTAGCAAGGTGTAAGCTGGAAATCGGGGAATCTCTGTCTCGAAGTGTGTGTCAATGTCATGAAGCACTTCCTACCAGTAATCCGTTACCTCCGTACACTACCACAACAAATGAGTCAGTGTCCCCACCTGACCGCACCCCCACCAGCATTTGGAACTGCGTAGTGGGTTGCCTTGATGGAGCCGTGCTAGAGTTAGGTGCCAGTAATATGCTATCTTAACTCCTGATTCTCTGCTCGCCACGTTCCTGGCAGTGTGGTGGGCCCTGTAATAAATGTTGTGCCACTCTTTATCCGTGAGAGTTCTTTTGAGTTCCATTTCCCAGCGTCTCTGACCAGCAGAGCGCGAGGTAGACGGGGGGGGGGGGGGGGGTGGGGGGGGGACTCAGCAGTTATACAGGTCCGTGAACGCTTGTCAGTCAGACTTTTTCATGATGAGCCATTTCTCGTATGCTGTGAGGTGCCTACTCGCCAGTGGCAGCACGTCGCTGCTTGTGAGCCAGTGGCTAATCTGTAAGTATTGAAAGCGATGTGGCGCTATCAGGGTGTACATCTCCTGCAGGGTATCGAGCTGCATAAAGCCCTCCTCGTCAAACAGATGACCGGCCGACCTACATTCTGAGGTGCGCCACTGGTGGAATGCCCCAAGGTCCATCCCAGGAGGGAAGGCTGGATTATCTAGTAGCGGAGTCATTGACGAGGGGAAGGTAGTGAGGCCTCTAGCGACCGCCACCGCATCCCACACCTTGAGTAGCGTGCGAGTAATAGGTGATTTCTTGATATAGGATGGCCTGTCAGAGCGATGCATAAAGGGGACTTTCCACAGCGACATTTGGGCCATCGCCCGGTCTTGGAATAGCCACCTTTTTTCTGACTCAGGACGTTTCCACTCCAGGACATAGCGAAGTTGTGTCGCTTGGAAGTAGCAGAGAAGGTCAGGGATACCCAGGCCTCCTTCTATAGGGGCCCGCTTGGCCAAATCCCTGCGGAGTCTCGGACGTTTACCCGCCCACATGAATTGTCATATTGCATCTTGCATTTTCTGAAGCATCCTGATCGGTGGGGTGACTGGGATGGTCTGGAACAGGTAAAGGATCTTGGGCAGCAGGGACATTTTTATCGCCGCCATGCGCCCCAGCCACGAGAATGGTTTTTGCCGCCCCCTCCTCAGATCCGCTTGAAGTTGATCATAGAGTGTCGAGTAATTTTGCTCGACCGTCTGGGTTGTGCTGGGCGTCAGGGTGATCCCCAGGTATGGCAGAGACATGCCGGAGGAAAGTCCCCCAAACTGCCGCAAACCCGCAGCGGTTCTACGGGCGTTGCAGCCCAGGGGAAGAATCAGGGAATTCCCTATATTCGGAATAAAACCATCTTAAATCCCGAAACGTTCCCAAAGGTCTCCATTTCCGTTAGGAAAGCTGGCACTGAACGTTCGGGATGGTCTACTGCCGCAAGGATGTCGTCTGCGTACAGGCTAATGGTATGCAGTTCGCCTCCAAACGAGACACCAACAATATCCGGATTGTCGCGGATTCTTTGCGCGAATGGTTAGATACATAGGGCAAACAGCAGAGGCGAGAGTGGGCACCCCTGCCTAGTGCCTCACCGGAAATCAAAGGGTTGCGAGCCCACTCCATTAACATGAATGGTCGCCTGGGGCGCGTCATAACAGCTAGCGACCCATGACCGGAAACGATACCCAATTCCGAAGCACGCCAAAGTCTTGTCTAGATATCTCCAGTCCGCCCTATCGAACGCCTTATCGGCATCGACTGATAGGAAAGCTGCGTCCGAGACATTAAAATGGGCTTTGTCTATGACATGCATGAGTCGCTTAGTGTTATCGCTGCACTGCCTCTTGGAGATGAAACCCGAATGGTCGGGCTCTATGATGCCCGGCAGGCAGGGACCTAGTCTAGCCGCCAGAATCCCCGTAAAAATGTTGAGATCTAAATTAAGCAATGAAATGGGCCTGTATGCGGCACACTGTGATGCGTCCTTGCCGGGCTTGGGCAGCACGATAATACCTGCAGCGAGCATGTCTTGAGGGATGGAGCCTGGTCCCTGGTAGGAGTTGGACAAATTTTGTAAGTATAGGCGCCAGTAGTGGGCAAAAAGCTTTATAAAAGCCTGCAGAGAAGCCGTCTGCCCCTGGTGCTGTCAGATGCTTGAGGCGTGCTATCGCCGACAGTACTTCCTCTGTCCGTATCGGGGCATCTAAAAAGAGCATGCTGGCCTCATGGTGGCTGTAACCGACGCCTCAGCGAGGTAGGTGTCCCCACCCCCTGGGTCCAAGGCTGGACCTGCGGCATAGAGTGAGGCATAAAACGCCGAAACGCTTCCGCTATCCTCCAGGAGCATGTACCCCACTTGGTCCTGAATAGGGGGGAATAGGGGGGATTTTGGAGCGGAGGACCCTAGCTCTAAGCTTACTGGCCAGTAGGCATCCGGTTTTATCCCCACCCACGTAGTATGTGTGTCGGAGGCGTAAAGCCGCATATTCTGCGTGGTCCAGGTCCAAGCTTGTGAGCTGGGCCCTAGCCGCTTTTAGCTGGCGCTAGATTCTGGGGGCCCCTGTTCTACTACGTATCCGCTCTAATTCTAACACCTGTGCCGACAACTCCTGTCCCCTTTCCTTGCATTCTTGAGCTTCAGCTGCCGCTATTGCTATGAGGTCACCGCGTACCACTGCCTTAAGTGCCCCCCACGCCGCAGTCACTGGCACGTCTGCGGTATCATTAATGCTCAGATATTCCCTAATACGTTTGTGTAATTGTTGTGTGATCCCCTTGCGTTGTAACAGTGTCTCTCTGAGGCGCCATTGACCTTTGTGTGGTTTGTTGCTGGGGACCGCTAAGTGAAGTGTGACCGCGTCATGTGCTGCCGGGATAATGTCGGTGTCCGTGACTAAGGGAGCCAGGTCGGTAGACCCCAGAAAGTGATCTAACCGGGCATATGTGCGGTGTACATATGAAAAGAATGTGTACCCCGTGGTGTTGGGATGTGTCTCCCTCCAGAGATCTACCCTCCTGGGAGATTGCACCTGTGGAGCCATATTGGTGGCCTGACCTGTCCTTGTCCATCACCAAATTAATATCACCTCCAACCAACGTGTATTGCGATTGAAATGCCAGAACATCCGCCAGGGCCCCTGTGAGAAAGGATTCTTGCTTGGTGTTAGGAGCATACATCGACCCTATAGCCACCGACATGCCACCCACTTGCACATTGTACGCTAGGAGTCTGCCCTTAATTTTGGCGATCTTGTCCCCAAACTGGCTCCTGAAATGCTTAGCAAATAGAAGAGCTATCCCCGCCTTTTTCTCTACAGTGGAGGAGAAATATTGCTGAGGGAAAGCCCTGGAGCGCATGCAAAGCCAATCTTTGGAGAGCAGGTGCGTTTCTTGCAGCAGACATATTGCAGCACCCGAGTTCTCCAGAAAAGATAGGACTGCCCTCTGTTTGATAGGGTTGTTAAGCCCCTTCACGTTTAAGGTGAGAACTTTCAGGAACTCGTCACCCTTGAGTGGAATCGGATCGGGCCCTGCATTCGCTCGGGGTAGCCGCTCACCCCCCGTACACTGCCCTTGCCCCCCCAGTAGCGCGACACACTGGAGCCCACCCCCTACCTAGCCACCCCCCTCCGAGCCCCCACAACCACCCCCCCAATCAACCAACTCCCATCCCAAGCCTGAACTCTCGACCCCCCCTTACCTCCCCCCCTCCCTAACCCCAACTCCATTACCCCAACAAATGAGCATTGTCCCAGTCCTGCCCTCTCGCATCGCAGGGCTGTGATGAGTTACCTGCTGGAACGTGCAACCGTGTCAACCTCTGTGGCCCTACGCCCATCCCCCCAGACCAGAAATGCAAACGTGCTCTTGAATCCCCACTCACTCTAATCAATAAGTCTGGCGACTAAGTGTCTTTGGCCACTTCCTGGGTAGGATTGGCCTTCTCTTGCGTGATGGTATGAGAGTCTGGATTCAAGTCTCACAACAGGTGAGCGCCGTCGAATGACTTGGTGCCAGCCTCCCCTAGATGATTGTCGGGAGGGTTTCGGTGACTTGGACTCCACCATCTGTTCGATGCATAGCAAGGTGCATTTTTGTTGGAGTGAGCAGAGTTGGTGCAGGGCACCGTTCCACTTGAAAATCAGGTCGAAAAGGATGACCCCACGAGTAGGGGATCTCTTTGTCCCTTAAGAAGTCTGTGGCTACTTTGAATGCCTTCCTTTTCTGGAGCGTGATAGCCGAGAGGTCCTGATACAATGCTACGGGCTGGCCCTGGAACTGCTGGGGTTGTTTCCGCCTTGCCTCCCTGCAGGTAGCCTGTGATATCAGCCCCTTCTTCTTTAAGTGAGACACCCCGGACCCGAATGTTGTTCCGTCGGGACCTGTTTTCGAAGTCCTCCGCATGCGCCTGCAGGTCCACTTGCTGGTCTTTAAGGCGGAGGACTTTTTGCTGGAGCTGCTCTATCTCTTCGCTTCTGGCCTGTCTGCTTCCTCGATGGTGGCCACCCGCTCGCCAAGACCGTCCACCTCTCTCCTGATCTCTCTGACCTCCCCTGCGACCTCCTGCTTCAGCGTTTGAAAGTCTTCGCAAAGGGAGTTGAACAAGGTCTCTAGGAAGGATTTTGTGATGGGCACCTCACCCTCGCTGGATTCAGTTTGCTGCCTTGGCTCTCCTGGGGAGGACGGCCCCTTGTCCCCCTTTGGCTGGCCCTTATTAAGCATCTCTGGGAGGGTGCGGACTCCCTTCTTCCTCAGGCCGGCCATGCTGTGCTACTTGTTGGAGCTCGTGCTGCCCGCGCCGCTGTCTCTCCCCTCCAGGTGCTCACCCCGGTGGTCACTCACCGCCTCTGGCGTTGACCCTCTCGGCTTCACTGCTCTGCTGTTGAGAGACTTTTCTCACCCCGTGCAGGTGTGTTAGGCGCAGGCCTCCGCTCTCAGCCTCCTCCGATGCACCCTACGCAGAGCTCCCGTCTCCTGCCATTTCAGCTGATATCTTGGGGCGTCCGGCGGTCCGGACCCCCTACCGTGGGACCACCACCTCTTGTGTTCTTGCCTGGGAGGCGTCCCGCCCTCCCGTCTCGGTGCGTGGGCTCGGGGTTGCGCTGATAGCTGGCTACGTGTCTCCAGGTGTGGCCCGGTCAAGACCTCCCTTCTTGTGGCCCTTCCTTCTTGGCCCCGTCTGTGGTGGCTGTCTCTCCTGTCGCTGCTGAGTCGGTGGCAATGCCATCCCGGAGCCCCCAGGCCCACAGGACGCCCCCGGGGGCAGCACCGCACCTTGGCTGCCTTCAGGAGATATTCACCCCCCTGGGTCACCCCAGTGCATCCCGCCACAGTCTACCTCAAAATGGCGCCGCCCGCCGCCCGGGGGGCTGCCTCCCCTCATTGAGTAACCCCCTGCTCCTCACCTCCCTGTAGACCGCCTCGTCCTGTCGTTGCAGGGCCGTCCGGTGTGCTAGCTGCCCCACGGGGGTGAGTGTCCCTCTTCCCGGCCTTGTCCAGAGGTGTCCGACACAGCCACCAGCTACAGGCCTCTCGACCCCGACCTCGAGTTTCGCGCTGCCGCCCGCACACCACTCTCAGGCCGCGGAGCTGACAGCGTCCTCCCGCTTCGTCTCGCGGAGCCTCTGAGACCACAGGTGGGGGGCGCGGCAGCCGCTGGCGCCTTCCCGAGGCCCGCTCTGAGCTCCACAGTCACTGGGCCCTCCAGTCTGGTCGTCTTGCTATCTCTTCACCCGGCTCGGCGTGTGGGCGCCATTTCGCGGCCGGCAGCGGCTGTGTGTACCGCGCTCCTCCGCTGCAATCGGCAGTCACTGCAGCGGCCCAGTAGTGTCCTCCAACTCTCCCACCCCCGGCACAGCTTTGTGGGGGGGAGAATCTTGCGTTTAACGGTCCACGGAAGGGCCTGGGTCGGAGAGCACACAGGACTTGCGACTTTCTAATCCGCCATCTTGGCCACGCCCCCCTACACTCATTTTTTGATAGGATAAAATATGGTGATCAGAGTTTATTATAGAATTAAAGTGTGCTGTATGTTTATAATTTTTTATTGCCTTTTGTAATGAGAGTGTGGTTTATTATGCATATAAAAATATATCACAATAAATAGGAATTTTACAGTACTGTTCTAAAGTGCTTCTTCTGCTGAAATCTTGGGTTTCAACTAGTTGAAGGCAGTGTTCCTGATAGCACTCATTCGAAGTGACATGATGGTCTAATAAAACCTTCTTGTTGCTCATATTTGCTCGTTGCGGGCTACTTTTAGCACGAAAGGACGATCCTTACGGTCCCCTTTTAAAAGCTCGAAAGTAATTCAGGTCTTACGACACAAAAGTGTCACAAAAGCGAACGAATGGGACTAGTGTAATGGATAAAGCAGGGGCCATTTGGCTGCCTGAGTGTCATTCACTAAAGGTGAATGTGTAAAGACTAGGCGCTCATGTGTTTTAATGTATGCAAAATAATTGTTGTTTAGGTTTTATAATGTTTATACTCCTTTGTAAGCGTTTCTAGGGGAGTGGAGAAGGGTTGGGTTTTTTGGGCTTCTTTTGGAAGGGCAAGTTGATTTTCGGCTTCCTTTCAAGGGAGATTGGGCTCGATGTAAATTTCAGACGTGGCAACCCTGGCTGAAGGCTCAGCAGAGGTAATCAGATTTTTTTAATGTCTTGTCTGGAGGTGGGAGATAAAATCCTTGTGTGGTAACCTTCAGCTTGATTCCGGATGGTTGGCATTTGAGTTCGAAAGACAGAGTGAATGGCAATAGAAGAGGAGATATGGGGAGTCAGAGATTTGATTGTCAACCAGATATCTGCAGGGGCATAATATGGGTGGACCGGTGAGGGCTGAGGGCAAAAGACAAAGAGCAGCAAAGCAGGAGAAAATGGTAAAAGCAGAGAGGAAGTGAGTCAATGAGAAACGCGCGAGGAAAGGATAACGACAGAGCTACATGGTGCAAAAGAAACGAGCATTGGCCGCGCGGGCGTAAAAGTAACGGCACAAGGCTGCGAAAGTGATCACGATTAAATCGAAAGTGATCGCGATGACGCGCTCTGTGCAAAGCAAGCGAGGGATGCAGCGCAGCAGTTAGAGGCGGAGCGTGGCGCGTGCGCTTGTGAGCGTGACCGCAAGCTGGTGCCCGCTTTGGTAGCACTCGAGAAGCCGCTTACTAAATGTCTCGCCAGATCAGTGCATGCGCTGGCTCAGGAGAGACCTAAAAATGAGGTCTTGGCCCACGCCAGATCTTTTTTACATAATGTTTCTGAGTTATCAAATACCGCTGAGCAGCCTACCAGCCTTACTATACTTTTCACGTAGCTAAGCCAAGGAATGCTATTTGCCCTATCTAATGCAAGGCAGTCTCGTATAATTTCCTGATTCATCACTAATTCTGAATTGGTCCAATTCGAGATCCATTTGAGAAAGGGAGCCATTCTAATAAAGTCTACCACAAAACCAATACCCACTTCTTGATGAATAATATAAGAAGGTATTGATTGTGGAACTGAGAGCAAGCTTCTCAAAAATGTATTTTTCAAAGTTTGAAGCTATACACAATCCTTGTATTCACAGCTTTCAGAACCATATTTCGAAATAGCAATACTCTTGGCTTTGTATATGTTTAACATGTCTTGCACAGGCTTAGCACCCAACCTTCGAGCAAAATCAAGCACCGCTACGGTCGATCTTGCCATGGCATTTCGCTTTGCCTTCCTTTGCGGGTCCATGAGCTCCTGTCATCAAATAAGACGCCTAGATACGAGGGATCTAGGAACCCTAGTTATTTCATTTACTTCGCAATAATGCATTTTTTTTTTTGCTTCACTCCCATAATCATAGTGTGTGATTTTAAAAAATTTACATTCAGGTTTAATGAACCCATAAAATTTGCAAAGGAGTTCAGAAGGCACTGTAGGTCCACCGCTGTTCGTGCAAGCAAAGCGTCGTCATCTGCATACAGGAGTGCCGGAATCAAATAGATTCCCCAGACGTGGGATGTCCTTACTAGCTCCGCATAAGGCCATGTCTAGGTTGTTAATATAAAGGGTGAACAGCAGGGAGCCAAAATTCATCCCTGTCTGACTCTTCTTAAAATACCAATCTCTTGCGTAAGATTACCCTTTTGAGCAAACCTTACTGATGCCGAAAGATACCTGTAAAAGTCTGACAAAAAATACACAAGGTTTTTATCCATGTCCAGTAAGAGCAGCAGCTCCAAATGTTTGGATCTGTTCACTCGGTCAAAGACCGAGGACAGATCCATAAAAGCAAGACGAAGTTTCCCTTTCTTCGCTATGGTATATTTCCCTACTAGAAGATGTAGGTCAAGACACTGATCCAAGATGCCCCTGCCTTTCCTAAAACCGTATTGAAGGCTTGACAGGACATTGCTTTCATTAATCCAATCTGTTCATTTACTAAGGACCACTCTGCCTAACACCTTGACCGCAGAGTCAATCAATGATATTGGCCTATAACACCTGGGATCTCCTCTCTGCCCTTTTTTTTTTAAACTGGAACAATAATTGCCTTTGACCAGGATCTTGGCAGACCATATTGACACACCACATTAAAAACATTTGCCAATATTTTTGACCAAAATATAATGTCCACCTTAAAAAGATCAGCAGGGACCCCATCCGGGCCAGGTATTTTATCGCCCGTCATTAGGGCAATGGCAGCAGCCAATTCTTTATCAGAAAAACCCCTGCCATATGTTGCAGCCATATGTATGGTGCCTATGTCTACCTGGTGTGGCTGATCACCGTAAATATGTTTAAAATGGTTAAACCACAGCTCTTCTGGTATATTACATTCAACAGTTTATTTACAATGTCCCAGAACTTCGCACTGTTCTTAATAACATCTACAGCCGGCAGTTCATTCCAGGTTTCATGTTTGATCTCTGATTTGCGTATATGCAAAGCTTGCTTATACTCTTTCCTCAGAGCAGCTATTAAGGTTCTATCTTGAGGTTTTGGTTTTAAAACAGATAGTAATATCTGATGGGCAGCTGAACAATTATGAGCAAACTACCTCTCACCATTATTGATACCCTAGGAGAGGGCACTAGCTACCTGCTTACAGATCCTGTCAAATGACGTAATAATCTCAATTTCCCCTTGGCTACCCTCTTGACATAACTATCTTGTTCCCCACACTATTCAATAAATCATTTAGAAACTGATCTGGTACAACCGTGGCCCATTTGAGTCTACGACCTTGGTCCCTGGTTTTTAGGTCGAGGTAATATCTGGTCTGCCGAAGGCAGACCGGAAGTCCGAGATTTAATGTTTTTTAGTGTTGGACTATTGTCCCGCCTTTGTTTTTGCCTCTCTCCCATTGGCTGGCTTCCTAAACGGAGGCCAGCCATTGGAGGAGAGGGGCATCACTTGAAACAAGCTCCGTCTTTTTCGGATTCGGGGGCGTACATTTTGCTGTTCTTTCGCCAGTGACGTCACCCATCACTCAGAACAACAAAACACATGCCCCCGAATGCGAAAATTACCATGCTTTCTCCGAGGCATTTCTGCTTTTCAGAGCTGCTCTGCTCGACCCCCCCTCCCTCCGCCCTCCTTCGTCCCGCTCCCCCCCCTCCCTCCGCCCGCAGCTCTCCTTCGTCCCGCTCCCCCCCTCCACCCCCAGCTCTCCTTCGTCCCGCTCCCCCCCCCTCCCTCCGCCCGCAGCTCTCCTTTAAGTCTGTGCTATAAACATACAAGACTGTCACTACTCTGTTCCATACAACCGGCGTGTCCTCCTACAAGCATACACTTTAAAGCAGATTATCAGTGTGGAAATGGGGACCTTACTTTTAGTATGTGTTCCGAGATGCTAAATCCATCTCTTCAATGTTCGTGCGATACGGTTAGAAATCTGCACCGTAATTACCCAGCAGGGTTCGTAAAACAGTGATGTAATTGAGTAAGCTGGTTAAAGTCCGATTTACGTTTTGAGTGTGATGGTAACACAGCAATACATTCATCATAAGAAAGAAATAATGAATCCTGGGTAGTGTGGCTGCAAATATAGTGCAAAGAGCATTATCTTTGAAAGCAGGCCCATTCTCCACCCTGTTACTGCGTGCGAACCGGACTTTATTAACATCGCCAAACTGAACTTGTTTTATTACAGCATATATACACCCATAAGCTCTTGCAGCTTTGCAGGCCGTCTCTTGATTGGGTCGGCCATGTGTGGCGCCTCGGGGCTGCCCTGTACGTTGAGCGTGGGTGTGGGTGGGGCTACAGTCCCTTCAAATAGATTGACAGACACCGGTAATCTGGGTAACGCAGGTTTTAATAACTTAAAGGTTCGTTTTCGGTGCATGGTTTTCCTATAGTAAGGCAATGCTGTCTCAGCCTCGTCAGAGAGTCTTTGATGGCGTTTCTCCGCTGCTGTTCTTCGCTCGTCCCGGTGGTTTCTGGGACTGGTGGTCCTGGCTTTCTCCTCCACGGTGTTGTGTCATCTCCGCCATGCAGGGAGGAAAGAAAACAGCGTTTTAGCTTACTGGTTTGGACCGACAGCACGGGGAAGGGAGTGAGGGATCACACGGGCACAACTCTCCGTCTATGAACTACGGTGCTGGGTAGTGAGGGAGGGGTAGTGCATAGGGTGTGAGTGACGAATTACTTTGGTGGTTTAACCCACTTAAAGCCCGCCCAGCCCGAAAGCCGTGATCGTACCTCTGGTAGCCACACTTCCCTCGATGAAGTGTGGCTGGGCGAAGCGCCTTCCTGTTGGCCTCCTGGCTTGCCTGTTTCTCCCTTCAGCTTTCTGCTCTCCGTGCTCCTTTCTCTCTCCTCGTCTTTGACCGTCCCTTTGGTTCCTCGCCGTCCACTCTCTACCGCTCTCGTCTCTGCCTCCTGCCTCCGATGTTCCTCCGTCTCCCGACTCTGCTCCGCTCCTCCTTCTCCTGCTCTCCTCAGCTCCCGGCTCTCCTCCTCCGCTCTCGAACTCCACTCGTCCTCGTCCTCTCCTCGGCAACTGTTACTCTCTCCTCCGTCACCTCCGAGTGTATAACACACCTGTGAGTGTTCCTGAGCAGCCTTTACCTGAGCCGAGGGGGCGTAACCTGTGACGTTGTCTCTGTCCAACTCGGCCCAATTAAAGAAGCAGGACTCTCCAGCGTCCTCTGGATCCGTGTCGTCCGGTTCTTCCATGTTTCTCCAGTCCCCTGTATGCTGGTCAAAGAGAGGGGAGACAGGTAAGCCTGGCGGACCCGATTCCTCCCCGTCACACCATGGTAGGGCACTTTGTACTAGATTCTTTTACAGGCGTGCTTGCCTTTAGTACAGATTGCATGTATGTCTTCAGCTGCCGACGCAAGGCTTTGTTATCAGTTTGCACAGGCAGTGTGGCTTCAGAATCTCCCTCCCAGCATCTGGCTCCTGACCTGCGTGCTGTCTCCCCCCCCCCCCCCCCCTCCCCAGGCCCTGTCTGATGTCTGATGTCACTATGTAAAGCAGCACGCTTTGAGGAGGTTTGCACAGGCACTTGGGCGTGTGTTCGTGGTCTCCTCGGGCAGCCGTTTTCAGACCACGCTTGGAATGTAGTTCGATAAAAGCAGGATGGATTTTTTTAAGAAGGTGGTTCCATCCGTTATGTCTGGGGACGTAGTTTTGGATGTGGGAAGCACAGTGCGTGAACGTTCTCCAAAGTTCCTGAAGATGAGGCGGGTGAGCCTGCTGTCTCTGGGTCAAACCATAGACGAGGGCGAAGTGGCCGACTTTAAATTCACTAACTTCCGAAGATACAAGCGTCGTCCTCAAGGTATGGTAAATAAAACAAAGGGCCATGTTTTTGTTTTGGATGCAGATCAACTGACTTGAACAGCATGCCCGCTTGCTTAACAGTCCAGGTTGCCACCGGGAAAATACCCTTCTTTCCATCTGTTAACTTGGTCCCAGAATATCACACACTCGTTTTCGGATGTCCAGCTGCTGAAACTCACTAGGATTCATAAAGATATTTAATTTGTAATGAATAGACCTGAAAATAACAGTTTTCAAGGAAATAAAAGACTTATTGGCTTTACACTGAATTTTCTGAAGTAAATGCCCCCCGGACTCCTAGTAAAGCAAAATATATGTATGTATTAAAACTATTTTGAATGGATTTTGTGCGTTCGCATTTATAAAGCAAGCACAAAGTGTACAGGTTTTCAAGGTTTGTACTGGGTTATAATTGTATGTACTTAGACGTTTGGTTGACCTGCCTTATGTCGACTTGTATGTGGTGCAGCACATTTTTCTAATATTCACTGCATTTTGACACCTGTGCACGGTCAAATGTAAAACTGAAACGATAAATTATCATATTTTATTTAAGAAAACGTCAAGATTGCATGTGTGCTTAAAACTGTGTCATGTGATGCAAGTTGTTGGTTTGACTCCTTATAAGTTAATCTAAAATACCTCCACCTATTGTGAAAAAAAATTCCTTCACCCTCTCTGATTCCTAGGTTGGGCGTAACCAATTATTTTGATATGCAGGGTTGTCTTTCTTATTGAAAATTACACCCGGATTAAGATCTATAACTGCACAAATATACCCACTGCCGAATCGACTCATCCCCCCCCCTTTGTGATCTTGCTCTTATTAACTAACCTTTCACCACCATCCTTTCTCCTACAACCTAACATATGGATCTCAGCCCAACCCCTAACCTCAGCATCGACAGTGCTACTGTTTTGTTCACATATTCCTTGTATGGTTTAAATTTGAAAAGCGCGCATATGTCATGGGATGCAGTTGTATTGTTATAAAAATGTTGAATACATTGATCCTAAATTATGCACTCAAATAGCCAATATTATATCATGTAGTCTGGCAGCTTGTACGTTTTTCACAGACAATTGCTACCGCAACATTCCTAAATGTTGCTCTTTATATTTATAAATAACTAGGATTGTTTCATGGTGTAAGATTCCAACCGCTTTATTAATTGCCAGAAAGTTATTAAAGATCTATGTTATGCTCATTCATATAATTTTTTTTTTAAAATAATTATTTTGTAGTTGATTAGATGGTATAGGGATTACAAGGTCCAACACTGTACCGGATTTTGGGCATGGGGCTGACGCAGTTATTATTCACACAGCTCAGATGATACACCTGAGGCACGGGGCTGACGCAGTTATTATTCACACAGCTCTGATGATGCACCTCAGGCACGGGCTCACAGCTGTTATTATTCACACAGCTCTGATGCGCTCTCTAATACTCTTTACTAATAACTCTCTCCTACTCACTATCAACTTCTCACTCTACTACTTACTCTGTGTGTGGGTGCTAATGCAATAGGTCTCGCATATGCAAGCGATGAAGCTATTGGCAATGTAAATGACAATGCCATTTATTTATGATTTAAAAAAAAAATCATGAGCAATGCCACTAGCTCTACCTTTAATGCTGCCGAGACCATTGCATTGTAAATGCTTTTTATGGTAGGTGCTGGGGTGATATTCTCCACTTTAGCCGTGTCCTTAAGGCACCCTCGTAAAGAGAGGTGGATGGGATTATGGTCACTAAAATTTGACCATTAAGCAGCATAATCCAATACCAGGGGGAAGTAAGGTTGTATTAACAAATAGGCAATCGTTACCATGGCTACCATCACCGCATTCCATGGTTAACACCTTGACCACCTCATCCTAGAGCTGCAGCTTCTACTCCCCTCACCCACAGTTGCCACCTCTACCCCCTCATACCACAGCTGCTACATTTATCGCCTTCATCCAGTGGCTGACTACTTCCTGCTAGCCAACCCAAGGATGCCACCTCTAACTCAACTGTCCCATGTCTGCCACCGCTACCTCGTCATTCCAAAGCAACCACCTCTACCTGCCTCATCCCATGTCTAAAGCACATTGCTTGTACCATCAACATCATCACTTTATTTCGATTATAAAAGATCATAAAAGTACACAGCACATACATTGTACAATAAAAGAGGGTTGAATAGATAAACATAGATAAAATAATTTCATATAAAGGTTTGTATAAAAAAAACACAAATAGGAAATTTCATCATAAGGTGCCTACTGTGCACTTAATCTGTAGTACATATTAATTTTTTAGACAGATCAAAGCACGTCATAAAATGCATTTGGTTCGTTTTAGCCACAGTACATGCCAATATCTTGACAAACCCAAAACCACAACTCTACAAGTAGCAGTGCTCACAATTCTTAGCACCTCTAGATAGTGTTCAGGGCCAACTAGTTTACAAAGTGTTATTATCCATTTTTCCTTGAGAGATTTGTAGTTAGGGCAGAAAAATAGCAAATGCACGACGGATTCAGGGCTTGAGTTACAAGCAGGACAAAGATCATCAGTGAAAACCTTCATACCCCAATTTTTACTAAAACGTTTCGTAGGTAAGGTTTTATACCGAAACTGAAAGAATAGTTTTCCGGCAAGGGGAGGGACACATTTAAAATTAAGAAATGTGATGGTCAAGCGACCCTCTGCTTTTGTCAGGACTTGCAATAATATAACTTCCCAAAACCTTGCCTTCAGCTTCAATCTGGATACAGTTGCCAGGCTATCTGGGTCAGACCAGAACCCCTCCATCCCAAGGAGCTCTTTTAGTACTCTAAACCAGGGTATCGAGGTGATCGACAGAGACTTTAGTAGCTCAGAGAGGGTCTCCCAGTATGGCAAAAGTTCAGCCTGAGTCCACAGCCTGTGCCAAAACATCAGGAGTTTATAGCTTACTTTGTGTGCCAGCTGCCTTTGCGCAGGATCCAAGTATAGAGGCACCAGCGGGGTGCTAGCAGGTAAGTCTACCAGGGATCTAAGGAAGCAATTTTCGATTGTGGACAGGCAATTTGTCAAACAATTGCCCCACAGTTCTACCCCATAGAGGGCACCACCTAGCACATTTGGGTTATAAATTTCCAGAGCGGGTGCAAGCTGTCTTGATAGTGTTTTCCTGTGTATTTTGGTAATATTAGAGGTCTGATATATAAGTTGTCTATTCCTTGAAGTCAAGGAGAGGGGGCTCTGTAAACCCAAAGGGATAGAGCTCTCAGTAACCATAAAGTTTAAACAAGCATTTACAATGCAGTAGGTCTCGCATTATTAAAGTTTGAGCTATTGGAATTGCTAAATAATGCAACACCAATAGCTCAAACTTTAATAATGTGAGACCTATTGCATTGCAAATGATTGTTGCATATTGGTAACAGTGCCATCCTATGTTTGACCAATCTCAGAATATGGGCTTGAAGTGAAAGTCTTCTTTGGCTATAGATTTAATGGTGAATCGGGGAGTCGGTTGTAATCCTAAATGGTGCTTTAGAACCAATATTTCCACAATACCCGAGGCTTGCGGGCCACGGCTGGTGATCGGTGCTCAAAGGTTTGCCACTGCTTGGTATAGCCCAATGCTGTAAGGAGTGGGACGAGGAAACGGTACTAAGTAGAGATTCTGTGATTACATTTCAGTAATCCTCAGTACATTGAGTCCTTCTTATCTGAGTCCTCTGTTCCTTTCCTCTGGGTAATCTGTTATTGGACATACAAGGACTACATTGCATATCAGAACCGTGACTTTCAGACAAGAAATCAGGTATTTATTTAGTCATTCCAAGTGACTAATACTGTGCATTAAATTTCAAGCGCTAACACAGGTGCACTTCTATGGAACATAACTGGTCCTCAAGGAGTAACGATGGTGCCTGTAAGCATCTGAGTACCGGAGCATACGGACAGCATTCCTAGTATTTGCAGAAATGCAGTGGGATCATCATACTTTTGCTTGACAGAGTGAAGATTTAGGCTTTATATGTTTTTTGGATGAAGAGTAGGCGGCAATGGTTTTGTTTTATTTTTTTCAAATGAGTGGAGCACAAGTCAGATGCTGCCACACTAACAAATATTTCCTCATACTTTTTAACACCTTAACCGTGGCGGCAATTCTGGTGCAGGGGTTCTGATGAGTGGGCGGGGCCGCGCAGGCCAATGGACGTGCGCAGCACTACGGAGGTAGGGCTCGCAACGGCTGTTGGCCGACGGGCGCAACAAAAGGGTTAAATACTCAGACTAATAGCATATTTAATTAGCATTTATTTCACAGAGTGCAGCCAGCAATTGTTCCAAGGCCCTTTGCATCGTCATTCTTAGGAAATTGGCACTGTGTCTTTCTCTTGGATCGTGTTTGTTGAAAGCATTGCACATCTGGGAATTCAAAGCAAAGGTCGGACTGACCTATGAGGCAATCAGGCAGTGCCTGTTAAGCGAGTCTGACAGGTCAGAGTGTGACCTGGGTTTTCGACTGTTTGTGGACTCATTTATGGTCTGCTGGGCTCGTTTTTACTGATGATTCTCCTGATATAAAAACAAATATTGCCTGCGCAAGCTCAAACCCATGCATTCTTCCTTATCTTACAAAACAAACAGCGCGTCTTTGCATGTTCAAAACTGGCCAATTTGCACACATGGGGCACTTGTTTTTAGCTTTCCAATTCACTAATGTGGGGCGCTTTTATGTTGGTGCCAGGGCCTATTTTATGCCCCAGTCAGACACTGTTCATAGCCATTAAAAGCAGCTTTGGGATACACTTCGCAATAAGAGTTTGAATATTTGTATTTAAAGAGCATAGCTGGTACTTACTTCTGCTGCAGCCCTGTATCTGATAGTGATGTGGTGTCTACCTTCCTATTAGATTCTTGCGTGGGGCTGTGTTGAGCATGCCTTATTGGAACGTTTTATTGCATTGAGGTAGAAGTGTCTCTGTCACGAAGTATGTGGATTGTTAAGCCCGCCCTTCTGGCCCTTTTTCCCTCCTTTTGCTTTTGTTCTGCGTTTATCCTTCTCTGTCATTTGTTGTAACGGTGACAATAAAAGTAACCACTACAAAAAGCCGACAAAGCTGGATGGGGCACATAATTATATCCTAGGGACGGATAATTTGCTGGATTTCCTGATAAACTGCTCAGTGACGCCGTCATTTATGGAACAGGTATGTGAGGAACAGTGGTAAATTATCAGCTGTGAAACTACACCACCAGCATTTTAATGCCGGCTTCCAAGCTGGTATGATCCTGGGCAAGGGGCTTCACCTCCTTGTCCTGCAAAAATACAGCAATCAGAAATGACATCAAAGTTGGCACTGAACGTTTTGGACACTCACTGGAAACAAGTGCGTTTAACCTTTGGTGAAAATGATAAAAAGAGGAACCTCGAATTCCTGAGCTGTGTCCGTGAATGCGGTTTACAGCACCTGAGAACCTGTGGAGTTTCCAGTCAGCAGCGCTCGTGTGGCGCTGCCAGTCAGCCTTCACTGGGCTATTTTGTGCTTCCTCTGGAATGCAGGCTGCATTTGTGGTTGCCCTAGACTAGAGTCGCATATACTAAAAGCCAGCCTCTGTGCTGGACCTGGAAGGCCTTACACTTCTAGTCACAGCTGAGACCGAGTGTGCACTACTAACAGGCGGGCAACTAGAGCCAAATTTCGGGGGGGGGGCTAAAAAATATTTCGGGAGGGAGCTAATTCAAACAACCATAGAAAGAGTGTCTGTAAGAAGGGGTGAACAAAAGCCTAATTTACAAGTAAATGGTCTTAATGGTCTTTTAAAGATCGGTTAAGTACTCGGGTGCGGCAGCAATTCGATCGTCGCCAGCCCGCAAAACTGTGTCAGCCCGGGCTGACACACAAGCCCCCTGAGCCCAATGGGTGTTGCGCGCCTGACTGCTAACCGAGCGGCGGGAGCAGCAGCCCGGGGAGCAGGGACTGTGTGCACTTGCCACGGCCCCGCCACCCGTGGGTTCCCGGGCCGAGGGTGGGCCTGTTGTATCCATGGACAGAAAGAGCGGAACCGCAGCCCCTTCACGGGATTGCAAATGCCCGGGCTGGGTTTACCGGCTGACGGCGAGCACTTGCCAAGTCCCGTGAATAAAGCTGGCTCCCTCCATGACCACAGTGCTGGCCCGAGCCTCTGGCGCGTCTGAGGTGGACCTGCGCTCATTCAGCGCCTGCAGATTGTACAGAACACAGCAGCCAGATTTGTTTTGGATGGCCCTAGACTTTCCTCTGCCACATTAGCCCGGAAGAGCTTGCACTGGCTAACCATCCAGGCTAGGATCTCTTAAGATCCTCTGCCTTGTTCATGGGGCCCTGTATGGAGCAAGCTCTGAAGGCATAAGATCTCTGCTTGCTCCCTATTCCCCTAGCAGAGCCCTTCGCTCCTCCAACAAAAATGTCCCCCGGCTTTTCAGAGCCAGGTGGGGAGGGAGGGCTTGCTCCTCTCTCGCCCCGATACTGTGGAACACTCTTCCTCCGGAATTAAAAGGGCAACCATCTGCCACGCTCTTCCGGAAATCTTTAAAAACCTGGCTCTTTGCAAAGGCTTATCTGTAATCTGGCATCGGCTCATACCACAAACTATACCATCCTCTGGGCGCCTTGATGCTCTTCGGGGTTAAGTTGTGCGTTATAAGACTGTATTCATTTCATTTCATTTCTGCGCGAGGAACACGCCACCGCCCGGTGAGACCTCTTTTGGAACAAACAGATATTGGCGGTTCGAGATATTGGCACGTGCTCGTTTTTAGGTCTCGTCCTATTAATCGCGCAAGGGATAATAGGACGAGAGTATTGAGGGCAAACCAAGCTCCGAAACCACCAGGCGGATTTCGACGAGTGCATGTGCTCGTGCACGAGCTTACCATTTGATCCCCGAGCCGCCTGCCTCCGAGAGCTTCACTTCAAAGGGATCCGCTCCCCCGCCCCCTGCTTCACACTTTTCACGGCCGCCAGGCCGTGTCTTGCATTTCTCCTCCCCCCCCTCCCCACAGCAATGCCAAGAGCTTGTTTGTTCTTGCCTTTCATCTCCTACCCGTCTTATCCCATTGTTAACATTTTCGCACCTTTGTCCGTCTATTAGTCATACCTGTCTGTTCGTCTCTGCTTTTTAGTATGTGTCCGTTTCCCTCTTTCAGTATTTTGTAAATGAACTTGCTAACTGTCCTGTGCTGTTCTTCATAGTGCCTCTTAAGCACACATTTTAATGACCGGCGGTTCAGCGCCTCACGCGCACATTTATTAAGCAGTACCTGCAACGTAACGTACGCTCTCCTTTACTGTTTCTTCCTCCTTCATTTATCACGCCCACAATCACGCTCTAATTTTATTTCATTTTTATCCTCCCTTTCTCCTATATCTTTCCTCTTTTTACTCTCCTCTGCCCTCCATTTCTTTACCAGCTGCATCGCCCTTGATGGATCATGTATGCCACTTGTTCTTTGAGAAACTGGAATATTGTATGAAACCGCCTGAATTTGCTTTTAACACACAATTCTACCTCTTTTTGAACCATTTAGAAATCTATAGTCACTTCTAGACAGTATTAACATTCTTTTGAGTTTTTCATCTTATATTTATTGTTTTCATTTGTATTTGAAAGGGAAATATACCCGGTTTCAATGGCTGTCCTGATTTGCCTGGTCATTCGACCGGTCAACGTTCCTTCACTAGTAGGGACGTCCGTGGTTTCCGGTTGGTAACGTGATCTAGAGGCTTCTCTGGAACCACGCAGCAGATTTACAATCCTAGCTTCTCCCCGTAACATACCATGTGATCGTGGACAAATAACATTGGCTCGCACTTCCTTGGTTACCTTACCTGCCAAAATGTGGGAGTAGGTACAAAAAGAGCCAGCCTTTGTATTAAATATAGTAACTATATTTACTAAAAGTAAGCTTTAGGGTGCCCAATTTGAGGCATTTTTATAGGTGAGTGGAAAAGCTTGGCTGTCACTGTGTGCCATAAAACACACAAAAGTGCCCTTTTAAGGGAGCTCCGAGTCCATTAACTGTGACAGTCGTAAAACTAAACAAAAGCTATCTCAGAAGGTGACCGACTCACCTTTCGTCGTTCAGCTTGACACAAGGGTGTCAGCTCATAATATAAGCTATTATGTAAGCACTTTAGTCCACAAAGAGTATCAGAACCGCAGTGTTAAAACTCACACAAAGAAACACACCAAGAGGCAAATCGGGCTGTGACGTGCACGGAGAACTAATCTATGAGTAAATTACAAAAGCAATGCCTTCGAACATTAATTCAGAGCTCGCACATCAGTTGTGAATTAGCCAAATATGTCAAATAAAGCACGCCTGGCCTAACATTTGCTGCTCTGTGTAATCAATCGTAAATACTCACTGTACACAGCACTACGTATGTAGGCAACTGTCCTATGCATAAGTGATGCTTAAATACTGGACGGGGCATTGAGTACATAGGGGACAGTCCTAAGCATAAGTGATGCTTAAATATCACACAGAATGCACACGATTCAATATACAGTGATACAAAAGTGACGCTGTCTGGACATTGCGTCATCAGCTCTAAAAGTGCACATTCCTAAGGTGGCATGTGTGCACGACCACCAGTCACAGTGCTCGTGTATAAAGGACCAGTACATAATCAGCTTTGGTTGTCCCTGTACAGGGTAGTACTTGCCCATAATCAGTTGCCAATCCACCGTCATTCGTGCACGCACACTTAGCTCCCAGTGTCAGTGCACAATTAACGACTACGTGCAGTTACTGCGCTTGCACACTCAGACTCCAGTGCCATGCAGCAAAATTACATTCCTCTATGCAATGCTGGACTTGCCAGTAGTAAATGAGATGCACTTTTGCCAAGAGCAGAAATGTATCCATGTGATCACGTCCATTCAGCGGCCCGTAGGCCCATACGTGTGTGTGCATAAGTGCAACTGTATATTCTGCCTGTTCACTATCGTTCCGCTTTCAGTAGACAGCCTCACACAAAATCACTAATTTTCCCTTGTGCACTGAACTATCCTTTCGCCAGGAAGTGTCAGCGCACAATTAGATGTCCTGTACCCTCATCCACGTGTAAGTGAAAAAGTGCTGGTATACTAGTGGTAGAGCACTATGCACATGCACAGGCTGAGCTCACAATCCATAGTATGTGAAAGTGTCAGTGTTTCCCAGTAACCATTTACCATAATATCAAACGAGGATATCAGTACACAATCAGACGTCGAGTCACGAGCCGGTGTGAGTGCAATGCTTTCGAGTCATGAAGTGTCAGTGTACAATAAGAAGCCCTTATGTCACCCACACATTCTTCAGTGAACAATCAAATGTTTGAGTCATTATGTCAGTGCCACTGCACAATCAAATCCCTGTGTTACAAGAAATCAGTGTCAGCGCACACACCACTGAAATCAGTGTCAGTTCACAAGCTCGTGCCAGTGTACAATTAGATATAATTTGCCAACAAGTCAGCAACAGCAGGAGGCTCATGTGTCACTGACTCGCAGACCATGAACCATTGCCAGTGCACCATCACGTGTCCCTGTGTCACTTTCCTTTAGTGCAGGAGCCGCTATGGTCAATAACACTGTGAACAGACTATTTTGAATTCATTTCTAGCCTCATGTAGCTACCTGTGTAGGTCTATTTTATTGCTCCCTTCACCAAGTGTGAAGCAGTGTAAGATGGCTGAGAGATGCTGCCGAGTATTTAGCCAGCTAATATATTTGGGTTTGCACAGTCTGAGCTATTGACATTGCAAATGATAATGCCTTTTATTTTCGTTTTTAAAACATAAATAAAGGCATAGTCATTTACAATGCCAATATCTCAAACTTTAATAATGCGAGACCTATTGCATTGCAAATGCTTGTTTTTTAATCACGGGCTTGCGAGGCTGTGTTGCATAGTTATAGATGCCAAAATACAGTGCTTAACTTGAGCCGGTAGTTTCCGGAGCACGGCACCGGCACTCATGACAGGCTGCCATGTGGTGCCACTGCTCACCTAATTTAGAGATGAGCAGAACAACGATTGTTTATTAATACAGAATACTTACAACGTTACAAATATTTGCCTCCCCAGCCATTCCTTTAGTTTTGGGGACCTGGAATAATCTACAGTGTTGCACTTGGTTTCTGGCATAGAAGCTTTGTGGTTAATCCTCCATCAATAATGCATTTAATGAATGTTGGAAGAGAGGGGATAATGCTTTGCCAGCAATGCCAAGTGGAAGCACCAAATCTAGCGAAGAGTACAGTAAGTGCACTTTCAGGGAATGTGGTGTTTAGTGCTTCTTCATGCTGGTCTGTGTGTACAGTTAGATACGAATGTGTTACTTAGGAAACTGAAATCAAACCATTCATGCATGCACCTCACAGAAAAAATCTCCTGTATCATGAATAAATAGTAAAACGAACAACACGTATATAAATAAAAATCCACTAAACCGATCGTGAACAAAAGGGCTGGGTTCCAGGCGCTACACTAACCAGATAAGACAAGAATTAAACTCCACAATGTAGGGCTGCCCATGTCAGAGGCTGGGGGGTTCTTCCTGTGCATTTAGGAAGCGCTAGGTGTGGCTGCTGCGGTCTATGGAAATATAGTGCAGGAAGAAAGTAACTAGTGAATGGGTGAAGGGAGGGAGGGGGCGCCTCGCTCCATGCAAAGTTTAAACCCCGGCAGTCACGTGCAGAGAGGGGAGGGAGCCTAACTTACTACTACTCTTGCGGAGAGCGAAAAATGAAACTGAATGCAAGTGGATTGAGCAACCATCACCCCGTACCCCCTGTGCTTGCATTGCCAAATACTTTTGAGAAGTGAAGCAGTCAGCGAAAGTAGAGCCATGTGTGCAGTCTAGCGATTGCTGGTTCCGTGATCGACTTCGTGCTCCTTGGGTAAGCCAGATAATCGCATCCTGATCTACTCGGAAAATGTACTTCCGTTCTCTTAACAAACCACCCCCGCCGGCTACAAATGTCTTGTTCTACGCAATGTGCCCCAGAAACGAGTCAGACAGAAAGAGGATGCGAGAAAACCCCACAACCAGGATTTTTACTTTAGCTGCGCTCACCTCACCCTTTGCTCAATGAGTGAGACGCCATTTATAAAGAAAGTCACAGTTTCACCCTTCCCACCGGTTACCTGGAAGGTTTCAGATGCAAAGCACTTCTTGCCAACATCAACAGCCTCCTGTCTCAACCATGCCCGTGCAAACTGATGGGAGCCCGATGTGACTTCTGAACCGGCCGCTTCCTTCGAGATGTTAAACAAGCGGCAGGGAAAGCGATCACTTTCACTTTCGCGATCTCTTAAAAAACAAAGAAGCCCACGGGTGGTGCATGCGCGCCACAGCGAGCCATGTGGTTTCAATTATTGCGCCCGCGTCTGTGCACGATAATTGAAACCACATGACGGCCTGGTGCGCGTAATAGACACCAATAGGCCATGGGTGGAGCTATGCGCCCGCCTTTGGCCAATTGCGTGCTGTCTTTTATAAAAAGACGCACGCAAAGGCCAATAGCGGGCCACAAAAGGAAAAGCACGCGCACAAGCATGTGCGATTCCTAGACCCGTTTTGAAACCCCCATACAAAAAGACTCTCGCTGCGCGAGCACTGCTGCACATTGCACCGCTAGGCGCGAGACCTAAAAGGGTTAAAAGCACACAAGTTCCGAACACAATTCTTTGTAGAACACAATATGTAAAATAGGAGAATAAACACAGACAATCTACTTTGTCATATATATGTTAATTTGGATCCATTATAGGCAGCAAAAGGCATAGGTCTAGATTCCCGGTCTCTAATTGACTGCAGACTTATCCAAATTTAACAATATAGAAAACATCTTCACCTTCTCAATATGTGCTGCCCAATTTATTGTTGGAGTCAGGTGAATGCCTAAGTAATTCAAAGGCATCAACACGCCCCAGATTACTGTTACCAACTAACACAGGTCTTTTGCTAGGCTTGGCCACTCCTTTTCTAAAAATCATATATTTGGTTTTAGTTTCATTTAACACCAGCCCTGCTTGTGTTAAATGAAATCATTTAAATGAAATCATTTAAAAGCTGCTGTAATCCCTGCAGCGATTTTGAGATTAAACGTCTATCATCATCAAAAAGGAGAGCAGGCACTGTTTTTCTGTCGATTTTAGGGACATTGCAGCCATCTCTGTCTAAGAAATTAACAACTTTGTTCATAAAAAGAATAACAAGCATTGGAATAGCCATTAGGTCTCGCTTTTGGGACCTTATAAGTGTTTAGCCATGCACCACTTGATGTTGTTGCACCAAGGATATTATGCTGGATAACTAAACACTTATAAGGTCCCAAAGGCGAGACCTATTGGCTATGCCAATGGTTGTTTTTGTGTGGACTAGTCTCCGACTGATAAAATGATGTGATTTTGTACACCCTTAGTGGAGGGTAGGCATTTCTTTTGATTTTTGGCAGGGGAGATTATTGAATTGCCCAGAATCACAGGATGCCGAGGGGATGACAAAGCTCTAACCTGGTTTCCCAGTTTCACAGAAGGCAGCACTGATTGTGCCCAATCCCTTGAGACAGATTCCCGCTTTGGCATCCCTGTAGTTTAAGGGATATTTCCCAATGGATCCCTTCAGGAGGCCCAGACCGACATCCTACTGCCATTTTCAGTCGAACAATGACCATTTTCCTGTTGTGACCCAAATGCATGCCATTTACAGCTCGCAAAAGACCTTACAGTGAGTCTGTACGAACCTAAGCAGCGTGTCTGGGCAAGTTAGAACTGCCCAATATGCAAACAAAGGCCACTCTTTTCTGTCAGCTGTTGGATAGGTCGCTTTTAATTTGGTACTCACTGCCGACCGCGCATGGTGAGATGTTATTCCTACCTCTGGCTCGGCTAAAACAGTGCCTGGTCTGCAGAAACCGAAATTGTAGGGGTGGGATCCCCAACCCCATGGCAGATCAGGGTCAAAAGCACAGCAGGGGTAGGAGAAAGCTTGCTCATGAATGGAAGCCCCGGGGCAGCAGCAGGACATGAGTATTGCGTTACCCAGTTAGCGCACACAGCCCACAATGACTAAATTGCAAAGTTGGCCCCTCAATAATGTATGCAGCGCACACCTGGCTCCTCAGAAAGGTATTGTTTTCACATTCCTTTTCGAGCGAAGCATGTCGTATCTCCCCGTCAGACTAAGTTGCTTTATGTGGGCCAGAATTTAAAGGGAAAACAACATTGTTTGCTGCGAGACAGCTTGAAGGTGGGTTACCTTGCAAACTCAGAGTGCACTCTGATGGGCTTAAGTTCTGTTTAGGTCCAGGCAGCCACACCGTTAAATAATTTTTAGCTCCTGATAAAAGAGAAAAAGCACACTTATTGAAGAAAAGAACGAGGCGCCATTTGAAAGTATTCATCAAAGGATTAAAACAAGCGCAGCTGATGATGATGAAATCTGAGGTGCCGGGCTGCTTTAACAAACAAGCGCGTGAGCGAAAAGCATTGACGGCGCGGGCGCCAAAAGTGAAAATGCATTGCGATGCACTTAATTGCCAAAAGTAAAAGTGATCGCGATGCACTTAATTACCCATCACGGAGAAAAGACAGATGGTGGCTGCACGTTATAGCCAGCTTAAGGCCAGCAAAAGCCTCTGGTAGCACTTTGAAAACCCCCTTACTAAAAGTCGAGCAAGCAGTGCATGCGCTGCTCTAGGCTCGACCTGAAAAGTGTGGGGTCAAGGACACAGCCCTGCCTTACTCAACACTGGACCGGGAAGGGATCTGTGGCTTGGTTACTCTCCCCTACCTCACCTGTGCTGTGTTTGATTAAAGTAATCTAATTAAAACATCTAAAAGATTCATTGGTATGCCTTGCTCCTTTAGGACCTTCCAGAGGTTTGCATGCTGGACTAGGTCAAAGGCAAACCGTAAGTCTACGAAAGCCATGTAAAGCTTTCTCCCCTTAACTTGCACTTCCTTCCAGTAGATGCACAACAGACAGAAGGGTTGGTCCAGGGTGCTAGTTTTGGCTCGAAAACCAGCTTGAAGGTCACTCAGGATATTGGAATCTGTAATCCAATACTGTATCCGTCCTAGGATTTGCTTGCAAAAGATCTGCAGGGAGTCAATAAGACTAATTGGCCTGTAGCTGGATGGCCTCGCTCTGTCCCCCTTTTTAGGTCTCGCCTAGCGACGAAGCACATGCGCTTCTCACCTTGGTGAGATCTATTGTCATCGGTTTGGCTAGCGAAGGGGTACAGGAGATGTGCACGAGCCCAGACAGGCTTGCAAGCACGCGCCCCGACAGCCAATGTGCATGCGTACGGCTCTCACGTTCAGCACAACGCGCGCATGACGCGCTTTAGCTTTTACTTTTTTCTTTCAGTTACTGGTGTCTTGTCTGATGTTCTTAAAATGATTATTCTGATGACAATTCGCGGGAAACAATAATAACTTTCTGTATTTACACCTCCCGGCCTACATACTAAAATAGCAAGAGGGGTAAGTGTTTCTTCTCATATTGGTACAGTTATGACTGCAAGACAGGACTTCCGAAACACAAACAAGTATTTGCTTTGCTTCCTGCTCACCGACTCCATGTTGCTACGAAACTGGCAACTTTGTTTATGAAGTAGGATGCTATCATCTTCTGGCACATTTTGATTTTAAATATTTACAGGCCATTCTTAGTATAAGTTCTAGTTATGTGGTTTTTATTTCCTACTGACATGCAACTACATGGTACCTGTTAATATGAATTTCAAAGTGCCGGTTGTTCAACTAAAATAATCTTAGGTTGCGTAGTTTAGAGCAGTGGCAATGTTTATCAATGATTATTTGCTTCAAGAGCTTTCTTAAAAAGATGGCTAATTTTAAGGTTGTTTTTCTAAATTTGAGAAAATATGTTTCCTCTTTTAGTTAACTGCTTAAATTGTTCCACTTGGTTGGCCTGTTTCAGGTCTGGCTTGAAACAATACGTTTTGACTTTGATAAGACTGATTCACACATGTTGTATATGTATTGTGGAGTCATCGACAGTGGAAGCCTCTAATTTAGACCCTCATTGACAGAGCTCAGTAGTACAAAACACCGGAAAGACGGGTTCAAAATTTAGATTGCTTTTGTGTCTTGTATTTGGGTTCATGTGCATGCTTACTGGCTAGGATTAAGGCAGCCCAGAAAGCAAAATACAAATCAGTTTTCATACGCTGCTCAAGTCTGCTCCCTCCATTAGCACCACAGGGAAGAATATTTAATTCTAATTGCTCTTCGGACTCAATAGATATACCCACTAGCAGCTTTTTTTTCAGAGGATTGGAATCACAAACGTTGTACTGGCTGCTTAGATCGGAATCTTCTGAAGCAGACTGAACATTTTTAAGTAACTAGCCTGTTGTAGCAGTCTATTTGTAAGCCTGTGATAAAGTAAGCAATAGCCTGCCAAGCGTTGTCTTCCAAGAAAAGGTAGAGTATAACTATAAATTTAATGTAGTAGCCTCAGTGTTTCCATAATATTAACCTGTTATTTAAAGATAAAAAAGGCATTTAGATTTTACTTTCTTTATCAGAAAGATGACCATCAGACCAATATCCAATTACGTTCTTGCTGCTCTCCCCATCTCAGCCGCTTCCCCTAACCATCACTTTATTTCTCTCTCTCCTCTCTTGTGCTACAATAAAAAGTGTTTAAATCAATTGTATAACACACTAACCTCTTTAGCAGTGCAGTGAGTGTTTTTGCCATCCCAAATAACTTGTTTCTGGTATCCCAGTATATTTGTTCCCTATCCCTAGTTTTACATTTCACAGTTTTTGAGTCTGCTTTTATGGTGGTCATGTCTCTCGACATTCAGGTATCTTTGTTCCAGTATAAAAGTTCTCCTTACCCCATTTTCTGCTACCTTCCTTGTGCAAAGGTTGCCACCCAGTTGTGGTCCATGTGATGCCATGTATGTATGTTTTCTGTTTACTTTCTCTAGTGTACCATGTATTAGTGCTTGTTTTTCCTGTCCCCATGTCCGACTTTCCACACCTACTTGGCCCAGAATTTGTACATGTCTCTCCATCTGGTAAAAGATGACAAGCAAGTACAAATGCAATAGTTCTTACATTTGTGAGGGATTTAGCTTTTGGGATTGTAAACGACAATGCCTTTTAGTTATGGACATGAACTGTTTATTGTTTGATTACTTAAAATCATGACAATTTGAAAACAAACAAAAAATATATTTCATCTTAATGCAACGGAAAATTTAAATTATTTAACAAAGTACGATAATATATATAAATATTGTTATTATTGTTTTTACACATGAAGCCGCTAAGATATGTTTAAAAACGTAATGACATTGTTGGTGAGTTTAAAACCCGTCCCCGACTTTCAGTAAAACATACAAGGGTTTCACCAGTAAGAGTCTTACTAGTGTTTTGGAAACCTGCAAGTGGTGTGTAAACACGCACTTTGTACTTATAGTCCTTGCTTGCGAGAAGCAAGGCTGGCAGTAAAAGAGAAGCAGTTACTGCCAGCCTTGCTTCTTGTAAGCAACGACTATCAGCCCAAAGTGCATGTTTACGCACCGCTTGCAGGTTTTCAAAATGACAAATAAAAGGCACTGTTTATAATGCTAATAGCTCAAACTCTCGCAAATGTGAGACCTATTGCAGGGGGCGTGGCTTGAAGCTCGGCAAGATGGCCGCACTGTAGTGCAGCTCCACCAGCCATCGACAATAATCCTTCATTATCCTGACCCTAACCCTGCCATCCGGCGGTTTCGCCTGCTGTCCCTGTACTATTGCGAGCTGGGGACACTAGGCGCTGCCCGTTGCTGAATCCGCTGGGCATAGGAGAGAGGTTCGAGACGCCCCGTGGCCGCCCGCAACTTGGAGTTAATGGCGGCACTCAGGTGACGGGCACAACTAGTCAGAACTGTGAGGTCGCATTACCGGCAGACAACCAGCTACAGACCTCGCCTGAGATCCGTAAAAGACCGAGTGCGACTACACTTAAGGTACAGGAGGGGGCGGGGATTGATAACAGAGGTTGCAGCGGAGAACGGGAGCGGCCGGTAGAAAGCCCAGGCAGTGACTCACGCGAGTCCCCGGCGGGGAGTGCATGCGCAGGCCGCAAGACAGCGAGACACTGTGAAAGGGGAGTCCGTTCCCCCACCGCCCTCCTTGTTCTGAGCACGGCATTAAAAGCGGACATATCAGTCCGTCACCAGGACAAACAGCTGGGGGCTGATTGCGGTTGCGCCCCCCCCCCTCCCCGGCGGCCAGCGAAGAGCTAAGCGTCCAGCATTTTTCCGGCCTGATCCCGCAGGCGATCCCCATGGGCACACTTCATGCTGAGTAGCTCCGAGGCACTTAGGCAGAGGAGACCAGAGGTCGCACATTATTGAGGGCCACGCTGCGGACACGCGAGGGGGTAGCCCAAAACCCCCCCACCCATATTGCAACTCAAGAGAGCGGCATCCTGCAGGGGGCACGATAGCTGGCTCTGTGCAGGCTGATATTCATACCTGGGTCCACACCAAATTAGTGTATCTGGCCCCTGGGGTGATACCCTTATAGTCGGCTGCAGAAGACACAGACAGAAAGAGAGCAAATGAAGTAGATGGGGCCATTTGAAGATCAATGTACTATGATTCAGGCGTAGAACGCAACTACACCTGCAGTCTCCCGAGGTAGTTGCATACACAGCGTTGTCCCGCCGAAGCTACGACCACGGCGCCATTTTGGAGATTCATCAAACGAGGTGCAGCCTAATAGAAACACGGCCTAACTGGCTGGAGAGACTGAGGTCTTGACTGCGCACTCCCAACACACCAGGAGCAACAGCGGCCAGCGAGAGTATAGATATAAGGGGGCAAAGAACGTCTCCTGGACAATACCCGCAAATAATAATGAGCACACCTCGAGACATCACGACTCTGCAAATACCATGGGGAAGCCGGAAAAGAACCAGCCCCGAATTACGTTCGAGCTGCGGAAAGGGGGAAAACCGGGACGGGCCCCGACGCCGGACTCTGAGTTGGAATCGGCGACGCTTCCCACCACGGCACTGGAGAAATCACTCGCCGCCATACAGGCCAGCCTACAGGCCATCGACGGGAAGATCGTGGCGCTGAATGGCAGGATGGACCACTTCTCTGCGAAACTGGATAAACAGGCGGTCCGCCTGGGTGAAGCAGAACAGAGGATAACGGATGCGGAGGATGGGCTACAGCAAGTCGCAGAAAAGACGACGGACATCACCAAATTGCTGGCAGCCATACAGGCCAAAAACGAGGATATCGAAGCGAGGTCCCGCCGCAATAACATTTGCGTACTGGGACTGCCAGAAACCACCAACGTGGGAAGATTGGAAGATTACATCGAGGCAATGCTTCAGGAAATTTGCGGCAATGATGAGCTCTCCCCACTGTTCGCCGTTGAGCAAGCGCATAGATCCCTGGCAGCGCGACCACCACCAGGGACCCCACCGAGGCCTGTCATAGCCCGGCTGCTTAACTTCAGGGATTGAGACACGGTGCTACGCATCACCAGGCAGAAGGGCTCAACCACATATCAGAGAAATACATTATCATTTTACCCAGATTTTACAGCCACTGTCCAAGCAGCCCGTAAAGAATTCCAAAATGTCAAGAAGTTGCTCCAAAAGGAACAGATCCCCTATGCCATGCTGTACCCCGCACGTCTGCGGGTTGGAACAATGGAAAATGGCAAAATATTCACGAGTCCCAAACATGCTATGGAACACGCACTACAACTGCGACACCAGCGACAACGCTCCACCGCATCCCCCACGTCTCACATTGACAAATGAACAGTAAGAGGGTGATCTATCGAACTGCCAATGTGTACCTTTGTGCTGTATGTATGAAAGCGATGTCTGGTGGTAAAATGCTGACAGGGATTGCATAAAGGTGATAGCAAAAATATTGCAAGATATGTAACACAGGATATATGGATGCTGGGTTCCACAGGGTTAGTGGAAATTACGAAGTGTCAATGGCTACCCTCACTACGACTTCTGGGAGTAGGTGTAGCCGCCGCAACCCCGGATGGGTGATCCCCAATGGGAATTCTGTTTACTTCAGTTGATGTTACTATGGGAGTTGACTGGGGGTATGTCTTTGGCAATTGGGGCATGCTGAAGAGGGAGGAGGGAGGGGGGTTGTTTTCATTTGTTACAGGCCAAGGATACATGAATGAATGAATGAATGAATGAATGAATGAATGAATGAATGAATGATTACCCATTTCTATAGCGCATGGTTACCCTGAGGCATCCCAGCGCTTACATGATTTTAGCAGTGATGCATTGCACTGTCGCAATGGATTGATGCACTCACATGCAAGACTGAGCACTAGGTACTACACTACACCTACAAACCACACATGACAGGGGCCACATATAAGGTTATCACGTGGAATGTACGAGGGCTAAACAAACCGCAGAAAATCAGGCAAGTATTGGCACAGCTGGACCGACATGACGTCACAATAGCGCTCTTACAGGAAACCCACCTGACCAAGACGACGGAGGATAAAGTATCCAGAAAGTGGGCGTCCTACAGACTAGCATCCTCATATGCGAGGGGGGCCTCATTTTAATCAAGCGAGGAGTGATTTTTAAGGAACTGGACTCTAGTACAGATCAAGAGGGCCGCTGGGCGATGGTACTCGGCAAGCTGGGTAACACTTTGGTGACAATAATAGGTTTTTATGGGCCAGTGGTGGATGATACGACCGACTACTTGCACATGTTTAGGACATTGCGCACTTGGCCTGACACGGCAATCATATGGGGAAGAGACCTAAACACGCACTTAAATCCCACACTGGATAAATCAAATACACATGGAGCCAGGATGGTCAAGGTCGCTGGCTGTGTCAAGGATGGAATGCTAGAATTTGGATTGGTATATGCTTGGAGGCCTAGACACGTGGGAGTTTTAGCGGGCACGCATATCACGCAGGCGACAAATAGCTGGTCTAGATTAGATTACTGGCTGCTGAGTGAAGGAGCAAATGAATGGGTAACTGATGTCTGCAATCTTCCACGAACATTATCAGATCACAATCCAGTGCTGCTCACACTGACCATTCCCTTAAACCCTCAGAAACCTTTTACTTGGCGGTTCAGAGCTGAGGCACTTCTAGACCCGAAATACGCTGAGACACTTAGAACTGCTATTGTACAGTACTTTGAGACAAATGAGGGGACGGTGGACAGCCAAGAGATTCTGTGGGAAGCCTTCAAGGTCACGATAAGGGGCACGTGTATAAGCACATCTGCAGGGATTTTAAGAGACATACGGGGCAGACTAGACGCATTGGAGAAGAAGCTAGGGGACCTCGAGGCCCAATATGATAACGCACCCTCTAAAGGTGTGTTAGCAAGTATACATGAACACATCGATGAATACAACACTCTTGCAGAGACGGAGGTGAAATACATATCGAAAAGACATATTGCCAGACGGTATGGAGAGGGAGGCCACCCGGGGAGGACGTTAGTGGGTAGACTACAATGGAGAGCTGCTCAACTCCCAGTTGAGCGGATTGTCGATGCAAATGGACAGACACACTATGCCCCCACGGATATAGTGGAACAATTTCGTCAATTCTATGCAAGGCTTTACACCTCCAGCTGCGAAACAGACGTGCTGGCTCTGCATTCCTACTTGGATGACATTGCCTGTGCGTGGTTGTCTGAAAGGCACAGAAAATATCTTAGCCTCCCGCTAGACGTGGTGGAAGTGATAGAAGCTATAAAGTCACTCCCAAGCGGTAAAGCTCCTGGACAGGACGGTCTCACTGCGGAATTCTATAAGGCGCATGCTGACCTCCTCGCACCACATCTTCTGGCTATGTAAGCAGAGGCGTACGAAACGGGCCGTCCACCCCCCACCTTGCGGCAAGCAATGATTATCACTCTATTGAAGAAAGATAAACCTCCCGAGAGGTGTGAATCATACCGCCCTTTGTCTCTTATTAACCTAGATGCAAAGATACTAGCGACAATTCTGGCCACAAAGCTACAGCCTCTGATGCCGTTACTGGTCCTTCCGGATCAGGCTGGGTTCATTCCTGACAGATCTACGTCCCTCAATTTACGCACCATATTCGCCATGCTGCACGTCCTCAATCCAGACTTGCCAGCGGTTGCAGTATTACTGGACGCCGCAAAGGCTTTTGATTCAATAGAATGGCACTACATGCTGCATATTCTGGGCAGAATGGAATTTCCCCCAATGTTTATGCACTGGATTAAGCTATTGTACACTGAGCCATCAGCGAGAGTTCGAGTAGGAGGGGACACATCTGAGCAGTTTGACATAGAGCGAGGTACACGACAGGGCTGCCCGCTGTCCCCACTCTTATTCGCCATCGTCATAGAACCTCTGGCGTGTAAAATCCGGCAGATACACAGGGCTGCGGCCCTTAACTTTAACAATAGACCGGTTGGGATCTCCATGTACGCGGACGACATGGTCCTATATGTCCGCGATCCGAACCAGTATCTGTCTCCTGTCCTCCGAGAATATGTTAAATTTAGCTTATACTCTGGCCTCAACATAAATTGGGACAAGTCCGTCATAATCCCACTCACTACGATAACTGGGCCTCCAGTGGTCGAGTACCCGCTGGTCTGGTCCGCGGACCCAGTTAAATACTTAGGGGTGTGGGTGCACAGAGACCCAGGAATTGTTGCCACTGAAAATTACGGCGCAGCATACACAACACTAGTCACGCAAGTGGACAGATGGCTGAGCTTACCTTTGTCATTGGCAGATCTGATCTCCATAATAAAGATGGTGATCTTACCTAAATTTTTATACCTATTTAGCAATGTCCCAGTTCCACTAACAAAACATTTTTTCTGAACCGTACAAACTCAGCTCTTACGGCTAGTATGGGGCTCCAAGCAACCTAGGATAAGCTAGCGCACGCTGGCGTTACCCTACGAGAGAGGGGGGTTCAAAGCACCGGACATATACTTATACTATCTCTGCTGTCAGGCTCAATACGCCTATTACTGGTACAAACCGCACAAATGTATTCTACACGTTGCCGTGGAGCAAGGCGACGCATACCCTACACCGCTGAGAGGCATCATAACGCACACACGCAAACACACTCCGCAGGGGGGAGATCAACACAGTTGGCGTTACAACGGCGGCCTGGCAGGCGATTGGCCGGCGAGTACAAAAACTTCCCTTATATGCTCCTGTACTGCCTATTGAGGGACATGCTGCACTGTCGGTAGCTCAGGATAGGGGTTCTGTGCAGGCTCTTAGAGAGGAGGGTATCACACACCTGACTGACTTGTTTCCTGAGGACACATACATTACAGGGGAGGATCTCCTTTATATTTGTAATCCTACACCATTGTTTCAGTTGACATGCTATAGGTTGAGGCGGGCAGTCAAGGATCATTACACTAGCTTCCCAGAGGAACCAGAGATACTAGCGGCGCTACAGATGGTAATTACAGCCCCAACGAAGAAAAAAAATAGTCACCAAGCTGTACAAGGCCATCCAGAAAGACACGCCGCTCGGAACTGATACCAGTCTGATACGGTGGCACAGTGAGCTAGACACCCCCCTCACAGAGGAGGAGTGGGCACACATATGCTCTTTGACAGGGCGACTAACTTCCAATAGTAATCTTTGAATCATACACCTAAAATTTTTACATCAAGCGTACCATACTCCCCATAGGTTATGAAGGATGGGTCTCAGGGCCACGAGAGGGTGTAAACGATGCGGGACTGAGCCATCTGGGTTCATACACTTAGCGTGGCACTGCAGGCCAGTTTTCAAATACTGGGACATGGTACTATCCATTCTAAAGGACATGACAGGCTTCACATTGCAAAATGCCCCAGGTGTTGTGCCTACTGGGACACGCCCCACAGCTTAAAGGGGTAGTGGGAAGATTTGTGCAAGTAGCCCTGCTGATGGCAAAGAGACGCACGCTATTCACATGGGACAGCAGAAGGTGCCCCAAAGCGGACAACTGGTTGAAAGACATGGTGTATTGCAGGGACCAATTAGAGACATAGGCAGAAGAACTTTCAACTTCGTCCAAGCCCAGGGACATTTGGGCCCCACTTCGGGAATATTTATTAACATGCAGTGACGCAGACTCTGAAAGTGAATTGTGAATATGGATTGTGTGGGTGGGAATGTGGATAGTGCCTGATTGCTGATATTACATCATGACCTGTGTAAGCCCGGCGATATTACAAATGTTGGCTGCCTTGTGTATTTAATATTGGACATGTTGCTCTACTACCTATAGGAATTTGTAGAATTGCTATGAATATCCTGCGAATATGTTGTATGCTCAATGAAAAGCTGATCAATAAAATAAAAAAATAAAAATGTGAGACCTATTGCATTGCAAATGCTTGTTATAAATTGGGACGACCTCAGCATTTTACCACGAGGGAGGTATATGGGGACCTCTGAGGACTGATTTAGTTAGTACATTTATATAGGATCTCCAAAGTGCTACATCCTCCTAATAGAGATAATTGGGGATTCTCCTTGGTCCAGGGGCATGGGCCAAAATGCAAGAGCGAATTGCTACTTGCGTTTCTTCTATAGAAAAAGACAGGCTTTCACCCTCATTACCGAGCCCTTCACCTGGCCCCTGGAGTTCTTCCTCAACTGTACCATTCCTTGTCTCATAAAGAGAGCCAAAGTATTCTTCCCACTTCTCTGGCTGTACTGTGAATTCTAGGCTCTCCCGATCCCCTTAAGCCAATATGCTGCTTTACTCCAAAAGCTCTTTGAATCTTTGACTGACAGTGATTTCCGTAAAGCAGACCAGAGGGAGCCCTCCCACTCCTTCACAGATTCAATTGCCCGCTTGTACTTCGCTCTCCAGGTCACTATCTCAATACGTGGTTTTTGCTTTACTGCCCTTATGAGCGTCTCCTTGCCGAGCCTACAATCCGTATTGTACCATGCACCCTTCTGAACTGATCTCTGGTGTGTGTTGTTGTTTTCCTTCTTTTGAGGATTTCCCGGGTGGCCTAGCAATTCCCTCATCTCTTTGTATGAAAGCTCAAGACTGGAGCCTAATATCTCCACAACATTCTGAGTGGTAGAGCTAGTACATTCCTCAAGTAGCAGGCGAACCTTCCTCTTGACTGCACCTAGTACCCCGGGGTGAGCCTCTACCCAGCCCCATCTAATTGCCCTCTGGGTATTAGTAATTGGTAGAGTACCTAAATCTGGGCAGCCCATTTTAGCAGGCCCAGCAGTGCCCTGCTTCGTACAGGTAAGAGCTAGGGCATTGTGGTCACTATCAACCCTGTTGAACACTGCCATATCTGTAACTGAGTGCCAGTGATTTAGAGATACTAGGCAGTAAACTATCCTGCTTTCGTGGCTTAGGCTATTGAAGGTGGGATCCCCATTTGGGTCAGAAGTTGTCCTTCCATTCATGGCTCTCAAGTCATGCTGCATTGTGAGTGCCATCATCTGGGCTCCTTTCTTGCTCCACCTTACTAGGAGAAGATCTAACTGAGGAATTTGCCATTCTCTGTCCCATTCATCGGTCAAATCGGGGAGAATCGGGGCAAGTGGTTCAAAAGTCTATTTAAAATCACCCGCCAATAGTACAGGGATGTTATCTGTATCAGGGCAAGATCTAGGATGCACAATGTGTTTGTTTCCTCCTGGGCCCTCTGCACTCTGTTATAGACAATAAACATCCTAATGTTTGATCCATTATAAAAAAGTAAGCTCTAGAGCAGTGGTATTCAAACTGTGGGGCGCCCCCCCTGGGGGTCCGTGGCTGCATTACCAGGGGGGCGCGAATGCGTCTTCAACTATTTGCTATTTGTCACACAGTGTGCCTAGCGCTTTGCTGGGGAGAACCTGATTTGAAGGTACAACAACAGACAACAGAGTGCCCCCCCCTTATAAATGTAGTGGCAGTGTGTGTGTCCTTCAGTGCGGCCCGAAGGCAGGGGAGGCACAACGTCAACAGTCCTAGAGTAGAGTGCCACATCCCTCTGTGTGTGACATTGCCGCCAGCCGCTAAAGAACCCCCCTTGCAAGGCAGCTCCTAAACGATGCTGCCTTGCTAACAACGTGCTCTATGTGAAGTGTGTGGGCCGATCGTGATGACTGCTTGAAGAGAGCGCAATCCTGCATGCACAATACTGGTATGTGAGCTCAAAGGGCTTCAGGTCCCCCTCCCCGTCGTGTGAGACAACCTCCGGGGCACACACACAGCCCCACCCCAGTACTTCACAGGTCTTTAAAAGACCATTTGCTTGTTAAGGAGGCTTCCTTGTTTTTTCACCCCTTCGTAGAGCCGCTGTATCTCCACTCTGCCTACAGCTGGAAGAGTCCCAGTGTTTTTTTTGCACTAGGCTCCTCGCAGAGCAGGAGAAATTAACGAGTTAAGTATAGCTGCACACATGCGACAAAGTTCTGCCAACCTATAAAGCATTTTGGACAAAACAACATAACTGCACAAATGCAGAAAAAAGTCCTCCTGCTTATTAGATAGTAGGGGCAAAATGCAATAACTGCAAAAGAACCTGATGCAAAGATAATACAATTGTGATCATGAACATCGCTGTTACTGGAACATCTTTGTCTCGAACCTAATGCTGATGAAGTGGATCAATATTGTTAATGCTATATATCCGAATTTAGGGAGCTTCAACAGTGCATACGTGTTATGCTAAACTATTACCTTGACACTTTCTATTCAACTATACACCTGTGCCAAAACAATTGCTATAAAAGTGCATTAAAAAAGTGCAGTGAATAAAGTCAAAAAGCAACCATTGAGAGAATGCAGCATACTGGATTATCATTAGCCTCCGATAATCGAGACTTAGTGTACAGAGTGTATATACATAAAGGAAAAATGATAATGAACCTACAAGAGTTACTAACTCAAGAGACTTACATACTTAAACTTTACTCAAATGAACAGTTCAACCACATGTCAATAGCTCAATTTTCAGTATACGTGTAGTGCCTAAATTAAACTGATCCCACATCCCCTTATGTGTTGTGGCTATAAATCAAATACCTCACATAATTCATATTGGGTAAAGGGGAGATGTAGAACCTGATATAATAGTAGCTGTATGGATATTACAGATAATGATGTAAATCTTCACAGATGTTTAATCCTTTAGGTGCCTTGGTATCCAATTCTACTATATACTTGGTCTCTAGCTGCCTAAGTTATTTATCGCGATTTCCCCCTCGTTTAGTTGCTGGGACACTGTCTATGACGTAATATTGGAGCACATTAAGGTTGTTCCCGTGCTCTAATTTTATGTGTCGGGCCACTGGATACGAGGGGTCTGAAATCACGGTAGCGCGCAAATGCTGCAGGATACGCACATACGCCTGCAGCTTAGTGCTGCCTACGTAGCAGAGTCCACAGATATACCCAAAATATAGACAGCGTAATCAGTGCGACACGTGTAATGACCTTTCAGATTAACAGAAACATCAGAAAATGCGGTGGTGTAAGATTTTATGTTGACCCCAAATTTGCACACACGACATGTGCTGCACTTAAAAAAAATATTTCTTGGGGATAGCCACCCGCTTTTTTTGTCCAATTCAGGGCTAGTCTTTTGTAAGTCACTGCGCATTGAACGTGCTTTCCTATACGTAAAGTTAGGTTTAATAGGCAGTATCTGTGTGAGAGTAGCATCAGTGAGTACAATAGGCCACTGCGCATTTATGATGCCCCTAATCGTATTTGCTTGCCTGCTATATGTGGAAATAAATCTGCAGGTCTTCTATGTTGTCTGGGGGCGAGGTGCAGTCCCCGGTGTGGCAGGACTGGTTTGCAATAATGACTGTCTACCTTTGCATTAGCTTTTTGGAGGGCCATATCAAGTTTGTTTGTTTTATATCCTCTTTGCATAAACTTAGTCCTAGCTGCATCTTGTGCAGTTGCCAAAGACTCACTAGTGCTGCAGGGTCTGTTAATTCTTAATAACTCTGCATAGGGTAACCTGGAAATAGTATGATGGGGTGGAAGCTAGTGGCGTGCAGTAGTGTATTACCGGCCGTCGGCTTTCTGTATATCGTGTCTCTAAAGCTCCATCTTGAACATATACTGTGATGTCTAAAAAGTTTACTGAAACCTGATCCATGTGAGCCGTGAACTGCAAATTCAGATTGTTAATATTGATGGCATCCACAAAATTTAAAGCCTGGTCTGGTGTTCCCTTCCAAATGACTGAGATGTCGTCAATATATCTCCACATATGAACAACGTGTCTATCACATAGTGCTTTGTGCTCAATGGCCATATAACTAATAGGATCACCAGTACGCTGCTCACTCTGTGTTTATGTTGAGATCGTGTGATCTAATAGTTATATAGGGAATTCGGTGTTCTCATTATGATCAAGCTAATGCATTTTCCATGTCCTGATGTATAATGCAGGTATTTTTTGATACCATAACTGTCAGGATAACGAGTATCATGTCAGTAATTGCACGATGTGCACAGTATTTCTAATCTGACGTTTTCGACTAGGATATATATATATATATATATATATATATATATATATATATATATATATATACACACACACACACACACACACACACACACAATATGACACATTTTTATATAATCAGACAGATACGTAGATACGATTAGTACAGCAGGTGCTGTGGCACCAGGTCCCAGTGGTATAATGGGACAGCTAAACCTCATGTCTGTTTTACTATTCGTACTATTACAGTAGGGTGCAGTGGCCACTTGCTTTGGCAGAGTTGCTTTGGGCCTCTGAGTGATGATCTAAAGGTGGGAAATGTATAGCAGAGGAGACACCTTTCTGGGGGCATCAGAGAGAAGACAGTGACTAGGACGGGACAAAATGAGAACTCATGTTTTTAACGAAGGGCAGAGGAGACATCCCAATTGGCGAGGCAGTACTGATCACTGGTGAAGTAGGTGCAGCAGCACCAGGGTCCACTGGTCTAAGGGGCCCACTGTATTACAATTATGTCTTTTTAAAAATAAAAAGGGTTTGTGAGCTAATTTACCTTGCTAGTATTAGGACCACATGCACCTTTGCTGCAAAAAGGGGGGCAACACATGGGAGCTCATGTTTTTCTTGGGGAGGAAAAGTGGCCTTATTATGAGAAATGCTCAATTTGGAACAGGGGAACTAGGTTCAAGTCCCAGCTTTTGCTCAAAATCCTGTGATTCTTGGTGAATCACTTAATTGTTCTAAGTCTTACAAAATCTCACCTTGGGTAATGTAATTGGAGTATATTTCTTGCTGCTCAGGGCCATGGTTATCATTACAATAGCAGGCGCAGTTGCATTGATCTGAGGAATGTGATAGGATCACAGACACCAAATTATGGGTAGCAGAACTTTTCTTGGTTAATTCATGTTTTTGCTTAATGAATTTGCTATTTTGTAAGTATTACATTTATTGTGGAATATATGGCATAGAAAACATCTCCCAGAAATGATCTCACAAGCCCCGCCCCCTGTGCTCAACCCTGCCCCTCCACCAATCCTTGTCATAAAGGTTTGGAGGGGGCCCTGGCGTCAAAATGTTTTATTTGGGGGGGCTTAGAGCAAAAAATGTTGACTACCTCTGCTCTAGAGCATGGGTACTCACGAACTTTCTGTCGGGGGACAAAATTACAAAGTGGTTTGTGGCCAAGTGCCACACTTGCAGCAGTGGGGTCAGTAAGGGGGTGGGGCTAAAGTAAAAAAAAAATCAAAAACGTTTCTAAACATTAGACAATGCTGTATTTCAAAAGCAGATGTAACTACAAAGAGCATATTTTGATAATACAATAAGAGGCATTGCATATCTTCAAACACTCTTTGACCTCAATTCCATCACAGTCTCTCTCTGTCTCAGTCAGTCTCCGTCTCTCTCTCACAGTCATTCAGCCAGTCTCTCTAAGGCAGTCTCTCTCTGTCAGTCTCTATCAGTCAGTCAGTCTCTCTCTCTGTCAGTCAGTCTCTCTCTACTTGTCAGCCAGTTTCTCTCCCTGTCAGCCAGTTTCTCTCCCTGTCAGCCAGTTTCTCTCCCTGTCAGCCAGTCTCTCTCCCTGTCAGCCAGTCTCTCTCCCTGTCACCCAGTCTCTCTACCTGTCAGCCAGTCTCTCTCCCTGTCAGCCAGTCTCTCTCTCACTGGCAGTAAGTAAGTCAGTCTCTCTCTCTGTGTCAGTCAGTCAGTCTCTCTCTCTGTCAGTCAGCCTCTCTCTCTAAGTCAGCCTCTCTCTCTAAGTCAGCCTCTCTCTGTGTCACTCTCTCTCTGAGTCAGCACTCTGTGTCAGTCAATCTCTCTCTCAGTCAGTCTCTCTGAGTCAGTCAGTCTCTCTGTGAGTCAGTCAGTCAGTCTCTCTCTGTCAGTCAGTCTCTCTCTCTGTCAGTCGCTCAGTCTCTCTTTCAGTCAGTCAGTCTCTCTCAGCCAGTCAGTCTCTCTCAGCCAGTCAGTCCTCTCAGACAGCCTCTCTCAGACAGCCTCTCTCTTAGTCAGCCTCCCTCTTAGTCAGCCTCTCTCTCAGTCAGCCTCTCTCTCAGTCAGCCTCTCTCTCAGTCAGCCTCTCTCTCAGTCAGCCTCTCTCTCAGTCAGCCTCTCTCTCAGTCAGCCTCTCTCTCAGTCAGTCTCTTTCCACTCTCTCTCTCCACTCTCTCCACTGTCGTCTCTCTCTCCACTGTCTCTCTCCTCTCTCTCTCTCCACTGTCTCTCTCCGCTCTCTCTCTCTCTCTCGCTCTTCCCGCTCTACTCTCTCCTCTCCCCTCCCCTCTCTCTCTCTCTCGCCTCTCCACTCTCTCTTCAATCTTTCTCTCCACTCTCTCTCTGGGAGACCATGGGTACATTACCTGCAAGGTCCGCGGGCTGCCAAGGAAGGCCTGCCGGGCTGCTGGCAGCCCGCAGGCTGTACTAGGAGTACCACGGCTCTAGAGCAAGTATATCAGGAGAGTCCACGTGCAGGAGTTTACCTTTAGATCCTAGGCCAATTTTCACCCATACTGCTAGCCCTCCTGAGGGTCTACCCAGCTCTTTTCTTGTGGCATTAATGGCATAGGATGAAAAAACACTTCTGTGCGGACACTGGAGGCTCCAGGTTTCTTGAAAAAATTACATCAAAAGTATCAACAAAGGAACACCATTCTGGGTCCACCATTAGCTTGGAGATCCCAGCCACATTCCATACTAGTACCCTCAAAGAGTGGTTTACCAAAACTCCCCCTTCTATGCCTTCTACACTCCCCAGAGATTAACAGTCACAGCACCGTTTCCCACAAAGGGAGAGATCTTACTGTTCACCTCAGGCTCTGTAACTACAACACATGTTTGAGGGATTACTATTGGGGAGGGACTAGTGTGTGGCGTCACCGGAGGACTTTAGGATCCTCGTCTATTTGCAGGTGTCTGCGCCTCATACAAAGAAAACTGTACCCTCTAAAAACACCCATATGTGGTGGGGGCAACCCTGTTGGTGGTAGCCCATTTGTTGGAAAAAGCAATCTAGTACAGGTTTCAGCAATAGGTGTCAATAAGGGTATGGGGGTAGATCTCTGCAGAGTTTTCCCATGACCTAGGTCTCACATAGACACCATCCCATACAGTCCCCCTGACTGGGGCCCTCCCATGGTCTAGCATATATGTATTTCCTCCATCCAGAACCACCTCTCCTCTATCTATGTCCCTAACTTGTGTGGTGCCCGGGGGATTTCTCTGGGTTTGCCTTATAGTGTCTTGAGGGTTACAATCCCCAGTGATGTATGACCAGGACTGGGTATATCCTGTTCGCATAGGGTATTGTGCTATTTGTGTTTGTGCTGACTGTACTACATGCTTCTGCTCCATTAGCAGCCCTATTCTGTGATAATGGCTTGGTTTCTGGGGCCAACCGAGGCCCACCGTCTGTCCTTTCCAACAAAGTGGTGACCTTCCTTTTGAGGGAGGATACCTCATCTCGCAAAGATTCAATCAAATCTTTTAATGACTGGATTACGCTGACCGTGATTTTGCATGCCTCTATACAGTCTGTAGGATCAACACCACCCTCCTCCTCCCCACCCTTTCTTCCTCTACTTCGAGAGCATCAAATCTATTTTTGGCACTCAATGTTAACAGTCAATGTTACACGGTATACTCTCTTTAAAACAACTTCAGGTTGAGTGGCTGTTACACTCGCCCCCACTCCAAGAAAGTCAGTATTTGGGGCTTTGCTACGCCTTTTTATTATGCTTTTTGAATGTCTGTGGGATCTGCTTAACTAAGTTTTCCGCTGGGGGTGGTTCAGGTGAGATAGCAGTATTTAATACAAGGGGTCCAGCATCTAGAGCCTTGCTACGCCTTTTGTTGTGCTTTTTAACATTGATGGGATTTTTTTGAATATCAGTGGGATCTGCTTAACTGATTTTTTCGCTGGGGTCGGTTCAGGTGAGGTAGCAATCATTAAACCAGAGGTGTTTGCAGCTCCAATGGGGATACCATTGAAGGAAGAAGTGCTTGGTGGGTCAGAACCGACTAGGTCTTGGCATTCTGCTAGGATGATCTCAATCCTATCCATCGTCTCATAGCAAACCACACTAGATGGCCTATTAATACCCAGTGGCTGTCCCTTGGCCTTCCTTTTACCCATGTCTTGTTGAAGGCTTAACAGCTTTCTAAGGCACAGGATACAACCAGAAAGGTAGATCGAGAACAAGAGACAAGGGCCCGCCTCTCCCACAGAAAAAAACACAAAGCAAAGGACTAGAAACAATGTAGCAGATATGGCGTACTTATTATACAGGAGGAAGTTTCACTACTAGAGCAGTGTACCACAAAGTGCAAGGTGCTGGGGCTAGGAGTTAGATTAAAAGTTCCTAGTGCAAGGTAAAACAAGCATTTACAATGCAACGGTTTCGCCTTTACAAAAGTTTGAGCTATTGGCATTGTAAATGACAATATTTTTATTTAAGTGTTGGTTTTGAAAACAGATAAATAAATGGCATTGCTATTTACAATACCAATAGCATAATCTCTCGCAAATGCTAAACACACACACCCACAGAGATCCCCCCCACAGAGCCCCACCCACACACACACAGAGCCTCCCCCAAACAGAGCCTCCCACACACACCCACACAGCCCGGGCGCGAAGCTTGACAAACTGGAAGCCCACGGCATGGGGGTCTCTCCTGAGCCCACTCCCCAGAGTGACCCACTCTTTGGGGGAATTGTCACTTCCCGTGATCCCATTAACCACATGGCTGCTGCCATGATTTTTCCCGTATGCTGGAAATTGCTCTTTTGCCTCACTTATGACGAGCTCAGCTCGTCATCAGCACACGACACCCGTGGGTGATGACGAGCTGAGCTCGTCATCAGCAGCGAAAGGGTTAACACTGTTGGACTACTCCAAGCACCCTGGCGCCTTATTACCTTACGATTGGAGGGCTGGCAGGAGTGAGTGATTGTGTGTGTGAGTGAGTGAGAGAGTGAGTGTGAGTGAGAGAGTGAGGGTGTGTGTGAGTGAGTGTGTGTGTGAGTGAGTATGCGAGTGAATGAGTGAGTGAGAGTGTGTCTGAGTGAGTACTTTGCACCATAGCACAACTCTAAATGAAATCACTAAAATAATGCGTTTTCTGCTTTTACACCCCACCATTCCATTAAACAACACCCTGCAGCTTTATAGATAGGCCGGTGCAGCATAGTTTTCATTGAATCCGTTAATAGCATGAAAACGGCGATCACGCTAAGAAAGCGATTCGAAGCCTTACTAGCGATAGAAGGCACTATCAGATAATCATAACACACTGTAGCTACCTACAGCTCCTCCAGCCTGAACGGAGTGATCTCTCCCGTATGTTTTACATAGTTCTTCATACAGCCTGCCAGATTTCTAAGCACTGTTGGCTTCTGTCAATAAGAAAAGAGGGGAAAGGAGTGATTTGCCCAGGATCACCGCATTAAAGTACTTAGTCACACATGCAGAGCTCTCTGACATCTTTGTTGATCACAGTGCTCTCCGAAAAGGAGCCTAGCACCCAGCGCTTAATTTGCATATTACCGCGCTGCCAGTAAAGCAGTCCAGCCTGTCCACAGGGCTGGGAACTCTTTATTATGGTTACCCAGCAAAGTCAACATTGTTTTAGCCAAAATCCAATTGAACTCCCTTTGGTAGCCGCGACGGCCGCTCTCAGTCACGTGTGGACATCCGGCTCGTCGGAGTCTGTGAGGGGTGGGTCTAATTTTGCCTGGTGTATTTAAAATAATCAAAACAGATCTCTACCCCTTGCATACGCTACATGGCATCTGGTACGGAGAGCGTACAAGGTGACCAGATCTATGCAATATGTATGAAAGCAACGTAAGATGGAGGGAGCACCATCTCAGCAGGATCGGACAGGGTGCCGTGTCGAAGCAGCACGACAACTCCATGCACCAGCCTTCAATGCACCACTTGAGGCACAGAAGCGCCAAGCAACCCCAGCGAGCGCCGGGAAGCTGGTGCGCTTCTCTGCACTTGGGACGGCAGGCCAGGCGTGCGCAACTCACTTGGAGATCCCTCGGCGGGGTCGGGTCATCGATGACTCGGTCTCCTCTCCCCGCAATCTTCTTTGGACGAGGCTCCGGCAGCTTCTGAGAAACGACCCGGGTGTCGAGGACCAATCAGGTCGCGGCTCTCTCGGCGAGCCCCCAGTAACGTCAGCGGGGTCTTCCCGACGGCAGCCAACCACAGCGCTTCCTCGCTATGACGCGTCGCCGGGAGAACCAATCACTGCGCACTGGGTGGTTCAACTAAAAACCCATGGCGGTTTCACGAAAAACAACAAAAGCCTACAGCATCCATCGTACATGCCAAGGAAAACGTTACAGCGGGAAATCGAGTGAATTTTTTAAAAATGTTTTAAAGAAGCAATGATTAGCAAGCGTTCGTAGGAAAATGCAGCACCTCTTTAGTTATAGAGGAAATTATTGCACCTATGTTGGGCGATGACGCGCTTGCCTCGCTATGGAAAGACACGGACAGCGGTGGGGGAGGGGGGCGGGAAAGGAACGGACAGCGGGAGGGGGTCTGGAAAGGAACCACTCACCTGGACTTCCTCGGCCGGCGGTCGGCCGCCAAATGGCCCAAACAAACCTCGATGAGCCAAAAAAAAAAGCCCCGCCCACCGCTGCATGACGTGGCCAAAAGAGAAAAATTCTCGGGAACGCCCCCGAATCTGGTCCGGCCTTGACGGACAGATCCGGCACCCAATGACTAGCCTCCATTTATGGAGCTAGCCAATGGGAGCCGGGGGACGTGCCTGAAGTCCTTATTGTAATCAATGGATTTCGTCTACACCGAAAAGCTGCGCACTGCGCAGCCTTCGGCAGGCGAAACCCAAAAATACACCGTGTAACGGAGGCGGTTCTTGAAGGGGGTGAGGCCTCTTGCCGAGAAGTACCTAAAAGGCGTGTTAGACCCCCGCCACGACCCAAAATCTCTCCTCCAAACAAAAGAAAATAAGCTTGCTGAGGCTGGTGCCGATGTCTTGGGGTGTTTTCAAACTCTTTAATGGATGTCAGCAGTTCAAAGCCTCAGAAACCGAGCTGGAAATCCACTTTCTCCAGTGGGTTTCAGTTTGTTTTCCCTGCCACCCTGTGGCATTAGCTCCTCACTGGGTGACCGTGTGAAAGGAGCCGATATTGTGTGTCACACGGTGGCACCATGTGAGTTGCCAGGTCTTCTGCTGCACAACTTTGTTAAAAGAAATTGGCAGAGCAAAAAGCTCTCCCATAGACGAGACCTATTGGCTTCAACAATGCTTGTTCTAGAAAGCATTCTAGTTTCAGCATGATTTAAGGTGTGGTAGGCGTCTATTATTTGACCCACTGTACTGATGTTTTTCCTCAGCAATTAACACTAATCACTGTCCTTTGGTGCTAAACGGGGAGGAGGATGAGATGTGCCCTAGTGGCTGAATTGCAGTGTGTGTAGAGGCTGTGTGTACATGGTGCCCGACAACTGCCTTGTCTCTTGGGTTACTTATGGCATCTTTGTGTGGGAACGTCAAGAATGTTTTTTTAATTCATGTTATGAAACTGTCACTTCTAACAAGTGCCAATAAATACACTGATTTTTTTTTTTTTTTTTTTTTTGGAGACGTTTATTATTGGTCAAAAAGTGCAGTACATATAGCAAAGCCTACAACCCTGCGGGCCGGCTGCAAAAAAAAATCTGTGCATTGTCGAGGCAGATGTGTACAGGGGAGGGCATTATGCATAGGTCTATTTATTGTCCGGCGTGTCGTGCCACGAGTAAATTATACATAACATGCGCTTTTAGCACTCGGTCATCACTGTAAATGACGTCTCATTTTACATTTTATTTATAAGTGAACCAATAACTTTTCAACAAAAATAAACAGTACCGTGCACATCGGTACGTCCCAGTGTGCCTACGGTTTCAGTGTAGCTCCATGCACCCACGGCGCATGTGGCAGCAATGTCTCTTCAACTTGCTTATGCATGTGCTAGGAGCGCATTAGTGTAGTGAGAGAGCTGCGGCCGTCCCGTGTGGTTAGTTGTAAAGTGGGTGGTGAACAGGGTCAGTGAGCGGCGGCGTCCCACCAGTTGTCTGCTTGTTGCACGACATGTGTGGCAATCGTGTGTGTCGCCCCTGCGGCATTTCCGGTGGGTGCCACCCGCTCCCGTGTTCTGTGCCATGTATTTAGCCTGGGGTGTCTGTCTGTCGCTATGTGGTAGTGGGTATTCCCGTAGCTGGGAAAAACAGGAATGCGAAACCTTCAACATGGGAATGTGCAGAGGGGGTCAGAAGCAGGGGGGGGAAGTGTACTCGTGTGGGCTGTGTCAGGGTTGTAGTGTTGAGAGCAGCGTGCAGGCCATTACGTGGTGGAGAGCCCTCATTAGCGTGGCCGACTGTGTTCGCGGCGTATGTGCCGGGGGGTCGGTGTCGCCCTCGGGGAGGGGAGAGGGGGGGGGGGGGGGGGTGAGCGCGGTGTGCAGCCCTGTCTATGATGTTGTCGCTCGTAGAGGGCCTGCCCGTCTCGGCTGTCGCTGCGCAATTCCCCTGGCCACACCCTCTGCCTGCAGGGACCCCAGGATTTCATCCCAGATGTGTGCAATCGGGAACTGTCTCAGACCCGCTATCTCCTCCCCGCGCAGTGCCGTGCCCTCTGCTTTGGCCCAGTTAACGAAGGATGCATACCAGTGCGCGGGAGCTGGCGGTACTCTGCTTTTCCAATGCTTGGTGAGCAGGCGCTTGGCTGTGATAAGGCCTAGGTCCCAGAACCGGGCTTGTGTTTTGTTCTGTTTAGTCCTCTTATACAGCCCAAGAACGCATGCCTCCCACGTGTTGGGTAGTCCCGGGCCTGTGCTGCGTGTCAGGAGTGATGTCACCTCCCCCCAGTAGTTGGACAGTGTCGGGCAGCCCCAAAGCATATGCAGGATGTCAGCATCTAGCAGATCGCATCTGGGACATGCTGCAGTGTCCATTGCGAAGTATTTATTAATTCTGTCTGGTGATAGTTATGCCTGGTGTAGTATGTACAGCTGGATGGTGCGGAAGCGGGAGTTACGCGGGACATTCACAGGGCTGGCCATGACCAGTTTCCATTCTTTATCCGTCCAAGCTCTCCCTCGGTGGGTTGCCCACTTGTCCCTAATCTGCTGTGTGGACCTCTGGGTGTGTATGAGGAGCGCCTGTGCCAGCCAGTGCGTGATATGTGAACCTCTGCCCATGACGTGCAGGTATTGGATCAAGTGGTGGAGCGGTGGCTCCTCCTGGATATCTCCCCAGGATATCATGTACGTCCTCACCACTGACGCGTGGAGCAAGAATTGTCCTGGCGGCAGGCCTGTGCCCTCCGATAGTTCCGCAAATGGGAGCAAGGCCCCGTCCGCGTATAAGTCGCCCATCGTCTCCACCCCGGCAGCGATCCAGGGTTCCAAGCTGCGCGACGACACCATCCCATTCCTCCGGGGGGTGCCCAGCAGGGGAAGGGCGGGAGCGTAAGGTCTGACATTCTTTGTCAGCTTCAAGCCGCGGAGGAAGCATTTGCGGGCTACGGCCATTTGCAGGGGCAGAGGGCGGGTCCCTTGGTCAGTGGATGAAACAGCGCGCACACCTGCTGGTGCGTCCATTGGTAGTCTGCGTTGGCAGTGTCGTCTAGGTGCGAGTCGCTGAGCCAGTACGTAACCCATTGCAGCTGCGCTGCCAGGTAGTACAGCTCCATATTGGGAACCGCCATCCCTCCCTCCGCCGTCGGGGAATACAATTTCGCCAGGGCCACTCGTGGGCGCCCCGTGTTCCAAATTAAGCCGCGAAGCATCGACTCTAGATCGCGGAAGATCTTCGTGGGGACATACGTCGGGATATTTGCAAAGTGGTAGAGTAGTCTCGGTAGCGCAATCATTTTAGACAGAGCGATCCGGCTGGGCACATTCAAGGGCAGCGTCTTCCAGAAGTTCATCTGGGCCCTCAGTGAGGACACGGCGCGTACCAGGTTGCCTTCTAATATATCCTGCGGGTCTCTGTAAATATGCAGCCCGAGGTACTTGAATGTGGTCGGGTACCAGGTAAGTCGGGCGCCACCGAGGTGCACCTCGCATTCCTCCAGGTCCGGGCTGAAGGCGTATACTCCGGATTTGGTCCAGTTGACCCGGAGGCCCGATACCTCCTCAAAGGTCCGGAATATGTCCGACAGCATCGCAGGCACCGCGGCGAGGTCTCGCACATAGAGTAACAGGTCGTCTGCATATAGCGAGACCGTGTGCACCCCGTCTGCCAGCGGGATCCCCCAATCCCCTCCTTTGTCCCGTAGTAGGGCAGCCAGGGGTTCGATGGCCAGGGAGAAGAGAAGGGGCGACAGAGGGCAGCCTTGTCTGGTGCCCCTGCGTACCCGCACCGCCTCTGACAGCAACCTGCCCGTCCGCACGCGGACGCTAGGCCTCTGGTAAAGCAGCCCGACCATATCCATGAAGGCATCTCCTACGCCGAGTTTTCCCAACACCGCTCCCAGGTACGGCCACTCCACCGAGTCGAAGGCCTTCTCCAGGTCCAAGACGAGGCATCCCGACCTCGGCCAGTGTGTTGTGGCCGCCTCCTGGACTCTGAAGAGGCGACGCAGGTTACGGGAGGTGCTCCTAGCTGGCATGAACCCGTTCTGGTCTGCGTGAACCAGGGTCGGGACCTCCAGGGTCAGGCGGCGGGCCAGCAGGGAGGTGAATATTTTGTAATCCGTGTTTAACATGGCTAAAGGCCTGTATGACCCCATATTCGTGCCGTCCCTGCCTGGCTTCAGCAGTGAAACCAGGTTCGCCTCGTTTAGTGAATTTGGGAGCGCCGAGTCTTCGATCGCATGGGTATAGAGCTTGAGCATCTCCCGGATCAATACGTCCGAGCAAGCCTTAAAGAACTCAGCAGGCAGGCCATCGGGGCCAGGAGACTTGCCGTAAGACAATGCGAAGATAGCCTCTCGCATTTCCTCTTGGGTGAATGGTCCCCCAAGATCCTCCTGCTGCGCATCCGTCAGGGAGGGCAGTTGGACACCTGCGAGGAAATCCGCGACTGTGACTGCGGAAACCCTCATCTGTGACCTGTACAGGGTCTGATAGTGTCCCACAAACGCCTGGTGTATCTTGCTCTGCGTGTATACTATCTCCCCTCCAGTTGTCCTAATAGCGGACACCGGTTCCGTGCGGGATTCCTGTTTGACCAGCCACGCCAGCAGTCTCCCCGGTTTGTCGCCGTGTTGGTGCACCCGCGCGGAGTGGGCCGCAAAATTAACGTGTCTCAGCCTTTCTAGTAGTGTCGTATGTTCCTCGCGGGCCTCCCGCAGCCTGTCGTCCGTGCCGGCCACTGCTTCCCGCTCCCAACGGAGCAAGTCCGCCTCCACCTTGCTCAGATCCGCCTCTAATTTCTTCTGTATGCTCCCTTGTGTGCCCAGGCAGTGACCACGTATCACCACCTTAAAGGCGTCCCATTCCACACTTGGAGAGGACGCGGTGCCTGAGTTGTCGGTGAAGTACTGTGCCACTCGGGCCTGGAGGGCGTCTCTGAAGGGGGCGTCCAGTAGCAGAGCGGGCTGCAACCGCCACGTGGGTATGGGCGGGTGTGGGCGTTCCCAAGCTATCGCCAACGTGTGTGGGTTATGGTCTGAGTGTGTCCGGCCGAGGTAATGTGTCTCAGTGATGTGTGGGAGCGTTTCTGCTGTCACCATGAATCTGTCCAGGCGGACATGTAGCGCGTGTGCCCCCGAGTAATATGAGTATACCCTGGTGTCTGGGTGGTGTGCGCGCCACGCGTCTCTGAGGTCCCACTGCATTGCCCACCCTGTGAAAGCCTTCGTTGCCCCCAAGGACGTGGCGTCTGGTCTGGGCGGGGTCGAGCGGTCCAGTAAAGGGTCTAGCACTGCGTTGTAGTCACCTCCCAGTACCCAGGGGACTCCATGCCAGGGCGCTAATTTTCCCGAGAGGTGTGTCAGGAAGCTTCCCTGGTCTGTGTTTGGAGAGTACACGGACGCCAGGACCACTGGCTGCCCGTCCAACCGACCCCTCACCAGCACATATCTCCCCCCATGTCTGTTATCACTTCTGTCATTGTGAAAGGGGTACCCGGCCTAACCCAAAGTAGTGTCCCACGAGCAAACGAGGAGTATTCTGTGGCGTACAGTTGACCCCTCCATCTGCGTCTTAGTGCAACCACCTCCGCCCCGCATAGATGTGTCTCTTGTAAGAGTGCGATCTGTACCTGCTGCCGCTTCAGGTATGAGTATATTTGGTATCTGCGCGCGGGTGTGTGCATGCCCCTGATATTCCAAGTGCATATTTTAATCGAAGTCATGTTAGTGGTGCGTACCTCTCCCCACCTTTCGCACTGACAGCAGCTCCGCTAGGGGCTCTCCCATTGTCAATCTCAACATGCCCATCTCCGCCCCCCGTAGTACACTTAGCATCGTCCTGGTAGACATTGGGTAGGGGAAAAACATTAGATAACAGTAACCAACTGTGGGTGTGACCCACTAAAATACCAAAGGGGCAGTGGCGAAACGGGCCACCGTCCATAATCTCAAGTGAGAGGGACAACAGTTCCAGTCTAAGGGGCAGTGCGCATAAGCACGGTTGAGGCCAAGAGGAAGTTAAGGTTGTTAAAGGGATTCTAGTTCCATCCCCGAGCCTCTAGTTGCAAGTCTTTTACCGGGCTCTAGCCGTACCTGCCGACGGCCAAGGACTGGTACGGGTCCGGGGGCAACCCCGCCAACCCCAACCCCACCAATCGCCAGTTCCACTCATGCAGTACTCACTGTTCCTGTGGTCCACTGTCCGTTCGGTAGGCATGGGGGGGAGGGGCACTCCCCCTGTCATACCTGGCGTCTGTTGTGTCGCAGCGTCTCAATGGCCTTTCGCCTCTCCCCCCTCGCCTGTGCGGCCATGGTGCATACTTCTCTAGTGGAGTCAGTGGACCAGATCAGAGGTTTGTGGCGTGACCACCGGCAAGTCTACAGAGATCTGCGAGTTTGGAATCCCGTAGATGGCTTCATCATCGTCGCTGGGCGCTGTCTGTTGTCCGTCCTCGGGGTGCGAGTCCTGGGAGAGCGGGTTGCTGAGCTGGGAGACTTTCCGCAGTGCGTCACGCTGTTCCTGGAGCATCTGTTCCAGCGGGGGAGAGTGTCGCGATCCTTCATCCGCTCGCTGGGACTGTTGGGCTCCACGTCTCCGGCGGTTACGTGGGCCTCGCCTCCTGGGCCTCGCCTCGCCCCCACGAGTGTGCTTGGGCGCCGAGTCCGTGCCTCCGTCCAGCCACTCGCTGACCTCCCCGGGTGTCCCGAAGAAGTAGGTGTTGTCTCCCGCTACCACTCTCAGCTTCGCATGGAAGAGTAGGGAGTATTTGAGGCCTGCAGTGCGTAGCCTCCTCTTAACTTCCAGGAAGTCGTGCCTCTGGCGTTGCACCTGGATGGTGTAGTCGGGGAAAAACATAATGGACGCATTGTCAATGCGTATTTCACCCATGCGCCTCGTTTCCCGCAGAACCGCATCCCGGTCCCTGTAGTTCAGTATCCTGAAGAGCAGTGGTCGTGGGTTGGCGCCCGTCGTGTAGGGCCTGGTCGGCACTCGGTGCGCGCGTTCCACGACAAAGTGAGGCGATAGCGTGCCCTCGGGCAACAGGGTCCGCAGCCATTCTTCCACATGCTGCGCTGGGTGGTTCCCCTCCCATTTTTCCGGGACGCCTACGAGTCTAATGTTATTTCGTCTCGCCCTCCCTTCCGCATCCTCAGCCCTGTCTTCCAGGAACTCTACTCTATTCAGGAGGTCCTGTACCTGCTTGTCCGTTTGGGTGACTTTGGGTTCGATCTCTTTCACCTCGCCCTCCAGGGCCTTGGTTCGGTCGGACAGCTTCCTGTGGTCGTCCCGCAGGAGGGTCAGGTCCACAGCCACGCCGTCTATCTTGGACTCCAGGGACGTTCTGGTTTGCTGGAGCGATTGCTCCATTCGCTCTACGGCCGCCAGCACGCTGTCTAGTCTCGTGGCCAAGTGCTCGGCAGCCATTTTGTCGAGTTGCTTGCTCGTTTTCCCTTTCGGCGGTGCCCCACCAGTCCCGGTGCGGGTCCGCACCCCACCTGACATGTGCGGGGGTGTACGTCCAGCAAAGTCTTTTTCTCCGCCCCTCAGGTGGCACCACCGAGTTCACCCTCTGCCGGTGCCAAGGGTCCGTTGGTCCGGGGTTCCCCCTTCAACCGTGGTAGGCGTCGTCGTAGGGAGAGCTGTGGGGGTCCAGTGGGTCACCTCCTCTCCGCAGTCCAGCTGCGCCACGCAGCCCGTAGCGTATCAATCACCCCAAGGGTCCGGGTGTCTCGTGTGTGGCCGGCGGCGTCCGCACGTCCCTTTCCCCTCTTCACAGGTGTCTTTGCATGTGGGGGGGAGGGGGGGTCTGCTGGCGCCCCTCCAGGTGCCCTCACCGTCAGTAGTTGCAATGCGTGGGTAAGGCGTGTGTGGTTCCGCCTCCCCGGTCCCACTGTGCCCGGCCACAGGTCCGTGACTCTCCGGGCAGCGCCTGATGCCGTGTTGTGCCCTAGGGCCCGCCTGACTCTCCCTCTTCTCGCCGGGTCAGTTCGTGCACCCCAGGCGCCACAGACAATCGCTTCTGAGCTGTGGCGTAGGCGTAGTCGTTCACTGGGTGGGGCAGGGGGGTAGGGCCGGGTCTCCGCTGGACCCTCAGTGTATGCCCCCAGTGCGGCAGTGTTTCGCTGGCAGCCCCCGGGGAGCGCGAGTCAAGCGTGGCGGCAAGTTGTGGGCGGCCTCTCGATCCCGGTCCCCTCGCGGCGGCCCTCTTGCCTGTGTCTCCCCAGGTAGTGCCCGGTGGCTTGCGATGTCCCAGGGGCCCCCCGACTCGCCCTGTCCTCACCGGGTCTGTTCGCGCCCCCGGGTGTCCTCAGGCGCATCGGCAACAGTCTCGCTGGGGCTGCGATGCGGGCGATGTGTCTCCGCTGTCCGTTGGTCACTGGGCAGGTCAGCGGCGGCTGGGCTGGGTCACCGCCGGACCCTCAGCGTCGTCCCTCGTTGCGGTGGCCGTCCCGTTGCTGCCCTCGGGGGTGTGTGGGCCGGGGCCTGTATGCTAGGCCCAAGCCCCGGTCATTCGTGGTTGCTCTGCCGACCGGGAGGTCTCCGGGTCCGCAGGAGAGTCACAGGATAGGCCGGGGTCTGACCCGACGGGGCCTCAGAGCAAAAGTCGGCCAGATCGCCGAGATGACCTTCACGTTTGTCCGCCTGCAGTTTCCGGCGGCCTCGGTTCAATGTGGCGGATAATCGGCTCGGGGGAAGGGGAGCTATTCACGGAGCTCTACCCGAGCACGTCCTCCGCCATTGCGTGCTTAGCCACGCCCTCGTGCCAATAAATACACTGATACAACCTAATATACTAAACTGAAACGGGTTGACTTGTTAAAGGAATACACTTTTAAAGCTCTTTATCATATTTTCCAGGGTTTTTGTTGCATCGTTTGCGTTCCAAATATGTTGATGGCTCGAGTTGTGCTCTGGCTCTTAGAGCCAAGTCAGAGCCCTGGCCCGGCTCTCCCCGTGTGCTCTCATTATTCATCTGCGGACTTGTACTAATAAGTACTGGCGCGTACATGGCATGTACCGAACTGGCCTGTCGTGTCCATAGCAGAGCGGAATGGATGATTCACACTGATGAATGCCTGGAGAGGCTCTAGCTGTTATGGGGGAGGGTGGAGTGGGAGGGGGGAAGAGAAGCTGTACTCGCCGTTGGATGAGGAGCACACGAAATGTAGACATGAAGTAGCAGGTATCATTTGTGGTTAAATGTCGTCTATCACAATCATAAAGAGCTTCCGGGTCAAGCTGTGCTGAGTGTAGGTGTGCAAAACTCTGAGGTGACTGAACTGTATTGAGTTTTCATCCATTATCGCCGAATGTAGCATCATTGGTGTGTTGTGATGTCACAACTAATGGATAAAGGACTGTATCGCATGATGATATGATGGTATTGTGTTCGTGTGGCTGCGCCTTCTCTTTTGCTTCTAAGCGCCCGCTGATTGACAAGGAGGTCGCACAATCACTCAGCGAGCAGGATACCGGTGAAAGGTACTCACCCCTCACATCCTGAACACCGGCAGTCTCGAGCTTACCAACATGACGAGATGACGTATCAGTCAGTCAATACGTATCAGGACTTCGTGCACCACACCAAACTATTCCAATAGAAGTTGTTTCCTACAAACGCACACCTTGAAACCATAGCTGCAGCCACCTGCAGTCACTCCTGACAGGGCCTCCCTGGTTACAGTGACGCGTTGTAAAAGCCCTAAATAACATAATAAAGGAAATAACATAGCACCTACTCTGTAGGTACTAAGACACAATTCAATTTGTGAAGCACCTTACATAAATGACTGTGTAATATCATTATGGGGTGCTCCCGAAGCAGAGGGCTTGGGCGAGGTCACCCCGGCTTCAAGCAGCGATTATTCCATTAAGTCCAGACCGCAGGCCCATCTGCGCCATCAGGCCTGGGTGTGTGATTCCATGGCTGTCTGCGGGGGCGGGGGAGGGGCTGCATTAGCACTCGGTGTGTGGTTCCATGAGGGGAGCTTCCAGGTCACTTGTCTGCATTACAGTAATGGCTGCTGAGCCTGGCTGGGTGTGTTGTTAGCTGAGACCCTCCCTTCCCCCCCAAACACAACTTACAATACAATATCAGGCCCGGGAGTTCTTGGGCCTGGGGTGTCTTCCCTGCACGGTGCACTAGTGCCATTACTATGTCCCATTCGTTCTGTCTTATTTTGTATTTCCCGCCTCGTTTCTTTCATTCTGTACCTGTGTCTAGCAATCTAATGCTCTCTCTTCTCTTTATCTCTCTCTCCCTCTTCCTTCTTATTGCTCCCTATTGCTCCCTCACTATTTCTCAGTCTCTTTCTCTCTCATCCTGTCCATCCTGTCGTGTCTGGCTCGGGCGCTCTAGTTATTGCGCCTTCTCTCTCTTTCGCCCCTCTCAGCCTCTTTGCATCTATCTTTGGATCCCTCTCTTCTCCATCACTCATCTTCTCTCTCTGCCACGGTCCCCACCTAACTTGCTCTAGTTCCCTCTTCCGCCCTCCTTCTTTCATGCCTCTCCGGTCACCTCTGGCCCTCTCCCTCCTGTATCTTGCTATTTGTTTCTCTCCTCTCCCGTCTCCCTAATTAACTCTCGCTCTGTTTGTCTCTCTTATTCTGTCCCGTCTTGTTATTATTCCGTTCTCCCTCTTTCTTTGCTGTCTCCAGAGTTCCCCTTCATTTTAGTCTCCCTTGTCCCTCTCGCTGGTATTGTTCCCTAATTCTCTCCCGTTCTCTGCCTGTCTTGTGTGTCGTTTCCTTCTGTTTGTTTGAATCCAGCTCTCTGCCTTTCTGACTCTCTCGCTCTGCCTGTCGCAGCCCCTGCTCCCGTTTCTGTTTTCCTGTCTCTCGGAGCTGTCACCGAGTCCCCCCGCAGCCTTCATTCATTCACTCTGCTTTCTGCTTCTTTCAATGACATCATTCCAGTTTCTCTCTTTGTTCACCCCCCAACCCTCGCCCGTGGCCCCTCCCTTCCCGAGCAATGGACCTAGATGACTTTGAGAGGGTTGAGCCCTGGGGGAGCCTCATCCTATTAGAGGGGGGGGGGGGGGTTGGGAGGTGGACAGGAGTCTGGTCGGGGATGGGCGAGGCTCGTGCTGTCTGAGGGGAAGCAGGGGCGCGCGGGACTGGTGCCATCATCTCCGCCTTGATTTATCCAAATGTGGCGCCGGAGCCGCAGGTGTGATTTCGTTAATTACACAGAGTTTATCTTCCAAACCCGCACAGGGGGTGTGGGGACGGAAGTGGGGAACGAGAGCGAGATGGGGCAATGTTATCGGAGGGGAAGAAAATCTGTCAGTGGAACTAGGAAGGGGACCAGGGATGGATTTTGGAAAGGGAAGGAAGAGATGGGCGGGAAAGGAGAAAGGCGGGGGGAGGAGGAGGAAGGGGGCGGCGATGGGAAAGAGCGAAAGTCGGGCTGGTGATGTGATGATACGTGGGAGAGATGAGAAGGGCTAAAGCCTAGCAGAGAGATATTTGGGGGATGATTCAGAAGGAGGATGGGTCACTGGCCCTGTATGGAGGCAGAAAGGTATGCAGAAATAGGTAGAAGGAGACGTGGAAGGTGGGAGAGACAGTGCGGCGAGGAAGGAAGGGTATTGGGAGAATAGGGTGGAATTCATTTGGAGTGCATGGTGTCAAAGTGAAACAAGCACCTACGAGGACACGGGGGGGCGGGAGAGGACACGAACGGCGGGAGGGAGGCGGGAAACGTGCACAGGACAGCGAGGGGAGAGGGGACGGCGGGAGGAGGGACACGGAGGAAGGCAGGACAGCAGCAAGCACGGCCCGGCCGGACCAGATTCGGGGGCGTTCCCGGCTTTTGGCTGACGTAGCATGACGTAGCCAAAAGCCAAAAATTCTCGAGAACGTCCCCGAATCTGGTCCGGCCATGACGGACGCCTCTCTGTTCCAATGGCTAGCCTCCATTTATGGAGCTAGCCAATGAAACAGAGGGCGGATTCCAGAGCCACATACTGTAACTCAATAGATTTCTCCTGCGCAAAAGCTGCTTGCGCAGCTTTTTGCAGCCGAAACCTAAAAAGAGCTACATTCAGTGGGCTACAATACGAATATAAAATTTACATATAGAAATATATTAAGAACAGGTTAAAAACACTAATTGTCACTGGATATTCGCTGTAGCATCAATGTGAATGTTTAACAAAAATTTAGCAGAATCGTAAAATCTTAAAAACTCACAAAAAGAAGTAGGAAAAGTTTATAAAATATGGGTAAAGGAAGACCAGTTCCGGTATCTTACTGCTCACAGCTACTGCTTGCAGATCCTCCTTGCAGCCAGAGCAGGAGGTAAAGCTCACCAATGTTTAAATGGGTGGGCACAAATTAGTTAGATATTCTTAAAGTCTCACCACCAACTCCGTACCAAACTTTCACCTGCTGGCACCACTCTATCCCATGCTCGTCACCATTATCAGAAAAGTAAGATGTCTTCTCAAGGTAAGTAATTGGAATGTATGTTTATTCAATACAATTAATCTGGGTAAGAAGTGGCACCAGCGTGAAGCACAATCTCATGCCATTGGCAACTCTTCCCCCCCAACCGTCACCCCAAGAACCCAGCAGGTTCTACATTCTATCTCTACACATTCCACGTTCCTTTTCTAGTCGCAATACCACTGCCTCGCCCTACGGGTGCCACACACACCCCATTCCAACGCTGCCACTTCTACCAATCTTAGCCCATGGTTGCCACTTGATTCTATGTGTAACACCTCTACCGACTCATCCAATGTCTGCCACTTTCACCCTCTCACCAACAGCAGTGACCTCTACCCTCTCATCCTATGCCTACCACCTCCACAACCCAAGGCTTCCACCTCTACCCATCTTACATCATATCCACCACTTCTACCTCTTTTCAATCTCGTTAAACCATAGCTGCCTCCTCCAACCCCCAACCCAAACCACACCTGCCATCTCTAACCAGCAGACCCAATGGAAGCCCTCTCTAACCTAGTCACAGTTGTCAACTTGACAACCCTCACCCAAGGCTGCTATCCCTACGACCCTCATCTAACTGCCAGCCCTACACCCGCTGGCAGTCCCTACCCACAGCTCCCACAGGAGCATGTGTGATGTGCTAACTCACACCAGTTTTAATCTTTGAATTTTGGGATTTTCAGTCATGTTATATAATGGCATAAAAAAAGACTACAAGTCCCAAAATGAACATGAAGAAACTGGACAGCAGCAGCACATCACGCATGGATATAGGAAGCTTGGCAGCTACGATTGCCCACTCCCTCGTGACTGCCCCCAATACTTCCAAAGCTCTCAAGATACCTCAGCGCATGAGTAACTCATCTGTTAAGTGCAGGTTTATGATTTGCATTGCGAGTCTTGTAGTCCTATCTGGGAGAAACAGGACGAGAAGTCCTAGAACGCAGAAGACCTAGAAGGCAAAACCAGCATTTGCAATGCAATCGGTCTCGCCTATGGGACCTTAGATGTATTTAGCTGTGCAGCACATTAGCCTGGGTGATGAAACATCTACTGTTCTTTAACATGGAAGGAAAAAAAGCACCCAACAGCGTGAAATGCCAGGTATGGGAACACTTGGAGAGAAATATTGCCTTTCAGTGGGAAATGGTATAGTCCAAAGCTCTCTTTTTAATATAAAATCAGGGCCTTTGGTGGTCATATTACTGAAAATACAAGATTTGAAAAAAATATTTTTGGCTACGGGTGCTTGTGGAAGACAATTTCTATGGAATGGAATCTAGAGAATGCTCAAGTGATTCTGGTATTTTACTGACCTCAACTGGTCGTTTTCTATCAAGAAAGTTAAGTAGAGTCAGTTGCAAGAAAAATAAAAAAATAAAGTCTCTCATCAGAAATAATTCTGGTATTTTACTGACCTCTGTTGGTCGTTTTCTATCAAGAAAGTTGAATAGAGGCAGTTGCTAGAAAAAAAAAAAAGAAATTCCGCCAGCAGGAAGCAATTTTGGTATTTTACTGACCTCTGCTTGTTGTTTTCCATCAAGACAGTTAAAAGAGGCAGCTGAACAAAAAAAAAGTCCCTAAGCGGAAGCAGACAAGTCCTAGGGCTGATCTCCAGAGCCCACAAAGTCCATCTAAGTCAGGCGCGCAACACCCATTGGCCTCAAAGGGCTTCACCCCTCCCCCCTCCTCTTGTCGTGTGTGGCAGGCGGGATGAGACACTTCCCGGGCCCGCTCACAGCCGCACCCGAGCACTTCACAGGTCTTTAAAAGACCTTGTGCATGTTAATGGGGCGTTGTTGCTGTTTCACCCCTTCTAAGAGCCCCTGCAGCTCGACTCTGCAGATTGCCTAAAGATTCAGCCCCCCCCAAATTTTTTCCTAGCCCCCCCCCCCCGAAATTTGATTCTAGTTGCGCCTTCGATCTAAGTATATAATAAGTATATACTAAAGTATATACACAAGAGGTCTTGAATGCTTGACCTAAATATAATATAAAATCTGGAATGGACCAACTTCTTACGCATGAACCTGGGAAACTTGAGAGCTCTGCACTTCATGGCTACTCCATGCCCATCTGCTTTCAACTGTGTCTACACGCAATACAGTAATTTCCTCACAAACCCACCCATGCCCCTACCTAGCTGCCTTCATTCTAACTCAAAAGCACTTCCCAATTCCCCTCTCTCGAGAACTGTCCCTCAGCACCTCATAATCACTCCTACCCAAAATATTTATTTTTATATATATTTTATTATTTTCTTTTTTTTTTTTTTACACAATTGCGGTTCGAGCTGGAGCGCTCTACAGCGGGTGCGTGCGAGGGACCAACCACAGGTCCGCAAATCTTTTTTCTGCAAAACAAAACGCTGCACTCAGGAATTGTGATTAAGCTGGGTTGTTTATTCAGCAAACTCCACCACCATCAGCCTGTCACACCGACGCGTTTCGGGCACACGCCCTTTCTCATGGTAGGTGGCACTACTTTTTTACTGGTTTATAAAGGCTATGCATCATTACCCGTCCCATTTCATTCTGGGATTGGTAGTTTAAATATATTTTCATCACAAAGTCACCACTTTTATGACAAGTATGACAGTATATGTGATTCAATGACACTATTGCTATAATGCAACTGCGCTGATTAAGACACACAATTAGCTGTCTATCATTGTAGGTATAGTACCATATTTTAACCATTTGTACATTATGTATGTCACAACAGTTGCATCAAACTGGCAAAAATCCATGCAGGTGATGGAAAAGGAGAACAACGTTCAGAAGAAGCAGAAGTGACAAGCCCCACAAACGAATCTGAACCTGAGTTAACGATTGAGTTAATACCACACTTTAAAAGTGCTATATGATTTTGCTTTGCAGAAAAAAAAGAAAAAAATATATATATATACACATATACATATATATATTGCAGTTTTATATAACTCGAACTTAACCCTAAGATATCAGAGCGTTTAACAGACAAGCACATTATTTTTAGGCAGAGGGGATTACATGATTTGCACAGAATAACAATGTTTAGACCTGCCGCCAGAACGTAAACTGGTTCGTTCCCCATCTTAATAGTTGGCCGGCCCAGCCGTTAAGCCACAGCCTCTAGCACTCTCTATCTTTACATCATTAATCTCGTGCCCCTCACCCCTCCGGTGGCTCCCTCCATTGTCTCGGGATCAGCAGGCTGCGCACTGAGATCTCCAGACGGCTCCATCACGAACAGTATCTTCTAGGTGACGTCACGCCGCCACTCCCACCTTGAAAAGGAGCTTGGGCAGGCAGCGGAAGAGGAGAATAGAACACCGAAAAGAACACTAAATAGAAATCTTCCGTTGCTGAGAACAATTGATACCTCAGAGACATTTTAGTATGTTAAAAAAGTGACATTTTCAGTATTTTATAAAAACATAATTAGTTTAAAATATAATACAACCCAGCAAACACATTTTTACTCCTATGAGTGGGGCTTTACCATTGTTTACCAGGTTTTTCAACATACCCTATATTTGTTTTGTTTTTGCTTTGAGAGGTCACTAGCTTAGGTGCCGGCTCCTTCCCAAGATGTCCGCCAGTACGCAAAGATCGTATTCTCCCAGAGTTTGAGACCAGTCAATGTCCAAAGCGACCCAAGCAGAAGCCCAAATTCAACCCAACTCCGAGCAGTATCAACCCAAAAACCAGCCCAAAGATGAAACGCTCACATTTTACAAAATAGCCTTCATATAACATATTATAAAATTAATTCTAAAGTGTATTTCATCAACGTATAGTATGAGCAGGAACACTTGGCAACAATAGGCTTCTGCAATCATGCTTATATTCTATTTTGGCATGCCGCAGCGGCCGGGCGCGAGTTTTGCTGCAGCTGCAATAAAGTTGGCGGCAGCGCAGCTATCTCAGCCCCCAGGCCAGCACATGTAAACGTAATTTTCTGCACAGTGTGCAGTACTAGTGCTGCAGTCGCACACTCTGCCAGAGAAGTTTACGGTTGTTCACCAAGAAGTGCTTGTGTCAGTATGTCGGTGCCGGTGGTGTGAGGAGCTATAAAGGCGTGAACCTGCCTTTTAGTGCAGTGATGCGGACCACCTCAATAACTATGGAAGCCTTACCCCTTATGCGTGATACTTGGCAGGGCCACTTAGAAAGAATCCTTTGTTATGCAGGTGCCACGAAGAAGCTAATCAGAAGATACGAACAATTCACCTAGGTCCGTAACTTATTCTTCGCGGACTCGTCGCGACTCTTAACTATAGGGTTCCAGTTCATATCATAACGTGTAGCTCCCACCCAGGGACATCTCAAGGATTTTGGGGGCCCTGGGCCAAATGTATTTTGGGGACCCCTGTTCCGAACAGCTTTGAATTTATGATCAAATTCCAGCTCACATAAAAAATAAATTAAAGAGAAATGTTTTTCAAACAACCTGTTTAAGAATTATTAAAGGTTATCAGGGCAAGGCTATGCAGGACAGAGCTGGCTCTATCACCCCCCCCTCCCCCCCCCCCCCCCCGAAAGGGGCAAATCCTTCGCATCTACTTTTGTGTCCTTGACTAGTTTTAAAACAATCATCTTTTGTTCTGCACATGCCTTGTCTGCCTCTGCCATCTAGTGGTAGGCTTCGGTTTACTTTTTGTACAACCTAATACAAACGAAGGCAGTAATCGGACGGAGGAACTTCGAAAGACCCCCTTAATCAATGAGGTTCCCAAAGGTATTTTGGGTATTTTAACAGAATATTTTGGAGCCCTTATTGGAAACAAACTTGAGTTTATGTGCAGTTTTTCAGATGAGGGACATCCGTCAAAGTTTGATAAATGTCCAGTCCTTATCTTTTAGACTGCATAATCCTTAATACACTCTAAATGGGACAGATAGGGTATTGTAAAATACATTAAAAAGTAGAAAAAAGAAAACATGCTACTGCCTAAACATGGTGGGCATGTGCTTGGAAGAACAAACACAATTAAACATAACAGTGGGTAACAGTCCAGTAGTGGTATTGTACATTGCTTTAGTTGTTTTAAAGCGCTAGCTTGACTTCCATGGTTTGAACCAAGGTGTTGGCCTTGCTGGAAAGGAAAAACAATAATATACAATGGGTAATACTTTTCCACGATGGTCACTTGGTTTAGAGGTAGTAGTCTTGCGGGATGTGACATGCTACAGATGATATAAACTGCAGGCAATCAGCATATTAGCACTGTCTAGGGAGATGTTGTAACATCTCAAATAAAAGGACGATAAGAAAAGAAATTAAAAGGGATCATGGAAAATTAAAGGAGTGGAGTAGATGCACACATGTAATCAGACAAATGCAGTTACTCACATGGCAATATAGTGAATAGCTGAAATGGACTGGCCCATTGCCCCATGTTGTGTGCAGCTAAGTATGAAAGCAAAAATCTTCAGCCATTGCCTCTGTTGCTCTGTGAGTGATGGCATTTATCTCCTCAAGTTCACACTTGCCTGAAAATGGGTGTGTTTCAAATCTAGGGTGGCCTGGCCAGTTATTTTGTTTTTTATTTTCCCATTCTATGGGTTCACTTTTACTTCACACATAAACACACACACACACACACACACACATATGTGTGTGTGTTTATATATTCTCGGAAAGGATTGTTACAGTGGTAATATTCTATCCATAGGATTTGTCAAAGAGGGCAATCAACACCAGTATCCTTGCCTGCAAAGATAATCTGTAAGATTTCTTATAAAATCAATACATGTCTTCAGGCTTTAAACCAGTACAATACAAATCCACCCTGAAAGGCCTATTTTCTTTAGCATATGCATTTCATAATAAATGAGACCTTCTGCCTTTGTTGTAATTTTTGATTATAAACAAATCAGACTTATGACATCCAAATGAACTTTTCCCAGTGAACCAATCATATTTCCTGTAGCCTTCATCAGTGACTTGACACCATGAAAAAGTCAGACCTACTGTATTGAGAATATGCTTCACCCAAAGGCAACCATCCTGTACTCAAAAATATTACAAATATGCACACAATTATAGTCTGAAAAAAATTACAGTCCCTCTCAAAAAGTGTCTAAACTGTATTATCCAAGTAAAAAAAATTCTGTCTGCCATCGGGGTTTATCTGGGAGCAGAGGAGATGTTGGGGTGGATGGGCAACACCAAAATACTTGTCTAATATGGTGGTAGTCTGTAGAACTGCCTACAGCGTTTAGGAGAGTTATAACAATCCATCACCAAAGTCCTATTTCCTTTAATACACATTTCACAAAACTAGGTCAGGCCTGCTTGATTTATCATAACTGTTCATAATAAACAAATAGACTCTGACGCGCTTTCTGATACCGCCATTCTACATTTTCCTATCTGACATTGGAGTCAGTTACCTGCCAGCAGTTGCACCGCGAGGGAAACGCCACCCGGCACCTCGCTAACGCCGTGAGGGAAACGGCCAACGGTGTCTCCTTCCAGGGACCGGACCACATTTCCCAGAAGGCCAAGCCCAGGCGCCCGCTATCAGCGTCATCAGGCGGCGCCAGGGCTTCTCAAAAGACCAGCCGGTGCCCCGCAGCGCGGGACGCGCTTTCTGATACCGCCATTCTACATTTTCCTATCTGACATTGGAGTCAGTTACCTGCCAGCAGTTGCACCGCGAGGGAAACGCCACCCGGCACCTCGCTAACGCCGTGAGGGAAACGGCCAACGGTGTCTCCTTCCAGGGACCGGACCACATTTCCCAGAAGGCCAAGCCCAGGCGCCCGCTATCAGCGTCATCAGGCGGCGCCAGGGCTTCTCAAAAGACCAGCCGGTGCCCCGCAGCGCGGGACGCGCTTTCTGATACCGCCATTCTACATTTTCCTATCTGACATTGGAGTCAGTTACCTGCCAGCAGTTGCACCGCGAGGGAAACGCCACCCGGCACCTCGCTAACGCCGTGAGGGAAACGGCCAACGGTGTCTCCTTCCAGGGACCGGACCACATTTCCCAGAAGGCCAAGCCCAGGCGCCCGCTATCAGCGTCATCAGGCGGCGCCAGGGCTTCTCAAAAGACCAGCCGGTGCCCCGCAGCGCGGGACGCGCTTTCTGATACCGCCATTCTACATTTTCCTATCTGACATTGGAGTCAGTTACCTGCCAGCAGTTGCACCGCGAGGGAAACGCCACCCGGCACCTCGCTAACGCCGTGAGGGAAACGGCCAACGGTGTCTCCTTCCAGGGACCGGACCACATTTCCCAGAAGGCCAAGCCCAGGCGCCCGCTATCAGCGTCATCAGGCGGCGCCAGGGCTTCTCAAAAGACCAGCCGGTGCCCCGCAGCGCGGGACGCGCGCGGGCGTTCGCCGGGCGAAGCCCGGGCCAAGGGCGGGCCCGTTTCAGCCCGTTACAGACTGTGCAGGACTGGACTGGGCCACGGTATTGTCATTTCCATTTACAGTTATATATCACTTACTCTAGTGTTACACTGCTGTATATTCCCACTATATTAGCCTGAAGCTTTGTAGCACTCGAACCCTTTTAACAATGAATAAACGGACTAGAAGTAAAAAGACCTCTAGCCTAACTGACATCACCGGCCCACTAGACCTATTCATCACTAAGACGCATGAGGTCATCGATAATAGTATACAGATATTACAACGTAGGGTATCCCATGAGTTGGAGGTTGCAAGAAGGTCGTCCATGGGGCCTCTGGCATCTGCTCAAACTCCTCTAAAGGGTCCAACTGCCCCCCTGCTCAAGCAGGTAGAGAATACGAATGTAGTAATTCATACTGTCCCAAATAGCGTTGATTTATCCGCTACCCAACTCTCCCTGGGGTCCAATTCCTGTGAGGATTTGGAAATTACACCAGACCTACAATTCTCCCAAGACGAACAGGACAGCGCAGATATTGTAGATCTCGACCCCACGGGCAATCGGGAGGGTGCCATAGCAAAGAGGTCAAACACAAACACGGTCAAAGCCCCACATGAGATAGCATCAGCTGTGCAAAACACAAAGATCTCTCTTAAACCTACCACTGATATCATTCTATCAGGGCAACTAACCTCCATTAACAACGGCGCTGATTGCACAGTGACAACTCATGACCCCTGCCCAAGAGAGCTGTTAGGGACACAAACATCGGGTGTCGACATCCAGAAACCATGCTCTGCATGCATAACACTACACGACTTTATCACAAATAGCATGGGGCGATTGCTAAAACATCACTTGCAACCCCTAGAGAAGAGCATCATGACTATAGAGAAACAACTCGCCAAATTAAATGCCCCAGCATTTAAGCAAAACACACTGGGTACACTTGCTAAGGGCCCTGGGACTGTAAATAACACAAACACCCAGGTTCAACGTCCAACTCCACCAGCCATTCAGCCCAAGCCCCATCTGCCCAAAAAAGCTGTTAACCCAGAAACCCAAAAAATTGACAGGCAAAACACACAAACTACCTCAAACCCCGTTACAACAGAAGGGTCGGTAAAACGGAAAGGCCCTACTGAGAACCCGCAAAAAACTCCAGCTCCTGCGGAGTCCATCAGCCAAATAGCAAAACAAAAGGATACCCTACCACCATCCCAAAAAACCCAACCACCTCAACCACAAGCTAATGAGAGGAAGGCCCCAAGGTATAGACGTCCGATACATCTCCCGCCTGAGGCGACCCCGTATACTGTTATACTTACAGGGGTTACAGAGCTGGCTGATGGTACGGATGAACCCCCCTGGTCCCTGCGAAACAAGGTACTACAGTGGCTAAGCCAAAACAGACCTCTTCACCCTTACAATCATGGCAGAATTGTATCCATGAGGAGAGTGTTCTGGATTGGTGAAACCAAAAAAACTCTAAAGGGCGATTGTATCGTACTAAACTGTGAGGACCCTGACACAGCCGATTATATCTCCTCATGGCCAGCTCTGGAAAAAAGGGGGGGCGTTGATGTACAACGTCTTTCCTTTTTTTACCCCCCTTTAAACATCCCTGATTATGGTGATCCAAACAGTTGGGAGGAAGCACAGGATTGGACTTGGACACAGGTGGGGCATTATAATGGAAATAGAAACAGGAACAGGAACAGCAAAAACCACTGGAATGGAGGGTGGGACAATCATCCCTGGCCAATGAGAAGAGAGAACGTATACCCTGATTACTGGAGGGGGGTCCCTATGAGGAATAGGTATGATTGCTTGGACATGGTCGATTGACCAACAATGATAACAAACCCTAAAACTACAAGTCTAGGCACTCCTGTAGAAACCCCAAACAGTGAAGACCAGCTTGTCACTGTTAAAGGACCATCAGAGGGGCACATGCCTGATCCTCTTCTATGGAATACACCTCTTACCCCCACAACCCCACAGATCTGTATCCAAACATACAGGGAGCAAGGATTAAACTTAGAGGGAATAGAGAGCCCCACTCCTCAGGTAGTGGCTACAGAACCCAGCCGACACAAATCAAATTTGAAAATTACCTCCTGGAACATTGCAGGGCTGAGTAATAAAGCAAGAGCCTACCCGTTCCTATCATTTATGGCAAATCAGGATATAGTATGCCTACAGGAATGTTGGGATCAGGAGGAAACTCATATTGAGGGCTTCAGCACCCACTATATTCCGGCGATACAGGGCAACCGAGGCAGAGGGTCGGGGGGCCTATGCATCTTTATCTCTAATCTGAGTAATATAAAACTATCCACATATGTGCCGAGTGCATCCAATGTAGAGGTGGCTAGATCCTTGCAAGGACTCACGGTCAAAGCAAAGGGGTGGTCCTTCTTCTTGGTGAATGTATACATAAACGTGCCCAAAGTAGAGCCCAAAGCCTTAATAGCAGAGCTTAACGCAATGCTCTTGAGGGGTGATAAAAATGCAGATTGCATCCTGGTAGTGGGAGACTATAATTGTCATCTGTGCCCCTATAGTGCCACAAAAAATTGCGGCATTTATAATTTAAGAGGGGACCCCACCACACATTTTGAACATTCCACTATTGGGAATATGCTTAACCAACTAATGCATGACTGGGACATGGGGTTCGCTAATGAACTTTGCGAGCCCTATGTAGCCTTCCAGACAACATTCTTTGGGCGGGGGTCAGGCACCACAATTGACTACATCTTAGTGACCAACAAGAACCAGGGATGCCTGGGGTCCTTCAATACGGAAGACCTAGTATTAAGCGACCACTACCCGATCAGCACCACAATTTTTATCGAGAAAGATGAGCGCCCCGAGCAAAGCATAACGAGTATCCTACATGGCCGCTCGGTGTCATTGGCAAGAAAAAACGGGTATGCTATAAAGTGGGGAAAAATCGATGCTACAACCTTTCTAAAAGATCTAGTGCAGAAAGAAATGAACCAATTCATGGTCTGCCTAGAAACTAATACCACCCCTCAGCAAATTATAGCGGCATATGGAAGCATAATCGCCACTACAAATGATAAATTAACAAAAAAGCTCAAGAGAGGTATAGCAAAGAGAGAACATGGCTGGTTCAATCCCGCCTGCTCTAAAGCCCACAAAGACCTATTACAGGCTCTAAAGACACTTCCCAAGGATAATAGTGCGATTAAGCAAGCAAGATGTGTCTATAAGCAGACGCTAAGTCAACGACAGGATGAACTTAAAAACCAGGCTTGGGAAGCTCTAGTAAAGGCAAGCTCCACAAGAGACGACGTCTCTTTTTGGAAGGAAATTAACGCTCCTTTCTTTTCCTCGGACAACAAGGCAGATTCAATGGAGATAGCCATAATGGAAGATGTCTGGGTTGACTATTTTACCTCTTTATACAAAAAAGAGGCAATAAATATGACCCCAGAACATAACATCTATAACAGGAATCCGGCGATTCCAGATAGCTTCCCTTTAAATATAGTTTTTATCCCTGCGGAGGTTGAATTAGCAATCTCACAGAGCGCAAACTTAAAAGCTCCCGGCCCAGATGGAGTCCCCATTGACTTATTTAAAGTCAATGCAGAACTGTGGGCTCCATTATTAGCAAACGTACTAAATGCGTATAGCACAATAGGATTTCCTGATTCATGGCATGAAGCCATAATTATCCCAATATTCAAAAAGGGGAACAGACAGGACCCAAAATGCTACCGCCCTATTTCCCTGCTGGATACATTAATGAAAGTGGCAGGTAGAATACTGCTAACTAAACTACAATCTTGGTCCAAAGACAAAGGGATCCTTTCTAAATTACAGTACGGCTTCAAAACTGGAGTTGGCACTGTAGAGCAGGGTTTAAATTTGAATTTAATAATAAATAAGTACATTAGCAAGAAACAAGGGAACCTCTTCCTTACTTTTGTCGATTTATCCTCGGCTTTTGACTGCCTCGATCATGCGGTGCTGTGGAAAACTCTGACAAAGCTGGGTATAGATAAAAATATCCTATATTTTATACAGGAATTATACAGAGATGCGGGTGCAGCGGTTAGATATGGTAAAAATGGCGAGCGAACAAAAAAATTCCCTATAGCGAAGGGCGTCCGACAGGGCTGCATCCTTGCGCCATTTCTTTTTAATCTATACATCAACGAGATAGCAGACGTTTTAAATGATCTTAGAGTTGACTACCCTAAAATAAATGGCACCCCAGTATCTTTATTATTGTATGCTGACGATGCTGTGATTATGGCTCGTACACAGCTAGGTCTTCAGAAAGCCATAACAGGTTTCTCATCTTTTATGTCCTCAAGAGGCTTAAAAATAAATGAGGGGAAAACATTTACAATGTCATGCTCCCTGCGGAAAAACACACCAGACTGCAAAACCTTTGTAAACACCAGTAAGATAGCAATGACCAAAACCTTTTCCTATTTAGGAATTACATTTAATAATAAGGGAACATGGTCACCAGCAATAACCTCGAGGAATTTAGCTTTTGCCCGTACAATAGGCGCTCTTAAACACTTTGCTAAGAGACTGGGCAAGAAACCTGTGAACATATTATTGAAGATATATGCTGCTAAATGCGTGTCTACCGCCGTATATGGGGCGGGTATATGGGGCATAGCAGATAGCACACAGATCCAAACAGTGGAAAATGCTTTCTTTAGATACCTACTCTCAGTCCCTCGCTCTACGTCTACTACTGTGTGCCACAACGAACTGGACAGAGTACATATCACAGATTTGATAAAAATAGCACCTGTAATGCTGTGGTTTAAGATTTGGACATGCGAGGATACAGGGTTCAACAGGGAAGTAATCAATGATTGTCTAAACTACTCTGAGTCTACCAAACAACCATGGCTAGCTTATGTGAAAAAGTTCTGTCTCTCTATTGGTAAACCAGATCTTTATTCAAACCCCACAACATGCTCACTAATATCAAAAAAATCTTTAAAAACGGCATGTTTAGATTTACTGGCGGAACGAAGATGGTATTTAGACGGGCACAAGTCCACCATAGTAGCTCATCGTAATATCTTACATGGCCCGGGTATCCATGCCTATTTAGCACCAATTTATTCGTGCTACCATAGAATGCTCCTGACCCGAATGAGGACGGAGTCGTTCTATAGGCTTGTATCTTTCCCTATTACAAACATCTGGTCTGTAAACATGGAAAATTGCCCGTGTGATGACTTATCTAGACAGTCAAACCTACACTGTATATTCTTTTGTAAATACTATGAGTGGGGGAGAAAAAGATATCTGTTACCATTGTTAAAGTTATGGGGTGTAAGAACCTGTAAAGCTGCACTGTTTAGATTATACATGCTGCAGGATGAAGTTACCATAGTGACAGCGATAAAATTCCTGGCATTTATTGTAAAATGCAGGGGCTCTATGGGAAACGCATAGGACTTCTTGGATAAACATAAAACTGAAAATTCGTATTATAATGTTCCTTATAAACACCGAATAATACGTATACAGCAGTAGACTGTATGAATTCCAAGAGTCTTGTAAATGAATTTTAGAATTGTTATACATTCACATTTCAATGAACTTGTTCTATTTTATCCTTTTTATCCTGATGATATTTTATATTGTAAGAAATTTTGTATATGAGAAAAGATGTCTAGTCTGTTTTTTGTCTCGTATTTGTATGTTATGCTTTTATGGTTTTTTGTCAAAATACCGAATAAAGCTATTTTTTTAATTGAATTGACTCTGACATAACTTTCCCAGTGAACTAGTGAGCATGTTGCCTTTATCTTTGTCTGGACACCAGGCCTACCAAAGTGTACACAATCTGCCATCTATTATGCACACAGTGATAACATTCTAGATAGATGCAAAATAACAGTTGACAAAACAATATACAACCCCTCTCAAAGGGGACCAATATAGGATCACAGTGAATTTCATTTACACTCAGATTTTTGTCAGATGGACCAACACCAAACGGCCTTGACTACAAAATACCTGTCTGCAGCATATAACACAGTGTGATTGGAATCCATAGTAAAGGGCATATTGGCTTTAACAAAGGCTTATCACAGTAAATAAGCAAGACCTACTGCATGTGTCTCAACTTTTCATAATACAGATATGTCCTATGACATCAGACATATCTTTTTCCAATGAACAGATCAGCCCTATAGCCTCAAGCATTTGCCTCTCAACATAACCAACTCATTACTACTTTTTTGAGGGTAAGCTTTTACACGCGGTAACCATCAGGCATACAGTCATAAAATTAAACATAGCAAACACAAGGAGATGATGGACGGAGCACTGAAACTTTTCAGACACTCATCCCCAGTCACAGATCTGGGTTGAATCCATCACCGTTCTTTAGCTCACTTCGCCACCTCAGTTCAGATCCAGCTATATGCAAATTACTCTTGACCCAGTGCCTCATGGGAACAGTCCAGCCCAAACTGCCAAGCCTGGTCTTCCCTGAACCGGAAACAAGCATCCAGGGACCGGTTTCAGGGTAACACCCCTCATCACTTTGTAACAACAAGCATTTACAATGCAATGGTCTCGTCTTTGTTAAAGTTAGAGCTATTGGCATTGCTCATGACATTTTTTTGTTTTGAAAACATAAATAAATGGCATTGTCATTTACAATGCCAATAGCTTAATCTCTCGCAGACCTATTGCATTTGCACCCACACACAGAGCCACACACAGAGCCACACGCACGCACACACACACAGAGCCACACAGAGCCACACACACCCACCCACACAGAGCCACACACAGACACACACAGAGCCACACATACAGAGCCACACACACACACAGAGCCACAAACACACAGAGCCCCCCCACACACACACATACACGTGTTACCATCCTTGTGGGGACTAACCTTTCCCAATGTTGTAGAAATATACCAATAACAGAAAAACCTTAAGAAAAAATTCATAATATAGGATCCTGTTTCGAATCTGCAAATATGCTGTTATTTAATGGCGCACAGAGAACCATCCTTGCGGGGACTTACTCAATATTTCTCATTTGTGATTGAATACATTCAAAACAAATATCTAAACACTCTGCACTCACTCTGCACGCACTCTCACTTTGCACTCACTCTACAGTCACTCACACTCTGCACTCACACTCTGCACTCTGCGCACTCTGCGCACTCACTCTGCACTCACTCTGCACTCATTCTCACTCTGCACTCAGTCTCACTGACTCTGCAGTCCCACTCACTCTGTACTCACTAAATTCCTAAAAACGTGATGACGTATTTGCTCAGAGTGGAAGGACCTTCACAAAGGATAAATGGTCAGCTTTCAGTTGCTTATTTCTGTATTTCGTACTTAAACTGGAACTAATGATTTGAATTATTTGCCCACTATTACTTTGTGTAAAAATTGCAAAATAATGAAGTACCAAGAAGAAATGTGCCACTTTTTGCTGCATAATTTATTTTCTTGTTACACACGGAAGGAAGGTGCGTTGTACGTACGCAGACGCTAAACTGACGGCCCGCACAGTCCATTAGAAAAACATACACCTCTACCACAGATAAGAATGTTGGATACCGTTCTCCATAGGTGTTGAATTCTATTGCTCTTGTGATATTTATCAAACTTTCCTGAGCGCTGGATCCACGCCTTAAAGCTCCCACCAGCAGGTCCTTGGTACGCTATGCGAGATGGGCCATCAGTCTTTGGGTGGATGCACTCAGGGTGGTGTCGAGCCAGGCCCTAGTCACTCTCTGCACTCACTCGGCACACACTCTGCACTCACTCTAACTCTGCACGCACTCTCACTCTGCACTCACTCTACAGTCACTCCCACTCTGAACTCACTCTACAGTCACTCTCACTCTGCACTCACTCTACAGTCACTCACACTCTACAGTCACTCACACTCTGCACTCACTCACACTATGCACTCACACTCTGCACTCACACTCTGCACTCACTCTGCATGCACTCTCACTTTGCACTCACTCTACAGTCACTCACACTCTGCACTCACACTCTGCACTCTGCGCACTCAATCTGCGCACTCACTCTGCACTCATTCTCACTCTGCACTCACTCTCACTGACTCTGCACTGACTCTGCAGTCACACTCACTCTGTACTCACTAAATTCCTAAAAACGTGATGACGTATTTGCTCAGAGTGGAAGGACCTTCACAAAGGATAAATGGTCAGCTTTCAGTTGCTTATTTCTGTATTTCGTACTTAAACTGAACTAATGATTTGAATTATTTGCCCACTATTACTTTGTGTAAAAATTGCAAAATAATGAAGTACCAAGAAGAAATGTGCCACTTTTTGCTGCATAACTTATTTTCTTGTTACACACGGAAGGAAGGTGCGTTGTACGTACGCAGACGCTAAACTGACGGCCCGCACAGTCCATTAGAAAAACATACACCCCTACCACAGATAAGAATGTTGGATACCGTTCTCCATAGGTGTTGAATTCTATCGCTCTTGTGATATTTATCAAACTTTCCTGAGCGCTGGATCCACGCCTTAAAGCTCCCACCAGCAGGTCCTCAGTGCGCTATGCGAGATGGGCCATCAGTCTTTGGGTGGATGCACTCCGGGTGGTGTCCAGCCAGGCCCTAGTCACTCTCTGCACTCACTCTGCACGCGCTCTGCGCTCTCTCACTCTGCACGCACTCTCACTCTGCACTCACTCTACAGTCACTCCCACTCTGAACTCACTCTACAGTCACTCTCACTCTGCACTCACTCTACAGTCACTCACACTCTACAGTCACTCACACTCTGCCCTCACTCACACTATGCACTCACACTCTGCACTCACACTCTGCACTCACTCTGCACTCACTCTCACTCTGCACTCACTCTAGTCACTCACACTCTGCACTCACTCACACTCTGCACTCACACTCTGCGCACCCACTCTGCACACTCACTCTGCACACTCACTCTGCACTTACTCTCACTCTGCACTCACTTTCACTCTGCACTCACTCTCACCTCACTCTCACTCTGCACTCACTCTGCACTCACTAAATTCCTAATAACGTGATGACGTATTCGCTCACAGTGGAAGGACCTTCAGAAAGGTTAAATGGTCAGCTTTCAGTTGCTTATTTCTGTATTTCGTACTTAAACCGGAACTAATGATTTGAATTATTTGCCCACTATTACTTTGTGTAAAAATTGCAAAATAATGAAGTACCAAGAAGAAATGTGCCACTTTTTGCAGCATAATTTATTTTCTTGTTACACATGGAAGGAAGGTGCGTTGTACGTATGCAGACGCTAAACTGACGGCCCGCACAGTCCATTAGAAAAACATACACCCCTACCACTGATAAGAATGTTGGATACCGTTCTCCTTCGGTGTTGAATTCTATCGCTCTTGTGATATTTATCAAACTTTCCTGAGCGCTGGATCCACGCCTTAAAATGCCCACCAGCAGGTCCTCGATGCGCTATGCGAGATGGGCCATCAGTCTTTGGGTGGATGCACTCCGGGTGATGTCCAGCCAGGCCCTTCGTAGGCTCCTTTGGGCGTATATTGCTGTATTTCTCTTTGCATGTCTTTGTAGGGCGGTGTCGGGTGCATCCCCTCCTGCGTTTTCTTGCAGTCAAACCCTCTGTTATTCAGTCCTTTGCCGGCGGTGCCTCGGCACCGGCTAATAAGAAGTTATTTTGTGATGTAAAGTTGTAATTGGGCCCTCCCTCAAGGTGGGTGTCGTGTGGACTCGCCCCAGACAACAATGCGTTTATTTGACAGTGAGGGAAGGACCCCTCCCCTGTGCTAGTTGTTGTGTTAATCTGCCCTGCCCCAGATGGCTGCCCACAATGGCTGCATCTGGGCTGTTTGTAAATGCAGATGGTGCCCGGCGGGGTGGTGCTGCTGTGCATTGGGCTAGGAGGACTGTGAACTGGAGGGGTGCTCCGGGGCACATACTTTTTATTTTATTTATTTAATGCGATTTTATATAGCGCGAACTGTACCCGAAGATGTCAGAGCGCTTTACATGAGAACCAGTTGAAAAACATAAGGACTTGGGATTACATGCGTTACATAAAAGATACACACACAAAAAAATTGCAAATGTACAAGATGTAAAGTCACACAAGGAGGAGATACAAACCCTCGCCGGCTCCCCTATCCTTATCTCACAACATTCCTTCTCCTGGATGGCCTCTCCTCCCAACCCGGACCTAATCAGACCCGATGATGCCTCCTCCCTGGCTACTTAATTGGCGCCCCTGGTGCGCTTTTCGCTCTCTTTACCGTGGCCTTAAAGAGACGTTCTCGCGCATCACATACTTACTCCGCAGTATTAACCGAGCAAGATACCTGTATTTATCCCTTGACATTACACAACTATGCATGATACAAATTACCCCGTGAAGTGTCTTCTTTCACAGGAGGTCCTGCACCTTCCTTATCTTACTTGGCACTTACTCAGTGATAATAGTTCAGAGGTGAAAGCGCCCTCTTCCTCGCATGACGTTACTAATCCGCGTAAACAGCAACCAAGACCTATGCCAGCATCCCTCGCCTGTCCCTCCCGCTCCCTTGCAACCGCACTTTTGTCCAAAAGTAGACCACATCCCATTGCGACTTTGTTCCACCGCTAAGTGAACTCGACACCCCCCCCCCCCCGCCCTCCACATTACAAGCGGCACTTCAAACGATCACGAAAGCGATCGAATTGTAATACAAGCCAAGGCAGCATGGCCGCTGGAGAGGGAGGGAGGGGTGGGGGCCTGGGGGACAGCAGAGCGCGACGGAAGAGAGCTGCAGCAGAGGGAGGGGGGGAGGCGAGAGCGCGATGGAGGAGGGCAGAAGGAAGGGGGGAGGCGAGCGGAGCCGAGCAGCTCCTGAAAGCAGAAGGGAAGAGAGCAAGCAGCTCTGGAAACATCACCACGTTTCTCCGAGGCGAGGCGGAAATGCCACGGAGAAACACACGACCATTTTTTAATTCGGTGACGTGTTTTTGCAGTTGAGTGACGGATGACGTCACGGCTTAAAAAACTGCAAAAAAACAACACGCCCCCGAATCTGCTCAAGCTGGGGCTAGAACCGAGTGACGCCCCTCTCCTCCAATGGCTGGCCAGCATTTACGAGCCAGCCAATGGAGAAGAGGGGCGGGTTCAAGCCCCCATACTGGACAACATAAAATCTTCGGCTCCGCCCACTGCTTACAGCAGTGCAGAGGAGGCCTCGACCTAAAAAAGGGGTACCCCTTATAACATTTCCTATATCAGGGCAAGCATGAAAATTATGCAAAAAAACAATATAGGAAACACAATCTGCAGTGGACCGAATACCTGTACAAATATGTACACACCCATAGACAATTATTTATCACAATTTATATTTTATTATACAATAGTTCATAAGGAAAAAAGAGGGAATTAAGAACCATATAATGGATATGTGTACTAATCATTGAATTAATAGGGCCACATATATTTAATCAATCGCTCCTTGATATGTGTGTGGCTCTGTGTGTGTCTGTGTGTGGCTCTGTGTGTGTGTGTGGCTCTGTGTGTGTGTGGCTTTGTGTGTGGCTCTGTGTGTGGGGGTGTGTGGGTGCAAATGGAATAGGTCTCATTCGTGAGAGATTAAGCTATTGGCATTGTAAATGACAATGCCATTTATTTATCTGTTTTCAAAACCAACACATAAATAAAAAATATGTCATTTACAATGTCAATACCTCTAACTTTTGCAAAGGCGAGACCGTTGCATTGTAAATGCTTGTTTAATTACTGTGCACAGGCGACGTCCTTTGTGTTAGCACAGCACCCATTTTTATATTTACAACACGGGTGGCAAGCTTTATATTTGAGCACGGTGCTCGATTTTATGTTTTTTTCATAGCAATAACTTTAAGTCTTGCAAATGCAAGACCTATTGCATTGCAAATGCTTGTTATAAGTAAAGCTCTGACAAAGTACGGCTGCAGTGTGTTTATCCATAGGGAGAGGGGCGAGATGCAAATTGGGCCTTTCATCTGTCCCCCACCAAGTCATTTACGCCTTGCAAATGGGTTGAAGAGAACTCGACTGCCGGGGGCATCAAGAAGAAATGTAAAAATAAAAACAGCTTCCTCCACTTTTCGAAGGTGTTTGGATGGCCAAAAGAGCACAACATCAAAGCGTGCAAGTCTGCTGAAAGAATCCTGTTTGTCCAGTAGGCTGCAGCAGCCCGGGCTAGAGAGAAAAAGGGGGAGGGGCATTGCTCAATTAGCTGATGGTAAGGGGAGATTAGCACTCAAAAGCTTCACAAAAACAGACGGACTCGTCAGCTGTGTGTCACGCTTCTGTTTTTGAAATGCCAAATTGCAGAGTTGGCTTGCTGCCCCATGTGTACCAGTACTCTCGTTGGACAAGAAGAAGTTCTGGTACTCAAGCGCAGAAAAGTTAGAAGTGCCGGTACTCAGTACTGGTGAGTACCGGCCCATTTAAAGCACTGCCACAAAGTAATTGTTGTTACATATTTATCTTCTGCAGCTAACAACCATTGATAAAGCCAATAGTCTGGGATTGTTTTAAGTGCATGTCAGTTGTATTATATATCTGAATGCAATACCAGAAAGAAGAAGCAAAAAGACAGTCAGGCAGCAGAGATTTTTACCTTAAATGTTTAAGCCACACCCTTTATTGCATAGGATACGCCCCTTTTTGTAACCTCCTCCCCCCATTTTTTTTCAACACAGTTAAAGGCCTCGGTGTACCCTTTACCTATTAAATTCACAACAGACACAATGTGTACTCTTTATTTTTTAGAAGTCTTTACTAACACTTCCTTATGTATATTTGTTATTAAACTGCTAACGTGTTGTGACCAATAGCAAAGTCTCCTTAAACACCTCCTTCCTTAAGCGTTATGTGAATAGCTCTAACAAAACATGTGAAATAAGTGCTACCATTCCTTGCACATTCAGTACGTTCTCAACACAGTGTTTGGTGTAGAAAATCTTTATTTGGATAAAAGGAAAATATCCTTAAAAGCATTTCACAGTAAATCCTCAAGTCGGTACATTGTAATTGAAACATTTTGAAACATATTTTACCACAGTTGATCAGTAAAATCGACCGACACCTGTTACTCAATTTATGTTGCACCTTAAAAATTAAAACAATTATGTAATAGACAACAATAACACTTAATAAAGGAGCAGGAGGATTTGATATACTGACATATGACGGCTAAAACTCATAAAACCCAACAATTTTAAGAAATTGGCCACTGATGCCAAAGCGCAGTCCATGAAGATAGGTCGCTGATCGATGACACTGATATAATAAAATGCGACTAGTTATAAACCTTTTTTTTTTTTCGTCTTAAAACTTAGGGCTAAAATACAGCTTAAGTTAGACCACTGGTCAAGACAGAGCGGGGGGTTACTGCTCCTTCCGCCTTTGCTGTAAAGATGCGGTGTGCATCCCGAATATATATTGTAAAGGCAATGTTTAGAGCCATGTTTTCTGGGCACAGAGAGGTGATAATTGCCTGTCTACAGGTCCGAACACCCAACCTGTTCCACTCTGCTCTGAGTTTGCGTCTGCGTTGAGACATAAGTGCGGGACATAAGCAAACCACGTGCTCTAGCGTTTCGGTTGTCTTGCCGCCCCCTCTGCATGTTAGATCTTCCGTGAGGCGCAGCCATGTGGGCAGATCTTTTAAGAATCGCCAAACCCCCAGTCTAATGGCCAGAAAACTCCGCTTTAAGTGTAGTGAATAAGTACAGGAGAGGTAGGTAGCAGGAGATATGCGCCCATAGGAATGCATGACTGACCATGCGTGGCTGCATTTGCAGAGATGCGCTTTGTCCATGATGAGTGAGCGCATTCTGACGCTTTTTTTAATGCAGGATTTAAATGCGGTCGTGCTGGGGTTGAGAGCCCATAGGTCACCCGCCGCCATTTCGCGGATAGAGTCTGTAAAGAAGCGGCCATACGAGCCCCCAGGGTTTTTCTGACTGATGTCCAACCAAACTAAAGACTCTAAAGTACCTTTAGCTGCTTTTCTGAGTTTGTGACAGAAATTTAGATATGTGCCAGTGTTAGAAGCCTCATAATTTAATAAGCCCAGTTCTAGCCTGATCTGGGCAGCAGAGGCAGATTTGAGCAGATGGAGGACTTTTTTGTAGATCTTGGTCACAAGTTGGTTCAGGGTTGTATTTAGCTTACCCCTAAATATTTTGATCCCATACGTTAGGGTAGGTCCGCTTTATGCTCTCAGAATTTCCAGTAGGAATGAGAGTGTTGGACCGGACAGCTCTTTAGTGAGCTTAGATAAAGTAACCTGTAGAGTGGTGGCTTTTACTGCAATTTCGTCGCGCTGTTTGGAGAAGTTACCCCTAGAATCAAAATGGACCCCTAGGTATTTGTATGTGCGTCCTATTGTTAGATTTTTATTGTTATATGACCACACACTGCCGCCATTGCGTTTCCTTCCAAAGGACACAACTTGGGTTTTCTTTAAGTTTACCTCGAGTTGGTTCTTAATTGTGTAGCTGTGTAGCCTATCCAAAAGCCTTTGAAGCCCGACCCGTGTGAGGCTAAAGAGAACCAGATCGTCGGCGTAAAGAAGATTGCTTATTGCTACGCCTCCGACCTTAGGGGGGTGACTGTTTATTTCGTCAAGTGTGACTGACAAATCTGCTATGAACAGGTTAAAAAGGAGGGGGCCAGGACGCACCCCTGTTTGACTCCTCTGGTTGTCATTTGTGGTAATGTGGACGAGCAGTTAGGCTTATCGGAGGGTAGTGTTAAGCATTCATTGAAGAAATGATTGCACACTCGAAGACTGAATCCAGACCAATTGTTTTGTATAAAAAGTGATTACTTTCTTATTTTTTTCTACATCCATAAGGAACTCAGTTGCAGGTAAGTAACAGTTTAAAAGTAGCAATACTTTTCAAATGCAGTTTGGAATTGTTTCGCAAGGTAGTAGAAAATGCTTTACAGTAAATGAAGTTCTTTTGTAGAATCAGTTTAGCATAGTAGAACTTTGCAACACAAACATATAGACTTTTGTATGCAATAGGTTTGTAAATGCAATGAAATCCTATGGAAGGAAAACAATGTTAAGCATTAGCAGGTAAGTAATCAACTTACAGTTCCAGTCTTAGAGGGTTTAGACTAACACTGGGCAAGGGTTCAAGGTAGGTACTGCACCCCCAGCGGCACTGGGAGAAACAGGTGCAGAGATAACTGGACCCAATGTCAGTCAATTGAGACTGGGGGTACCTCCAAGAGACATGATTTGCAGGTAAGTAACCTGCAATTTCAGGGCACAGTTCCCGGGGGTTAAGATCGGCATGGGGGTGGCCACAATGCAGCATCAAAGCTACACCACCAGTGGCACAGGGACGAACGGGTGCAAGGTGCAAAATCAGCGTCAGGCGCCCAATGAGTTTCAAAGGGGAATCTCGGTCACAGAAAAAGGCTGCAGGCTCAGGCCAGGAGGCTGGAAGAAGGTGACCACTGGCTGGGCAGGTAAGTTGGAGGGACACGTGGATAATGTCGGTTGGGCTCCTCAAAGTCGGGGCAGAGGATGCAGGGGTGCCTTTTGGTGTCGGATTTACGTTACCGAAGCCAGTTGCAGTCTGGGGGACCCTTCAGGTTGAGGCTGCAGGCGACTTTGTGGGATCCAGGGAAGGTCAGCCGCTGATTGAGACAAGGCCAGGATTGCTGGGGAGACTTCACAGGACAGGTAAGCCACTAGGACTCGGGCCATGGGCGCAGGTGCAGAGTGGGCATGGGTCAGGATCCACTTGGATCCGGAATACTTGAAGATTGAGTTTTGTTCTGGACAGGGCTGCTGTCCTCTGGAGATCTGGGGCTAAATGTACCACTATTGTGATTTGCGACTCGCAAATTGCGAAAAATTGCAAGTCACAATTTGAGAGTCGCAAATCACAATGTACAACAGTGTCAGAGACACGGTTAGCGATTCTCAATGGAGTCGCAAATAGCATGTCTCATCTATATTCATGAGGCACTCACAATTTGCGACCCCATTGAGAATGGCTGGCCCTCCCAGGTATGGTGGCCTGCTGGGCTCTATTCCCATGATGCACTGGCCCAGGGACAGACTGATTTGCATATAGCCAGGTTCTGAGCTGGGATGGTGCAGTGAGATAAATAATGGTGATGGATCAAGCCCTGATCTTTGGACTGGGTAAGAGTGGTCTGCTTAATTCAGATACTCTGTTCATCACCACCCCCTTTTTTGAATCGGCCTGTTGGGCTAAGCAGACCTCCAAGTGTGGGACTGCTTTTAAATAAAGCTGTTTTTTTTATTTTAAATGCAGCCCGGTTTCCTTAAAGGAAAACGGGCTGCATTAAAAAAAAATGAAATGTTTTAGTTTCTCTTTTTTAAGGACAGGTCGTGGTACCAAGGACCACTGCCGACCACTAAAAAATATTTCCCCCTGCATTTGCAAAGGGTAAGGGGTCCCCTAGGGACCCCTTCCCATTTGCGAGTGCATTACCACCCTTTTGAAGAGGGCGGTAAATTGTGAGTGTTTTGCGACCGCAAATGCGGTCGCTAAACATTCTTAAACCGGGTAGCGAGCCGCAATTAGGAAGGGACGCCCTTGGAATGCCCCTTCCTAATTACGAGTCGCAAACCCAATTAGGCGAGTGGCAAATAAATTGTGACTCGCTAAATAGGGTTTGTACATGGCTGTGTGGGTTTTTGCATGTGCAAACGGGTCTTAAACCTGTTTGCGCACGCAAAAACGGGGCGTACATCTGGCCCCTGGTCTGGACTGAAGAATGGCAGTCTTCCTGGGGTTCTTGGCAGTCAATGGCCACAGGAGAGGCATCGTCTTCATCACAGAGTCTTTGAGCAGGAGACAGGCTGGGGCCAAATCAGTAGTCTTCTTCCAGACTCAGCGGAACAGCGTTTTCTTCGTCCTTTTTTTCTTGGGTCACAGGATTCCGAGGATCAAGGTTCAGGGGTGCCTCTAAATACTACATTTAGGGGTGTTACAGGGACTGGCAGATGGTAGCCAATTGGCTACTTGCCTTTTGGGTGACTTCACCCTTAGAATGACCCCTCCCTTTGGGGAGAGGGCATCCCCCTAACCTGTTTGGGACGAATCCTTCCATTAAAAACTGAGGATTTTCTAAGGAGGGGGTCACCTCGGTCCAGGGCACCTTATGGATGGTCCTGGAAGAGTTGGGACACACCTCTCCTGACTACTAATGTTTCAGCTGATCTTACCACCAAAAGTGGGTCTTGGTCAAGGGGGGCGGGCATCTCCATGATCTGGAGCGGCCCTGGCTAGCATATTGGCAGGAATCCTTTGGGGCTCACCACCATGAATGCTGTTCCTGCTTGGGGGTAAGTGTGAAGCACCACCACCCCAAGTAGCCTTTGTTCCTGACCCACAAAAGCACAAGGGGGTCAGAAACATGCCTGCGTGTGGCAAGCTGGTGCAGACCAGTCAGCTGGACACAGAAGAGTTGGTCGTTTTTCAAGGGGCATCCCCAAGATGTCCTCTGAGTGTATTTTGTTATAAATCCAACTCTGGCATCAGTGTGGATTTATTATGCTGAGGAGTTTGATACCAATCTCCTTAGCATTCAGAAAAGCCATCATGGAGCTGTGCAGTTCATAATGACAAACTCCCAGCCCATGTATTCTATATGGGTCCACTGCACTTACAAAGTCAGTGAATGGCACAGACACTGTAGGGGCATATTGCTCATGAAGCTATGCCCTCATCTGTGGTATAGTGCACCCTGCCTTAGGGCTTTCCGGCCTGATAGAGGGGTGACTTACCTATTCCACAGGCAGTGTTTGGTGTGCATGGCACACAGGGATGTGTGCCATGTCGACTCTGAAGATTTGTCTGCACCAAAACACATTGTCTGCAATGGCAATGTGTATATGTTTGATGAGGGGCCTCTGAGGGTGGCACAATACATGCTGCAGCCCTTAGAGACCCTCTCTGGTCACAGGGCCCTTGGTATAACTGGTACATTTGACAAGGGACTTACATGTGGGCCAGAGGTGTGCCAATTGTTGAAACAAAGGTGCAGTTTTGGGAAAGAACACAGACCCTGGGAACCCAATTGGCAGGAACCCAGTGCATACTCAGTCAAAGTGCATCAGATATTAGGCAAAAAGTGGGTGTGTGGAAGGGGGTAACCATCCAAAAAGGGGCACTTTGCTACACCCGTCGCACTGTTTTAGGTCCTCATGCACTGGCAGTGATTTTACTCTGTCCTGTGCCATCTCAACTATGCTAGAGAACAAATTCAGTCTGTCCTATTGGGGCAGGTTCTGATTAGTGTCATTGGTGGGTGTTTGCACTTCTCCTATTGTTAATGGTAACAAAGGTATTAGGGAAAGTAAACTTTCCTGACCCTTCTAGCTACAGGCCCTTCCCTAGAGACCAGAGGTTGGAGAACCTGGCTGCAAAGCTTTTGCATTTTCCCGGGGTTGCTAACAGTTCTGTTGATGGTGTACCTCACTTTCTGAATATCATGTCTTCCACCGGTTTATGCCCCACTTATGTGATGTGCTTGTCTACTTAACTTGCCTGCCTCTTTTTTGTACTCCTGGTATGTATATTGCCTCTGGTGAGACATGTTTCTGTATTGAATATATATAGTTCCTGTACTAGGTGGACAATTTGTGTGACCGTCACCTATTGTTTGTGGAGGTAAAATATAGTTGTCATGTTGTCCGCATGGGCTTGCACTTTGCTTCCTGTCATCTGAGTTTTAAAGACTTTCAATGGTAGAAAACAGTCTTGACTTCCAAAACATCTACGTGCTTTACTGCATCTGGTGGGCTCCACAAGCCCCTGATCTTTAGTTTGTCCATATGGGTCCCCCCACCCTGTGTGTGAAGGATCTGTTGTGATGGTGAATGTTTGAGTTGGGTACCGTACTGTTTTTCATATTCCACTACTGTAGCTCTCTGTGAGCTCTTCCTGCTACAACCATTAGATCCTCCCAACACACTGTCACCTGTGATAGAGCGCCATGTTGTTTGAAAATTGTAGGGGTGCATCATAACTGCCCGTAGTCAGCACCCACATATTTGGAGGGCCATGTTATAGTGCGACTTTATAAAATAGTATTAGGCAGGGGATCAGTGCAATATGTAGAATTGTGTTTAAATCATTTATAGATTAATGTAGTGCTTAGTTGAGAGAATAATGCCTTAAGTAATTTAGGATTAATTGCTTTGGTGTAAAAATGTGCATTGAGATTAAACGTGTCATATTAAAGTTGCACGTGTAGGCTGCTTAATGAGAATCGCAATGCTTTAACATAAGAATGATGTTTGCTAACACGAGATGTAATGTTAGGATTGATTAATGAAACGCTTATGTTGTAGTATTAGAAATGCATTTAAAAGAGTAAAGGCCTGAGACATAGAAACACTAGCAGAGGCCTAACTGTGGTTTTCTTAGCATGACTAGAAATGTCGAGTTGGAAATATACCTTAGGAAAGAAGCTTATGTTTGCAGTTGAATTCGAACTGTATCTTAGGGCGTGCAGAGGGATTCGTTCTCATGCATTTCTTTTACAGGTGCAAGGCCATGTAGCTCGTTAGGTAGAATGAGACATTGTTTAGAAGCTAGATTGGTAGGAGTGAAGACGAAGGGAGTGCGCTGGCATGTGCACTGGCAACATTTGGAGGAGAAGGTGCCTGGAATACAAGGACACAGCAACGGTTTTTGGAAGAAGAAGGTTTGATACTGGAAAAGTACGAGAGGCTGTACCTGCCGAAGGAGGAGTGTCAATGGCGTATCCATTGTTTTTGGATTTTGTATTAGGGAAAGTGCCCTGAGGGTGGAGAATTAGTTCGGTCTTAGTGAAGCTAGGGTTAGGGTCAGTTGGGTTGAGACTGGGTCCTGTCTAAGGCAGTCCAATTGGATTTGCAGTTAGGCATGGGTCTTAGTTTGGACTAGGCAGGAGAAACTAAGGAGCATCTTAGAATGAGCTCGGTAGTTTAGGCTATTTCCCTGGAAAAGTGAATGTGCTTCTTAGAGAGCCTTCACAGCTGACACTTTTTTCTCCTGCCTTGGAGGTATGTTAAGTAGGGATGCCACTTTAGAGTTAGTGTAGGGACAGACTAATCTTTTTCTTCCCCACTGGAACAGATGCAGTCGAGTTTTCCAGTGGACACAGTCATTGCATGTCTAACGCTTCTTGAATTAACTTTGCTTTTTATTCTGAGTCGCCTGAGACTCTTGCGTTGGATTATGTTTGTATTAGTGCCAGTTTATTTCTTGAACCTCCTGCTGAGGTGCTTGTATGTCCAGTTATTTTTGGCTTTGTAATACATTTTAAACTTTTCTTCGGAGTCAGTGGTCCTTCAGATTAAAATGTATTATTTTTGAGAATCTGTCAAAAAGGGTATTGAATTTAAAGAACTTCCTTCACACTTCCATGCAGACTAAAGAGACCTGTAGACCTGGGGATTCCTTGGAGTGGTAAGGTGAAAATCTAGGTGGAAATCCCAGCGTCATCACCTGTGACCATTGTCTCTGTGGTGAAGGCATCACTGACATGTTGATGTGCGGACCTGCAGAGTGGAGAAGGAGAGCATATGGTGTAGTGTGGCCTAAAACGCTGGAGAGGCCACAGGTAAGGCCGGATCTGTTGTCGAGAAGGCTGCAGTTAAGGTCACAATTGCCTTATCTGAACGGGGAGGTACCAGCAGGAGAGAGGGGGTGTGGTGTTAGGGCCATCCAGGAGAGGCAGCAGGATGGCTGGGAGATCAGCGAGCCTGGATTTACACCCTGGACTCCACACAGGTGAGGGGCATAGAGACTGAGGGACCTCCAACTGGTGAGCGGAGGCAGCCGGCATGGTTTGCTTGTTCGTGGGGTGTTACCCAATCATCTTTCATTTTGCCTGACTGCTTCCCTGTACATGTTTTGTGTTCTTCGCCCGCCGCCATCTCTGCCCGTATATCAGTCCCCTCAAGTGCTTTCCCTTTGGCACTTGGCCCTTGCACTGGTGCTAATACCTCACCCCTATTATCCTGGAATAGGGGGCCTGAGGTCGGTGAGGCAAGATGGAAGGGCTTTTTGAAAGACTTCTGAGAGACCTCTGACTCCTGAAAAGAGTTTCATTCTTCAACTACAAACCCCACGTGGGGGTACCCTAGCGGGCTTGTGCCACTCCCGTGAACTTTCTTGTGGTTGAACGACATTTTTAAAAAAGATTACTACTGTTTTAGCTTCCTACTTGCACGATCTGTTAAATAAACTTAAAAGAATATTGTTGTGAATAATTCAGAGAGGAGTCTTTCGACCTTTGATCTTAACCAACTATGATGATCTCAGGGAGAATTTGGAGGTCAGGTCATCACAAGAAGGGGGAAGGCAAAAAGCCAGGCAGGAAGTCAGGTAAAAAAAAGATCTGTTCACCTCCGCTGATGACCTGGTAGGCGACAATTTGACAATACCAGCACTTTCTCCTGCCTCTCCCTCCCCTTCCATGTTGCTCTTGTTCCCCCTCTACCCAAGCAGTCTAAGATCACACAATAATTAAAGTCAAGCAACTCAAGATGCAATAATGGGGCTACCACTCCCTCCCGGTGAATATTCCGGTCTCCAGTCGGTGACAGTTTTGCAGCACCAAGTGGAGAACGGGGTATTATTCTCCTTGATGTGCACCATACAACTCTGACTATCTCTACCCAGGTGTATGCATCAGCCACAGACCATTCAGGTGGCAATATATCACTTTTGGAGAAAGCATTTGATTACTCTCTTTCCCTCCATTAGAAACAGAGGTTGAGAATGTGGGAGATTCCAACAGGAGCAATAAATAAGGTCTCATTGTCAGCTCTGTTAACACTATCAACCTCCCCAAGGTACCTCAGGAGACTAGTCTAATAATGCAAAGCCCATTTGGCCAGCTAACAGATAGTTAACAATACCACTGGGAATGTTGCCTGGTATCAGGACCCCTCCACCCCATTAAATCCATTTAAGTTCAACCTACTGACTAATGCACTTTTAACTCCTAGTCCAGTCAAGGGTGTGATCA